>NC_091991.1:101148748-101817748 GCF_044704955.1 Pristiophorus japonicus | reverse complement strand
ATAAGGGAGGAGGAACTTAACACAGTCACAATCACGAAGAAGGTGGTACTCAATTAGATAATGGGACTAAAGGCAGATAAATCCCCTGGACCTGATGGATTGCATTCCAGGGTATTAAGAGAAATAGCGGCAGGGATTGTGGATACATTGGTTGTAATTTACCAAAATTCCCTGGATTTTGGAGAGGTCCTAGCAGAGTGGAAAACTGCAAATGTAACGCCCCTATTTAAAAAAGGAGGCAGACAAAAAGCAGGAAACTATAGACCAATTAGCCCATCATCTGAGGTTGGAAATATGTTGGAGTCCATTATTTAAAAAGCAGTAGCAGGACATATGGAAAAGCAAAATTCGGTTAGGCAGAGTCAGCATGGATTTATGAAGGGATAGTCATGTTTGACAAATTTGCTGGGATTCTTGGAGGATGTAACGAACAGGGTGGATAAAGAGGAACCAGGGGATGTGGTGTATTTAGACTTCCAGAAGGCATTTGACAAGGTGCCACATAAAAGGTTACTGCACAAGATAAACGTTCACGGGGTTGGGGGTAATATATTAGCATGGATAGGAGATTGGCTAACTAACAGAAAACAGAGAGTCGGGATAAATGGTTCATTCTCGTGTTGGCAACCAGTAGCTAGTGGGGTGCCGCAGGAATCAGTGCTGGGACCCCAAATATTTACAATCTATATTAACGATTAGGAAGAAGGGACTGAGTGTAACGTAGCCAGGTTTGCTGATGATACAAAGATGGGAGGAAAAGTAATGTGTGAGGAGGACACAAAAAAATCTGTAAAAGGACACAGAGAGGCAAAGTGAGTGGGCAAAAAATTGGCAGATGGAGTATAATATTGGAAAGTGTGAGGTCATGCACTTTGGCAGAAAAAAATCAAAGAGCAAGTTATTATTTAAATAGAGGAAGATTGCAAAGTGCTGCAGTACAACGGAACCTGGGATTACTGGTGCATGAAACACAAAAGGATAGTATGTAGGTACAGCGAGTAATGAAGAAGGCCAGTGGAATCTTGGCCTTTATTGCAAAGGCGATGGAGTATAAAAACAGGGAAGTCTTGCTACAGCTATACAGGGTATTGGTGAGGCCATACCTGGAATACTGCGTGCAGTTTTGGTTTCCATATTTACGAAAATATATACTTGCTTTGGAGGCAGTTCATAGACGGTTCACTAGGTTAATTCTGGAGATGAGGGTGTTGACTTGTGAGGAAAGGTTGAGTAGGTTGGGCCTCGGCTCATTGGAATTCAGATAATGAGAGGTGATCTTATCGATACGTTTAAGATTATGAGGGGGGTTGACAAGGTGGATGCAGAGAGGATGTTTCCACTGATGGGGGAGCCTAGAACTAGGGCACATCATCTTAGAATAAGGGGCTGCGCATTTAAAACAGAGATGAGGAGAAATTTCTTCTCTCAGAGGGTTGTAAATCTATGGAATTCGCTGCCTCAGAGAGCGGTGGAGGCTGGGACAGTGAATAAATTTAAGACAGAAATAGACAGTTTCTTAAACGATGAGGGGATAAGGGGTTATGGGGAGCGGGTAGGGAAGTGGAGCTGAGTCCATGGTCAGATCAGCCATGATCTGATTGAATGGCGGAGCAGGCTCGAGGGGCCATATGGCCTACTCCTGCTCCTATTTCTTAGTTTCTTACATTCTAATTATTGACACTCCACAAATTTTCTCCATAGACGTATTTTATTTTTTGTGTATAATGTTTTGTAATTTCTGATGAATTTCGATATACATGCGTCATATTCATCAATATGTTTATGCATCTATCTGTCTGTTGTAAATTAAATTGCGTGTAGCCTTAGTTATCAATTGTTTTTTGTTCATCACTGTGTTCGTATAAATGTATTTGTTTGTATCTCTGTTTTATTTATGACCTTATCACTGTTTATATATGTGCTTTAATTGTATTTATGTTCATTTACGAGTTGTTAAATAAATCCTTCGCATTCAAGTATATAAATACTAACACAGATACAGAAATTAGATTTATATCCCACAGAAAAATGAGCAGCTACAATTGCTATTAACCAGAGACACCAAAATATATTTATAACTATCACAGAACAACTAACATTTTATTCACTGCGATTCCTTTAGAAAAAGCTGCTGTGTCTATTTCCCCTGTGCTTTTACTCGGGGTATGGGAAGGTTTGGCCAGGCCATGGTATATCTTTTCCAAGGCATGCACTTTCCGAGGCTACATTCATGGCTGTATTTGATACATAATAATTATCTGGACTTGGATATGTTAAGATCTACATTTGTTTCATCCTGGTGCATATCCCACTGCCAAATTAGTTTAGATCCTCCCTTGTACTAGTTAACCTTCCTATGAGGATATTGGTCCAAGCTCTGTTGATGTGCAACCCATTTAACTGTAACCATTCTCCGGCACCAGAACTGGTCCCAATGCCCCAAGATACTGATACTGAACGTCCTGTACCATTTATCCAGACACACGTTAATATTCCTAACTTCACTAGCGCAGGGACACTGAGAGTAATCCATATAATACCTTTCAGGTCCTGCCGTTTAATTTTCTCAATTGTACTTGAAACTCTGATTCAAGAAACTCATCCCCCTGCTTTCCTATGTCATTGGTTACCAAATCTACGACAGCTTTTAATGTTCCCCTTCCCCCCTCAAAATGTTCTGCACCCACTCAGTGATGTTCTTTATCCTGGGAAGGACCACACTAAGCATGACTCACGTTTCCGTTGCAGAAAAGCCCTGACTATCGAATCCCCAATGACCTCAACTTGTTTTACATTTTAGTTTCAAAAGTAAAGTACTGCGAATCCTGGAAATCTGATTGATATCTGAAAATGTTGCTTACACTCAGCCAGTCAGGCAGCATCTGTGGAAAGTGTGGTGTATGCAGCACACAAATCACTGACTCCACACGGTCTGGTGTAAGTCTAACTGCTGTGACCTTCGTCCTTTATTGTTCAGCTCCAGAGTGCCTCCCAGGTGTGGTGGTCAGCCTTATATAGTCCTTGTTGCAGGTACTACCAGGGTTTCCCACCACAGCGCCCTCTGTGGTGTGGCATAGTACTTACATTACATTTAAGGTACTGGGACGATGCACACATCATTACATAACATCACCTTCCCCCGCCCCCCACCAGGACGCAGGACAACGTTACACACGTCATTACATAACATCACACTTGTCCAATGGAAGGCAGGTGGGCATAGACAGTGCGTTAGTATGGTACATATTATCTGGTATATTAACTGGTTATTGACTGGTAGCGGAACCTTGATTTCCTTGTTAGCCATTCTCATTAATTGTACTTCATCCATTATTTTACACAAATACAGTGGCCATTCAGCATTAAAAAAGTAATTCTTATTATAAATTCACTATCTCACATTACATTGCTCATTTTAGACTCGCTCTGCCTTGCAGAAGTCCTTTGTGGGGATCACCTCTTGGTAAGGCCCTTTCAAGACTCCCGGGTGCATTTCCTTTTTAAGGCGCCATCTTTGGTGCAGGAGGATTCCACGAGGCTTCTCATTGGGCGCCGCCATCTTTGATGCTCTGCTGCTCCGACATGATGCCGCCGCCATCTTAGAATCATAGAAACATAGAAAATAGGTGCAGGAGTAGGCCATTCGGCCCTTCTAGCCTGCACCGCCATTCAATGAGTTCATGGCTGAACATGCAACTTCAGTACCCCATTCCTGCTTTCTCGCCATACCCCTTGATCCCCCTAGTAGTAAGGACTTCATCTAACTCCTTTTTGAATATATTTAGTGAATTGGCCTCAACAACTTTCTGTGGTAGAGAATTCCACAGGTTCACCACTCTCTGGGTGAAGAAATTCCTCCTCATCTCGGTCCTAAATGGCCTACCCCTTATCCTTAGACTGTGACCCCTGGTTCTGGACTTCCCCAGCATTGGGAACATTCTTCCTGCATCTAACCTGTCTAACCCCGTCAGAATTTTAAACGTTTCTATGAGGTCCCCTCTCATTCTTCTGAACTCCAGTGAATACAAGCCCAGTTGATCCAGTCTTTCTTGATAGGTCAGTCCCGCCATCCCGGGAATCAGTCTGGTGAACCTTCGCTGCACTCCCTCAATAGCAAGAATTTCCTTCCTCAGGTTAGGAGACCAAAACTGTACACAATACTCCAGGTGTGGCCTCACCAAGGCCCTATACAACTGTAGCAACACCTCCCTGCCCCTGTACTCAAATCCCCTCGCTATGAAGGCCAACATGCCATTTGCTTTCTTAACCACCTGCTGTACCTGCATGCCAACCTTCAATGACTGATGTACCATGACACCCAGGTCTCTTTGCACCTCCCCTTTTCCTAATCTGTCACCATTCAGATAGTCTGTCTCTCTGTTTTTACCACCAAAGAGGATAACCTCACATTTATCCACATTATACTTCATCTGCCATGCATTTGCCCACTCACCTAACCTATCCAAGTCACTCTGCAGCCTCACAGCATCCTCCTCGCAGCTCACACTGCCACCCAACTTAGTGCTATCTGCAAATTTGGAGATACTACATTTAATCCCCTCGTCCAAATCATTAATGTACAATGTAAACAGCTGGGGCCCCAGCACTACTTCTCCGCCACTCCGGATGCCCTCCGCCGTCGCAGCCTCCGCTCCCCTCCGCTGACTTTCCACCTCTCCTGCGGCCGTCGTGGTCTCTCCAGCGGCTGCACTTGTCGCGTCCCCTGCGGCCGCCATGGCCGCCGACCTCCAGCTGCTCCCGCCGCCCAACGCTACCAGCTCCTCGGCGAGGCCCGCCCAACGGCACCTTCCTCTGTGGGGCTCTTCCGAACCGCCGGCCATCCTGAATCCCTCGGCACCCGCCGGCTCACCCCCCCCCCCCCACCCCCCCACCGCTAGGCCCCTCTGTGCAGGGCTGCTTGCCTGTGGGGGCTGGGGCTGCAGGGTCTCTGTGTGAGATCCGGGCCTGGGACTTGCCTGTGGAGATTGAGTCTTCAGGGTCTCTGTGTGAGGTCCAGGCCTGGGGCTTGCCTGTGGGTGGATTGAGGCTGCAGCTCCAGCTCGGTCGGCGCTGCTCTCTGGGCATCCGGGGCACGGCAGCACCCCAGGAAGCAGCAGTCTGTGCAGTGATGAAGTCTTCTCAGCTCCCACGGACCGTCCCCATCCTCCTCCGGCCGAGGAGTGTCGGCCCATCGCCTGCAACGACCCACAGAGGTAAAGCGTGCGTCTCGTCCCCGTGGGATACCTACACCATCGCTCTGCCAAGAACAGGTATCAGTTCCCTGGTGTAGGTACGCAGCTTTGCTGTGACCAGGATCAGCTTGGATCGTGCAGCCGAGTTAATCCACAGTTTATCAAAAGTTCTCCGACTCATCAACGACGGACTTGAGCCCACGTTCACTTCCATACTCACAGGGACTCCGTTGATTTTTACTTCTCTTATCACTGGGGGCGAATCATCGGTACACGTGTACAGTCCCAACAACTCATCTTCTTCTACCTGCTCCTCGCTGAACAGTGGATCATCCCCCATCTCCTCAGCCACATGGTGAGTCTGATTTTTTTTACACATACGTTGAAGGTGGCCTTTCAGGTGGCAGGTATTGCACGTGTACTCCGCAAACCTGCACCGGTGAGCCCCATGGCTTCCTCCACAACGCCAGCATGGTGCTGCTTGATTGGCCCCCCTCGGTGGACTCTGAGCTCCAGGATCCCGAGGTCCGTGCTCTCTGCCCCGGGCAGAGCCATGTTCTGCAGTTTTGTCCCTGGTGGGCGCTATCCTGTGGACAGTGCCTACCGGGTTTGAGACTGTGTGGATTATTTGCTTGGTGCTGCAAGTCGAGGTCATATATGCCCGGCTGATGGCGATGGCCTTTGTTAGAATGATTGTGGGTTCCGTGGCCAGCAGCTTGTGAAGGAGGCTCTCGTGGCCAATCCCCATAATGAAAACGTCCCGCAAAGCCTCGTCAAGGTGTGCCCCAAAATCACATGGCGCTGCGAGTCTCCTGAGGTCCGCAGCATATTTGGTGACATCCTGGCCCTCGGGTCTGCAGTGATGGTAAAATTTGTATCTGGCCGTGAGGATGCTCTCCTTCGGTTTCAACTGGTCACGAATGAGTTCAATCAGCTCCTCGTATGACTTGTCCCTGGCACTCCCAGGTGCCAGCAAATCCCTGACAAGACAGTAAACCTCATCTCCACAACTGGAGAGCAATATCGCCTTACGCTTCTCTCTCATTGCGTATGTGTCCTCCGTCAGGTCATTTGCTGTGAAGTAGTACTCGAGCCTTTCCGTAAAGGCCTCCCAATCATTGCCCACAGTAAAATCCTTTAGCGAGCCCAGAGTAGCCATGGTTGCGTGGAGTTCGTCCGCTTCCTCGTTGCCAATGTGGTGTATGTAGCACACAAATCACTGACTCCACACGGTCTGGTGTAAGTCTAACTGCTGTGACCTTCGTCCTTCATTGTTCAGCTCCAGAGTGCCTCCCAGGTGTGGTGGTCAGCCTTATATAGTCCTTGTTGCAGGTACTACCAGGGTTTCCCACCACAGCACCCTCTGTGGTGTGGCATAGTGCTTACATTACATTTAAGGTACTGGGACAATACACGCATCATTACATAACAGAAAGATTTATGATGAAGGAGTTGTGATTAAATGTCATCGACCTGAATCATCAACAATGCAATCCAGATACTGTCCGACATTGTAATCCCAGAGCGCCAGTTTGTTGTTATTGAAACCCAGCCGGATACCACGCATTAATCTGAGAGTTAAATTGTTGTTGTTCTTCTTCTTGTAAAGAAACATCCAAGTCATCAAGAAAAATCCTATGTTTTACAGTTAATAAAAGGAGCAAGTTCCAAAATACATTCAATCCTCAAAAGGGTCAATCTGCGCCGTTTCATTCCCGCCATGTGTGCCGGGGCAAAACACAGGCTTTGGCTGTAATTTTATTGCGATTCACTGCTAAAGCGACTGGTTTATTTTGAACATTCTCCCTTTGAACATTCTCACAGAGGCCGCCTGACTGGTTCATGAGTTCTCGGCATCAACTGTGCTGGTCCTTTACTTGCCCAAGTGAATGGTACCTAGTGGTGAGAATTCAGCGTTCTATCCTCCACGGCACAGGTTCGATGCCCGGTCGGGGATTTATTAAATGAAAATGAAGCTTATTAAATGAATTACATAAAACTATGTGAAAGATTAATAATTGCTGTGATTGGCATGGACAACTGGTAACTTTCTGTTTCAGACTGAGGGACATACATGGGAACAGAAAGATTGCGAAACTTGAATCAGATTTTGTGTTTTGCGTGTGATGAAATTTCATCCATTCTCATTTCATAGACTGTATTTTAAGACTCTGGTTAATAAATGTTCAGTGTTGATTACACTAGGAATCTGGTGCAGTCATTATTATATTTAACAGGAATGGCCGAGTGTCGCTCACTTTTAAAATAGGGAAGAAACTATGCCCTGAAGCAAGTTGCAAATCATCATCATAGGCAGTCCCTCGGAATTGAGGAATGCATGCTTCCACTCTTAACATGAGTTCTTATGTGGCTGAACAGTCCAATACGTGAACCACAGTATCTGTCTTAGGTGGGGCAGAAAGTCATTGAGGGAAGGGGTGGAAGGGACTGGTTTGCCGCATGCTTTTTCTGCAGCCTGCGCTGGATTTCTGCATGCTCTCGGCAATGAGACTCGAGGTGCTCAGTGCTCTCCCAGATGCACTTCCTCCACTTAGGGCCGTCTTTGGCGAGGGACTCCCAAGTGTCAGTGGGGATGTTGCACTTCATCAGAGAGGCTTTGAGGATGTCCCTGTAACGTTTCCTCTGCCCACCTTGGGCTCATTTGCTGTGAAGGAGTTCCGAGTAGAGCGCTTGCTTTGGGAGTCTTGTGTCTGGCATGTGAACAATGTGGCCCGCCCAACGGAGCTTATCAAGTGTGGTCAGTGGTTCAATGCTGGGGATGTTGGCCTGGGCAAGGATGCTAATTTTGGTGCATCTGTCCTCCCAGGGGATTTGTACGATCTTGCGGAGACATCGATGGTGGTATTTCTCCAGCGAATTGAGTTGTCTACTGTACATAGTCCATGTTTATGATCCATCCAGGAGGGCGGGTATTACTACATCCCTGTAGACTATGAGCTTGGTGACAGTTCTGAGGACCTGGTCTTCAAACACTCTTTTCCTCAGGCGGCCGAAGGCTGCACTGGCACATTGGAGGCAGTGTTGGATCTGGTCATCAATGCCCGCTCTTGTTGATAGGAGGCTCCCGAGATAAGGGAAGTGGCCCATGTTGTCCAGAGCCATGCCGTGGATCTTGATGACTGGGGGGCAGTGCTGTGTGGCGAGGACTAGCTGGTGGAGGACATTTGTATCACTGATGTTTAGCATAAGGCCTATGCTTTCGTACGCCTCAGTAAATACGTCGACTATGTCCTGGAGTTCAGCCAGGCATCGTCCACCTACTGTAGCTCGACGACAGAGGTTGGGGTGGCCTTGGACCTGGCCTGGAGACAGCGAAGATTGAACAGGTTTCCACTGGTTCTGTACGATGTTAGCACGCACCTGTAGAGGCCCCGCAAGTGAGTTTCTTGGCGCATGATGAAGATGCACCGAAAACCGGTACTTGTGAAATGTCAAAATGGCTTTTGACAGGTCCAACGCATCCCCGGGAGAAGGGCCCTTACGATCGGAGATTTGGACTATTTTCTTGCCAAGAAAACCTCCTTATGCCTGTTTAAAGCAAAAAGATAATGATAAAGAGATAGACAGACAGGGGGAGAGAGTTATGTGCATGACAGAGAAAGGGACAGACAGACAGACAGGAGATTGTGATGGGGAGGAGACAGTCCACAGAGACAGAAGTGAGACAGACAGGTTTTGACAAAGAGAGACAGTCCTGGAGGGGATGGGAGACAGAGAGTGCCTGACAGTGAGATAATGACAGTGGGGGATTTAGCGAGCAACATTACACGGGGCGGGGTGGGGATGGGGGGCAGCTAGATTGACCAACAGGCTGAGAAACAGATGGTGACAAACTGTGGGAGGAGTGATGATCGGTCACAAAGAGACTGTTAGATTGGGAAGGCAGAAGGGACAAGCCAGACAGAGAGAATGACAGAAGGGAGACGGAGATTGATGGAGAGGTGAGGCAGACGAGGGAGACTAATGGATGGGAGACAGAGTGATAGACAGGGGATGCACACAAGGCAGACTGATGGAAGGAAGATAGTAAGTGACGGACAGGGGAGACAGATGGGGATTAGCCAGAAAGAGAACAGACTGCGTTGAGATAGAGAGAGAGAGAGACGGTGGGGTGAGACAGTGAGAGTGAGGGGGGGGTGGGGGGGGGGGGGGGGGGTGAGGCAGACGTGTAAGAGACAGATAAATAGACAGATGGGTGAAACAGCCGGGCAGACAAGGGGAGCTGGCGAGAGAAAAAGATGGGGAGACAGCCAGGGGAGATTGATGAGGAGACAGAGACAGAGAGAGAAACATACAGGTGAGACAGAATGAGGAAAACATAAAAAGAGGCAGAATGAGAGACCATAAGAGGGTTCAGACCAAGAGACGGACAGGGGTAGGAGGTGGGAAGAGAGAGATAGACTGATGGAGACAGGTGGTGAAAAATGCTGATGGGAAGAAAGAGAGAGGCAGATGGTGGAGAAAGAAGAAGGAGACAGCGCGGGAATACACTGAGAGAGAGAGAGAAACCATACGATAGTAGAGTTGGAATGTTACCGAAATACTAATCCAGTGGCCTGGACTAAAGATCCCGAGATGTGAGTTCAAATCTTGCCACAGTAGCTGGGGAATTTAAATTCAGTAATTACGACAATCTGGATTTGAAGAGCTAATATCAGTAATGACCATGATACTATTACATTGTCGTAACAATCCATCTGATTCACTAATGTCCATTACGGGATGAAATCTGCCGTCCTTACGTGGTCTGGGCTATACGTGGCTCCAGATCCATAGCAATACGTGGCTCCAGATCCATAGCAATGTAGTTGATGCTTCAATGCCCCGAAAATGGCCCAAGAAGCCACTCAGTTGTAACAAACCGCTACAAAAAAGTCAGCACTGCGGGAATAGGTTCATCACAGAGACTGCAGCGGTCCAAAAAATTGACTCACCACCAGCATTTCCATGGCCGTTATAAAAGGGCAATAAAGGACGGAAGGCCTTTGTAGCGACGCCCGCATTCCTGAATGAATTTTTTTAAATCTTTGGAGCCAGGGAAAGAGACCAACAGACCGAGGGAGGTAGAGAGAGAGAATCAATAGGGGGCGGGGGTTACAGAGAGCGGAGCAGATGGCGAGGTAATGGATGGGTCAAACAGAGAGGAGAGAGATGAAGAGAGAGACAGACTTGGGGAGAAACAGAGAGAGAGAGAAACAGAAGGAGAGGCACAGATAAAGACAGACAGACAGTGGGCAGACAGACCGGCGAAACAAAGAGAGACAAACATTTGGGGGTGACAGAGAGTGAGAGATGGGCAGAGGTGGGGAGACGGCGGTGGATAGACAGAGAAAGGTGGGTTTGAGACAGAACTGAGTACAGGTGCGGATGGACAGATGTGGGAGAGAGATGGGAAGAAAACAGACCCGGAGAGACTGAGGGAGAAAATGACGGGGTAGAAACATAGAAACATAGAAAATAGGTGCAGGAGTAGGCCATTCGGCCCTTCGAGTCTGCACCACCATTCAATAAGATCATGGCTGATCATTCACCTCATTGCCCCTTTCCTGCTTTCTCTCCATACCCCTTGATCCCTTTAGCCGTAAGGTCCATATCTAACTCCCTCTTGAATATATCCAATGAACTGGCATCAACAACTCTCTGCGGTAGGGAATTCCACAGGTTAACAACTCTCTGAGTGAAGAAGTTTCTCCTCATCTCAGTCTTAAATGGTCTACCCCTTATCCTAAGACTGTGTCCTCTGGTTCTGGACTTCCCCAACATCGGGAGCATTCTTCCCGCATCTAACCTGTCCCATCCCGTCAGAATCTTATACGTTTCTATGAGATCCCCTCTCATCCTTCTAAACTCCAGTGTATAAAGGCCCAGTTGATCCAATCTATCCTCATATGTCAGTCCGGCCTCCCTGAAATCAGTCTGGCGAACCTTCGCTGCACTCCCTCAATAGCAAGAACATCCTTCCTCAGATTAGGAGACCAAAACTGAACACAATATTCCAGGTGAGGACTCACCAAGGCCCTGTACAATTGCAGTAAGACCTCCCTGCTCCTATACTCAAATCCCCTAGCTATGAAGGCCAACATGCCATTTGCCTTCTTCACCGCCTGCTGTACCTGTATGCCAACTTTCAATGACTGATGAACCGTGACACCCAGGTCTCGTTGCACCTCCCCTTTTCCTAATCTGCTGCCATTCAGTTAATATTCTGCCTTCACTTACTGGACAGGGTTTATTAATCTAAAAATAAGTGTTTACATTCAATTTTTATATGTTTCAAAACTCTTACGCTGGTAAAAGCAAGCTATGCGCCTGCTTTTACCAGGCCTAAAAATTTGAAGGACATTCGCTGGGCATGAGTTGGGCAAATAGCCCAATTTCTCTCGCGCGAATGTCCTTCCCCCGGGGATGCGGAGGATCTGTCAAGAGAAAACTTAACAGATCGGAAAAGCCATTTTTTGGCGCATGCGCATTGTGCCCTGAAAAAGCAGCTTTTGCGCGTCCTCGCCGCGCCCGTACATATTTTGTACGGACCCGGCGAGGCTGCAATTTTCAGCCCATTAAAATGTTTTTCCCCAAAAAATTTTTTTTCTAAAACATTTAATTACTTTCGATTTCAATTAATTTTAAATGTGAGGTGTTTTTTCATTTATTGTGTTGTGTTTCTTGTTTAAGGGGGATATTCTCATTGATAGTAATGGAAGCTCGTAAAAACAAAGCTCCTAATATTATCAATGAGAATACTAGATACTGATTGGTGGCCCAGGCCCACGTGATTCCAGGCTGCACATGTTCCCGTACCCTGCGCAGTGAATGAAGGCCTCTGACCGGAATCCTACGTTCCTCCGGGACCACCAGGTATTTTCGTAGATTATTTTCGGGTAGACAAAGAGAAAGAGAGACATACGCTGGGAGAGTGTGAGACAGAGAGAGAACAACAACATTGGGTGTTGTGGGAGAGAGACCAACTGGTAGAATGGCGGATTGCGACAGACTGTTGATGTATTATAAAGAGAAGGACAGAGACAGTGCTGGGCGGGAGCAAGTAAACAGGTGAGCCAGACGGGGAGACGGCCGAGGGAGATAGGGAGGAGACAGAGAGGGAGTGATAGAAAGAGACCTACAGGAGGGGATAGAGAGAGAGTGACAGACCGTGTGGTGGTGTTAGACGGACTTGAAATGTGATAGAGGGATACAGTGGGAGAGACTGATGGTTGTAGACAGATGGGTGGAGGTAGACAGGGAGAGAGATGCAGCAGAGACAGACGGGGAAGATAGAAATAGAATAGATGGATCAGACTGACACAGGAGAGTTAGCGAAAGAGAGAGGCAGACGGGGGGAGACGGAGAGAATGACAAACGGGGAAGACAAACAGGAGGGAGACAGGAAGGTAGCGACAGAGACAGACAGTGAGAGAAATAGGGTGACAGACGGCGACGCCAGACGGGCGGAATACTACAAGGGACAGACTGGGGAGATGGAAGAAGAGACAGATGGGAGAGGGAAGGAGGAGGAGAGACTGATGGACGCAGATGGGGAGACAGAAAAAGAGAACAGCGGAGGAAAGGAAAAGGCAGTGTGAGTCAGATGGAGAGACAGACAGGGACTAGACAAATGGCTAGAAAGACAGTGGAGAGATAGATGGGCGAGAGAGAGTGGGTGATAGATGGGAGACAGAAAGAAAGCCAGACGTGAGGAGGCAGAAAAAGAAAAACAAACGGGGGGGACACTTTCCAGTTCCGCTTTCTCATCCAATTTTATGAATAACATTGTAACTGACACTGCAAATAATGTGGTGGGACATTGGGACATAACATTGCAAAGAGGCGTTGATTGTGTAGGAAAACAACTGTACAGATATAGGTCTCTGTGGTTGAGTGTAAATTCTTCCACTTTGGACCTCCGACAGATAGATCACAATACAATATACTTAGACACTGTGCCTGAAAATGATATTTAGGGTCCAAGTACTAACATCTTTCCTAAATCCACCATGTTGGTAGTCCTAAATCACCTGTCTTTGGAGCAACTAATGTCCCTGTCGCCGGAATCCTAATTCACCTTTACCTATATCGCCTATTTTCCACATTTTTCAGGAGCTCCTAACTCCCCTTTCTAGAACTGCTCATTCCCCTGTTTCAGGAGCTCCTAATCACCCTGCTTCTGGAGTTCCCAATTCCCCTGTTTCAGGAGCTCCTAATCACCCTGTTTCTGGAGCTCCAATTCCATTCTTTCTGGAGCTCCTAATCACCGTGTTTCTGGAGCTCCATTTCCACTGTTTCTGCAGTTCCTATTTCCAATGTTTTTGGAACGCCTCGCTGTATTGTGTCAGGTATTCCCTTGTCTTTGGAAGGCCTAATGCCCTATATCTGGAGCTCGTAATTTTCCTGTATCAGGCGATCCTAATTACCCTGTTTATCTCACTCCAAATTCCCCTTGTTCTCGTGCTCCTAATTCCTCTGCTTTTCGAGGTACAATTTCTCAATTTCTGCAACGCTTAATTTCCCTCTTCATGGAGCTCCTAATCCCCCTGTTTCTGGTATTCCTACTTTCCCTGATTATGATGCCCTGTCCTAATTCTCCAGTATACGGAGCTATGAATTCCACTCAATCTGGAACTGTCTAGTAATGTCCGTTTCTAGAGCTCGCTACTAATTTTCAGTTTTCTGGAACCCTCTCCTAATTCCTCTGTTGCTGGTGACCCTTCATAATTCCCTGGTTCCTGGAGGTCCTAATTCCCCTGTTTCTGTTGCTCCTAATTCTCCATGTTTCTGGAGATCCTAACTCCCCTGCTTCTTGATTCGAATTCCCCTTATTGTAGGGCACTCTCCTTATTCCGCTGTTTCTAGAGATCAACAAATGCCAATGTTTAGAGAACTCCTTATTTCACTTTTTCTGGAGCTCCTAATTCCCTGGTTTCTGAAATTCCAAATTCCACTCTTTCTGGTGCCCTCCCCTAATTCCTCCTTTTTATGAATATCCTAACTCCGCTGTTTCAGCAGCACCTAATTCCACCTTATTACAAATGCTCCTCACATTTAGACACAGAGCCTTCAGGCTTTTTGTTAACACTCTTTGTCTATTTAGAATTATGTTGTAATGTGGCTCTTTTGATTTTTGCCTTTGATTTCTCTGCCCTCCACTTTTCCTGATCTCCTTTCTACCTTTTGCTTCTGCCCCTATTTTGCTTCCCTCTGTCTCCTTGCATAAATTCCCACCCCCCTGCCATATTAGTTTAAACCCCCCTCAACGGCACTAACAAATACTTCCCCTAGGACACCGGTTCCAGTCCTGCCCAGGTGCAGACCGTCCACTTTGTACTGGTCCCACCTCCCCCAGAACCGGTTCCAATGTTCCAGGTATTTGAATCCCTGCCTCTTGCACCATTTCTACCTTCCTGTTTTTGCCACCAAAGTGGATAACCTCACATTTATCTACATTATACTGCATCTGCCATGCATTTGCCTACTAATCTAGCCTGTCAAACTCAACCTGCAGCCTCTTAGCATCTTCCTCACAGCTCACACTGCCACCCAGCTTAGTGTCATCTGCAAACTTGGAGATATTACATTCAATTCCTTCGTCTAAATCATAAATATATATTGTAAATAGCTGGGGACCCAGCACTGAACCTTACGGTAACCCAATAGTCACTACCTGTCATTCTGAAAAAGATCTGTTTATTCCCACTCTTTGCTTCTTGTCTGCCAAACAATTCTCTATCCACGTCAATACATTACCCCCAATACCATGTGCCTTAATTTGCACACTAATCTCTTATGTTGGACATTGTCAAAAGTCTTTTGAAAGTCCAAATACATCCACTGGTTCTCCCCTATCCACTCTACTAGTTACATCTTCAAAAAATTCTAGAAGATTTGTCAAGCATGATTTCCCTTTCATAAATCCATGCTGACTTGAACCGATCCTCCTACTACTTTCCAAATGTGCTGCTATTACATCTTTAATAATTGCTTCCAGCATTTTCCCCACTACCGATGACAGGCTAACCAGTCTATAATTGCCTGTTTTCTCTCTCCCTCCTTTTTTAAAAAGTGGAGTTACATTAGCTACACTCAAATCCATAGGAATTGATCCAGAATACATGGAATGTTGGAAAATGACCACCCATGCATCTACTCTTTCTAGGGCCACTTCCTTAAGTACTCTGGGATGCAGCCTATCAGGCCCTGGAGATATATTGGCCTTCAATCCCATCAATTTCCCGAACACCATTTCCTGACTAATAAGGATTTCCTTCAGTTCCTCCTCCTTGCTAGACCCTCGGTCCTCTAGTTTTTTCGGGAGTTTTTTGTGTCTTCCTTATTGAAGATAGAATCAAAGTATTGGTTCAATTGGTCTGCCATTTCCTTGTTCCGCACCATGAATTCACCTGATTCTGACTGCAAGGAACCTACATTTGTCTTCAATAATCTTTATCTCTTCACATATTTATTGAAGCATTTTCAGTCAGTTTTTATGTTCTCTGCAAGCTTACTCTCATACTCTATTTTCCCCCTCTGAAGTTAACCCTTAGCCCTCCTCTGCTGAATTCTAAATTTCTCCCAGTCCTCAGGTTTGCTACTTTTTCTGGCCAATTTATATGCCTCTTCCTTGGATTTAACATTATCCCTAATTTCCCTTGTTAGCCACAGTTGAGCCACCTTCCCCATTTTATTTTTAAGTTCAGTACGTCAGTCTCTGAATTAACTGTGTCACTTTCCATCTGATGAAGAATTCAACGATATTATGGTCACTCTTCCCCAAGGGATCTCGCACGACAAGATTGCTAATTAATCCTCCCTCATTACACAAGACCCAATCTAGGATGGCCGGCTCTATAGTTGGTTCCTCGACATATTGGTCTCGAAATCCATCCCTTATATACTCCAGGAAATCCTCCTCCACCGTATTGCTAACAATTTGGTTAGCCCAATCTATATGTAGATTAAAGTCTCCCATGATAACTGCTGTAACTTTATTGTACGCATCTCTAATTTCCTGTTTGATGCCATCCCCAACCTCACTACTACTGTTTCGTGGACTGTACACAACTCCCACTAAAGCTTTCTGCCCTTTGGTGTTTTGCAGCTCTACTCATGTAGATTCTACATCATCCACGCTAATGTCCTCCTTACTATTGCGTTAACCTTCTCTTTAACCAGTAATGCTACCCCACCTTCTTTTCCTTTCTGTCTATCCATCCTGAATATTGAATACCCCTGGATTTTGAGTTCAAAGCCTTGGTCAACCTGGAGCCATGTCTCCATAATCCCAATTTCATCACATCCGTTAACAGCTATCTGCGCAGTTAATTCATCCACCTTATTACGAATGCTCATCGCATTGAGACACAGAATCTTTAGGCTTGTTTTTTTAGCAGTCTTTGCCCTTTTAGAATTATGTTGTAATGTGGCTCTTTTTGATTTTTGCCCTTGATTTCTCTGCCCTCCAATCTTATTTTCTCCTTCCTACATTTTGCTTCTGCCCCCTTTTTACTTTCCTCTGCCTCCCTGCATAGATTAGTTTAAACCCTCTCCAACAGCAAACACTCTGCCTAGGACATCAGTTCCGATCCTGGCCAGATGCAGACCGTGGGGTTTGTACTGGTCCCACCTCCCCCAAAACCGGCTCCAATGTCCCAGGAATTTGAATCCCTCCCCCTTGCACCATTCCTCAAGCCACCTATTCATCTGAACTATCCTGCTATTCCTACTCTAACTGGCACATGGCACTGGTAGCAATCCTAAGATTACTACCTTTGAGATCCTACTTTTTAATGTAACTCCTAGCTCCCTAAATTCAGCTTGTCGGACCTCATCCTGTTTTTTACCTATATCGTTGGTACCTATATGCACCTCGACAGCTGACTGTTCACCCTCCCCCTTCAGAATGCCCTGCAGCCACTCTGAGACATCCTTGACCCTTGCACCAGGAAGGCAACATACCATCCTGGAGTCTCGTTTGCAGAGGCAGAAACGCCTATCTATTCCCCTTACAATAGAATCCCACATCACTATAGCTCTCCCACTCTTTTTCCTGTCCTCCTGTGCAGCAGAGTGTGCGGTCAGAATTAGGGTTAGGGATCAGTGAGGGGGTCAGATGTGGGGTCAGGTCAGAGAGCGGAGTCAGAGGTCAGTGAGTGGGCTCTTGAGTCAGTGGCATAATTGAGTGTGGTCAGTGAATGGGGTCATAGAAAGGGGTCAGGGTTCAGTGAGTGGTGTCAGGTGTCAGTGAGTGTGCTCAGAGACAGGGGTCAGATAGTGGGGTCAGTGAGTGGGGTAAGGAGCAAGTATATGGTTGTTTCAGAGAATGGAGTCAGCGGTCAGAAAGTGTTATCGGGGTAAGAAAGTGGGCTCAGAGAGTGTGGTTTGTGGTCAATTAGGAGGGTCAAGGGTCCTCGAGTGTGGTATCAGTGTATGAGGCCGTTGAGAGGGGTGATGAGTCAATGGGTGGTGTCAGGGTTCAGAACGTGTGGTCCGGCATCAGCGAGCGGGTTCACTGAGTGTGGTTAGCGGTAAAAAAATGTATTCAAGTGTCAGAGAGTGGAGTCAGAGAGAGGCATTTGTGGTCAGCTAGTGCAGTCCGGGTTCAGAGAGTGGGATCAGGGGTAAGAGAATTGGGTCAGGTGTCAGAGCATGAGGTCAAGGTTCAGTGAGTGAGGCCAGGCGTCAGGTAGAGGTGTCAGAGATTTTAGTCAGGTCATAAATTAGGGTCAGTGAGTGGGGTCAGGGGCCAGTGAGTGCGATCAGAGAGAATGGTAAGAGAATGAGGTCAGAGGTCAGTGAATGTGAACAGAGAGTGGGGTTGGGGGTCAATGAGTGGGTCAGGACAGAGTTTGGGGTCAGGGGTCACTGACTGGACTCTGGGGTCAGTTAGTGGTGTCAGTGTGTGTGGGCAGTGAATGGGGACACAAAGAGGGGTCAGGAATCAGTAGGTGGGGTCAGTGTTCAGTGAGTGTGCTCAGAGAGTGGGGGCAGAGAGTGGGGTCAGTGGCCAGTGAGTGGGTTCAGTATTCACTGAGTGGCATAAGGGGTCAGAAAGTGGGGTCGGAGCGTGGAGTCAGGGGTTTCAACGTGGTGTTGGGGTCAGAAAGTTGGAACAGAGTGGCGTCAGAGGTAAGCGAGTGGGGTCAGTGGTCAGAGTGTGGAACTAGTGGTCAGAGAATGGGGTCACGATTCAGTGAGTTCAGGCATTAATATTCGGGTCAGATGTCAGAGAGTGGGGTCTTTGAGTGGGGTCAGGGGTCAGTGAGTGGCTCAGTCATCGGGGTCAGGTCAGAGAGTAGGGTCATGGAACAGTGAGTAGGGACAGAGGTCAGTGAGTGGGGACGTTAAGTGGGATCAGAGAGTGGGGTCATGGGTCACGTAGTGGGGTCAGGGGTCATCGAGTGTGGTCAGAGAGTTGTATCAGAGTGTGGGTTCATTGAATAGTGACAGGAGATCGTGAGTTGTGTCAGCGGTCAGAAATTGTGGTGAGTGGGGTAAGGGGTCATACATTGCGGCCGATGGTCAGAGAGTGGAGTCTGTGGTCAGAAAGTGATGTCGGGGTCAGAAAGTGGGGTGAGAGAGTGGGATTTGCGCTCAGATAATGGGGTCCGGTTTCAGATAGTGATATCAGGAGTTAGAGATTTGGAACAGGTGTCAGGGGTCAGTGAGTGGGGTCAGGGGTCAGGGCTCAGAGAGATGGATCAGAGTGTGAGGTCACGGGTCCGTAATTTGCCTCAGAGATTTTGGTCGTGTTGGAGAGTGGGGTCAGAGAGTGGGGTTAGAGAGTCTGGTCAGAGAGTGGTATCGGAGGTCATTGACTGAGGTCAGGTGTCAGTCAGTGCGGTCAGATAGTGTGGTCAGAAATTGGGATCAAGTCAGATGTCGGGTCAGGGGTCAGTGAGTGGTCTCTTGGGTCTGTTAGTGGGGTAAGTGCACATGGTCAGTGCGTGGGGCCAGGGTCAGTGAGTGGCGTCAGTAGTCAGTGAGTGTGCTCAGAATGGCATCAGCGAGTGGGGTCAAAGATCAAAGAATGCGGTCAGTGAGTGGTGTCAATGGTCAGTGAGTGGGTTCAGTGAGTGGGGTAAGGGGTCAGAAAGTGCTGTCGTGTCAGATAGTGGAGTCACCGGTCAGAAAGTGGTAATGGGGTCACGTGTCAGAGAGTGACTCAGGCATCACGGCGTCAGGGGTCAGAGAGTGGCTCAGAGATTGGTGTCAGGTCAAAGAGTGGGGTCAGGGGTCAGTAAATAAGGACAGGGTTCAGTGAGTGGGTTCAGAGAGTGGGGTCAGTAAGTGGGGTCAGTGAGTGGGGTCATGGGTCAGTTAGTGGTGTCAGGGGTCATCGAGTGTGGTCTGAGAGTGGTATCAGAGTATGGGGCTGTTGAGTAGGGTCAGGAGTCAGTGGGTGGGGCAGAGGTCAGAGATTTTGGACAGGTGTCAGGGAGTGAGGTCAGGGGCCAGTGAGTGGGGTCAGGGTTCAAATAGATGGGTCAGAGTGTGGGGTCAGGGATCCGTAAGTGGCATCAGAGATTTTGGTCAGGTCTGAGAGTCGGGTCAGAGAGTGGGTCAGATAGTGGGGTCAGCAGTCATTGAGTGAGTGAGTGAGGGCAGATGTCAGTCAGTGCGGTCAGCTAGTGTGGTCAGAAATTGGGGTCAGAGTTCAGTGAGTGGGGTCAGAGATTGGGGTCAGGTGTCAGTGAGTGGTCTCTTGGGTCTGTTAGTGAGGTAAGTGCACATGGTCAATGCATGGGGTCAGAGAGATGGGCCAGAGTCAGTGAGTGGTGTCAGGGGTCAGTGAGTGTGCTCAAACTGGCGTCAGCGAGTGGGGTCAGTGAGTGGGGTAAGAGGTCAGAAAGTACTGTCGTGTCAGATAGTGGAGTCAGCGGTCAGAAAGTGGTAATGGGGTCACGTGTCAGAGAGTGAGTCAGGCATCACGGCGTCAGGGGACAGAGAGTGGCTCAGAGATTGCGGTCTGCTCATAGAGTGGGATCAGGGGTCAATAAATAGGAACAGGGGTTAGTGAGTGGGGTCAGTAAGTTGGGTCAGTAAATGAGGTCAGTAAGTGGGATCATGGGTCAGAGAGTGGGTCAGGGGTCATTGAGTGTGGTCTGAGATTGGTATCAGATTATGGGGCCGTTGAGTAGGGTCAGGAGTCAGTGGGTGGTGTCAGGGGTCAGGGAGTGTAGTCTGGTGTCATGGAGTGGGGTCAGTGAGTGTGTCAATGGGTCAGAAAGTTAATTCAAGGGTCAGAGAGTGGAGTCAGCAGTCACTCATGGTGTCGGGGTTAGAAAATGGGGTCAGAGAGTGGGATTTGCGGTCAGATAACGGGATCAGTGTTCAGAGAGTGGGCTCAGGGGGTCAGAGAATTGGGGCAGTGTGTGACATCAGGTGTCCGTAAATGGGGTGAGTGGTCAGATAGAGGGGTCAGAGTTTGGAGTCTGGGGTACTTAATTGGGGTCAGAGATTTTGGTCAGATCAGAGCAAAGTCAGTGAGTGGGGTCAGAGGTCAGTGAGTGGGGTCAGCTGTCAGTGAGTGGGATCAGAGATTGGGATCAGGTCAGAGAGTGGTGTCAGGGGTCACTGAGTGAGCTCTTGTGTCAGTTAGTGGTGTAATTTTGTGCGGTCAGTGAATGGGGTCAGAGAGAGGGGTCAGGAGTCAGTGAGTGATTTCAGGGTTCAGTGAATGTGCTCAGAGAGTTGGGTCAGAGGCCAGAGAGTGGGGTCTGTGTGTGGTGTCAGTGGTCAGAGAGTGTGGTCAGTGAGTGGGGCAAGGAGGTAATGCGGTCAAGAAACAGAGAGTGGAGTCAGCGGTCAGAAATTTTTGTTGGGGTCAGAAAGTGGGGTTTGCCGACAGATAGTGGAATTAGGTGTCAAAGAATTGGGTCAGGTGTCAGAGAATGAGGTCAAGGGTCAGTGAATGGGGTCAGTGGTCTTTGGCTGCAATCAGTGAGAATGATCAAAGCGTGAGGTCAGAGTTCAGTGAATAGGGTCAGAGAGTGGGGTTGGGGTCAGTGAGTGGGTCAGAGCTTGAGGTCAAGTCAGAGGGTGGGGTCAGAGGTCAGTAAATTGGCTCTGGGGTCAGTTAGTGGGGTAAGTGTGTGCATTCAGTGAATAGGGTCACAGAGATGGGTCAGGGATCAGTGGGTGGGGTCAAGGGTCAGTGAGTGTGCGCAGAGTGGGGTCAGAGGTGAGAAAGTGGGTTCACTGATCAGTGATTGGGTTCAGGATTCAGTGAGTTGGATAAGAGGTCAGAAAATGAGGTCAGGGGTCAGAGGGTCATGTCGGGTCACAAAGCGGTGTCGGGGTCAGAGAGTATGGTCAGAGATTGGGTTCAAAAGTCAGTGAGTAGGGGCAGAAAGTGGGGTCAGGGATCAGTGAGTGCTTCAGAGATTGGGTTTCGGTCAGAGAGTGGGGTCATGATTCAGTGAGGAGGGACAGGGGTCAGTGAGTAGGAACAGTGAGTGGGGTCATTAAGTGGTGTCATGGGTCAATTAATGGGGTCAGGGGTGGTATCAGAGTTTGGGGTCATTGAGTGGTGTCAGGAGGAAGTGAGTTGTGTCAGGGGTCATAGAGGGGTCATGGGTCAGAGTGGTGTCAGTGAGTGGGGTAAGGTGTCATAAAGTGCGGTCAAAGGTCAGAGAGTGAAGTCAGCGGTCAAAAAGTGGTGTCGGCGTCAGAAAGTGGGGTCAGAGAGTGGGGTTTAGGTCAGATAATGGGGTCAGAATTCAGAGAGTGGGGTCAGGGGTAAGAGTGCGGTCAGAGAGAATGGTAATAGAGTAGGGTCAGAGGTCAGAGATTTGGGTTGGGTTCACTGAATGGGTCAGAGATTGGGGTCAGGTCAGCGAGTGGGGTCAGTGGTCAGTGCATGTGCTCTGGGGTCAGTTAGAGGGGTAAGTGTGTACGGTCAGTGAATGGGTTCAGAGATAGATGTCAGGGGTCAGTGAGTGGGCTCAGGATTCACTGAGTGGGATAAGTGCTCAGAAAGTGGGGTCAGGAACGGAGAGCGAGGTCAGCCGTCACAAAGTGGTGCCAGGGTCAGAAAGTGGGGACAGAGAGTGGTGTCAGAGATCAGAGAGTGGAACCAGAGGTCAGAGAATGGTGTCACGTGTCAGAGAGGGCGGACAGTCGTCAGTGAATCGCTCAGAGATTGGGGTCAGGTCAATGAGTGGGATCAATATTTGGGGTAATGGATCATCGAGTGTGGTCACAGAATAGTATCAAAGTATGGGGTCATTGAGTGGGGTCAGGAGTACGTGAGTGGGGTCAGGGGACTGAGAATGTGGTCAGAGTGGAGTCAGGGATAAGAGAGTGGTCCATGTTCGCGTTGCCCTCTCGTAATGACCCTGTTTCTGGAGCTCTGAAACTACTGTTTCTGGAACTCCTAATTTCCCTGCTAATGGAGCTTTTAATTTCCCTCTTTATCAAGGTGCTATTTCCAGTGACTCAGAGCTCCTCATTCACAAGTTTCAGGTGCACCTACTTTCCCTGTTTCTGGAGCCGCTTATTCCAATGTTTCTGAAGTTATTATCCCTGTTTCTGGAGCTCATAATTCCCCTATTTCTGGAGCACATCATTCCATTGTTTCTGGATCTAATTCCCTCTGTTTCTGGCGCTAGTTCCCCTGTTTTAGGAGCTAATTCCTCCCTCTCTGGAGCTCCTAATTCCCGTTTCTATAGTTGCGAATTCCTTTGTTTTTGCAGCTCATAATTCCTCTCTTTCTGAAGCTTCTAATACCTCAATTTCTGGTACTAATTCCCTTGTTTATGGAGCTCCTGATCCCCCCGATTCTGGAGCTCTAAATGTCCCTGCTTCTGGAGCATCTACCTTCGCTGTATCTGGAGATCCTAATTCCCCTGTTGAGGGGATCGTTCCTCTGTTTCTGGAGCAAATTTCCCTGTTCCTGGAGCTCCTTATTCCACTGTTTCTAGAGCTCCCAATTCCCCTGTTCATGTCACTAATTTCCCTATTTCTGGAGCTCTTAATTTCTCAGTTTCTGAAGCCAATTTCCAGGTTGCTGCAGGTCCTAATTACCCCGTTGCTGGAGTTCCTATTTCTCCATTAATTCCATTGATTCCGGAGCTCCTAATTCCACTGGTGTTGGAAATAATTCAGCTGTTTCTGGAGGTAATTTCCCTGTTTCTGGAGCTCCTAATTCCACACCTTCTGGAGTCACTAATTCCACTGAAGGCAGGTAAGTAACTGGTAGTGATTGTGGGCTACGTTTTTCTTTAAATTAACATATAGCATATAACTAAATACTAAAAACTAACCTTTATTTGTTTAACTAATTTAATAAACTATATCGGGTAAATACTTGATTAACGCTAAAATAATTAATGAAAAAATATAATGGGAAAACAGGAGACGTGTTGCTGCTGAATTATGTGGGAGCTTCTGGACGTTTTGGTCCAGGGTGACTACATCTGCGGTAAGTGTCTACGGCTTGACGAATTTCGGATTTGAGTTGAGGAGCTGGAGTCTGAGCTGCAGACATTGTGAGACATCAGGGAGGGAGAAAGTTACCTGGATCTTTTGCTCCAGGAGACAGCCACACTCTCCAGATTAAATACTTCAGGATTGACACGTGGTCAGGGACAGGAGGGTGTGACTGCGAGTGAGGCAGGTATGGGGATCTAGGATTGCAGGAGCCTCTGTCCCTGCACTTCTCCAATAGATTTTAGTTCTTGCAACCCTTGTGAACCGGTGTGCAGACTGCGGGATGGACGACCTTGGTGCAGAATGCCATTCAAGTGGGGGGAGTAAAGAGACAGGTGGTTGTAGTAGGGGACATTATAGTTAGGGGGATAGATACAGTTCTCTGCAGCCAAGAGCATGCATCCCGAAGGCTGTGTTGCCTTCCCAGTGCCTGGGTAAAGGACATCTCCTCCGGGCTGGAGAAGAATTTGGAGTGGGATGGGGAGGATCCAGTTGTCGTGGTACACGTAGGTACCATTGACATAGGTAGGACTATGAAAGAGGCTCTGCTGAGAGTGTTTGAACAGCTAGGGACTACATTGAAAAGCAGAACCACAAAGGTAATAATCTCTGCATTATTACCTGAGCCACGAACAAATTGACATAGGGTCAATGGAATCACGGAGATGAATGCGTGGCTCAGAGGCTGGTGTGGGAGAAGTGGGTTTCGATTCGTGGGGCACTGGCACCAATACTCGGGAAACAGAGACCTGTTCCTTGGGGATGGATTACACCTGAACTATGCTGGGACCAGCGTTCCAGCGATTCGAATAACTAGGGAGATAGACGGGGCTTAAACTAAATAAATGGGTGGGGGGGGGGAGGGGAGGGGCACGGTGGTAGTAGAGAAAAATCTAGAATGCTAAAGAGAAAAGAAAAGGAAGCAATGCAGGTAAGTGATTGAGGTAAGGATTACCAGATTATGTCAGGAAGGGACAGAGCATACAAACAAAAGAGTGCACTAGGAAATAGGGTCCAGGGAATAAAAATAGCCGTCAGACAAATAGGGATATAGTACCAAATAATGTTAAGATGTCTAATAATGTTAAAAATACAAATCTAAAAGCACTGCATCTGAATGCACGAAGCATCTGTAATAAGCTAGATGAATTAACAGCGCAAATCGAGTTAAACTGATACGATATAGTTTCAATTACGGAGATGAGGTTCAGGGTGATGAGGATTGGAAACTGAATATCCAAGGAAATTCGATGTTTAGGAAGGACAGGCAAAAAGGAAAAGGGATGGTGTGGCATTGTTAGTAAAGGATGAAAGCAGAGCAATAGTGAGAAAGATATTGGCTCAGAAAATCAAGATATAGAATCTGTCTGAGTGGAGCTAAGGAGCACCAAGGGGCAGAAAATATTGGTGGGAGTTGTCTATAGGCCTCCAAAAAGTAGTGGTAGTGTAGGGGTCGGCATCAAACAGGAAATTAGAGATGCATGTAACAAGGGTACTACAGTAATCGTAGTGACTTTAATCTACAAATTAGTAATAATACTGTGGAAGATTAATTCCTGGCATGTGTACGAGATGGTTTTTTAGACCAGTATTCTGAGGAGCCTATTAGGCAACAGGCTATCCTAGATTGGGTATTGTGTAATGAGAAGGGGTTAATTAACAATCTTGTTGTGTGGGGTCCTTTAGGGAAGATTGACCATAACATGATTAAATTCTTTATTAAGATGGGAAGTGAAGTAGTCCAATCCTAAACTAGGGTCCTAAATTTAAACAAAGGAAACTACAAAGGTATGAGGAATGAATTGGCTATGATAGATTGGGAAGATGCATTAAAAGGTATGATCGTGTACAGGCAATGGCTAACATTTAAGGAACGAATGTATGAATTGCAACAGTGAAACATTCCTTGCTGGCGTTAAAAACACAAAAGGAAACATGGCACAACCATGGCCATCAAAAGAAATTAAGGATAGTATTAGATCCAAAGAGCAGTCATACAAAGTTGCCAGAAAAAGTAGCAAGCCTGAGGATTGGGAGCAGTTAAGAATTCAGCAAAAAAGGACCAAGAGATTGATTGAGGTGAAAAATAGAGTATTAGAGTAAACTTGCCAGGAACATAAAAACTGACGGTGAAAGTTTCTATAAGAAAAGGAAAAAGATTAGTGAAGACAAATGCAGGTCCTTTACAGTCAGAAATGGGATAATTTATAATGGGGAACAAGGAAATGGCAGAACAATTAAATAAATACTTAGGTTGTGTCTTCGTGGAAGAGGACACAAATAACGTCCCAGAAATGCTACAGAGCCAAGGGTCTAGTGAGCAAGAGAAGTTAAAGGAAATGATTATTAGTAAGAACATAGTGCTCGAGAAACTAATGGGACTAAAGGCCGATAAATCCCCATGGCCTGATAATCTGCATCCCAGAGTACTAAAAGAGGTAGCCATGCAAATAGTGGATGTATTGTTGTCAACTTCCAAAATTCTATAGATTACGGAACAGTTCCTGCAGATTGGAGGGTGGCAAATGTAACTCCACTATTTAAAAAAGGAAGGAGAGAAAACAGGGAACTACAGACCGGTTGGCCAAACATCAGTAGTAGTGAAAATGCTGGAGTCTATTATAAAGGATGCGATAATGGCACACTTAGATAATATCAACGGGATTAAGTAAGTCAACATGGATTTATGAAAAGAAAATCGTGTTTGACAAAACTACTGGAGTTTTTTGAGGATGTAACTGATAGAATAGATGAGGGAGAACCAGTGGATGTAGTGTATTTGGATTTTCATAAGCCCTTTGATAAAGTCCCACGTAAGAGATGAGTGTGCAAAATTAAAGCACATAGGATTTGGGGTAATGTGGTGGCATGGATTGAAAATTGGTTAACTGACAGGAAGCAGAAAGGAGGAATAAACGGGTCTTTTTCGGGGTTGTGGGCAGCAACTAGTGGGGTACCACAGGGATTAGTGCTTGGGCCCCAGTATATGGTCCACGTCCTTGAGCCATATAGGTGGGCAGCTATCACTACAGCCCTGTAGACCATAAGCTTGATGCCAGATTTGAGGGCCTGATCTTTGAACACTCTCTTCCTCAGGGCCGAAGGCTGCGCTGGTGCACTGTTGAACTCGTCATCGATGTCTGCCCTTGCTGATAATAGACTCCCGAGATATGGAAAGTGGATCACGTTGTCCAGGGCCATGCCGTGGATCTTGATGACTGCGAGGCAGTGCTGTGTGGTGGGGTCAGGTTGATGGAGGACCTTTGTACCTTTGTCTTATGGATGTTTAGTGTAAGGCCCATGCATTCATACGCCTCGGTGGAGATGTTGACTATGACTTGGATTTCAGCCTCTGAATGTGCGCAGACGCAAACATCATCTGCATACTGTAGCTCGACAACAGAGGATGGAACGGTCTTGGATCTTGCCTGGAGGCGACGAAAGTTGAACAGTGGTTTTGTATGTTTAGTTCCACTCCACTGGTTCTCCCTTGTCCACTCTGCTAGATACATCCTCAAAAAAATCCAGAAGATTTGTCAAGCTTGATTTCCCTTTCATAAATCCATGCTGACTTGGACCGATCCTGTCACTGCTTTCCAAATGCGCTGCTATTTCATCCTTAATGATTGATTCCAACATTTTCTCCACTACTGATGTCAGGCTAAACGGTCTATAATTAATTTGGGGACAGGAGCAAGGATGTCTTACTACAGTTATACCATCATATCATTACCATCATCGGCAGTCCCTCAAAAGTGAGGAAGACTTACTTCCACTCTAAAGGTGAGTTCTCAGGTGACTGAAAAATCCAATATGGGAATTACAGTCTCTGTCACAAGTGGAGCAGACCGTCGTTAAAGGAAAGGGTGGGTGGGGAGTCTGGTTTGCTGCATGCTCCTTCCGCTGCCTGCGCTTGCTTTCTGCTTACTTTTGGCGATGAGACTCAAGGTGTTCAGCGCCCTCCCGGATGCTCTTCCTCCACTTATGGTGGTCTTTGGCCAGGGACTCCCAGATGTCAGTGGGGATATTGCATTTTATAAAGGAAGCATTGAGGTTGACCTTGAAACGTTTTCTCTGCCCACCTGGGGCTCGCTTGCCATGTAGGAGTTCCGAGTAGAGTGCTTGCTTTGGGAGTATTGTGTCAGGCTTGCAAACAATGTGGCCCGCCCAATGGAGCTGGTCGAGTATGGTCAGTGCTTCAATGCTGGAGAAGATGGCCTGATCAAGGACACTAACGTTGGTGCATCTGTCCTCCCAGGCGATTTGCAGGATCTTGCAGAGACATCGTTGGTGGTATTTCTCACCACCTACTGTATCTAAATGCCGACTTTCAATGGCTGATGTACCATGACACCCAGGTCTCGTTGCATCTCCCCTTTTCCTAATCTGCCGCCATTCAGGTAATATTCTGCCTTCATGTTTTTCCACCAAAGTGGATAACCTCACATTTATCCACATTATACAGCATCTGCCAACTCACCTAACCTGTCCAAGTCATCCTGATGCCTCTTAGCATCCTCCTCATAGCTCACACCGCCACCCAGCTTAGTGCCATCTGCAAACTCGGAGATATTGCACTCAATTCCTTCATCTAAATCATTGATGTATATTGTAAATAGCTGGGGTCACAGCACTGTACCCTGCGGCTCCCCACTAGTCACTGCCTGCCATTCTGAAAAGGAACCATTTATCCCGACTCTCTGTTTCCATCTGGCAACCAGTTCTCTATCCACGTCAATTCATTACCCCCAAAACCATGTGCTTTAATTTTGCACACCTATCTCTTGTGTGGAACCTTGTCAAAAGCCTTTTGGAAGTCCAAATACACCACATCCACTGGTTCTCCCTTGTCCACTCTGCTAGTTACATCTTCAAAAAATTCTAGAAGATTTGTCAAGTATGATTTCTCTTTCATAAATCCATGCTGGCTTGGGCCGATCCTGTCACTGCTTTCCAAATGCGCTGTTATTTCATCTTTAATAATTGATTCCAACATTTTCGCCACTACCGATGACAGGCTAACCGGTCTATAATTCCCTGTTTTCTCTCTCCCTCTTTTTTTCAAAAGGGGTTACATTAGCTACCTTCCAATCCATAGGAACTGATCCAGAATCTATAAAATGTTGGAAAATGATAACCAATGCATCCACTATTTCTAGGGCCACTTCCTTAAGTACTCTGGGGATTTATCAGCCTGCAATTGCATCAATCTCCCTAACACAATTTCCTGACTAATAAGGATTTCCTTCAGTTTCTCCTTCTCGCTAGACCCTTGACAGGGTGGATGCAGGGAGGATGGTTCCACTGATGGGGGAGACTCGAACTAGAGGGGACCATCTTAGAATAAGGGGCCGTCCATTTAAAACAGAGATGAGGAGAAATTTCTTCTCTCGGGGTTGTTAATCTGTGGAATTTGCCACCTCAGAGAGCTGTGGCAGCTGGGACGTCGCACACAGAGCTAGACGTTTTCTTAATCGATAAGGGGATAAGGGGATATGGGGAGCGGGCCGGGATATGGAGCTGAGTCCATGATCAGATCAGCCATGATCTTATTGAATGGCGGAGCAGGCTTGAGGGGCTGTATGGCCTACTCCTGTTCCTATTTCCTATGTTCTTATGTGCAGGGCTGAGGTTTTGCTTAGCTTACCATAACCCCTAGAGCTCCCCCTGCCCTTTATCAATCCCTATCACAGCTGCCACTCCCGCTCCACCAATTCCCCATCACACAGTGCCCCTACTCCTCCCCGTCCTTCAATTCCCCATCACACATTGCGCCTCCCCCACAATCAATCCCGCATCACAAACTGCCCGTCCCCTCCACATCCATTAATTCTCCCATTACACACTGTTCCTTCTATCCCTCCATCACACACTGCAGCTCCCCCTCCCCCACTAGCCAAACAGTAGCTCCTCTCTTTATTTCCTCCTCCTCCAATGTCCCACGCCCTCCGTATCCCCCTCCCCCAGTGTCCCACGCCCTCCGTATCCCCCTCCCCAGTGTCCCCAGTATCCCACTCCCCCAGTGGTCCCACGCCCTCCGGATCCCCCTCCCCAGTGTCCCCAGTATCCCCCTCCCCCAGTGTCCCACGCCCTCCGTATCCGTATCCCCCTCCCCCAGTGTCCCCAGTATCCCCCTCCCCCAGTGTCCCACACCCTCCGAATCCCCCTCCCCCAGTGTCCCATGTCCCCAGTATCCCCCTCCCCCAGTGTCCCCAGTATCCCCCTCCCCCAGTGTCCCACGACCTCCGTATCCCCCTCCCCCAGTGTCCCACGCCCTCCGTATCCCCCTCCCCCAGTGTCCCATGTCCCCATTATCCCCCTCCCCCAGTGTCCCCAGTATCCCCCTCCCCCAGTGTCCCATGTCCCCCAGTGTCCCATCCCCCCAGTATGCCCCCTCTCGCTGTATGATCACAAGCGCCTGCCTCCCGCTCCGGGACTCCCGGACTGCCGCTGCACCATTGTGGGCCAGGCAACACCGACCTTCGGCATCGATGAGCCACTTCCGGTCGGCAGCTGCTGGGCCTGACTCATCTCCCCTGGCAACTGGGGACAGAACTTGGAAAACCTGGATTAATTATGACAGATTTGCTGAATTCGGTTGGTTTTGCCGATACGATTCTCGGTTTTATAGTTTTATTAATAAACAAATGCCAAGTTGGATTATTCTATTTTGACATGAGCGATTGCGCACTGTTTTTTTTTAATTCGTGGCCAATCTTTCCAATTCTTTGTCAAATCACAAACGCCAGAGGTCACCTTGCACACATCAAGGATCACTCTGCGCCAATGCTTTTAGCCAAAAGGCCGAGAGCCACTGCACCGTTCCTGGAAGTACTGCAATACCAGGTTCGTGCCATGGAGGTGGATGGGTCAGCAACCCCACACACCTCCTATTTCCAAAAAGCATAGGAGAACCACCTTCCTGATCCAGGGAGAACCACTTTGGGGTCATGGTTACTCCCCTGTCAGGTCAGTTACGCATGATCTTAGCCAAAAGGCCGAACCCCAGCACCACCTGCCCTGCCAACAGGAGACCATGTGATGACCCCGGGCCCAGGAGACCATGTGATGACCCCGGGCCCAGGAGACCATGTGATGACCCAATGCCACGGGCACAATGCGCAGGAGCCCACTGCGCAGGCTGGAGGTCGGCATGCGCAGTGTGGCTCTAATCAGAGCTGCGTATGGTTTGTGACCGGGCTCGCTATTTGGAGCCAAAACGGAAGCATCGATTCGCAGGGGAGTAACGCACTCGGCGGGCAGGCTTCATGAACACCTGGTGTAGGTCGCACACCTGGACTCGGAAACTACAGGTCCCGAATTTGCTGCTTCGGGGCTTATTCTCGATTCTGAGCCCAGGCTGACGGCCGCCATCTTTGTAAAGGACAGCTGCAGGTTTGTGTGATTCATCGAGACACAGCGCATGCGTCATGAGCGAGGTGTGGGCGGGGCCTCAGGTTACCAGGGACTGAACCCAGTCAAGAGTCAGCACCTTCAGTGGAGGGGAACCACTGGGTGTGTATCTGAACCCAGCCAGAATCAGCACCTTCATGGCACGGGAACCCGAGTCAGGAACTTCAGGGGAGGGGAACCAGTGAGTGGCGAACTGAACCCAGCCAGAGTCAGCTCCATCAGCGGAGGGCAACTCGTGAGTGTAGAACTGAACCCAGCCAGAGTCAGCACCTTAAGGGGAGGGGAACCAATGAGTATAGAACTGAGTGCAGATATCAGGGCAGTTGTGAGAGACGATATTGGCTTAAATGAACAAAATGTTGAATCATTGTAGGTGGAGATTAGCGATAGTAAGGGGAAAAAGTCACTGGTGGGCGTAGTTTATAGGCCCCCAGATAATAACTTCACGGTGGGGTGGGCAATTATCAAGGGAATAATGGAGGCATGTGAAAAAGGAACTGCAGTAATCATGGGGGATTTTAACCTACATATCGATTGGTCAAATCAAATTGCACGGGGTAGCCTGGAGGAGGAATTCATAGAATGCATATGGGATTGTTTCTTAGAACAGTATGTTACAGAACCTACAAGGGAGCAAGCTATCTTAGATCTGATCCTGTGTAATGAGACAGGAAAAATAAACGATCTCCGAGTAAAAGATTCTCTCGGAATGAGTGATCACAGTATGGTTGAATTTGTAATACAGATTGAGGGTGAGGAAGTAGTGTCTCAAACGAGCGTACTATGCTTAAACAAAGGTGACGACAGTGGGATGAGGGCAGGGTTGGCTAAAGTAGACTGGAAACACAGACTAAACGGTTGCACAATTGAGGAACAGTGGAGGACTTTTAAGGAGCTCTTTCATAGTGCTCAACAAAAATATTCCAGTGAAAAAGAAGGGCGGTAAGAGAAGGGATAACCAGCCGTGGATAACCAAGGAAATAAAGGAGTATCAAATTAAAGACCAATGTATATAAGGTGGCCAAGGTTAGTGGGAAACTAGAAGATTGGGAAAATTTTAAACAACAGCAAAGAATGACTAAGAAAGCAATAAAGAAAGGAACGATAGATTACGAAGGTAAACTTGCGCAAAACATAAAAACAGATAGTAAAGGCTTTTACAGATATATAAAATGGAAAAGAGTGACTAAAGTAAATGTTGGTCCCTTAGAAGATGAGAAGGGGGATTTAATAATGGGAAGTGTGGAAATGGCTGAGACATTAAACAATTATTTTGCTGTGGTCTTCACCATGCCAAAACTTGCTGGTCACCGGAATATGGGAAGGGAGGACCTTGAGACAATCACTATCACTAGGGGGGTAGTGCTGGGCAGGCTAATGGGACTCAAGGCAGACACGTCCACTGGTCCTGATGAAATGCATCCCAGGGTATTAAAAGAGATGGCGGAAGTGATAGCAGATGCATTTGTTATAATCTACCAAAATTCTCTGGACTCTGGGGAGGTGCCAGCGGATTGGAAAGCAGCCTCTGTCTAAAAACGGGGCAGACAAAAGGCAGGTTAGTTTAACATCTGTAGTGGGGAAAATGCTTGAAGCTATCATTAAGGAAGAAATAGCGGGACATCTAGACGCAGCATGGATTCATGAAGGGGAAATCATGTTTAACTAATTTACTGGAATTCTTTGAGGATATAATGAGCATGGTGGATAGAGGTGTACCGATGGATGTGGTGAATTTAGATTTCCAAAAGGCATTCGATAAGGTGCCACACAAAAGGTTACTGCAGAAGATAAAGGCACGCAGAGTCAGAGAAAATGTATTAGCATGGATAGAGAATTGGCTGGCTAACAGAAAGCAGAGAGTCGAGATAAATGGGTCCTTTTCGGGTTGGAAATCGGTGGTTAGTGATGTGCCACAGGGATCAGTGCTGGGACCACAACTGTTCACAATATACATAGATGACCTGGAAGAGGGGACTGAGTGTAGTGTAACAAAATTTGCAAATGACTCAAAGATTAGTGGGAAAGCGGGTTGTGTAGAGGACTCAGAGACTGCAAGGAGATTTAGATAGGTTAAGCAAATGGTCTAAGGTTTGGCAGATGGAATACAATGTCGGAAAGTGTGAGGTCATCCACCTTGGGGGGGGGGGAACAGTAAAAGGGAATATTATTTGAATGGGGAGAAATTTACAACATGCTGAGGTGCAGAGGGACCTGGGGGTCCTTGTGCATGAATCCCAAAAAGTTAGTTTGCAGGTGCAGCAGGTAATCAGGAAGGCAAATGGAATGTTTGCCTTCATTGCGAGAGGGATGGAGTACAAAAGCAGGGAGGTCCTGCTGCAATTGTATAGGGTATTGGTGAGGCTGCACCTGGAGTACTGCATACAGTTTTGGTCTCCTTACTGAAGGAAGGATATATTAGCTTTGGAGGGGGTACAGAGACGATTCACTAGGCTGATTCCGGAGATGAGGGGGTTACCTTATGATGATAGATTGAGTAGACTGGGTCTTTACTCGTTGGAGTTCAGAAGGATGAGGGGTGATCTTATAGAAACATTTAAAATAATGAAAGGGATAGACAAGATAGAGGCAGAGAGGTTGTTTCCACTGGTCGGGGAGACTAGAAATAGGGGGCACAGCCTCAAAATACGGGGGAGCCAATTTAAAACCGAGTTGAGAAGCAATTTCTTCTCCCAGAGGGTTGTGAATCTGTGGAATTCTCTGCCCAAGGAAGCAGTTGAGGCTAGCTCATTGAATGTATTCAAGTCACAGATAAATAGATTTTTAACCAATAAGGGAATTAAGCGTTATGGGGAGCGGGCGAGTAAGTGGAGCTTAGTCCACGGCCAAATCAGCCATGATCTTGTTGAATGGCAGAGCAGGCTCCAGGGGCTCGGTGGCCTACTCCTGTTCCAAATTCTTATGTACTTATGTTCTTATGAACCCAACCTGAGTCGGACCTTCAGGGGACGCGACCCAGTGGGTGTAGAACTGAACCCAGCCAGAGTCAGCACTTTAAGGGGAGGGGAGCCAGTGGGCATAGAACTGAACCCAGCCAGAGTCAGCACTTTAAGGGGAGGGGACCCAGAGTCAGCACCTTCAGGGGAGGGGAACCAGTGAGTGTAGAACTGAACCCAGCCAGAGTCAGACCTTCAGGGGCGGGGAACCAGTGAGTGTAGAACTGAATCCGGCCAGAGTCAGTCCTTCAGGGGAGGGGGACCAGTGAGTGTAGAACTGAACCCAGCCAGAGTCAGCACCTTCAGGGGAGGGGAACCAGAGTCAGCAACTTCAGGGGAGGGGAACCAGTGAGTGTGGAACTGAATCGAGCCCGAGTCAGATCTTCAGGGGAGGGGAACCAGTGAGTGTAGAACTGAATCCAGCCAGAGTCAGCACCTTCAGGGGAGGGGAACCAGTGAGTGTAGAACTGAATCCAGCCAGAGTCAGCACCTTCAGGGGAGGGGAACCAGTGAGTGTAGAACTGAATCCAGCCAGGGTCAGCACATTAGGGGAGGGGACCCAGTGGGTGTAGAACTGAACCCAGCCAGAGTCAGCTTCAGGATAGGGGAACTAGTGAGTGTAGAACTGAACCCAGCCAGAGTCAGCACCTTCATGGGAGGAGAGCACAGAAGAACATTAGAAATAGGAGCCGGATTAGGCCATATGGCCCCTTGAGCCTGCTCTGTCATTTGATACGATCATGGCTGATCCGATCATAGACACAGGTCCACTTCCCTGCCCCCTCCCCATAACCCCTTATTCCCTTTTTGGTGAAGAAATTGTCTATCTCTGTGTTAAATGTATTCAATGTCCCAGCTTCCACAGCTCTCTGAAGCAGCGAATTCCACAGATTTACAACTTTGAGAGAAGAAATTCCTCCTCATCTCAGTTTTAAATGGGCGACCCCCTTATTCTAAGATAATGCCTCCTCGTTCTAGTCTCCTCTTTCAGTGGATAGGACCTCTCTGCATCCACCTTGTCAAGCCCCCTCATAATCTTATACATCTTGATAAGATCACCTCTCATTCTTCTGAATTTCAATGGGTAGAGACCCAACCTACTCAACCTTTCCTCATATGTCAACACCCTCATCTCTGGAATCAACCTAGTGAACCGAACTGCCTCCAAAGCAAGTATATTCTTTCCTAAACATGAAAACCAAAACTACGCAGTATTCCAGGTGTGGCCTCACCAATACCCTGTATAACTGTAGCATGACATCCCTGATTTTATACTCCATCCCCTTTGCAATAAAGGCCATGATTCCATTGGCCTTCCTGATCACTTGCTGTACCTGCATACTAACCTTTTGTGTTTCATGCATAAGTACCCCAGGTCCCGCTGTACTGCAGCACTTTGCAATTTTTCTGCATTTAAATAATAACTTGCTCTTTGAATTTTTTCTGCCAAAGTGCATAACCTCACACTTTCCAACATTATACTCCATCTGCCAAATTTTTGCCCACTCACTTCGCCTGTCTATGTCCTTTTGAAGATTTTGTGTGTCCTCGCACGTTGTCTTTCCTCCCATCTTTGTATCGTTAGCAAACTTGGCTACGTTACACTCGGTACCTTCTTCCAAATCATTAATATAGATCGTAAATAGTTTGGCCCCAGCACTGATCCCTGCGGCACCTGATTAGTTACTGATTACCAACCCGAGAATGAACCATTTATCCCAACTCTCTGTTTTCTGTTAGTTAGCCAATCCTCTATCCATTACCCCCAACCCCGTAAACTTTTATCTTGGGCAATAACCTTTTATGTCGCACCTTGTCAAATACTTGCTGGAAGTCTAAATCCACCACATCCACTGTTCCCCTTTATCTAGCCTGTTCGTTACATCCGCAAAGAATTCCAGCCAATTTGTCAAACGTGACTTCCCCTTCATAAATCCATGTTGACTCTGCCTGACCGAATTATGTTTTTCCAAATGTCCTGCTATTGCTTCTTTTAATAATGGACTCCAACATTTTCCCAACCACAGATGTTAGGCTAACTGGTCGATAGTTTCCTGCTTTTTGTCTGCCTCCTTTTTTAAATAGGGGCATTACATTTGCAGTTTTCCAATCTGCTGGGACCTCCCCAGAATCCAGGGAATTTTGGTAAATTACAACCAATGCATCAACAATCCTTGCTGCTACTTTTCTTCAGACCCTAGGATGCAAGCCATCAGGTCCAGGGGATTGATCCACCTTTAGTCCCATTATCTTACTAAGTACCACCTCTTCAGTGATTGTGATTGTGTTAAGTTCCTCCTCCCTATGACTATCCACTCTTGGGATATTGTTCATGTCCTCTACATTAGTAAAGACTGATACAAAATATTTGTTCTGAGTTTCTGCCATCTCCATGTTCCTCATTACCAATTCCCCGGTCTCGTCCTCTAAGTGACCAACATTGACTTTAACCACTCTTTTCCTTTTTATATACCTCATCATAGGCAGTCCCTCAGAATCGAGGAAGACTTGCTTCCACTCTTAAAATGAGTTCTTAGGTGGCTGTCCAGTCCAATACGAGAACCATAGTCTCTGTCACAGGTGGGACAGACAGTGGTTGGAGAAAGGGGTGAGTGGGACTGGTTTGCCGCACGCTCCTTCCGCTGCCTGTGCTTGGTTTCTCCATGCTCTCGGCGACGAGACTTGAGGTGTTCAGCGCCCTCCCGGATGCTCTTCCTCCAGTTTGGGCGGTCTTTGGTCAGGGACTCCCAGGTGTCAGTGGGGATGTTGCATTTTATCAGGGAGGCTTTGAGGGTGTCCTTGTAACGTTTCCTCTGCCCATCTTTGGCTCGTTTGTCGTTAAGGAGTTCCGAGCACTTGCTTTGGGAGTATCGTATCTGGCATGCAAACAATGTGGCCTGCCCAGCGGAGCTGATCAAGTGTGGTCAGTACTTCAATACTGGGGTTGTTAACCTGGTCGAGGACGCTAATGTTGGTGCGTCTGTCCTCCCAGAGGATTTGTCGGATCTTGTATATCTATAGAAACTCTTGCTATCTGTTTTTATATTTCGTGCTTGTTTATTTTCATCGTCTATCTTCCCTTAATAATTTTTTTAGTCATTCTTTGCTGGCTTTTCAAAGCTTCCCAATCTTCAGTCATACCACTAGTTTTTACCACTTTGTATGCCCTTGTTTTTAATTGGATACCATCCTTTATTTCTTTAGTTATCCATGGATGGCTATCTTTTCTTTTACACCCTTTCCTCCTCACTGGAATATATTTTGCTTGAGAGTTGTGAAATATCTCCTGAAATGTACGCCCCTGTTCATCAAGCATCCTACATTTATTCTATTTTCCCAGTCCACTTTAGCCAACTCTGTCTTCATACGTTTATAGTCTCGTTTATTTAAGCTTAGAACTGAACCCAGCCAGAGTCAGCACCTTAAGGAGAGGGACAAGGGGGAGAACCAATGAGTGTACAATTGAACTCAGCCAGAGTCAGACCTTCAGGGGAAGGGAACCAGTGAGTGTAGAACTGAAGCCAGCCAGAGTCAGACCTTCAGGGGAAGGGAACCAGTGAGTGTAGAACTGAATCCAGCCAGAGTCAGACCTTCAGGGGAGGGGAACCAGTGAGTGTAGAACTGAATCCAGCCAGAGTCAGACCTTCAGGGGAGGGGAACCAGTGAGTGTAGAACTGAACCCAGCCAGAGTTGATGGTGAAAGTTGGGAACGGAGGACAAGCTGCCTTCAGACGGCGATGTGTTTGAATTTCAGGACAGGGAGGGGGAAGAGTGTATGGGGCAGGGATTTACAGCTTTGGAGGAACGTGAGAGGAAAGAATATTCCATAGAATCTAGAATTGTCTGTTCTGAATTTATGTCCTGTACTTGCAGTAAGATTTTTATAAATTCCTTTTCCAAGATATTCGAGGGGCAGGATTTGCAGACGGGGAACTCAAACCAAACATCACGTCAAGATCTGACGGACTCAGTTAATTCCTCAGGATCTGAATATCATCGGACTTTGAATGTGGAAGGAGAAATGTTTGTCTGTTCTGTCAGTGGGAACATATTTCAAACATCAGTGTGACTGGACAAGCCCCGAGTAAGAGTGTTCCAGTGCACTGATTGTGGAAAGATCTTTAACCAGTTACACAGGCTGAAAAAACATCGCAGCATTGACAGCGGGGAGAAACCGTATGCCTGTTCTGTGTGTGGACCAGAGTTCAACTGATTGTCCAACCTGGAGAGACACAAGGACACCCGCACCATGGAGAAACCGTGGGAATGTGCGGACTGTGGGAAGGGATTCAATTACCCGTCTGAGCTGGAAGTGCATCGGCGCAGTCACACTGGGGAGAGGCCGTTCACCTGCTCCGAGTGTGGAAAGGGATTCTCTGCCTCATCCCACCTGCTGGAACATTGGCGCAGTCACACCGGGGAGAGGCCGTTCACCTGTTCTAAGTGTGGGAAGGGATTCACTGTGTCATCCCACCTTCTAACTCACCAGCGAGTTCACACTGGGGAGAGGCAGTTCACCTGCTCCGAGTGTGGGAAGGGATTCACTGTGTCATCCCACCTTCTAACTCACCAGCGAGTTCACACTGGGGAGAGGCCGTTCACCTGCTCCGAGTGTGGGAAGAGATTCACTCGTTCATCCCACCTTCTAACTCACCAGCGAGTTCACACTGGGGAGAGGCCGTTCACCTGCTCTGAGTGTGGGAAGAGATTCACTCGTTCATCCCACCTTCTAACTCACCAGCGAGTTCACACTGGGGAGAGGCCGTTCATCTGCTCCGAGTGTGGGAAGGGATTCACTCAGTCATCCAACCTGCTGATACACCAGCAAGTTCACACTGGGGAGAGACCGTTCACCTGATCCAAGTGTGGGAAGGGATTCACTCAGTCATCCGACCTGCTGATACACCAGCGAGTTCACACTGCGGAGAGGCCGTTCACCTGCTCCGAGTGTGGGAAGAGATTCATTCGTTCATCCCACCTTCTAACTCACCAGCGAGTTCACACTGGGGAGAGGCCGTTCACCTGCTCCGAGTGTGGGAAGAGATTCATTCGTTCATCCCACCTTCTAACTCACCAGCGAGTTCACACTGGGGAGAGGCCGTTCACCTGCTTCGTGTGTGGGAAGGGATTCACTATGTCATCCCACCTGCTGAAACACCAGCGAGTTCACAAGTGAATGTAGGGTTTGGATTCTGCTGTTACCCCAGACTGAATTGTGCCCTTTCTGACAAGTTGGGGTTTCTTTCTGCTGACATTGATAAACTCCAACCCAGTTATAGGCGTAAGTATTTGGAATAATCGACCAATTAATCAACGGGAAAAGGGTGAGATAAAAATAATGCTGATTGTGTTTGCATCCTTACTTGATCCTTTAAAAGACATAAATAGGAGCAGGGGTAGGCCATTGGCCACTCGAACCTGCTCTGCCATTTAATAAGGTCATGGCTGATCTGATCTTGGCCTCAGCTCCACTTCGCTGCCCACTCCCAAAACCCTTCACTTGCTTATCGTTCAAAAATCTGTCTATCTCCACCATTAATATATTCAATGACCCAGCCTCCACAGCTCTCTGGGGTACAGAATTCCATAGATTTGCAAACCTCAGAGAAGAAATTTCTCCTCATCTCAGTTCAAAATCAACAATCCCTTATTCTTAAACTATGCCCCCTAGTTCTCGATTCCCCCATGAGTGGAAATATTCTCTCTGCATCCACTTTGTCGAGTCTCCACAGTGTCATGTATTTCAATAAGATCACCTCTCATTCTTCGAAACTCCAATGAGTATGGGCCCAACCTGCTCAACATTTCTTCATAAGTCAACCCCCTTCCCTTTAGGAATCAAACTAGTGAAGCTTCTCTGAACTGTCTCCAATGCAAGTATATCCCTCCTTTTAAATAAGGAGGAGACCAAAACTGTACGCAGTACTCTAGGTGTGGTCTCACCAATACTCTGTACAGGTGTAGCAGGACTTCGCTGCTTTTATACTCCATCACCTACAATAAAGGCCAACATTCCTTTTGCCTATTCTCCATCTGCCAAATGTTTGCCCAATCTCTGAGCCTGTCCCTTTGCAGATTTTTTGTGTCGTCCTCACAATTTGCTGTCCCACCCATCTTTGTAATATCAGCAAACTTGGCTACATTACACTCGGTCCCTTCATCATAGTATTATTATAGATTGTAAATAGTTGAGGGCCCAGCACCGATCCCTGTGGCACCCCACCAGTTACCATTTGACAACCGAAAAATGCCCCGTTTATCCCGACTCTCTGTTTTCTGTTAGTTAGCCAATCCTCTATCCATGCTAATATATTACCCCCAACCCCATAAGCTCTTATCTTGTGCAGTAACCTTTTATGTGGCACCTTATCGAATGCCTTATGGAAATCCAAATACACATTTACCAGTTCCTCCTTATCCACCCTGCTCGTTACATCCTCAAAGAACTCCAGCAAATTTGTCAAACATGATTTCCCTTTCATAAACCATGCTGACTCTGCTTGATTGAATTATTATTTTCCAGGTGTCCCCATACTGCTTCCTTAATAGCTTTTTCCCAGTGCAAGATTTTAGGCTAACTAGTCTATAGTTTCCTGTTTTCTGTCTCCCTCCGTTTTTAAATAGGGATGTTACATTTGCGGTTTTCCAAACAACTGGGACCTCTCCACAATCCGGGGAGTTTTGGTAGCTTACAACCAATGCATCCACTATCTCTGCAGCCACTTCTTTTAAGACTCTAGGATGCAGGCCACCAGGTCCAGGGCAATGTCCACTTCTGGTCACATTATTTTACCGAGTACTTTTCCTGTAGTGTCAGTGAGGTTTTAAGTTCCTCCTTCCCTATGAGAATGTGAAAAAGGATTGCAAAAGTGGTAGATGGCTGGAGAAGGTAGCAAAAGGATGGAGATAGGGAATCATGGGAAAATGGCTAAAAGAAAATGTCAAGCTGCGATATTTGCCCTGTCGACAAAGGATTACTCAGAGTTGTGGTCAAACACGAGTTACGCGAAAAAGCAAAAGTCAGACATGAGTCAGACGAGGGGCTGCTATATCCAGCCATGAAATAGGGAAATCGAAACAATTAACACATCCCTGGAGCCTGCCCTATTTGGAGAGTTGACAGCCTGCAATTGGGTATGTATGGGGGAAATCGACCAATGATTGTATAAACTAAGTGTCACTCAAATGTGTTCTGCTGTAACAATGTATAAGTGTTGAGCTTTTGTACTGTTACGTAGCTTGTCAGGACAGAGGTGGACAAACTCGACTCGAGTGGGTTCCCCTTTATCTTAACAGGTCCCAGCCGGAAGATTCTCCAATAAAGGTCTTATGTTGCTAAGAGTAAAAGTGTTCGTGTGTCAGTGAATTCGCTGAAACAGATTGAAGGGAAAAGAATCCAGTATCAACATTTGGTGTCAGAAGTGGGATCTCAACGGACGACTGCCGAAAACTTGCGAATTCAGAGCTAGACTAGCCTTGGACGAGACGAGAGGAAAATGGCCACTGGAGTAAGTATAATTTCAATACTGCTCCAGTTTCCTCCGGTTTCAAAAGTCTGAGGAAAGTTTAGCCACTCGCTGGTTCTCAGGTGGTGTCTGAACGAGATCCAAGTCAATCTGGCGAACACATTTTAAATTTAGTAAATAAGTGTCCAAGGCAGGTGTGACGTCGACCTTGTATATCACTTGGCCCGTCTAGGCACTGATTGGATTTAAATCGGGAACCTAGAAAGATTGTCGTGCGGCATCACGAACAGGCTGTGTGGGTTCGAGGCCCAAGTAAATTAAGTAAGAATTGTCGTGCGGCGTCACAAACATACTGTGTGGGTTCGAGGCCCAAGTAAATAGAGAATCGCGCGAACCGCGTAGGGAAACGCGGAGGTTAGGGAATTACGTAAAATTAAGCTGCGGGACTACGCGGGACTGTTAAATTTTAAATCGTACTTACGCCAGGTGCGGTGTCGATCTTGTATATCACTTGGTCCACCTAGACTCTGGTTAAGCTAAACTGAGATCACCACGGGGCGGCGTGGGGGACGATTCGGATTAATTAGGACCCTGATCCATCGTGCGGCGACACAAGGATGGGTAATTTAGATAAAACTACGAATTCCCTGAAAGGTCATGGATCCAAAAAAAAAGAATCTTGTGAACGTCTGTTTTAAATGCTTGTATGCTTTTTACTGTGGAGAAGGAAGCTTGTGTGTGGAAACCGGGGAGTTGTGGTTTGCTTTAGCTCCACCCACTTTTTCAAACAGTGAAAGTTTTTTAACCCTTCGTAGTGTTGTCCTGTATGTGGGAAGTTTAAGATTGTGAACCTTATTGAATTACGTATAGTCGGATGATAAGTTACGGAGCCAGGAAATGCACAAAGGATAGGTTTGTTGAGTAAAAACAAAATATATGGTCCCGGTGGTTTAAAAAAAAAAGAGATAAGGATTTAATAGCCAAATGGAGACAGTACTGTCAAAAGCTGAAAGATGAGTCCCTTCTGTCAAGCTGGCAGGAGAATGCCACTAAACTAGGACTTTCCTTGACAGAAGGAGGACATGTTAAAACTGTAGACGTCTTAAAGAAAGAGTGCGCGCACGAGAAACGTACTAAGAGTTCCCTTGGGACCTCTGAGAAGGATACCGATAGACCACGTGGTCGAATGGTTGCTTTTGCGTTGACCGAGGCTGATGATGAATTTGATGAATGGTCACTGACTCGGCGCCCAACCCCAACAGTGCCTCCCGCAGCCCCGGGCCTCTCACCACAGTCCCCTTCCCGCCAACCTCCACCCTACACTCCAGCGGTAGGAGGTGATGATAACCGTAACCCCACACCAATGAACCGACAAGCCCAGATGGACTCTTCCTCTTCAGATTGTGACTCAAGTCCTCAGTTCACGGACCCTGTGGCCGGTAGGACCAAATCTAAGACTAAAGGACATAACCTGACCGTTCAGACCCCTAGTCCAGAGAAGCGACGCGGGCGCTCTCATCAGCCCCGCTCTCAGTCCGAACCTCGGGGCCATTGGCGACGACTCACTCGTCATAACCGAAGCTCCAGTATTAGTTCTACAGGCTCGGAGTGCTCTTCAGATAGAGAAACAGCCTCAGGAAATAATACTTCTGTCCAGAAAACTAGGGTGGGAACTAGGCAGTTCCCAGTTCGACCCATGCCGAATCCCGATTCAGACCAGGTTGCGGAACACCCCACCATAGATGTATATGTACCCTGGAAGCCGAATTAAATTATGGCTATCCTGGCTACCATACCAGATCGAAAGAGAGAACCTGTCAAGTTTATCGATCGCCTCCGACTCACCATTGGAGTTTATAGTGTGGAATCAAGAGACTTGTGGTCCTTAGTGCAGCAGACCCTGAGCCCGACTGAACACGTCCGGTTCTTAGAAAATTTGAGGCGAGCCACCCATGATGCATTAGTGACTGCTCACCCTAATAATGCCCAGGATCGCCTAAACGCTATCTTTAATGCTCTCAGCAAGAACCTTCAGAAGCCCATATTATTGGCAGGAGAAGAAAGGAGGGGAAGGAGGAGGTGCACCCCTGACCCGGGTCAAAACCGAATATGTGACTAGAAAGGAAGAACCCCCATGGAGATGACCCTGGTCCGACCCGAGGGGATACCAGATGGAACCACAGTACTGTGTAAAGGGATGGGTGGATAACCAAGGATACGGATATACCCAACACCCAAATGGCCCGGGCCCTGCTAATTATGGACCACCCTACTGTCCCCGGCCTGGTATGGGAAGAGGTCGGGGCTGGGAAAGACGAGATGGATGCTTTAATTGTGGGCAAGAAGGACATTGGAGTAGAGAGTGTCCCTCCCATCGGCACGAAAGAGGAAGAGGAGGGGGGCAAGGGGGGAGAGGACGGGGATCTTACACTAACTTCTCCCAGAACAACCCCTTTGGCCAACTGTCCCCGATTACGTAGCTTGATTGTACAGAGAACCTCCCCGGATGACGAACCAATTTGCCAGTTTCCAGTCCCTAGCACGGCTAAACAAATGCGGCAGTGGTTGGGGATGATCAATTACTGCAGATCCTGGATCCCTAACGTCGCCCTGATGACTAAGCACCTTACCCCGTATACAAATAAGGAAGGCAGCTTTGAAATAAAAACTGCAGACGTTCAAGCCTTTAAGGAACTAAAGACAGCCCTGCTGCAAGCTCCGGCTTTGGGCCGGCCATTCTATGAGTCTTAACTCAGAAACACGGGGATAAGCATAGGCCTGTTGCATACTACTCTTCCAAAATAGACTCTGTTGCCTTGGGGCACCCTGTATGTACCCAAATATTAACCGCTATCTACAATAGCCTTCAATCCGCTGCAAACATTACCCTCCAGCAGGATATTGTTGTGTACACCTCTCACTCCATAGCTGCCCTCCAGGGCCAACTGCAGACTCAACAACTTACAATGGTCAGGCAAAGCAGATATGAGATCTACCTACTGAATAATCCTAAGCTGACCTTTCGGCACTGTACGGCCATTAATCCGGTCTGTTTTCTTACTGAGCCACCCCAAGATGAGGAAGAACCCAGTCATGATTGTTTATCTTTAATTCAGGAGGCCTAATCGGTCAGGGAAGATTTAGTTGACGTACCAATGGAAGACCCAGATTGTATTATGTATGTTGACGGAAGTTCTTCTATTAATCCAGAAGGTACACGAATCTCAGGATACGCCATAGTAAACCAGGAGAATCAGGTCTTGGAATCTGCCACCTTTGAAACCGCCTATTCTGCCCAACAAGCTGAACTATTCGCCCTCACCCGAGCCTGTATCTTGGCCAAAGACCTCAAAGTCAATATCTATACCGACGCTAGGTATGCCTTTGGGGTAGCCCATGATTTCGGACAGTTATGGAAAAATAGGGGATTCCTGACCCCTCAGGGAAACGAGATATCTCATAGGCAACTAGTATCAGATTTGTTGCAAGCCCTCATGCTCCCTAAACGTATTGCTATTGTCAAGTGCACTGCCCACACTACCGGAAACTCTCCTGTCGATATAGGAAACTGCCGTGCTGACAGAGAGGCTAAACAGGCCTCTTGCGGACAACAAATGGTAGTGCCTAGAATGATGAGTCAAACTAAAAGTCCTGCCAAGGATAAGTTAGCCTAGGAAAAACCAATGCCAACCATCCAAGATGTCATTAAAGCACAGGAGGACGCTCCTGAAAAAGATAAACTGTTGTGGAAAGATTATGGATGTACTTATGACAATGTTTCTAAACTCTGGACCACTCCCGCGGAACAGACTTGCATGTCTGACGAGTTGGCCCTATGGGTTATTGAATGTATGCATTTTGCTACTCATTGTGGAGCAAGGACAACAAGTGACACGCTTTTGGCCACTTGGTGGCACCCTAGACTCCAGGCGCTCGTCCAGAACATCAGTAGTCGCTGCCTTGTTTGCCAACAGCATAATCCAGGGAAGGGAGTCCCCTGTGATTGGGGTAAGACACCTCTACCAGAAGGCCTCTTTGAGACCTTGCAGTTGGACTACCTTGAGTTGCAAAAAGTTCAGTCTTACAAATATGTGTTAGTAATAGTAGATGTGTTTAGCAGATGGATTGAAGCCAACCCTACCCTGGACAATAAGGCTCAAACTGTTGTTAAGGTGTTAATGAGGGAAATTGTCCCTAGATATGGTATCCCAGCTCGACTGATGACCACCTATGTTCTTTCTCTGACTCAGGCTTTGCGAACAGCCCACAACCAGGTTCGAGATGCTCACCTTGACCTCTCAGTGTTACCCGAATCATCTCTCGTGCGACCAGGAAAATATGTCCTGATCAAGAAATGGATTCGAAAGGGACTAGAGCCACAATGGGAGGGGCCTTTTCAGGTGTTACTCACTACCCCCACCGCAGCTAAGGTTGAAGGGAGAAGTGCCTGGGTTCACCTGCACCACTGTAAACTTATTACTTCATAATGAGTCTCTCAGTGGTCGTCCTAACCCTTGTTTCTGTTCCAGACTTCCTCTCCACCATAGCTGAATAAACCACATCCTTGGGGCAGGAAGAAAAATGCCAAGAACACGGGAAAAGAAAGGAAAAAACAGACTTAGCTGTTTTTGATTTGTCCTTATCCTATTGTTAACTAATGTATAGTATCGTCTAAAATTATTTAAACATGTGTAAGCTAGCAGGTATAATTGTGCTATCCTAGCAGAACTAGAAGGACTACAGGATAACTTATTTTATCAGACCCATACCCGATTGCATGGCAATCGAACTGTGTGTTACCCACTAGCCCAATCAGTAGAGGCCCTGTTCATGGCTACCCCTGGGTGGACTCCCCGCGACTTATATACGGCAGATACCTCGGACGCACCCTGTGAGGGACAAATGGGCGAATATAGAAGGGGTATACCGGGAAGATGTGTGGAATTAATAGACTCCATGAATCCTGAGTGCAGGGGATCCCAGGGAAAGAACGGACTGGTATGCTCAGACATTGCAAGCTACCCGCTTTGCTTCTCAGGACAAGGGTGGGGGTGTGTATATGCCCTGGTCCCCGGGAACGCCACCTGTGTGCAGATGCAGTGTGCCCATCAGCACTGTCGAGTGCGTAAGGGCCAGTTTACCTGTACCTGTAACGAGCAAAGATGGCTGAACGTGACTGCATGAAGGCAAGTCAGCTCAGAAACATGGACATACCCGTTTGATGCTTACCAATTGGTAGGATCAGGCTCAAATTCAAGGGAACCTAGAAAATGGTGGTATAAGCAGTTCACGAGTGTTAGCAACACCGACGTAAAGTGTTATAGAGCTAAGGAAGGATTCGTGTTCCTCCTCAACGGCACCTACAAGACAGCAACACTGACCCTCCCGATCCTCTTTGCAGTAGGAACTATAGGACCACTCACTGTCCCATGCCCCAAAAGGGGGCATACCCGGAGAAGGATAGTAACACGGGCCATCAGCAAGGAATTCTGTGCCGATTGGGAGGATCCTATCATGCTAGGATCATCACTCGGCTATGGGTTCCTTGGGGCCCTGTCTGTAGGTGAATCAGCAGGGGTAATTAGTGCCAAAAATAGGAACTACCTTATTTGTGGATTGACTATTTTGGGAAATAGCACTTCCAAGGGGCTAGATGCCATCAACAGAGAACTGCCTGAACTAAGATTGTATATGCAGCAAACCCGCTATGGCGTAGATTATCAGCTGGCCCAACAAGGAGGAGTGTGCACCATTATAGGGGACAAATGTATAACACATGTCACGGATGAATCATACAATATCCCCCAGGCTATTGATGCTATAAAAAAGCAGCTGGTTGAGTTTAGGCAGGGCCCAAAGAAAGGAGATGGTTGGTTAGATTGGTTACTCGGAGGATCATGGGTATCCTATTTACTCGAGAATCAAGAAGAGTATGAGAAACAAGAATGCGAACGGCTGAATGCGATACTCCTGGAATAATCACCAGGGTTATCATAGAATGATAAAAGGGGGGAATGAGAATGTGAAAAAGGATTGCGAAAGTGGTAGATGCTAGAGAAGGTAGCAAAAGGATGGAGAGAGGGAATCATGGGAAAATGGCTAAAAGAAAATGTCAAGCTGCGATATTTGCCCTGTCGACACAAACAAAGGATTACTCAGAGTTGTGGTCAAACACGAGTTACGCGAAAAAGCAAAAATCAGACATGAGTCAGACGAGGGGCTGCTATATCCAGCCATGAAATAGGGAAATCGAAACAATTAACACATCCCTGGAGCCTGCCCTATTTGGAGAGTTGACAGCCTGCAATTGGGTATGTATGGGGGAAATCGACCAATGATTGTATAAACTAAGTGTCACTCAAATGTGTTCTGCTGTAACAATGTATAAGTTTTGAGCATTTGTACTGTTATGTAGCTTGTCAGGACAGAGGTGGACAAACTCGACTCGAGTGGGTTCCCCTTTATCTTAACAGGTCCCGGCCGGGAGATTCTCCAATAAAGGTCTTATGTTGCTAAGACTAAAAGTGTTCGTGTGTCAGTGAATTCGCTGAAACAGATTGAAGGGAAAAGAATCCAGTATCAACACCTATAGCCCCTTGATTATCTATTATTGCGATGTATTTAGTATCTTCTACCATGAAGACCAATAGAAAATATCAGAAGGATTTTATTCAAATACTGAAAGCTGCAACAAATGGAGCCAAACTTTTAAAAATAATTAATAATAAAATGAATTGAATCTGCAGGTTGTGTTTGGATTTCTCTGACATGATGTGCCTTGAAATACCGCCGGTGCCCAGTAGATGACGCTGTCCTTGCAATTAATTCGGACTGATTGGACGTGACTGCCCCCTGGAGCAGGAGGAATGAGGGCAGCTCGGGGTCAAACCCTGAACGTACTGCATCCCACAGGGACACCACACACTGCCTCCTCCCTGGGACAGCTCAGGGTCAGACCCTGAACGTACTGCACCCCACAGGGATATCACACACTACACCCTCCCTGGGGCAGCTCAGGGTCAGACACTGAACATACTGCACACTATAGGGGATGCACGAACCGCCCTGTCTCTGGGGGAGTTGCTGCTGGAGGGTCCACAGACAGGAGGAGAACTTTTCCACACCTGGTAATGAATCCTGAATCGGATTCATACCGAATCCCACATTCTATGCTGCAGGCTGAGAAGTCACAGAGACCACGTGGAACCTCACGGACCCTGGAGAAACCCCCAGACATCGATACATAAAAAACACAGACCTCAGAGCTTTGGCCCACAGACCTGGGACACTGGGTCTCCACATGGGGGCAGAGATCAGTCTGCCCCCCCAGACCCCCCATGTTAGCTCCATTGTCACTGTGAGCTGCAGGGAGTTACATTTACCCATAGCAGCTCTCCTCCCCTGAAGATGCTGACTCTGGCTGGGTGCAGAAATACACAGCAATCGTCTCCAATTCCCAGCACACACTCAGGAAACGTGCCCCACTTGCCGGGCACTGTACAGGACTGAAACAGACAACACTTCCCTCAATTGTCCTGGTCCCAGCCTGACCCATAACCAGACCCGCCCTCATCTCACCCTCCCCTCTCCCAGACTGAATCAGACCCCCCCCCCTCACCCTCCCCTGTCCCAGACTGACCCAGAACCAGACCCCGCCATCATCCTCTGTCCCAGACTGAACCAGACCCCCCTCGCCCTCCCCTGTACAGACTTCCGAAAAGGTTCTTGGTAAGGGGCTGCTCTATCAGCTGCAAGCCTAGACCATAAGAACGTAAGAAATAGGAGCAGGAGTCGGTCATTTGGCCCCTCGCACCTGCTCTGCCATTTAATAAGATCATGGCTGATCTCATCAGGGACTCGGCTCCACTTCGCTGCCCTCTCCCCATTATCCTTTATTCCCTTATCGCTGAAAAATCTGTCTATCTCCGGCTTAAGTATATTCAATGACCCAGTCTCCACAACTCTCTGGGGTACAGAATTCCACAGATTTACAAACCTCAGAAGAAATTTCTCCTCATCTCGGTTTTAAATAGGGGGCCCTTTATTCTGAGACTGTGTTCCCCAGTTCTAGTTTCCCCTCTGAGTGGAAATATCGTCTCTGCACCAACCTTGTCGAGACCCCTCATGATCTTATACGTTTCGATAAGATCATCTCTCATCCTTCTGAACTACAATGAGTACAGGCCTAACCTACTCAATCTATCTTGATAAGTCAACCGCCTCATCTCTGGAATCAACCTAGTGAACCTTCTCGAAACTGCCTCCAATCCTTCCTTAAATATGGATACCAAAACTGAACGCAGTACTCTAGCTGTGGCCTCACCAATACCCTGTACAGTTGTAGCAGAACTTCTCTGCTTTTATACTCTATCCCCTTGCAACAAAGGCCAACATTCCATTTGCTTTCCTGATTACTTGCCGTACCTGCATACTAACTTCTTGTGTTTCATGCTCAAGGACGCCAGGTCCCTCTGTACTGCAGCATTTCTCCTGTTCAATAATAATTTGCTTTATTATTTTTTCTGCCCAAGTGGATAACCTCACATTTTCCCACATTATACTCCATTGGCCGAAATGTTGCCCACTCACTTAGCCTCTCTATCCCTTTGCAGATTTCTTGCGTCCTCCTCACAACTATCTTTCCCACCCATCTTTGTATCATCAGCAAACTTGGCGACATTACACTCGGTCCCTTCATCCAAGTCATTCATATAGATTGTAATGAGTTCAGGCCCCAGCACCGGTCCCTGAGGAACCCCACTAGTTACTGTTTGCCAACCAGAAAATAATACATTAATCCCAAATCTCTGTTTTCTGTTAGTTAGCCAATCCTCTATCCCCTCATTAGCATAGGGCTGTGGGCGGAGTGTGGGGCTGCCCATATAATGCTGGCTCGGAACAGCGTTTCCTCAAACCTGCGCCTCACTGAACGAGACGATGGCTGATGAAATGCTCCACAATTCAATATGATCATGGCTGAACAGCCAAAAATCCAGGCAGTGCCTCTGACAAAGGAATCCAATGCTGGGCCCAGCAAGAACAAGTAAAGTGGAAAGATTTAATCTAATAACACATTGGTTCTTTTCAGAGCCACCCACTCAATCTGAAAGGGCCTCTTACTGTCTGAAGAAGCTGATCTATTGATCACAATCTTACCAGCTGTGCTTCAGTTGGTAGAAACTCTCACATGAGTCAGAAGGTTGTGGGTTCAAGACCCATTCCAGGGACTTGAGCACAAAATTCTAGGTTGACACACCAGTGCAGTGATGAGGGAGTGCTGTCCTGTCGGAGGTATCATTTATAGGAAGAGACGTTACACCGAGGTCCCTTCTGCTCTTTCAGGTGGACGTAATAAATCCCACGGCCACTATTTTGACGAACAAAGTGATGAAGCAGGTTCACCCAGACACCGGCTCGTTTGTGAACGATATTTCCGAGCACATCGCGGGTGAGACTTCCCGCCTGGCCCATTACAACAAACGCCGCACCATCAGCTCCCAGGAGTTCCAGACCACCGTGCGCCTGCTGCTGCCCGGGGAGCTGGCCAAGCACGCCGTGTCAGAACGGACAAAGGCGGTAACCGAGTACACCAGCTCAAAGTAAAACTGTATGCTGACCTGAGAGAACAAACCCCAAACACAACGGCTGTTTTAAGAGACACCCACAAACTCTCTGGAAGAGCTGTACAAACGCATCACTCAAATCACGAATTATTTCCTGAACAAGTGAGAACCTTTGCAGTTCCAGCTGTAGGTTTAGTTTTGAATTCTCCGAAAAGCAGCTTCACTGTCCGGTCCGTCGCTGGAATTACCCGCTCACAAACTACAAACACGGTCCCAGGGCGCTCTTTCCCTTTGCTCTCAGGCCCATTCGTTTACACCGCCTGCCAAATTAAGAGCTTGTTTAGGGGCTGAGATTCAGATTTCAGTCACACATTCTCTCTCGCAAGCCCTTTTCATGTTTATTTTTCAATTCCTGTTGCGGGTCAGTCCGTTTATTAACCCGACATTCCCCACAGTGTAACAACCCCGAATGGGAGACCAGAACCGGGGCAGTTTGAACATTCTGTCCCTCTTCTCTTTTCACAGGACTCCCAGTTCTGGTCTCACTCCCACAGCAGCTCCTGTGAAAAGATGTTCACTTTTACAGAGTTTGAGTTGGAATGTGTCCCATTACAGAATCAGTGGGGACTGACTCTCGCTCGTCAAAGACCGTTTGAAACTGAACCCCAATTTAATCCTGATTTAAACAAGCTGGAATTTGCAATGGAAATATGGAATATGACAAAAGGAAACCAAAAGTGTTTGGAAATATTTGGCTAATGGTAAAGTTAACATAATCTGCAATTTTAATAATTATTAGAAGGATTTTTGAATTAAAAAATCGTTCGGGTCTGACTGTTGATTTCCGCCCGACTTTCATTGGCGGGCTAAACAGACTCTGATTGGTCATCGGAAAAGACAAATGAAATCCACTGCAGAGCGACCAATCACAAGTTCGCTCCCTGCATTCCTACAGAGGGTATAAGAAGGGCAGATGTGGGCGGAGTATCTCATTCTTTCGCTGAACGCTTGGATTGTGGAAATATCTGGAAGAGGAAAAAGCGGCGGCAAAGCTAGGGCCAGGGCCAAGGTCAAGTCTCGCTCCTCCCGGGTGGGACTGCAGTTCCCTGTAGCCCGTGTTCACAGGCTCCTGCGGAAGGGGAACTACACTCAGCATGTGGGTGCCGGAGCCCCGGTCTACTTGGCTGCTGTGCTCGAGTATCTGACCGCTGAAATCCTGGAGCTGGGTGCAGCGCGGCCCGTGACAACAAGCAGACCCGCATCATCCCCTGACACCTGCAGCTGGCCATCCTCAACAAGGTGCTGGGAAAGGTGACCATCGCTTAGTGCAGGGTGCTGCCTAATATCCAGGCTGTGCTACTGCCCAAGAAAACGACCAGCAAGTAGAGTGGACAAGATTTAATCCAATAGCCCAAAGGCTCTTTTCAGAGCCACCCACAGTATCAATGTAAGGGCAAGTAACTTTTCTATGGATCATAATTGCCCCAGATCTAAATAAGAAAGTGGAGCAGGAGTAGGCCATACGACCCCCCCGAGCCTGCTCCGCCATCTAATATGATCATGGCTGATCTGATCATGGAATCAGGTCTACTTCCCTGCCCGCTCTCCATAATTCCATATTCCCTTATCGTTGAAGAAACTGTCTATTTATGTCTTCAATTTATTCAATGTCCCAGCTTCCACAGTTATCTGAGGCAGCGAATTCCACAGAGTTACAACCCTCTGAGAGAAGAAATGTCACCTCATCTCAGTGTTAAATGGGTGGCCACTTATTCTAAGATTGTGCCCTCTAGTTCTAGTTTCCCCTATCAGTGGAAACATCCTCTCTGCATCCACCTTGTCAAGCCCCCTCACAATCTTATACGTTTCGATATGATCACCTCTCATTCTTCTGAATGCCAATGAGTGGAGGCCCAACCTACTCAACCTTTCCTCATAAGTCAACCCCCTCATCTCCAGAATCAACCTTGTGAATCTTCTCTGAACTGCCTCCAAAGCAAGTCTAACCTTTCGTAAATATGCAAACCAAAACTGCACGCAGTATTGCAAGTGTGGCCTCAACAATACCTTGTAGGACTGTAGCAAGACTTCCCTGCTTTTATACTCCTTCCCCTTTGCAATAAAGGCCAGGATTCCATTGGCCTTCCTGATCACTTGCTGTACTTGCATACTAACCTTTTGTGTTTCATACACAAGTACCCCCAGGTCCAGTTGTACTGCAGCACTTTGTAATCTTTCTCCATTTAAATAATAACCTGCTCTTTGATTTTTTTTCTGCCCAAGTGCATGACCTCACACTTTCCAACATTTGCCAAATTTTTGCCCACTCACCTAGCCTGTCTATGTTCTTTTGCAGATTTTGTGTGTCCTCACACATTGCTTTTCCTCCCATCTTTATATCATCAGAAAATTTGTCTATGTTACACTCGGTCCCTTCCTCCAAGTCGTTAATATAGATTGTAAATAGTTGGGGTCCCAGCACTGATTCCTGTGGCACCCCACTGGTTTCCAATCACCAACCCGAGAATGAACCATTTATCCCAATTCTCTGTTTTCTGTTAGTTAGCCAATCCTCTATCCATGCTAATATATTACCCCCAACCCCGTGAACTTTTATCTTGCGCAGTAACCTTTTATGTGGAACTTTGTCCAATGCCTTCTGGAAGTCCAAATACAGCAAATCCACTGGTTCCCCTTTATCCACCCTGTTCATTGAATCCTCTAAGAATTCCAGCAAATGTCAAACATGACTTCCCCTTCATAAATCCATGCTAACTCTGCCTGATCGAATTTTGCTTCTCCAAATGTCCTGCTACTGCTTCTTTAATAATGGACTCCAACATCTTCCCAACCGCAGATGTTAGGCTAACTGGTCTATAGTTTCCTGCTTTTTGTCTGCCTCCTTTTTTAAATAGGGGCATTACATTTGCAGTTTTCCAATCTGCTGGGAGCTCCCCAGAATTCAGGGAAGTTTGGTAAATTACAACGAATGCATCCACTATCCCTGCCGCTACTTCTCTTAAGACCCTAGGATGCAAGCCATCAGATCCAGGGGATTTATCCGCCTTTAGTCCCATTATCCTATCGAGTACCATCTCCTTAGTGATTGTGTTAAGTTCCTCCGCCCCCGCCCCAACCTCCCCATAGCCCCTTGACTGTCCACTGTTGGAATATTGTTAGTGTGCTCCACCGTAATGACTGATACAAAATATTTGTTCAGAGTTTCTGCCATCTCCATGTTCTCCATTACTAATTCCCCGGTCTCGTCCTCTCAGGGACCAACATTTACTCTAGCCACTCTTTTCCTTTTTATATACCTATAGACACTCTTGCTATCTGTTTTTATATTTCGTGCTAGTTTACTTTCATAGTCTATCTTCCCTTTCTTAATCATTTTTTTAGTCATTCTTTATTGCCATTTTCCAATTTCCAATCTTCTGTCCTCCCACTAGTTTTGGCCACATTGTTTGCCCTTGTTTTTTAATTGGATACCATCCTTTATTTCTTTAGTTAGCCATGAATGGCTATCTTTTCTCTTATGCCCTTTCCTCCTCACTGGAATATATGTTTCTTGAGAGTTGTGAAATATCTCCTTAAATGTACACTGGTATTCATCAACCGTCCTAAATTTAATCTAATTTCCCAGTCCACTTTAGCCAACTCAGACCTCATACCTTCATACCTTCATAATCTCCTTTATTTAACCTTAGTACGCTGGTTAGAGATCCAACTTTCTCACTCTCCATCTGAATTTGAAATTCAATCACACTATCATCACTCATTCCAAGGGGATCCTTTTCTAAGAGATTGTTTATGAATCCTGTCTCATTACATTAACATTGAATCTCTGCAATTCAGCTGTTAGTTTCCTGATCAGAAATGACCCTCAGACATGCTCGGTTGTAAATTGATCACTGTTGACAAATATTGCAATGGGTTTGCTGTTATAAAATCCTGCTCCATCGTACCATTAATAATTTCTGGCCTCGAGGCTTGGTAAATTTACCTCGATTGCGATGGCCGGGAATCGAAGCTCGGTCAACTGCTTGGAAGGCCTCATCATCATAGGCAATCCCTCGATATCGAGGAAGACTTGCTTCTGCTCTAAAAGTGAGTTCTTAGGTGACTGAACAGTCCAATACAGGAATGACAGTTGTCGTGGAGTATTTAAAATTAACACTCAACACTAGGTCTGGGTTCGAAGATTCAAGTAGTCTTTAATATGCTTGCAAGGGAGAGTCAAGTCTGCAGTCAACCTCACTTGCTCTCTCTGACCAAAGAAAACATTTTTTATACAGTTCCTCAGCCTATAATGGCTGGACATTCAATACATGAGACATATATTGATTTGAATGGTCAAAATCCTTGTCACTCAAAGTAAAGGTACACTATTGACTACGCCGATCTCCAGTACTTTTCCATAAACCTCACTGTGTACCAAAAGTTCATTAACACATTGGAATGTTATCTTATCTCTCTTGCCTTGACCAGATGGAGTTTTTCCAAAGTGTCACTTTTGACCCCTTGCCCTGTCTACCTGCCCCTCTGAGCTTCCTGTGGTTCAACAGTTTAGCCTCCTGTAATTGTCCTCAGGTTACACAGCTTGAAACAATTAATCATTCTGATATGTTATTTCGCTTTAAACACCTTTAGCAAGTTGACCACTACAAAAGCCTATGTCAGCTCGTTTTAATTCCGAGATCCATTTTTAACACTTTAATTATAACAGAGTTCGATAGCCCCACTTCACAGATTTTCATCATCATCATCTTAGGCAGTCCCTCGAATCGACGATAACTTGCTGTCACGTCAAAAAGTTCACAGGTGTTTCAATGAAGGACCTAATATTCCAGCTCCCAAACTAAATCTTGAGGGGTGGAAAAAGCCTGTGCGTGAATTGTTAGAATGTGTGGTGACCACTGCACACCAGCCACCACTTGCACACCAGTCACCTCTGTCACAGGTGGGACCAACAGTCGTTGAAGGAAAGGGTGGGTGGGACTGGGTTGCCACACACTCCTTCCACTGCTTGCGCTTGTTTTCTGCATGTGCTCAGCGACGAGGCTAGAGGTGCTCAGTGCCTTCCCGGATGCTTTTACTCCACTTAAGGCGGTCTTTGGCCAGGGACTCCCAGATGTCGGAGGGGATGTTGTATTTTATCAAGGAGGCTTTGTGAGATCCTTGAAACGTTTCCTCTGCCCACCTGGGGCTCGCTGCCGTGTAGGAGTTTCGAGTAGAGCGCTTGCTGTTGGAATCTTGTGTGAGGCATGCGAACAATGTGGCCTGCCCAACGAAGCTGGGCGAGTGTGGTCAGTCCTTAGATGCTGGGGATGTTGGCCTGATTGAGGACGCTAACGTTGGTGCCTCTGTCATCCCAGGGGATTTGCAGGATCTCGCAGATACATCATTGGTGGTATTTGTCCAGCGACTTGAGGTGTCAACTATACATGGTTCACGTCTCTGAGCCACACAGGAGGGTGTGTACAGCCCTGTGGACCATTTGCTCGGTGCCAGATTTGAGGGCCTGATCTTCGAACACTCTCTTCCTCAGGTGGCTGAAGGCTGCACTGGCGCACTGGACGCAGTGTTGAAACTCGTCGTCGATGTCTGCCCTTGCTTAAAATAGGCTCCCAAGGTATGGAAAATGGTCCAAATTGTCCAGGGGCGTGCATTGAATAGAAACATAGAAACATAGAAACGTAGAAAATAGGTGCAGAAGTTGTGGTGGTCTTGGATCTGGGCTGGAAGCGACAAATGTTGAACAGGTTCCCACTGGCTCTGTAGTTTAGTTCCACTCCAGTGGGGAGTTTGTTGAGTGTGAGGTGGAGCATTTCTGTGAGGAAGATTGAGAAGATGGTTGGCACGATAATGCAGCCCTGCTTCACCCCGATCCAGACATGGATTGAGTCTGTGATGGATCCATTGATCAGGATCACGGCTTGCATGTCATTGTGGAACTGGAAGAAGATGGCAGCCAAAACGGAGGACACTCCATAGTCCCTCCTGGTTGATCATGTCAAAGGTCTTGTAAGGTCAAAGTCAGGTTGGTGCATTTTTCTTGCAGTTGTCGCGCCAATTCTGGGGAGGTCCCTGCAGATTGGAAAACTGCAAATGTAAAGCCTCTATTTAAAAAAGGAGACAGATCAAAAGCAGGAAACTATCGACCAGTTAGCCTAACATCTGTGGTTGGGAAAATGTTGGAGTCCATTATTAAATAAGCAGTAACAGGACATGTGGAAAAGCAAAATTCGGTCAGGCAGAGTCAGCATGGATTTAAGAAAGAGAAGTCATGTTTGAAAAATTTGCTGGAATTCTTTGAGGATGTAATGAACAGAGTGGATAAAGGGGAACCAGTGGAAGTGATGTATTTAGATTTCCAGAAGGCATTTGACAAGGTGCCACTTAAAAGGTTACTGCACAAGATGAAAGTTGGGGGTAATATATAAGCATGGATGGAGGATTGGCTAACAAACAGAACACAGAGATTTGAGATAAATGGTTAATTCTCGGGTTGGCAATCGGTAACTAATGGGGTGCCGCATGGATCAGTGCTGGGACCCCAACTATTTACAATCTATATTAACGACTTGGAGGAAGGGACCGAGTGTAACATAGACAAATTTTCTGATGATATAAAGATGGGAGGAAAAGCAATGTGTGAGGAGGACACACACAATCTGCAAAAGGACATAGACAGGCTAGGTGAGTGGGCAAAAATTTGGCAAATGTTGGAAAGTGTGAGGTCGCACAGACCGCTGGGCTAGGCTGCTACGCTGCTCCTTCCACTCCCTGGCCTGATCTGAAGCTGAAGTGGAGTCAAACTCTCTCCTGGCCCACGGTCAATGCTACGTTCAGAGTGTCTAGTGTCTAGTGTATCGACCCCTCATGATTTTGAATACCTCTCTCAAATCTCCTCTCAACCTTCTGAGCTCCATGGAAAATAACACCAGCTTCTCCTGTCTATCCACACAACTAAAGTCACTGATCCCTGCTATCACAGGAATAGGAGATGGCAATTCAGCCCCTCGAGCCTGTTACATAGGTTCAGGAGGAGGCCATTCAGCCTCTACGGGCTTGTTAGACATGAATAGGAGGAAGTCCTTCAGCCCCTTAAGCATGTTAAATTAGGAACCTGAAGAGGTCATTGAAGGCCTCGGGAAACTTATATAGGAACAGGAGGAGGCCATTCAGCCCCTCAACACTGTGTTGTAAGAACAGGCGCCGCCCATTCATCCACTCGAGCTTGTACACAGGAACATGATCAGGTCATACTGCCTCTCTCGCCTCTTACACTGGAAGAGGAGGAAGCCTTTCAGCCCATCCAGTCGTTATCATTAGTGACCGCAGGAAGCCATCCAACCACCTCGAGCTTGTTGCATAGGAAATGGTTTTGGCCATTCTGCCCAACATATCTATTACACAACAACAGAAGGAGGTCAATCAGCTCCTCTATCTGGTCACAGAGAAGGAGGAGTAGCTCATTCAAACCCTTGTGACTGTTACATTAGGACCAGGAGAAGGACAGTCAACCCATAGAGCATCTTGCATAAGAACAAAAGGAGAACATTGAGTCCCTTAAGATTGTTATATCGGAGCTACAGAAGGCCATTCATCGCCTGGAGTCTGTTACACAGGAATGGGAGGAGACCATTCAACCCCTGGAGTCTGTTACATGGGAACAGGAGAAGGCCATTCATCACCTGGATCATGTTCTATAGGAACCGGATGTGGTCATTTTGCCCATCGAGCTTGATACATTGGAACAGAAGGTATTCAGCCTCAGAGCCCTTACCATTAGGAACGGGAGGAGTCCATTCAGCTCCAGAGCCTGTTACACAGGAAAGGAATGAGGACATTCTGCCCCTCGACCTAGTTGTATAGAGCAGGAGATCATTCAGCCCATTGAGCCTGTTACAGAGAAACAGAAGAGGCCATTCAAACATAAAGCCTGTTATATAGTAATAGGATGAGGCAATTCTGCCCCACAACCCTGTTAAACCGAACAGAAGGAGGTCATTTAGAACCTGAACCTGTTACACAGGAGCAGATTGAGGTTATGCTGCCCCTCAATCCTGTAATATACAACCGGACACCATTCCACCCCTCGAGGCTTTATCATTAGGAACAGGAGGAGGACATTCAGCCCCTGGAGCCTGTTACACAGGCAATGGAGGAGGCCATTCAGCCCCTTCAGCTCATTACACAAAAACAGCAGGAGGCCATTCAGCCCCAGAGCTTTTAAAATCAGGAACAGGAGAAGACAATTCAGTCCCTTAAGCCTATCGCATAGGAATGAATGCAAATGAGGCCATTCAGCACCTCAGGTCTGTGACTTAAAAACAGGAGCTAGCCATTCAGCCCCTCGAGCCTGTAGCATTATCAACTGTTCAGCCCATCCAGCCTGTTACAAAGAAACAGGATGTCATTGTAGGATCAGGAGGAGGTGATTCATCCCCTCGAGCTAATTATATATGGGGTCATGGTCCCATTAGCGGGGATTGTGGTCCCATTATCCTGGGCGGCTGTTCCATTAACTGGGGTGATGGTTCGGTTATCCAGGGTTAGGGTCACATTAACCGGGGTCAGGTTCCCAGTAAACGGGGTAAGTGACCCTATAACCAGGGTCAGGGTCCCATTAACCGGGGTCAGGGTTCCATTAACCGGGGTCAGGGTCAGGAACCCATTCACAGGGGTCAGGGTCCCTTTGACCCGGGTCTGGGACCCATTGACCTGGGTCAGCATTCCATTGACCTGAGTCAGGGTTCCATTGACCGGGATCAGAGAAACATTGACTAGGGTCAGGGTCCCATTAACCGAGGTCACGGCCACATTAATCCATTTTCCGGGGTCAGTGTCCCATTAACTGGGGTCACGGCCCCATTAACCCATTAAGCGGGGTCATGGTACCATTAACCGGTGTCAAGGTCCCATTAAACGGGGTCAGTGTATCATTAACTGGAATCAGGGTCCCATTAACCGGGAACAGAGTCCCATTAACCGGGGTCAGTGTCCCATTAACCGGGGACACGGTCCCATTAACCATGGTCACGGTCCCATTAAATGGGGTCAGGGTCGCAATAACCGGGGTCAGGGTCCCATTAAACGTGGTCAGGGTACCACTAACCGGGGTCAGGGTCCCATTAACAGGGGTCAGGGTCCCATTTACCATGGTCAGAGTCCCATTATTCGGGGTCAGTGTCCCATTAACCGGGGTCCGGGACCCATTAACCAGGGTCAGTGTCCCATTAACAGGGGTCAGGGTTCAATTAACCGGGGTCAGGGTTCCATTAACCGGGGTCAGTGTCCCATTAATCGAGGTCAAAGTCCTATTAACTGGGGTCAGGGTCCCATTAACTGGGGTCAGTGTCAGGGTCCCATTAACTTGGGTCAGGGTTCCATTGACCCGAGTCAGGGTCCCTTTGACCAGGGTCAGGGTCCCATTGACTGTGGCCAGGGTCCCATTGACCGGGGTCACGGCCTCATTAACCAATTAACTGGGGTCAGGGTCCCATTAACGTGGGTCAGGGTACCATTAACCGGGGTCTGGGTCCTATTAACCCGGGTCAGGGTTCAATTAACCGGGGTCGGGATCCTATTAACCGGTGTCGGGGTCCGATTAACCGGGGTCAGGGTCTCATTACTCGGGTTCAGGATCCATTAATCAGGGTCAGGGTCCCATTAACCGAGGTCACGGTCCCATTGACCGGGGTCAGGGTCACATTAACCGGGGTCAGGGTCCTATTAATCGGTGTCAGGGTCCCATTAATCGGGGTCAGGGTCCCATTAACCGGGGTCAGGGTCCCATTAACCGGGGTCAGGGTTCCATTGACCCTAGTCAAGGACCCATTGCCCGGGGCAGGGCCCCATTAACCGGGGTTGGGTTCTCAGTAACCGGGGTCACGACCCCATTAACCCATCAACCGGGGTCAGGGACCCATTAACCGGGGTCAGGATCCCATGAACCAGGGTCAGGATCCCATTAACCGGGGTCATAGTCACATTAACCGAGGTCAGTGTCTCTTTAACTGGGGTCAGGGTCCCGTTAACCAGGGTCACGGTCCCATTAAGCGTGATCACGGTCTCATTAACCAGGGTCACGGTCCCATTAACCAGGGTTACGGTTCCATTAACTAGGTCACGGTCACATTAACCGGGGTCAGGGACCCATTAAATGGTGTCAGGATCGCAATAACTGGGGTCACAGTCCCTTCACAGTGTAAGTGTGCCTTTAACCGGGTACAGTGTGCCATTAACTGGGGTCAAGCTCCCATTAACAGGGGTCAGAGTCCCATTAACAGGGGTCAGAGTCCCATTATTCGGGGTCAGGGTCCCATTAACCGGGGTCAGGGTTCCATTTACCGATGACAGGGTCCCATTTACCGATGCCAGGGTCCCATTAGCGGGGTCAGGGTCCCTTTAACCAGGGTAAGTGTGCCTTTAACCAGGTTCAGTGTCCCATTAACTGGAGTCATGGTCACATTAACTAGGGTCACCGCCCCATTAACCAATTAACAGGGGTCAGGGTCCCATTGACCAGGTCATGGCTCCATTAACCCATTAGTCGGGGTCAGGGTTCCATTAACCGAGGTCAGGGTCCCATGAGCCAGGGTCAGGGTCCAATTAACTGGGGTCACGGTACCATTAACGTGGATCAGAGTCCCATTAGCCGGGGTCAGGGTCCCATTGATCTGAGGTCAGGGACCCATTAAGCGGGGTTGGGGTCCCATTAATCGGGGTCAGGGTCCCATTAACCGGCATCAGGGTCCCCTTAACCGGGGTCAGGGTCCCATTAACTGGGGTCACGATCCCATTAACCGGCATCAAAGTCCCATTAACTGGGTTCAGGATCCCATTAACCGGGGTCATGATCCCATTAACCAGGGTCACGCTCTCATTAACTGGTGTCAGGGTCCTATTAACCGGGGTCAGGGTCAGGGTCCCATTAACCGGGGTTGGGGTACCATTAACCGGGGTCACCGCCCCATTAATCAGTGTCACAGTCCCACTATCCAGGGTCACGGTCCCATTAACATGGGTCAGGCACCCATTAACTGGGGTCAGGGTACTATTAACCGGGGTCAGGGTCCCATTAACCGGGGTCGGGGTCCCAATAACCGGGGTCGGGATCCCATTAACCGGGGTCGGAGTCATAAAAACATTGAAACATAGAAAATAGGTGCAGGAGTAGGACATTCGGCCCTTCGAACCTGTACCACCATTCAATAAGATCATGGCTGATCTTTCACCTCAGTACTCCTTTCCTGCTTTCTCTCCATACCACTTGATCCCTTTAGCCATAAGGGCCACATCTAACTCCCTCTTGAATATATCCAACAAACTGGCATCAACAGCTCTCTGCGGCAGGTTGACAATTCTCTGAGTGAAGAAGTTTCTCCTCATCTCAGTCCTAAATGGCATACCACTTATCCTTCGATTGTGTCCCCTAGTTCTGGACTTCCCCAACATCGGGAACATTCTTCCTGCATCTAACCTGTCCAGTCCCGTCAGAATTTTATATGTTTCTATGAGATCCCTTCTCATCCTTCTAAACTCCAGTGAATAAAGGCCCAGTCGATATAATCTCTGCTCATATGTCAGACCAGCCACCCCGGGAATCAGTCTGGTGAACCTTCGCTGTACTCCTTCAATAGCAAGAACATCCTTCCTCAGATTAGGGGACCAACACTGAACACAATATTCCAGCTGCAGTAAGACCTCCCTGCTCCTATACTCAAAACCCCTAGCTATGAAGGCCAACATACCATTTGCCTTCTTTACCGCCTGCCATACCTGCATGCCAACTTTCAATGTCTGATATACTATGACACCCAGGTCTCGTTGCAACTCCACTTTTCCTAATCTGTCGCCATTCAGATAATATTCTGCCTTCGTGTTTTTGCCCCCAAAGTGGATAACCTCACATTTATCCGCATTTTGCTGCATCTGCCATGCATTTGCCCACTCACCTATCCTGTCCAAGTCAACCTGCAGCCTCTTAGCGTCCTCCTCACAGCTCACAACGCCTTCCAGTTTAGTGTTATCTGCAAACTTGGAGATATTTCACTCAATTCCTTCATCTAAATCATTAATGTATATTGTAAATAGCTGGGCCCTGCGGCTCCCCACTAGTCACTGCCTGTCATTCTGAAAAGGACCCGTTTATCCCGGCTCTCTGCTTCCTATCTACCAACCAGTTCTCTATCCACGTCAGTACATTGCCTCCAATAGCATGTGCTTTAATTTTACACACCAATCTCTTGTGTGGGACCTTGTCTTTTGAAAGTCCAAACACACCACATCCACTGGTTCTCCCTTGTCCACTCTACTAATTACATCCTCAAAAAATTCCAGAAGATTTTTCAAGCATGATTTCCCTTTCATAAATCCATGTTGACTTGGATCGATCCTGTCACTGCTTTCCAAATGCGCTGTTATTTTATCTTTAATAATTGATTCTAACATTTTCACCACTGCTGATGTCAGGCTAACCGGTCCATAATTACCTGTTTTCTCTCTCCCTCCTTTTTTTAAATAGTGGTGTTACATCAGCCACCCTCCAGTCCATAGGAACTGATCCAGCGTCGATAGACTATTGGAAAATGACCACCTATGCATCCACTATTTCTAGGGCCACTTCCTTAAGTACTCTGGGATGCAGACTATCAGGCCCCGTGGATGTAACGGCCTTCAATCCTATCAATTTCCCTAACACAATTTCCCGCCTAATAAGGATATCCTTCAGTTCCTCCCTCTCACTAGACCCTCGGTCGCTTCGTACTACCGGAAGGTTATTTGTGTCTTCCTTCGTGAAGACAGAACCAAAGTATTTGTTCAACTGGTCTGCCATTTCTTTGTTCCCCATTATAAATTCACCTGAATCTGACTGCAAGGGACCTACATTTGTCTTCACTAATCTTTTTCTCTTCACATATCTCTCGAAGCTTTTGCAGTCAGTTTTTATGTTCCAGGCAAGTTTCCTCTCGTACTCTATTTTCCCCTTCCTAATAAAACCGTTTATCCTCCTCTGCTGAGTTCTAAATTTCTCCCAGTCCTCAGATTTGCTGCTTTTTCTGGCCAATTTATATGCCCCATTAACCGGTGTCAGAATCTCATTAACCGCGGTCAGGGTCCCATTAACCGGGGTCAGGATCCTATTAACCGGGGTCATGGTCCCATTAAACTGGGTCCCAGTCCCATTAACTGGGATCAGGGTCCCATTAAAAGGGGTCAGAGTCCCATTAACCGGGGTCAGGGTCCCTTTAACCCAGGTCTGGGTCCCTTTCACTCGGGTCAGGGTTCCATTGACTGGGTCAGAGTCCCATTGACCGTGTTCAGGGTTCCATTAACCGGGGTCGGGGTCCCATTAACCGGGGTCGGGGTCCCATTAACCGGGGTCAATGCACCCTTTACATGTTAACCAGGGTCGCGGTCCCATTAACATGGGTCACGGTCCCATTAACTGGGATCAGGGTCCCATTAGATGCGGTTAGGGTCCCATTAACCGGGGTCAGGACCCCATTAACCAGGGTCACGGTCCCATTAACTGGGGTCACAGTCCCATTAACCCGGGTCAGGGTTCCATTAACCAGGGTAAGTGTCCCATTAACCTGGGTCACGGTCCCATTAACCAGGATCACGGTCCCATTAGCTGGGGTCATGGTCCCATTAAACCGGGGTCAGGATCCCATTAACCCGGGTCAGGGTCCCAGTAACCGGGGTCGGGTCACAATAACTAGGGTCACAGTCGCTTTAGCAAGGTTAAGTGTCCCTTTAAGAGGGCTCAGGTCCTATTAAGCGGCGTCACGGTGCCATTAACAGGTGTCGCGGTCCCATTAACCGAGGTCAGGGTTCCATTAACCAGGGTAAGTGTCCCATTAACCTGGGTCACGGTCCCATTAACCAGGATTCGGGTCCCAATAACAGCGGAGAGGAACCCATTAACCAGGTTCACAGACTCTTTAACCGGGGTCAGGGTCCCATTAACCGGGGTCAGGATCCCACTAGCCAGGGTCAGGGTCCCATTACCCGGGGTGAGGGTAACAATAACCGGGGTCACAGTCTGTTTAGCAAGGTTAAGTGTCCTGTTATCCGGGGTAGGCTCCCATTAACTAGGGTCAGTGTCTCATTAACTGGGGTCAAGATCCCATTAACCGGCATCAGGCTACCATTAAACGGGGTCAAGGTCCCATTACCCTTAGGCAGGTTCCCATTAACCAGGGTCCCATTAACCGGGGTCACGGTTCCATTAACCGGGGTCAGGGTTCCCATTAACCGGGGTCAGTGTCAGGGTCCCATTAACCGGGAGCAGGGTTCCTTTGACACGGGTCTGGTTCCCTTTGACCCGGGCCAGGGTTCCATTGACCGGGGTCAGGGTCCCATTGACCGAGGTCAGGGTCCCTTTAACCGGGGTCAGGGTCAGGGTCCCAGTTACTCGGGGCAGGGTCCCTTTGACCCAGGCCTGGGTCCCATTGTTCCGCGTCATGCTTCAATTGACCAGAATCAGGGTCCCATTGACGAGGGTCATGGTCCCATTAACCAGGGTCACGGCCCCATTAAACCATTAACTGGGGTCAGGTCCCATTAACTGGGGTCAGGTTCCCATTAACCGGGGTCAGAGTCACATTAACCGGGCTCAGGGTCGCATTAACCCCAGGGTCAGGTCACATTAATCAGGGTAAAGATCGCATTAACTGGGGTCAGAGTCCCATTAACCGGGCTAAGGGTCAGGATCCCATTAACCGGGCTCAGGGTCAGGATCTCATTAACCGGGTCAGGGTTCCATTGACCCGAGTCAGGGTCCCATTAACCAGTGTCAGGATCCTATTAAACGTGGTCAGGGTCACATTAACCGGTGTCGGGGTCCCAAGAACTGAGGTCAGGTTCCCATGAACCGGGATCAGAGTCTCATTAACCGGGGCCGCGGTTCCATTTAACCGGGACCAGGGTCCCATAATCAGGGTCAAGTTCCCATTAACCCATTAACCAGGGTCAGGGTCCCATTGACCGGGAACACGGCCCCCTTAACCCATTAACCGGGGTCAGGGTCCAATTAACCGGGTTCACATTCCTATTAACAGGGTCAGTGTCCCATTAACCTGGATCAGGGTCCCATTAACCGGGGTCAGGTTCCCGTTAACCGTGGCCGGGGACCCATTAACCGGGGTCAGATTCCTAATAACTGGTGTCAGGGTCCCATTAAACGGGGTCACTGGCTCATTAACCGGGGTCACGGTTTCATTAACCAGGGTCAGGATCCCATTAGCCGGGGTCAGGGTCACATTAACAGGGATCAAGGTCCCATTAAATGGGGTCAGCGTCCCATTAACCAGGGTCAGGGTCCCATTAACCGGCGGCAGGATTCCTTTGACCTGGGTCTGGGTCTCTTTGACTGGGTCAGGGTCCCATTAACCAGGGTCGGGGTCCCATTAACTGGGTCACGGCCCACTTAACACATTAACCGTGGTCACGGTCCCATTAACCGTGTTCAGGGTCCCATTAACCGTGGTCAGGGTCCCATTAACCAGGGTCATGGTCCCATTAATCGGGGTCACAGTCCCATTAACCGGGGTCAGGGTTCCATTAACCAGGGTAAGTGTCCCATTAACCGGGGTCAGGGTCCCATTAACCAGGGTCACGGTCCCATTAACCGGGTTCATGGTCCCATTAACTGAGTTCAGGGTCCCATTAACTGGGGTCAGGTTGCCATTAACTGGGGTCAGGTTGCCATTAACTGGGGTCACGGTCCCATTAACCAGTGTCGGGATCCCATTAACCGGGTCACGGCCCACTTAACACATTAACCGTGGTCACGTTCCCATTAACCGTGGTCAGGGTCCCATTAACCGTGGTCAGGGTCCCATTAACCAGGGTCATGCTCCCATTAATCGGGGTCACGGTCCCATTAACCGGGGTCAGGGTTTCATTAACCAGGGTAAGTGTCCCATTAACCGGGGTCAGGGTCCCATTAACCAGGGTCACGGTCCCATTAACCGGGTTCATGGTCCCATTAACCGGGGTCAGTGTTCCATTAACTGGGGTCAGGTTGCCATTAACTGGGGTCACGGTCCCATTAACCAGGGTGACGGGTCCCTTTTACTAGGTTCACAGTCCCTTTAATCAGTGTAAAGGGTCCCAATAACCCGGGTCACGGTCCCATTCACCAATGTTCGGGTCCCAATAACCGCGGAGAGGGACCCATTAACCAGGTTCACAGTTTCTTTAACCGATATCAGGGTCCCATTAACCCGGGTCAGTGTCCCATTAACCAGGATCAGGGTCCCATTAACCAGGGTCAGGGTCCCATTAACCAGGGTCGGTGTCACAATAGCCGGGATCACAGTCCCTTTAGCAAGGTTAATAGATCTTTTAAATGGGGTCAGGCTCAAATTAACCGGGGCCACAGTCACTTTAACCGGGGTCGCAGTCCCTTTAACCAGGATCACAGTCCCTTTAACCAGGGTAAGTGTCCCATTAACCCGGGTCACGGTCCCCTTAACCAGCGTTCGGGTCCCAAGAAGCACGGAGGGGAACCCATTAACAAGATTCACAGGATCTTTAACCGGGGTCAGGGTCCTATTAATCGGAGTCAGGGTGCCATTACCGGGGGTCAGGGTCCCATTAAATGGGGTCAGGGTCGCAATAAACGGGGTTCACAGTCCCTTTAACCAGGATAAGTATGCCTTTAACCGGGGTCATGGTCACATTAACCTGGGTCAGACTCCCATTAACCAGGGTCAGAGTCCCATTATTCGGGGTCAGGGTCCCATTAACCTGGATCAGGGTCCCATAACCCGGATCAGGATCCCATAACCGAGGTCAGGGTTCCATTAACCGGGGTCACAGTTCCATTAACCGGGGTCAGGCACCCTTAACCGGGGTCAGGGTCCCATTAACCGTGGCCAGGATCCCATTAACCAGGATCACGGTCCCATTAATCGGGGTCACGGTCCCATTAACCGGGGTCAGGGTTCCATTAATCAGGGTAAGTGTCCCTTTAACTGGGGTCAGGGTCTCATTAACCAGGGTCACGGACCCATTAAACCATTAACTGGGGTCAGGTCACATTAATCGGGCTCAGGGTCGCATTAACCGGGGTCAGAGTCACATTAACCCCGGGGTCAGGATCACATTAATCAGGGTAAAGTTTGCATTAACTGGGGTCAGGGTCCCATTAACCGGGCTCAGGGTCAGGATCCCATTAACCGGGGTCAGGGTTCCATTGACCCGAGTCAGGGTCCCATTAACCAGTGTCAGGATCCTATTAAACGCGGTCAGGGTCACATTAACCGGTGTCGGGGTCCCAAGAACTGAGGTCAGGTTCCCATGAACCAGGATCAGAGTCTCATTAACCGGGGCCACGATTCCATTAACCGGGAGCAGGGTCCCATAACCAGGGTCAAGTTCCCATTAACCCATTAACCGGGGTCAGGGTCCCATTGACCGGGGACATGGCCCCATTAACCCATTAACCAAGGTCAGGGTCCAATTAACCGGGTTCACATTCCTATTAACAGGGGTCAGTGTCCCATTAACCTGGATCAGGGTCCCATTAACCGGGGTCAGGTTCCCGTTAACCGTGGCTAGGGACCCATTAACAGGGGTCAGATTCCTATTAACCGGTGTCAGGGTCCCATTAAACGGGGTCACTGGCTCATTAACCAGGGTCACGGTCTCATTAACCAGGGTCAGGTTCCCATTAAATGGGGTCAGCATCCCATTAACCGGGGTCAGGGTCCCATTAACCGGCGCCAGGATTCCTTTGACCCGGGTCTTGGTTTCTTTGACTGGGTCAGGGTCCCATTAACCGTGGTCAGGGTCCCATTAACCGGGGTCATGGTCCCATTAATCGGGGTCACGGTCCCATTAACTGGGGTCAGGGTTCCATTAACCAGGGTAAGTGTCCCATTAACCGGGGTCACGGTCCCATTAACCGGGGTCACGGTCCCATTAACCGGGTTCATGGGCCCATTAACCGAGTTCAGGGTCCCAATAACTGGGGTCAGGTTGCCATTAACTGGGGTCATGGTCCCATTAACCAGGGTCGGGATCCCATTAACCGGGTCACGGCCCACATAACACATTAACCGTGGTCAAGTTCCCATTAACCGTGGTCAGGGTCCCATTAACCGTGGTCAGGGTCCCATTAACCAGGGTCACGGTCCCATTAATCGGGGTCATGGTCCCATTAACCGGAGTCAGGGTTTCATTAACCAGGGTAAGTGTCCCATTAACCGGGGTCAGGGTCCCATTAACCAGGGTCACGGTCCCATTAACCGGGTTCATGGTCCCATTAACCGGGGGTCAGTGTTCCATTAACTGGTGTCAGGTTGCCATTAACTGGGGTCACGGTCCCATTAACCAGGGTGACTGGTCTCTTTTACTAGGTTCACAGTCCCTTTAATCAGTGCAAGCGTCCCAATAACCCGGGTCACGGTCCCATTCACCAATGTTCGGGTCCCAATAACCGCGGAGAGGAACCCATTAACCAGGTTCACAGTCTCTTTAACCGATGTCAGGGTCCCATTAACCCGAGTCAGTGTCCCATTAACCAGGGTCAGGGTCCCATTAACCAGGGTCGGTGTCACAATAGCCGGGATCACAGTCCCTTTAGCAAGGTTAATAGACCTTTTAAATGAGGTCAGGCTCAAATTAACCGGGGTCACAGTCACTTTAACCGGGGTCGCAGTCCCTTTAACCAGGATCACAGTCCCTTTAACCAGGGTAAGTGTCCCATTAACCCGGGTCACGGTCCCCTTAACCAGGGTTCGGGTCCCAAGAAGCGCACAGAGAAACCCATTAACAAGGTTCACAGGATCTTTAACCGGGGTCAGGGTCCCATTAGTCGAAGTCAGGGTGCCATTACCGGGGGTCAGGGTCTCATTAAATGGGGTCAGGGGCGCAATAGCCAGGGTTCACAGTCCCTTTAACCAGGGTAAGTATGCCTTTAACCGGGGTCATGGTCACATTAACCGGGGTCAGACTCCCATTAACCAGGGTCAGAGTCCCATTATTCGGGGTCAGTGTCCCATTAACCGGGATCAGGGTCCCATAACCGGGGTCAGGATCCCATAACCGAGGTCAGGGTTCCATTAACCGGGGTCACGGTTCCATTAACCGGGGTCAGGCACCCTTAACCGGGGTCAGGGTCTCATTAACCGTGGCCAGGATCCCATTAACCAGGATCACGGTCCCATTAACCGGTGTCAGGGTCCCTTTGACCCGGGTCTGAATCCCTTTGACCCAAGTCAGGGTTCCATTGACTGGGGCAGGGTCCCATGGACCGGGGTCAGGGTCCCATTAACCGGGGCCGGGGTCCCATTAACCTGGGTCACGGCCCCTTTAAGACATTAACCGCGATCACAGTCCCATTAACCTGGGTCACGGTTTCATTAACCGGGATCAGGGTCCAATTAAATGGGGTAAGAGTGACATTAACTGCGGTCAGGGTCCCATTAATCGGGGTCAGGGCCCCATTGACCCGGGTCAGGGTTCCATTGATTGGGTCAGGATCCCATTGACCGTGGTCAGGGTCGTATTAACCAGTGTTGGCGTCCCATTAACCAGGGTCCCGGCCCCATTAAACCAATAACCGGGGTCAGGATCGCATTAAGCGGGGTCAGGGTCCCATTAAACCGGGGTCAGGTTCATATTAACTGGGGTCACGATCCCATTAACCGGTGTCAGGTTCCCATTAAACGGGGTCAGGGTCACAATAACCGGGGTCACAGTCCCTTTAAATAGGGTAAGTGTGCCTTTAACCGGAGTCAAGGTCCCATTAACTGGGGTCATGGTCACATTAAACAGGGTTTAACTCCAATTAACCAGTGTCAGAGTCCCTATATTCGGGGTCTGGCTCCCATTAACCGGGGTCAGGGGCCCATAACCGGGGTCAGGGGCCCATTAACGGGGTCAGGATTCCATTATCTGGGGTCACGGTTCTATTAACCACAGTCAGGGACCCATTAACCGGGGTCAGGGTCCCATTAATCTGGATCAGGGTCAGGGACCCATTTACCGCGGTCAGGGTCCCTTTGACCCGCGTCCGGGTTCCATTGACTGGAGACAGTGTCCCATTGACCAGTGTCAGGGTCCCATTAACCGGGGTCAGGGTCCCATTAACCCATTAACCGTGGTCAGGGTCCCATTGACAAGGGTCACGGCCCCATTAATCCATTAACCGAGGTCAGAGTCCCAATAACTGGGGTTGGGATCCCTTTGACATGGCTCTGTTTCCCATTGACATGGGTCAGGGTCCCTTTGACCCGCGTCCGGGTTCCATTGACTGGAGACAGTGTCCCATTGACCGGTGTCGAGGTCCCATTAACAGGGGTCACGGCCCCATTAAACCATTAACCGGGGTCAGAGTCCCATTAACTGGGGTCGGGATCCCTTTGACATGGGTCTGTTTCCCATTGACCCGGGTCAGGGCTCCATTGACTAGAGTCAGGGTTCCAATGATTTTGTCAGGGTCCCATTGACCGGGGTCAGGGTCACATTAAACAGTGTCGAGGTTCCATTAAGTGGGGTCACGGCTCCATTAACACATTAACCAGGGTCGGGATCCCATTAAATGGGGTCAGCGTCCCATTAATGGGGTCAGTGTCCCTTTGACCCGGGTCAGGGTCCCATTAACTGGGGTCTGGGTCACGTTAACTGGAGTCACGGCACTCTTAACACATTAACCGGGGTCAGAATCCCATGATCCGGGGTCAGGATCATATTTAGCGGGGTCAGGTCCCATTATACAGGGTCACGGTCCCATTAACCATGGTCAGGGTCCCATTTACCGGGGTCACAGTCCCTTTAACCAGGGATTGGGTCCCAATAAACGCGGAGAGGAACCCATTAACCAAGTTCACAGTTTCTTTAACTGGGTTTACGGTCCCATTAACCAGGGTCAGGATCCCATTAACCAGGTTCAGGGTCCCATTAACCGGGGTCCGGTTCACAATAACCGGTGTTACAGTCCCTTTAGCAATGTTAAGTGTCCCTTTAACCGGGGTCAGGTCCCATTAATCGGGGTGGCGGTCCCATTTACCGGGGTCACAGTCCCATTAACCGGGGTCACAGTCCCATTAACCAGGGTAAGTGTCCCATTAACCTGGGTCACGGTTCCATTAACCAGGGTTTGGTTCCCAATAACCGTGGAGAGGAATCCATTAACCAGGTTCACATTCTCTTTAACCGGGGTCAGGGTTGCATTAGCCGGGGTCAGGATCCCATTAACCAGGGTCAGGGTCCCATTAACCGGGATCAGGGTCACAATAACCGGGGTCACAGTCCCTTTAGAAAGGATCAGTGTCCCTTTAACTGAGGTCAGGCTCACATTAACTGGGGTCAGCCTCCCATTAACCAGGATCAGGGTCCCATTAACTGGCGTCAGGATCCCATTAACCAGGTACAGGCTCCCATTAACCGGGGTCGAGCTCCCATTAACTGGGGTCAGCGTCCCATTAACCCTGGTCAGGGTACCATTAACCGGGTCCCATTAACCGGGGTCACTCCCATTAACCGGGGTCAGGGTTCCCATTAACCGGGGTCAGGGTCAGTGTCCCATTAACCGGGGTCGGGGTCCCTTTGACACAGGTCTGAGTCCCATTGACCCGGATCAGTGTTCCATTGACCGGGCTTCAGGGTCCCATTGACTGAGGTCAGGGTCCTATTAACCGGGGTCAGGTTCACAGTCCCATTAACCGGGGTCAGGGTCAGTGTCCCATTAGCCGGGGTTCCATTAACCGGAGTCACATTCCCATTAACCGGGGTCAGGGTTCCCCTTAACCCGGGTCAGGGTCAGTGTCCCATTAACTGGGGTCAGGGTCCCATTGACCGGGGTCAGGGTCCCATTAACCAGGGACGTGGTTCCATTAACCGGAGTCACGTCCCCCTTAATCATTAACCGGAACCAAGTCCCCATGATCCGGGGTCAGGATCGCAATAAGTGGAGTCACGGTCCCATTTACCATGGTCACGCTCCCATTAAACGGGGTCAGGGTTCCATTAACCAGGGTAAGTGTCCCATTAACCTGGGTCATAGTCCCATTAACCAGGGTTTGGGTCTGAATAATCACGGAGAGAAACCCATTAACCAGGTTCACAGTCTCTTTAACCAGGGTCATGGTCCCATTAACCGGGGTCAGGATCCCATTAACCAGGAATAGGGGTCCATTAACAGGGGTCAGGGTCACAATAACCAGGGTCACAGTCCTTTTAGAAAGATTCAGTTTCCCTTTAAGTGAGGTCAGGCTCCCATCAACTGGGGTCAGGTTCCCATTAACGAGGGTCAGGTTCCCTTTAACCAGGGTCAGGGTCACATTAACTGGCGTCAGGATCCCATTAACCGGGGTCAGGCTCCCATTAAACGGGGTCAGCGTCCCATTAACCCTCGTTACGGTCCCATTAACCAAGGTCCCATTAACCGGGGTCACATTCCCATTAACCGGGGTCAGCGATCCCATTAACCGGGGTCAAAGTCAGTGTCCCATTTATCGGGGTCGGGGTCCCATTAACCGGGGTCATGGCTCCCTTAACACATTAACCACGATCACGGTCCCATTAACCTGAATCACGGTTCCATTAACCGGGATCAGGGTCTGATTAATTGGGGTCAGGGTCCCATTAACCGGGGTCGGGGTCCCATTTACTGGCGTCACGGCCCCCTTAACACATTAGCCGGGGTCACAGTCCAATTAACCTGGGTCACGGTCCCATTAAATGGGGTCAGGGTCCCGTTAATTGGGGTCAGGTTCCCATTAACCGGTGTCAGGGTCTCTTTGACCCGGGTCTGAATCCCTTTGACCCGGGTCAGGGTTCCATCGATCCAAGTCAGGGTTCCATTGACTGGGTCAGGATCCCATTGACCGGGGTCAGGGTCCTATTAACCAAAGACGGGGTTCCATTAACCGGGGTCACGTCCCCCTTAAACATTAACTGGAGCCAAGTCCCCATGATCCGGAGTCAGGATCGCAATAAGTGGAGTCACGGTCCCATTTACCATGGTCACGGGGTCAGGGTTCCATTAACCAGGGTAAGTATCCCATTAACCTGGCTCATGGTCCCATTAACCAGGGTTTGGGTCTAAATAAACACGGAGAGGAACCCATTAACCAGGTTCACAGTCTATTGAACCAGGGTCAGGATCCCATTAACCAGGATCAGTGTCCCATTAACCAGGGTCGGGTTCCCATCAACCGGGGTCACAGACCCCTTAACACATTAGCCGTGGTCACAGTCCCATTAACCTGGGTCACGGTCCCATTAAATGGGGTCAGGGTCCCATTAATTGGGGTCAGATTCCCATTAACCGGGGTCAGGGTCCCTTTGACCCGGCTCAGGGTTCCATTGACCTGAGTCAGTGTTCCATTGACATGAGTCAGGGTCCCATTGACCGGGTCAGGGTCCCAATAACAAGGGACGGGGTCCCACTAACCGGGGTCACGTCCCCCTTAAAACATTAACCGGAGCCAAGTCCCCATGATCCGGGGTCAGGATCGCAATAAGTGGAGTCACGGTCCCATTTACCATAGTCACGCTCCCATTAACCGGCGTCAGGGTTCCATTAAGCACGGTAAGTGCCCATTAACCTCGGTCACGGTCCCATTAACCAGGGTCAGGCTCCCATTAACCAGGGTCAGGGTCCCATTAACTGGTGCCATGATCCCATTAACCGGGTACAAGCTCCCATTAACCGTGGTCCCATTAACCAGGGTCACATTCCCATTAACCGGGGTCAGGGGTCCCATTAACCGGGGTCAGGGTCAGTGTCCCATTAACCGGGGTTATGGTCCCGTTGACAAGGTTCTGGTTCGCATTGACCCCGGTCAGGGTCCCATTAACCGGGATCGGTGTTCCATTAACCGGAATCACAGCCCCCTTAAGACATTAACCGCGATCACGGTCCCATTAACCTGGGTCACGGTTCCATTAACCGGGATCAGGGTCCGATTAAATGGGGTAGGGGTCACATTAACTGCGGTTAGGGTTCCATTGACTGGGTCAGAATCCCATTGACCGTGGTCAGGGTCCCATTAATCAGTGTTGGCGTCCCATTAACCAGGGTCCCGGCCCCATTAAACCAATAACCGGGGTCAGGATCCCATTAAGCGGGGTCAAGGTCCCATTAATCGGGGTCAGGATCTCATTAACCGGGGTCACGGTCCCATTAACCTGGGTCACGGTCCCATTAACCGGGGTCAAGGTCCCATTAACCAGGGTCAAGGTCCCATTTACCAGAGTCAAGGTCTCATTAACCAGGGTGATTGTCCCTTTAAACAGGGTCATTGCCCTTTCGTCAGGATAAGTGTCCCATTACCCCGGGTCACGGTCCCATTAACCAGGTTTCGAGTCCCAACAACCGTGGAGAGGAACCCATTAACCAGGTTCACAGTCTCTTTAACTGGTGTCAGGGTCCATTAACCCTGGTCAGTGTCCCATTAATCAGGGACGGGGTCACATTAACCTGGGTCAGGGTCCCATTAACCAGGGTCGGGGTCACAAGAACCGGGATCACAGTCCCTTTAGCAAGGTAAGGAGACCCTTTAACCGGAGTCAGTCTCCCATTAACCGGAGTCACAGTCACTTTAACCGGTGTCACAGTTCCTTTAACCAGGGTTACAGTCCCTTTAACAAGGGTAAGTGTCCCATTATCCCGGGTCATGGTCCCATTAACCAGGGCTCGGATCCCAAGAGCCGCGGGGCGGAATCCATTAACAATGTTCACAATCTCTTTAACCGGAGTCAGGGTCCCATTAACCGGAGTTAGGGTCCCATTAACCAGGGTCAGGATCCCATTAAACGGGGTCAGGGTCATCAATAACCGGGGTCACAGTCACTTTAAATAGGGTAAGTGTGCCTTTAACCGGAGTCAAGGTCCCATTAACTGGGGTCATGGTCCCATTAACGGGGTCAGGGTTCCATTAACTGGGGTCACGGTTCTATTAACCACAGTCAGGGTCCCATTAACCGGGGTCAGGGTCCCATTAACCTGGATCAGGGTCAGGGACCCATTTACCGGGGTCAGGGCTCCTTTGACCCGCGTCCGGGTTCCATTGACTGGATACAGTGTCCCATTGACCAGTTTCAGGGTCCCATTAACCGGGGTCAGGGTCCCATTAACCCATTAACCGTGGTCAGGGTCCCATTGACAGGGTTCACGGCCCCATTAACCCATTAACCGGGGTCAGAGTCCCATTAACTGGGGTCGGGATCCCTTTGACATGGGTCTGTTTCCCATTGACCCGGGTCAGGGCTCCATTGACCAGACTCAGGGTTCCATTGATTTTGTCAGGGTCCCATTGACCAGGGTCAGGGTCGCATTAAACAGTGTCGAGGTCCCATTAAGTGGGGTCACGGCTCCCTTAACACATTAACAGGGGTACGGTCCCAGTAACCTGGGTCACGGTCCCATTAACTGGGATCGGGATCCCATTAAATGGGGTCAGCATCCCATTAATGGGGTCAGTGTCCCTTTGACCCGGGCCATGGTTCCATTGACCCGGGTCAGGGTCCCATTAACTGGGGTCTGGGTCACGTTAACTGGAGTCACGGCACTCTTAACACATTAACCGGGGTCAGAATCCCATGATCCGGGGTCAGGATCATATTTAGCGGGGTCAGGTCCCATTATACAGGGTCACGGTCCCATTAACCATGGTCAGGGTCCCATTTACCGCGGTCACAGTCCATTTAACCAGGGATTGGGTCCCAATAAACGCGGAGAGGAACCCATTAACCAAGTTCACAGTTTCTTTAACTGGGGTTACGGTCCCATTAACCAGGGTCAGGATCCCATTAACCAGGTTCAGGGTCCCATTAACCGGGGTCTGGTTCACAAAAAACGGTGTTACAGTCCCTTTAACAAGGTTAAGTGTCCCTTTAACCGGGGTCAGGTCCCATTAATCGGGGTGACGGTCCCATTAACCGGGGTCACAGTCCCATTAACCGGGATCACAGTCCCATTGACCGGGGTCAGGGTCCCATTAACCAGGGACGTGGTTCCATTAACCGGAGTCACATCCCCCTTAATCATTAACCGGAACCAAGTCCCCATGATCCGGGGTCAGGATCGCAATAAGTGGAGTCACGGTCCCATTTACCATGGTCACGCTCCCATTAAACGGGGTCAGGGTTCCATTAACCAGGGTAAGTGTCCCATTAACCTGGGTCACGGTCCCATTAACCAGGGTTTGGGTCTAAATAATCACGGAGAGGAACCCATTAACCAGGTTCACAGTCTCTTTAACCAGGGTCATGGTCCCATTAACCGTGGTCAGGATCCCATTAACCAGGAATAGGGGTCCATTAACAGGGGTCAGGATCACAATAACCGTGGTCACAGTCCTTTTAGAAAGATTCAGTTTCCCTTTAAGCGAGGTCAGGCTCCCATCAACTGGGGTCAGGTTCCCATTAACGAGGGTCAGGCTCCCTTTAACCAGGGTCAGGGTCCCATTAACTGGCTTCAGGATCCCATTAACCGGGGTCAGGCTCCCATTAAACGGGGTCAGCGTCCCATTAACCCTCGTTAGGGTCCCATTAACCAGGGTCTCATTAACCAGGGTCACATTCCCATTAACCGGGGTCAGCGATCCCATTAACCGGGGTCAGAGTCAGTGTCCCATTAATCGGGGTCGGGGTCCCATTAACCGGGGTCATGGCTCCCTTAACACATTAACCACGATCACGGTCCCATTAACCTGGATCATGGTTCCATTAACCGGGATCAGGGTCCGATTAAATGGGGTCAGGGTCCCATTAACCGGGGTCGGGGTCCTATTAACTGGGGTCACGGCCCCCTTAACACATTAGCCGGGGTCACAGTCCAATTAACCCGGGTCACGGTCCCATTAAATGGGGTCAGGGTCCCGTTAATTGGGGTCAGGTTCCCATTAATCGGTGTCAGGGTCCCTTTGACCCAGGTCTGAATTCCTTTGACCCGGGTCAGGGTTCCATTGATCCAAGTCAGGGTTCCATTGACTGGGTCAGGGTCCCATTGACCGGGGTCAGGGTCCTATTAACCAAGGACGGGGTTCCATTAACCGGAGTCACGTCCCTCTTAAACATTAACTGGAGCCAAGTCCCCATGATCTGGAGTCAGGATCACAATAAGTGGAGTCACGGTCCCATTTACCATGGTCACGCTCCCATTAACCGGGGTCAGGGTGCCATTAACCAGGGTAAGTATCCCATTAACATTGCTCATGGTCCTTAACCAGGGTTTGGGTCTAAATAAACACGGAGAGGAACCCATTAACCAGGTTCACATTCTAGTTAACCGGGGTCATGGTCCCATTAACCGGGGTCAGGATCCCATTAACCAATATCACGGTCCCATTAACCGGGGTCGGGTTCCCATCAACCGGGGTCACAGCCCCCTTAACACATTAGCCGTGGTCACAGTGCATTAACCTGGGTCACGGTCCCATTAAATGGGGTCAGGGTCCCATTAATTGGGTTCAGATTCCCATTAACCGGGGTCAGGGTCCCTTTGACCCGGGTCAGGGTTCCATTGACCTGAGTCAGGGTTCCATTGACCTGAGTCAGGATCCCATTGACCGGGTCAGGGTCCCGATAACAAGGGACGGGGTCCCATTAACCGGGGTCACGGCCTCCTTAAAACATTAACCGGAGCCAAGTCCCCATGATCCAGGGTCAGGATCGCAATAAGTGGAGTCACGGTCCCATTTCCCATGGTCACGCTCCCATTAACCGGCGTCAGGGTTCCATTAAGCACGGCAAGTGCCCATTAAATTGGGTCACGGTCTCATTAACCAGGGTCAGGCTCCCATTAACCAGGGTCAGGGTCCCATTAACTGGCGCCATGATCCCATTAACCGGGAACAAGCTGCCATTAACCCTGGTCCCATTAACCAGGGTCACATTCCCATTAACCGGGGTCAGGGTTCCCATTAACTGGGGTCAGGATCAATGTCCCATTAACCGTGATCGTGGTCCCATTAACCGGGATCACAGCCCCCTTAAGACATTAACCGCGATCACGGTCCCATTAACCTGGGTCACGGTTCCATTAACCGGGATCAGGGTCCGATTAAATGAGATAAGGGTCACATTAACTGTGGTCACGGTCCCATTAATCGGGGTCAAGGCCCCACTGACCCGGGTCAGGGTTCCATTGACTGGGTCAGGATCCCATTCACCGTGGTCAGTGTCCCATTAACCAGTTTTGGTGTCCAATTAACCAGGGTCCTGGCCCCATTAAACCAATAACCGGGGTCAGGATCCCATTAACCCTGGTTAGGGTCCCATTAACCGGGGTCACATTAACCAGATCACATTCCCATTAACCGGGGTCAGGGTTCCCATTAACCGGGGTCAGGGTCAGTGTCCCATTAACTGGGGTCATGGTCCCGTTGACACGGTTCTGGTTCGCATTGACCCCAGTAAGGGTCCCATTAACCGGGGCGGGGTCCCATTAACCGGGATCACGGCCCCCTTAAGACATTAATCGCGATCATGGTCCCATTAACCTGGGTAATGGTTCCATTAACCGGGATCAGGGTCCGATTAAATGGGGTAAGGGTCACATTAACTGCGGTCAGGGTCCCATTAATCAGGGTCAGGGCCCCATTGACCTGGGTCAGGGTTCCATTGACTGGGTCAGGATCCCATTGACCGTGGTCAGGGTCCCATTAACCAGTGTTGGCGTCCCATTAACTGGGGTCCCGGCCCCATTAAACCAATAACCGGGGTCAAGATTCCATTTAGCGGGGTCAGGGTCCCATTAATCGGGGTCAGGATCTCATTTACTGGGGTCACGGTCCCATTAACCGGGGTCACGGTCCCATTAACCGGGGTCAAGGTCCCATTAACCAGGGTCAAGATCCCATTAACCAGGGTCAAGGTCCCTTTAACCAGGGTCATTGCCCTTTCGCCAGGGTAAGTGTCCCATTAACCCGGGTCACTGTCCCATTAACTAGGGTTCGAGTCCCAACAACCGTGGAGAGGAACCCATTAACCAGGTTCACAGTCTCTTTAACCGGTGTCAGGGTCCATGAACCCTGGTCAGTGTCTCATTAAAAATGGACGGGGTCACATTAACCTGGGTCAGGGTCCCATTAACCGGAGTCAGGGTCCCATTTACCAGGGTCAGGATCCCATTAAACGGGGTCAGGGTCACAATAACCGGGGTCACAGTCCCTTTAAATAGAGTAAGTGTGCCTTTAACCGGAGTCAAGGTCCCATTAACTGGGGTCATGGTCCCATTAACGGGGTCAGGGTTCCATTAACTGGGGTCACGGTTCTATTAACCACAGTCAGGGTCCCATTAACCGGGGTCAGGGTCCCATTAACCTGGATCAGGGTCAGGGACCCATTTACCGGGGTCAGGGCTCCTTTGACCCGCGTCCGGGTTCCATTGACTGGATACAGTGTCCCATTGACCAGTTTCAGGGTCCCATTAACCGGGGTCAGGGTCCCATTAACCCATTAACCGTGGTCAGGGTCCCATTGACAGGGTTCACGGCCCCATTAACCCATTAACCGGGGTCAGAGTCCCATTAACTGGGGTCGGGATCCCTTTGACATGGGTCTGTTTCCCATTGACCCGGGTCAGGGCTCCATTGACCAGACTCAGGGTTCCATTGATTTTGTCAGGGTCCCATTGACCAGGGTCAGGGTCGCATTAAACAGTGTCGAAGTCCCATTAAGTGGGGTCACGGCTCCCTTAACACATTAACAGGGGTCACGGTCCCAGTAACCTGGGTCACGGTCCCATTAACTGGGATCGGGATCCCATTAAATGGGGTCAGCGTCCCATTAATGGGGTCAGTGTCCCTTTGACCCGGTTCATGGTTCCATTGACCCGGGTCAGGGTCCCATTAACTGGGGTCTGGGTCACATTAACTGGAGTCACGGCACTCTTAACACATTAACCAGGGTCAGAATCCCATGATCCGGGGTCAGGATCATATTTAGCGGGGTCAGGTCCCATTATACAGGGTCACGGTCCCATTAACCATGGTCAGGGTCCCATTTACCGGGGTCACAGTCCATTTAACCAGGGATTGGGTCCCAATAAACGCGGAGAGGAACCCATTAACCAAGTTCACAGTTTCTTTAACTGGGGTTACGGTCCCATTAACCAGGGTCAGGATCCCATTAACCAGATTCAGGGTCCCATTAACCGGGGTCTGGTTCACTATAACCGGTGTTACAGTCCCTTTAACAAGGTTAAGTGTCCCTTTAACCGGGGTAAGGTCCCATTACTCGGGGTGACGGTCCCATTAACCGGGGTCACAGTCCCATTAACCGGGATCACAGTCCCATTGACCGGGGTCAGGGTCCCATTAACCAGGGATGTGGTTCCATTAACCGGAGTCACGTCCCCCTTAATCATTAACCGGAACCAAGTCCCTATGATCCGGGGTCAGGATCGCAATAAGTGGAGTCACGGTCCCATTTACCATGGTCACGCTCCCATTAAACGGGGTCAGGGTTCCATTAACCAGGGTCAGGGTCCCATTAACTGACGCCATGATCCCATTAACCGGGTATAAGCTCCCATTAACCCTGGTCCCATTAACCAGGGTCACATTCCCATTAACCGGGGTCAGGGTTCCCATTAACTGGGGTCAGGATCAGTGTCCCATTAACCGGGGTCATGGTCCCGTTGACACGGTTCTGGTTCGCATTGACCCCGGTCAGGGTCCCATTAACCGTGATCGGGGTCCCATTAAATGGGATCACAGCCCCCTTAAGACATTAACCGCGATCACGGTCCCATTAACCTGGGTCACGGTTCCATTAACCGGGATCAGGGTCCGATTAAATGGGATAAGGGTCACATTAACTGTGGTCAGGGTCCCATTAATCGGGGTCAAGGCCCCACTGATCCGGGTCAGGGTTCCATTGACTGGGTCAGGATCCCATTCACCGTGGTCAGTTTCCCATTAACCAGTTTTGGTGTCCCATTAACCAGAGTCCCGGCCCCATTAAACCAATAACAGGGTTCAGGATCCCATTAACCGGGGTCAGGATCCCATTAACCGGGGTCAGGGACTCATTAACCGGGGTCACGTTCCAATTAACCGGGGTTACGGTCCCATTAACCAGGGTCAAGGTCCCATTAACCAGGGTCAAGTTCCCATTAACCAGGGTCATTGCCCTTTCGCCAGGGTAAGTGTCCCATTAACCCGGGTCACGGTCCCATTAACCAGGGTTCGAGTCCCAACAACCGTGGAGAGGAACCCATTAACCAGGTTCACAGTCTCTTTAACCGGTGTCAGGGTCCATTAACCCTGGTCAGTGTCCCATTAACCAGGGACGGGGTCACATTAACCTGGGTCAGGGTCACATTAACCTGGGTCAGGGTCCCATTACCCAGGGTCGGGGTCACAAGAATCGGGATCACAGTCCCTTTAGCAAGGTAAAGAGTCCCTTTAACCGGAGTCAGTCTCCCATTAACCGGAGTCACAGTCACTTTAACCGGTGTCACAGTCCCTTTAAACAGGGTTACAGTCCCTTTAAAAAGGGTAAGTGTCCCATTAACCTGGGTCACGGTCCCATTAACCAGGGTCAGATCCCATTAACCAGGGTCAGGGTCCCATTAACTGGCGCCATGATCCCATTAACCGGGTACAAGCTCCCATTAACCCTGGTCAGGGTCCCATTAACCGGGGTCACATTAACCAGGTCACATTCCCATTAACCAGGGTCAGGGTTCCCATTAACCGGGATCACGGCCCCCTTAAGACATTAATCGTGATCACGGTCCCATTAACCTGGGTAACGGTTCCATTAACCGGGATCAGGGTCCGATTAAATGGGGTAAGGGTCACATTAACTACGGTCAGGGTCCCATTAATCAGGGTCAGGGCCCCATTGACCTGGGTAAGGGTTCCATTGACTGGGTCAGGATCCCATTGACCGTGGTCAGGGTCCCATTAACCAGTGTTGGCGTTCCATTAACTGGGGTCCCGGCCCCATTAAACCAATAACCGGGGTCAGGATTCCATTTAGCGGGCTCAGGGTCCCATTAACCGGGGTCAGGATCTCATTTACTGGGGTCACGGTCCCATTAACCGGGGTCACGGTCCCAGTAACCGGGGTCAAGGTCCCATTAACCAGGGTCAAGGTCCCATTAACCAGGGTCAACGTCCCTTTAACCAGGGTCATTGCCCTTTCGCCAGGGTAAGTATCCCATTAACCCGGGTCACTGTCCCATTAACCAGGGTTCGAGTCCCAACAACCGTGGAGAGGAACCCATTAACCAGGTTCACAGTCTCTTTAACCGGTGTCAGGGTCCATTAACCCTGGTCAGTGTCCCATTAACCAGGGACGGGGTCACATTAACCTGGGTCAGGGTCCCATTAACCGGAGTCAGGGTCCCATTTACCAGGGTCAGGATCCCATTAAACGGGGTCAGGATCACAATAACCGGGGTCACAGTCCCTTTAAATAGAGTAAGTGTGCCTTTAACCGGAGTCAAGGTCCCATTAACTGGGGTCATGGTCACATTAACCAGGGTTTGACTATAATTAACCAGTGTCAGAGTCCCTATATTCGGGGTCTGGCTCTCATTAACCGGGGTCAGGGGCCAATAACCGGGGTCAGGGTTCCATTTACTGGGGTCACGGTTCTATTAACCACAGTCAGGGTCCCATTAACCGGGGTCAGGGGCCCATTAACCTGGATCAGGGTCAGGGACCCATTTACCGGGGTCAGGGCCCCTTTGACCCGCGTCCGGGTTCCATTGACTGGAGACAGTGTCCCATTGACTGGTGTCAGGGTCCCATTAACCGGGGTCAGGGTCCCATTAACCCATTAACCGTGGTCAGGGTCCCATTGACAGGGGTCACGGCCCCATTAACCCATTAACCGGGGTCAGAGTCCCATAAACTGGGGTCGGGATCCCTTTGACATGGGTCTGTTTCCCATTGACCCGGGTCAGGGCTCCATTGACCAGAGTCAGGGTTCCATTGATTTTGTCAGGGTCCCATTGAACGGGGTCAGGGTCGCATTAAACAGTGTCGAGGTCCCATTAAGTGGGGTCATGGCTCCCTTAACACATTAACCGGGGTCACGGTCCCAGTAACCTGGGTCACGGTCCCATTAACTGGGATCGGGATCCCATTAAATGGGGTCAGCGTCCCATTAATGGGGTCAGTGTCCGTTTGGCCCGGGTCAGTGTTCCACTGACCGGGGCCAGGGTCCCATGATCCGGGGTCAGGATCATATTTAGCAGGGTCAGGTCCCATTATACAGGGTCACGGTCCCATTAACCATGGTCAGGGTCCCATTTACCGGGGTCACAGTCCCTTTAACCAGGGATTGGGTCCCAATAAACGCGGAGAGGAACCCATTAACCAAGTTCACAGTTTATTCAACTGGGGTTACGGTCCCATTAACCAGGGTCAGGATCCCATTAACCAGGTTCAGGGTCCCATTAACCGGGGTCCGGTTCACAATAACCGGTGTTACAGTCCCTTTAGCAAGGTTAAGTGTCCCTTTAACCGGGGTCAGGTCCCATTAATCGGGGTGACAGTCCCATTAACCGGGGTCACAGTCCCATTAACCGGGGTCACAGTCCCATTAACCGGGGTCACAGTCCCATTAACCAGGGTCAGGGTCCCATTAACTGGCGCCATGATCCCATTAACCGGGTACAAGCTCCCATTAACCCTGGTCAGGGTCCCATTAACCGGGGTCACATTAACCAGGTCACATTCCCATTAACCGGGGTCAGGGTTCCCATTAACCGGGGTCAGGGTCAGTGTCCCATTAACCGGGGTCATGGTCCCGTTGACACGGTTCTGGTTCGCATTGACCCCGGTCAGGGTCCCATTAATTGGGGTCGCGGTCCCATTAACCGGGATCACGGCCCCCTTAAGACATTAATCGCGATCACGGTCCCATTAACCTGGGTAACGGTTCCATTAACCGGGATCAGGGTCCGATTAAATGGGGTAAGGGTCACATTAACTGCTGTCAGGGTCCCATTAATCAGGGTCAGGGCACCATTGACCTGGGTCAGGGTTCCATTGACTGGGTCAGGATCCCATTGACCGTGGTCAGGGTCCCATTAACCAGTGTTGTCGTCCCATTAACCAGGGTCCCGGCCCCATTAAACCAATAACCGGGGTCAGGATTCCATTTAGCGGGGTCAGGGTCCCATTAACCGGGGTCAGGGTCTCATTTACTGGGGTCACGGTCCCATTAACCGGGGTCACGGTTCCATTAACCGGGGTCAAGGTCCCATTAACCAGGGTCAAGGTCCCATTAACCAGGGTGATTGTCCCTTTAACCAGGGTCATTGCCCTTTCGCCAGGGTAAGTGTCCCATTAACCCGGGTCACTGTCCCACTAACCAGGGTTCGAGTCCCAACAACCGTGGAGAGGAACCCATTAACCAGATTCACAGTCTCTTTAACCGGTGTCAGGGTCCATTAACCCTGGTCAGTGTCCCATTAACCAGGGACGGGGTCACATTAACCTTGGTCAGGGTCCCATTAACCGGAGTCAGGATCCCATTAACCAGGGTCAGGATCCCATTAAACGGGGTCAGGGTCACAATAACCGGGGTCACAGTCCCTTTAAATAGGGTAAGTATGCCTTTAACCGAAGTCAAGGTCCGATTAACTGGGGTCATGGTCACATTAACCAGGGTTTGACTCCAATTAACCAGTGTCAGAGTCCCTATATTCGGGGTCTGGCTCACATTAAGCGGGGTCAGGGACCCATTTACCGGGGTCAGGGCCGCTTTGACCCGCGTCCGGGTTCCATTGACTGGAGACAGTGTCCCATTGACTGGTGTCAGGGTCCCATTAACCGGGGTCAGGGTCCCATTAACCCATTAACCGTGGTCAGGGTCCCATTGACAGGGGTCACGGCCCCATTAACCCATTAACCGGGGTCAGAGTCCCATAAACTGGGGTCGGGATCCCTTTGACATGGGTCTGTTTCCCATTGACCCGGGTCAGGGCTCCATTGACCAGAGTCAGGGTTCCATTGATTTTGTCAGGGTCCCATTGAACGGGGTCAGGGTCGCATTAAACAGTGTCGAGGTCCCATTAAGTGGGGTCATGGCTCCCTTAACACATTAACCGGGGTCACGGTCCCAGTAACCTGGGTCACGGTCCCATTAACTGGGATCGGGATCCCATTAAATGGGGTCAGCGTCCCATTAATCGGGTCAATGTCCGTTTGACCCGGGTCAGGGTTCCACTGATCGGGGCCAGGGTCCCATGATCCGGGGTCAGGATCATATTTAGCAGGGTCAGGTCCCATTATACAGGGTAACGGTCCTATTAACCATGGTCAGGGTCCCATTGACCGGGGTCACAGTCTCTTTAACCAGGAATTGGGTCCCAATAAACGCGGAGAGGAACCCAGTAACCAGGTTCACAGTCTCTTTAACTGGGGTCAGGGTTGTATTAGCCGGGGTCAGGATCCAATTAACCAGGGTCAGGGTCCCATTAACCGGGATCAGGGTCACAATAACCGGGGTCACAGTCCCTTTAGAAAGGATCAGTGTCCCTTTAACCGAGGTCAGGCTCACATTAACTGGGGTCAGGCTCCCATTAACCGGGGTCAGCCTCCCATTAACCAGGATCAGGGTCCCATTAACTGGCGTCAGGATCCCATTAACCGGGTACAGGCTCCCATTAACCGGGGTCAGGCTCCCATTAACTGGGGTCAGCGTCCCATTAACCCTGGTCAGGGTAACATTAAACGGGGTCCCATTAACCGGGGTCACATTCCCATTAACCAGGGTCAGGGTTCCCATTAACCGGGGTCAGGGTCAGTGTCCCATGAACTGGGGTCGGTGTCCCGTTGACACAGGTCTGAGTCCCATTGACCCTGATCAGTGTTCCATTGAGCGGGGTCATGGTCCCATTGACTGAGGTCAGTGTCCCATTAACCGGGGTCAGGTTCACAGTCCCATTAACCGGGGTCAGGGTCAATGTCCCATTAACTGGGGTCACATTAAGCGGAGTCACATTCCCATCAACTGGGGTCAGTGTTCCCATTAACCGGGGTCAGGGTCAGTGTCCCATTAACTGGGGTCGGGGTCGCTTTGACACAGGTCTGAGTCCCATTGACCGGGGTCAGGGTCCCATTAACCAGGGACGTGGTTCCATTAACCGGAGTCACGTCTCCCTTAATCATTAACCGTAACCAAGTCCCCATGATCCGGGGTCAGGATCGCAATAAGTGGCGTCACGGTCCCATTTATCATGGTCGCGCTCCCATTAAACGGGGTCAGGGTTCCATTAACCAGGGTAAGTGTCCCATTAAACTGGTTCACGGTCCCATTAACCAGGGTTTGGATCGAAATAATCACGGAGAGGAACCCATTAACCAGGTTCACAGTCTCTTTAACCAGGGTCATGGACCCATTAACCGGGGTCAGGATCCCATTAACCAGAAATAGGGATCCATTAACAGGGGTCAGGGTCACAATAACCGGGGTCACAGTCCTTTTAGAAAGATTCAGTTTCCCTTTAAGCGAGGTCAAGCTCCCATCAACTGGGGTCAGGTTCCCATTAAGGAGGGTCAGGCTCCCTTTAACCAGGGTCAGGGTCCCATTAACTGGCGTCAGGATCCCATTAACCGGGGTCAGGCTCCCATTAAACGGGGTCAGCATCCCATTAACCCTCGTTAGGGTCCCATTAACCAAGGTCCCATTAACCGGGGTCACATTCCCATTAACCTGGGTCAGCGATCCCATTAACCGGGGTCAGAGTCAGTGTCCCATTAATCGGGGTCGGGGTCCCATTAACCGGGGTCTTGGCTCCCTTAACACATTTACCACGATCACGGTCCCATTAACCTGGATCACGGTTCCATTAACCGGGATCAGCGTCCGATTAAATGGGGTCAGGGTCCCATTAACCGGGGTCGGGGTCCCATTAACTGGGGTCACGGCCCCCTTAACACATTAGCCGGGGTCACAGTCCAATTTACCTGGGTCACGGTCCCATTAAATGGGGTCAGGGTCCCGTTAATTGGGGTCAGGTTCCCATTAACCGGTGTCAGGGTCCCTTTGACCCGGGTCTGAATACCTTTGACCCAGGTCAGGGTTCCATTGATCCAAGTCAGGGTTCCATTGACTGGGTCAGGGTCAATGTCCATTTAACTGGGGTCCCATTAGCCGGGGTCACATTCCCATTAACCGGGGTCAGGGTTCCCATTAACCGGGGTCAGGGTCAGTGTCCCATTAACTGGGGTCGGGGTCGCTTTGACAAAGGTCTGAGTCCCATTGACCCGGATCAGTGTTCCATTAACCGGGGTCAGGGTCCCATTGACCGGGGTCAGGGTCCCATTAACCAGGGACGTGGTTCCATTAACCGGAGACACGTCCCCCTTAATCATTAACCGGAACCAAGTCCCCATGATCCGGGGTCAGGATCGCAATAAGTGGAGTCATGGTCCCATTTACCATGGTCACGCTCCCATTAACCAGGGTCAGGGTTCCATTAACCAGGGTAAGTATCCCATTAACCTGGCTCATGGTCCCATTAACCAGGATTTGGGTCTAAATAAACACGGAGAGGAACCCATTAACCAGGTTCACAGTCTATTTAGCCGGGGTCATGGTCCCATTAACTGGGGTCAGGATCCCATTAACCAGGATCAGGTTCCCATTAACCGGGGTCGGGTTCCCATCAACCAGGGTCACAGCCCCCTTAAAACATTAGCCGTGGTCACAGTCCCATTAACCTGGGTCACGGTCGCATTAAATTGGGTCAGGGTCGCATAATTGGGGTCAGATTCCCATTAACCGGGGTTAGAGTCCCTTTGACCCGGGTCAGGGTTCCATTGACCTGAGTCAGGGTTCCATTGACCTGAGTCAGGGTCCCATTGACTGGGTCAGGGTCGTAATAACAAGGGACAGGGTCCCATTAACCGGGGTCACGTCCCCCTTAAAACATTAACCAGAGCCAAGTCCCCATGATCCGGGGTCAGGATCACAATAAGTGGAGTCACGGTCCCATTTACCATAGTCACGCTCCCATTAACCGGCGTCAGGGTTCCATTAAGCATGGTAAGTGCCCATTAACCTGGGTCACGGTCCCATTAACCAGGGTCAGGCTCCCATTAACCAGTGCCAGGGTCCCATTAACTGGCGCCATGATCCCATTAACCGGGTACAAGTTCCCATTAACCCTCGTCAGGGTCCCATTAACCGGGGTCCCATTAACCAGGGTCACATTCCCATTAACCGGGGTCAGGGTTCCCATTAACCGGGGTCATGGTCCCGTTGACACGGTTCTGGTTCGCATTGACCCCGGTCAGGGTCCCATTAACCGGGGTCGGGGTCCCATTAACCGGGATCACGGCCCCGTTAAGACATTAACCGCGATCACGGTCCCATTAACCTGGGTCACGGTTCCATTAACCTGGATCAGGGTCCGATTAAATGGGGTAAGGGTCACATTAACTGCGGTCAGGGTCCCATTAATCGGGGTCAGGGCCCCATTGACCGTGGTCAGGGTCCCATTAAGCAGTGTTGGCGTCCCATTAACCAGGGTCCCGGCCCCATTAAACCAATAACCGGGGTCAGGATCCCATTAAGCGGGGTCAGGGTCCCATTAACCGGGGTCAGGGTCTCATTAACTGGGGTCACGGTCCCATTAACCAGGGTTCAGGATCCCATTAAACGGGTTCAGGGTCACAATAACCAGGGTCACAGTCCCTTTAAATAGGGTAAGTGTGCCTTTAACCGGAGTCAAGGTCCCATTAACTGGGGTCATGGTCACATTAACCAGGGTTTCACTCCAATTAACCAGTATCAGAGTCCCTATATTCGGGGTCTGGCTCTCATTAACCGGGGTCAGGGGCCCATAATCGGGGTCAGGGTTCCATTAACTGGGGTCACGGTTCTATTAACCACAGTCAGGGTCCCATTAACCGGGGTCAGTGCCTCATTAACCTGGATCAGGGTCAGGGACCCATTTACCGGGGTCAGGGCCCCTTTGACCCGCGTCCGGGTTCCATTGACTGGAGACAGTGTCCCATTGACTGGTGTCAGGGTCCCATTAACCGGGGTCAGGGTCCCATTAAACCATTAACCGGGGTCAGAGTCCCATTAACTGGGGTCGGGATCCCTTTGACATGGGTATGTTTCCCATTGACCGGGGTCAGGGCTCCATTGATCAGAGTCAGGGTTTCATTGATTTTGTCAGGGTCCCATTGACCGGGGTCAGGGTCGCATTAAACAGTGTCGAGGTCCCATTAAGTGGGGTCACGGCTCCCTTAACACATTAACCGGGGTCATGGTCCCAGTAACCTGGGTCACGGTCCCATTAACTGGGATCGGGATCCCATTAAATGGGGTCAGCGTCCCATTAATGGGGTCAGTGTCCCTTTGAACCGGGTCAGGATTCCATTGACCGGGGTCAGGGTCCCATTAACTGGGGTCTGGGTCACGTTAACTGGAGTCACGGCATTCTTAACACATTAACCGGGGTCAGGATCCCATGATCCGGGGTCAGGATCATATTTAGCGGGGTCAGGACCCATTATACAGGGTCACGGTCCCATTAACCATGGTCAGGGTCCCATTTACCGGGGTCACAGTCCCTTGAACCAGGGATTGGGTCCCAATAAATGCGGAGAGGAACCCATTAACCAAGTTCACAGTTTCTTTAACTGGGGTTACGGTCCCATTAACCAGGGTCAGGATCCTATTAACCGGGGTCCGGTTCACAATATCCGGTGTTACAGTCCCTTTAGCAAGGTTAAGTGTCCCTTTAACCGGTGTCAGGTCCCATTAATCGGGGTGACGGTCCCATTAACCGGGGTCACAGTCCCATTCACCGGGGTCACGTCCCCCTTCAACATTAACTGGAGCCAAGTCTAATGATCTGGAGTCAGGATGGCAATAAGTGGAGTCACGGTCCCATTTACCATGGTCACGCTCCCATTAACCAGGGTCAGGGTTCCATTAACCAGGGTAAGTATCCCATTAACCTGGCTCATGGTCCCATTAACCAGGGTTTGGGTCTAAATAAACATGGAGAGGAACCCATTAACCAGGTTCACAGTCTATTTAGCCGGGGTCATGGTCCCATTAACCGGGGTCAGGATCCCATTAACCAGGATCAGGTTCCCATTAACCGGGGTCGGGTTCCCATCAACCAGGGTCACAGCCCCCTTAAAACATTAGCCGTGGTCACAGTCCCATTAACCTGGGTCACTGTCGCATTAAATGGGGTCAGGGTCGCATAATTGGGGTCAGATTCCCATTAACCGGGGTTAGAGTCCCTTTGACCCGGGTCAGGGTTTCATTGACCTGAGTCAGGGTTCCATTGACCTGAGTCAGGGTCCCATTGACTGGGTCAGGGTCGTAATAACAAGGGACAGGGTCCCATTAACCGGGGTCACGTCCCCCTTAAAACATTAACCGGAGCCAAGTCTCCATGATCCGGGGTCAGGATCACAATAAGTGGAGTCACGGTCCCATTTACCATAGTCATGCTCCCATTAACCGGCGTCAGGGTTCCATTAAGCACGGTAAGTGCCCATTAACCTGGGTCACGGTCCCATTAACCAAGGTCAGGCTCCCATTAACAAGTGCCAGGGTCCCATTAACTGGCGCCATGATCCCATTAAACGGGTACAAGTTCCCATTAACCCTAGTCAGGGTCCCATTAACCGGGGTCCCATTAACCAGGGTCACATTCCCATTAAGCGGGGTCAGGGTTCCCATTAACCGGGGTCATGGTCCCGTTGACACGGTTCTGGTTCGCATTGACCCCGGTCAGGGTCCCATTAACCGGGGTCGGGGTCCCATTAACCGGGATCACGGCCCCGTTAAGACATTAACCGCGATCACGGTCCCATTAACCTGGGTCATGGTTCCATTAACCTGGATCAGGGTCCGATTAAATGGGGTAAGGGTCACATTAACTGCGGTCAGGGTCCCATTAATCGGGGTCAGGGCCCCATTGACCGTGGTCAGGGTCCCATTAAGCAGTGTTGGCGTCCCATTAACCAGGGTCCCGGCCCCATTAAACCAATAACCGGGGTCAGGATCCCATTAAGCGGGGTCAGGGTCCCATTAACCGGGGTCAGGGTCACATTAACTGGGGTCACAGTCCCATTAACCGGGGTCACGGTCCCATTAACCGGGGTCAAGGATCCATTAACCCGGGTCACGGTCCCATTAACCAGGGTTCGAGTCCCAACAACCATGGAGAGGAACCCATTAACCAGGTTCACAGTCTCTTTAACCGGTGTCAGGGTCCATTAACCCTGGTCAGTGTCCCATTAACCAGGGACGGGGTCACATTAACCTGGGTCAGGGTCCCATTAACCAGGATCGGGGTCACAAGAACCGGGATCACAATCCCTTTAGCAAGGTAAAGAGTACCTTTAACCAGAGTCAGTCTCCCATTACCGGAGTCACAGTCACTTTAACCGGTGTCACATAGAAACATAGAAAATAGGTGCAGGAGTAGGCCATTCGGCCCTTCTAGCCTGCACCGCCATTCAATGAGTTCATGGCTGAACATTCAACTTCAGTACCCCATTCCTGCTTTCTCGCCATACCCCTTGATCCCCCTAGTAGTAAGGACCTCATCTAACTCCTTTTTGAATATATTTAGTGAATTGGCCTCAACAACTTTCTGTGGTAGAGAATTCCACAGGTTCACCAGTCTCTGCGTGAAGAAGTTGCTCCGCATCTCGGTCCTAAATGGCTTACCCCTTATCCTTAGACTGTGACCTCTGGTTCTGGACTTCCCAAACATTGGGAACATTCTTCCTGCATCTAACCTGTCTAACCCCGTCAGAATTTTAAATGTTTCTATGAGGTCCCCTCTCATTCTTCTGAACTCCAGTGAATACAAGCCCAGTTGATCCAGTCTTTCTTGATAGGTCAGTCCCGCCATCCCGGGAATCAGTCTGGTGAACCTTCGCTGCACTCCCTCAATAGCAAGAATGTCCTTCCTCAGGTTAGGAGACCAAAACTGTACACAATACTCCAGGTGTGGCCTCACCAATGCCCTGTACAACTGTAGCAACACCTCCCTGCCCCTGTACTCAAATCCCCTCGCTATGATGGCCAACATGCCATTTGCTTTCTTAACCGCCTGCTGCACCTGCATGCCAACCTTCAATGACTGATGTACCACGACACCCAGGTCTCTTTGCACCTCCCCTTTTCCTAATCTGTCAACATTCAGATAATAGTCTGTCTCTCTGTTTTTACCACCAAAGTGGATAACCTCACATTTATCCACATTATACTTCATCTGCCATGCATTTGCCCACTCACCTAACCTATCCAAGTCGCTCTGCAGCCTCACAGCATCCTCCTCGCAGCTCACACTGCCACCCAACTTAGTGTCATCCGCAAATTTGGAGATACTACATTTAATCCCCTCATCTAAATCATTAATGTACAGTGTAAACAGCTGGGGCCCCAGCACAGAACCTTGCGGTACCCCATTAGTCACTGCCTGCCATTCTGAAAAGTACCCATTTACTCCTACTCTTTGCTTCCTGCCTGACAACCAGTTCTCAATCCATGTCAGCACACTACCCCCAATCCCATGTGCTCTAACTTTGCACATCAATCTCTTGTGTGGGACCTTGTCGAACGCCTTCTGAAAGTCCAAATATACCACATCAACTGGTTCTCCCTTGTCCACTCTACTGGAAACATCCTCAAAAAATTTCAGAAGATTTGTCAAGCATGATTTCCCTTTCACAAATCCATGCTGACTTGGACCTATCATGTCACCGCTTTCCAAATGCACTGCTATGACATCCTTAATAATTGATTCCATCATTTTACCCACTACCGATGTCAGGCTGACCGGTCTATAATTCCCTGTTTTCTCTCTCCCTCCTTTTTTAAAAAGTGGTGTTACATTGGCTACCCTCCACTCTATAGGAACTGATCCAGAGTCAATGCATCCACTATTTCCAAGGCCACCTCCTTAAGTACGCTGGGATGCAGTCCATCAGGCCCTGGGGATTTATCGGCCTTCAATCCCATCAATTTCCCCAACACAATTTCCCGGCTAATAAGGATTTCCCTCAGTTCCTCCTCCTTACTAGACCCCCCGACCCCTTTTATAACCGGAAGGTTGTTTGTGTCCTCCTTTGTGAATACCGAACCAAAGTACTTGTTCAATTGGTCCGCCATTTCTTTGTTCCCCGTTATGACTTCCCCTGATTCTGACTGCAGTGGATCTACGTTTGTTTTTACTAACCTTTTTCTCTTTACATATCTATAGAAAGTTTTGCAATCCGTCTTAATGTTCCCTGCAAGCTTCTTCTCATACTCCATTTTCCCTGCCCTAATCAAACCCTTTGTCCTCCTCTGCTGAGTTCTAAATTTCTCCCAGTCCCCAGGTTCGCTGCTATTTCTGGCCAATTTGTATGCCACTTCCTTGGCTTTAATACTATCCCTGATTTCCCTTGATAGCCACGGTTGAGCCACCTTCCCTTTTTTATTTTTATGCCAGACAGGAATGTACAATTGTTGTAGTTCATCCATGCGGTCTCTAAATGTCTGCCATTGCCATCCACAGTCAACCCCTTAAGTATCATTCGCCAATCCATCCCAGCCAATTCACGCCTCATACCTTCAAAGTTAGCCTTCTTTAAGTTCTGGACCATGGTCTCTGAATTAACTGTTTCATTCTCCATCCTAATGCAGAATTCCACCATATTATGGTCACTCTTCCCCAAGGGGCCTCGCACAACGAGATTGCTAATTAATCCTCTCTCATTACATAACACCCAGTCTAAGATGGCCTCCCCCTAGTTGGTTCCTCGACAAATTGGTCTAAAAAACCATCCCTTATGCACTCCAGGAAATCCTCCTCCACCGTATTGCTTCCAGTTTGGTTAGCCCAATCTATGTGCATATTAAAGTCACCCATTATAACTGCTGCACCTTTATTGCATGCACCCCTAATTTCCTGTTTGATGCCCTCCCGAACATCACTACTACTGTTTGGAGGTCTGTACACAACTCCCACTAACGTTTTTTGCCCTTTGGTGTTCTGTAGCTCTACCCATATAGATTCCACATCATCCAAGCTAATGTCCTTCCTAACTATTGCCTTAATCTCCTCCTTAACCAGCAATGCTACCTCACCTCCTTTTCCTTTTATTCTATCCTTACTGAATGTTGAATACCCCTGGATGTTGAGTTCCCAGCCCTGATCATCCTGGAGCCATGTCTCCGTAATCCCAATCACATCATATTTGTTAACATCTATTTGCACAGTTAATTCATCCACCTTATTGCGGATACTCATTGCATTAAGACACAAAGATTTAGGCTTGTTTTTTTAACACCCTCTGTCCTTTTAGAATTTTGCTGTACAATGGTCCTTTTTGTTCTTTGCCTTGGGTTTCTCTGCCCTCCACTTTTCCTCATCTCCTTTCTGTCTTTTGCTATTGCCTCCTTTTTGTTTCCCTCTATCTCCCTGCATTGGTTCCCATCCCCCTGCCATATTAGTTTAACTCCTCCCCAACAGCAATAGCAAACACTCCCCCGATGACATTGGTTCCGATTCTGCCCAGGTTTACAGTCCCTTTAACAAGGGTAAGTGTCTCATTATCCTGGGTCATGGTCCCATTAACCAGGGTTCGGATCCCAAGAGCCGTGGGGTGGAATCCATTAACAATGTTCACAGTCTCTTTAACCGGAGTCAGGGTCCCATTAACCGGAGTCAGGGTCCCATTAACCGGGGTCAGGATCCCATTAAACGGGTTCAGCGTCACAATAACCAGGGTCACAGTCCCTTTAAATAGGGTAAGTGTGCCTTTAACCGGAGTCAAGATCCCATTAACTGGGGTCATGGTCACATTAACCAGGGTTTGACTCCAATTAACCAGTATCAGAGTCCCTATATTCGGGGTCTGGCTCTCATTAACCGGGGTCAGGGGCCCATAATCGGGGTCAGGGTTCCATTAACTGGGGTCACGGTTCTATTAACCACAGTCAGGGTCCCATTAACCGGGGTCAGGGTCCCATTAACCTGGATCAGGGTCAGGGACCCATTTACCGGGGTCAGGGCCCCTTTGACCCGCGTCCGGGTTCCATTGACTGGAGACAGTGTCCCATTGACTGGTGTCAGGGTCCCATTAACCGGGGTCAGGGTCCCATTAACCCATTAACCATGGTCAGGGTCCCATTGACAGGGGTCACGGCCCCATTAACCCATTAACCGGGGTCAGAGTCCCATAAACTGGGGTCGGGATCCCTTTGACATGGGTATGTTTCCCATTGACCCGGGTCAGGGCTCCATTGATCAGAGTCAGGGTTCCATTGATTTTGTCAGGGTCCCATTGACCGGGGTCAGGGTCGCATTAAACAGTGTCGAGGTCCCATTAAGTGGGGTCACGGCTCCCTTAACACGTTAACCGGGGTCACTATCCCAGTAACCTGGGTCACTGTCCCATTAACTGGGATCGGGATCCCATTAAATGGGGTCAGCGTCCCATTAATGGGGTCAGTGTCCCTTTGACCCGGGTCAGGGTACCATTGACCGGGGTCAGGGTCCCATTAACTGGGGTCTGGGTCACGTTAACTGGAGTCACGGCACTCTTAACACATTAACCGGGGTCAGGATCCCATGATCCGGGGTCAGGATCATATTTAGCGGGGTCAGGACCCATTATACAGGGTCACGGTCCCATTAACCATGGTCAGGGTCCCATTTACCGGGGTCACAGTCCCTTGAACCAGGGATTGGGTCCCAATAAATGCGGAGAGGAACCCATTAACCAAGTTCACAGTTTCTTTAACTGGGGTTATGGTCCCATTAACCAGGGTCAGGATCCTATTAACCGGGTCTGGTTCACAATAACCGGTGTTACAGTCCCTTTAGCAAGGTTAAGTGTCCCTTTAACCGGGGTCAGGTCGCATTAATCGGGGTGATGGTCCCATTAACCGGGGTCACAGTCCCATTAACCGGGGTCACAGTCCCATTAACCGGGGTCACAATCCCATTAACCGGGGTAAGTGTCCCATTAACCTGGGTCACAGTTCCATTAACCAGGGTTTGGTTCCCAATAACCGTGGAGAGGAACCCATTAATCAGGTTCACAGTCTCTTTAACTGGGGTCAGGGTTGCCTTAGCCGGGGTCAGGATCCAATTAACCAGGGTCAGGGTCCCATTAACCGGGATCAGGGTCACAATAACCGGGGTGACAGTCCCTTTAGAAAGGATCAGTGTCCCTTTAACCGATGTCAGGCTCACATTAATTGGGGTCAGGCTCCCATTAACCGGGGTCAGGCTCCGATTAACCAGGATCAGGGTCCCATTAACTGGCGTCAGGATCCCATTAACCGGGTACAGGCTCACATTAACCGGGGTCAGGCTCCCATTAACTGGGGTCAGCGTCCCATTAACCCTGGTCAGGGTACCATTAACCGGGATCCCATTAACCGGGGTCACATTCCCATTAACCGGGGTCAGGGTTCCCATTAACCGGGGTCAGGGTCAGTGTCCCATTAACCGGGGTCGGGGTCCCGTTGACACAGGTCTGAGTCCCATTGACCCTGATCAGTGTTCCATTGACCGGGGTCAGGGTCCCATTGACTGAGGTCAGGGTCCCATTAACCGGGGTCAGGTTCACAGTCCCATTAACCGGGGTCAGGGTCAATGTCCATTTAACTGGGGTCCCATTAGCCGGGGTCACATTCCCATTAACCGGGGTCAGGGTTCCCATTAACCGGGGTCAGGGTCAGTGTCCCATTAACTGGGGTCGGGGTCGCTTTGACATAGGTCTGAGTCCCATTGACCCGGATCAGTGTTCCATTAACCGGGGTCAGGGTCCCATTGACCAGGGTCAGGGTCCCATTAACCAGGGACGTGGTTCCATTAACCGGAGTCACGTCCCCCTTAATCATTAACCGGAACCAAGTCCCCATGATCTGGGGTCAGGATCGCAATAAGTGGAGTCATGGTCCCATTTACCATGGTCATGCTCCCATTAAACGGGGTCAGGGTTCCATTAACCAGAGTAAGTGTCCCATTAACCTGGGTCATTGTCCCATTAACCAGGGTTTGGGTCTAAATAATCATGGAGAGGAACCCGTGCACAAGGTTCACAGTCTCTTTAACCAGGGTCATGGTCCCATTAACCAGGGTCAGGATCCCATTAACCAGGAATAGGAGGGGTCCATTAACAGGGGTCAGGGTCACAATAACCGGGGTCACAGTCCTTTTAGAAAGATTCAGTTTCCCTTTAAGCGAGGTCAGGCTCCCATCAACTGGGGTCAGGTTCCCATTAACGAGGGTCAGGCTCCCTTTAACCAGGGTCAGGGTCCCATTAACTGGCGTCAGGATCCCATTAACCGGGGTCAGGCTCCCATTAAATGGGGTCAGCGTCCCATTAACCCTCGTTAGGGTCCCATTAACCAGGGTCCCATTAACCGGGGTCACATTCCCATTAACCGGGGTCAGCGCTCCCATTAACCGGGGTCAGAGTCAGTGTCCCATTAATCGGGGTCGGGGTCCCATTAACCCGGGTCATGGCTCCCTTAACACATTTACCACGATCACGGTCCCATTAACCTGGATCACGGTTCCATTAACCGGGATCAGGGTCCGATTAAATGGGGTCAGGATCCCATTAACCGGGGTCGGGGTCCCATTTACTGGGGTCACGGCCCCCTTAACACATTAGCTGGGGTCACAGTCCAATTAACCTGGGTCACGGTCCCATTAAATGGTGTCAGGGTCCCGTTAATTGGGGTCAGGTTCCCATTAACCGGTGTCAGGGTCCCTTTGACCCGGGTCTGAATCCCTTTGACCCGGGTCAGGGTTCCATTGATCCAAGTCAGGGTTCCATTGACTGAGTCAGGGTCCCATTGACCGGGGTCAGGGTCCTATTAACCAAGGACGGGGTTCCATTAACCGGGGTCACGTCCCCCTTCAACATTAACTGGAGCCAAGTCCCCATGATCCGGAGTCAGGATCGCAATAAGTAGAGTCACGGTCCCATTTACCATGGTCACGCTCCCATTAACCGGGGTCAGAGTTCCATTAACCAGGGTAAGTATCCCATTAACCTGGCTCATGGTCCCATTAACCAGGGTTTGGGTCTAAATAAACATGGAGAGGAACCCATTAACCAGGTTCACAGTCTATTTAACCGGGGTCAGGATCCCATTAACCAGGATCAGGTTCCCATTAACCGGGGTCGGGTTCCCATCAACCAGTGTCACAGCCCCCTTAAAACATTAGCCATGGTCACAATACATTAACCTGGGTCACGGTCCCATTAAATGGGGTCAGGGTCCCATTAATTGGGGTCAGATTCCCATTAACCGGGGTTAGAGGCCCTTTGACCAGGGTCAGGTTTCCATTGACCTGCGTCAGGGTTCCATTTACCTGAGTCAGGGTCCCATTGACCGGGTCAGGGTCCCAATAACAAGGGACGGGGTCCCATTAACCGGGGTCACGTCCCCCTTAAAACATTAACCGGAGCCAAGTCCCCATCATCCGGGGTCAGGATCGCAATAAGTGGAGTCAGGGTCCCATTTACCATGGTCACGCTCCCATTAACCGGCGTCAGGGTTCCATTATGCACGGTAAGTGCCCATTAACCTGGGTCACGGTCCCATTAACCAGGGTTACATTCCCATTAACCGGTGTCAGGGTTCCCATTAACCGGGGTCAGGGTCAGTGTCCCATTAACCGGGGTCATGGTCCTGTTGACACGGTTCTGCTTCGCATTGACCCCAGTCAGGGTCCCATTAACCGGGGTCGGGGTCCCATTATCCGGGAACACGGCCCCCTTAAAACATTAACCGCGATCACGGTCCCATTAACCTGGGTCACGGTTCCATTAACCGGGATCAGGGTCCGATTAAATGGGGTAAGGGTCACATTTACTGCGGTCAGGGTCCCATTAATCGGGGTCAGGGCCCCATTGACCTGGGTCAGGGTTCCATTGACTGGGTCAGGATCCCATTGACCGTGGTCAGGGTCCCATTAACCAGTGTTGACGTCCCATTAACCAGGGTCCCGGCCCCATTAAACCAATAACCGGGGTCAGGATCCCATTAAGCGGGGTCAGGGTCCCATTAACCGGGGTCAGGGTCTCATTAACTGTTGTCACGGTCCCATTAACCAGGGTCACGGTCCCATTAACCGGGGTCAAGGTCCCATTAACCAGGGTCAAGGTCCCATTAACCAGGGTGATTGTCCCTTTAACCAGGGTCATTGCCCTTTCACCAGGGTAAGTATCCCATTAACCCGGGTCACGGTCCCATTAACTGGCATCAGGAGCCCATTAACTGAGGTCAGGCTCCCATTAACTGAGGTCAGCGTCCCATTAACCCTGGTCAGGGTAGCATTAACCGGGGTCCCATTAACCGGGGTCACATTCCCATTAAGCGGGGTCAGGGTTCCCATTAACCGGGGTCAGGGTCAGTGTCCCATTAACCGGGGTCGGGGTCCCTTTGACACAGGTCTGAGTCCCATTGACCCTGATCAGCATTCCATTGACCGGGGTCAGGGTCCCATTGACTGAGGTCAGGGTCCCATTAACCGGGGTCAGGTTCACAGTCCCATTAACCGGGTTCGGGGCCAGTGTCCCATTAACTGGGGTCCCATTAACCGGGGTCACATTCCCATTAACCGGGGTCAGGGTCAGTGTCCCATTAACTGGGGTTGGGGTCGCTTTGACACAGGTCTGAGGTCCATTGACCCGGATCAGTGTTCCATTAACCGGGGTCAGGGTCCCATTGACCGGGGTCAGGGTCCCATTAACCAGGGACGTGGTTCCATTAACCGGAATCACGTCTCCCTTAATCATTAACCGGAACCAAGTCCCCATGATCCGGGGTCAGGATCGCAATAAGTGGAGTCACGGTCCCAATTACCATGGTCACGCTCCCATTAAACGGGGTCAGCGTCCCATTAACCCTCGTTAGGGTCCCATTAACCAGCGTCCCATTAACCGGGGTCACATTCCCATTAACCGGGGTCAGCGATCGCATTAACCGGGGTCAGTATCAGTGTCCCATTAATCGGGGTCGGGGTCCCATTAACCGGGGTCATGGCTTCCTTAACACATTAACCACGATCACGGTCCCATTAACCTGGATCACGGTTTCATTAACCGGGATCAGGGTCCGATTAAATGGGGTCAGGGTCCCATTAACCGGGGTCGGGGTCCCATTAACTGGGGTCACGGCCCCCTTAACACATTAGCTGGGGTCACAGTCCAATTAACGTGGGTCATGGTCCCATTAAATGGGGTCAGGGTCCCGTTAATTGGGGTCAGGTTCCCATTAACCGGTGTCAGGGTCCCTTTGACCCAGGTCTGAATCCCTTTGACCCGGGTCAGGGTTCCATTGATCCAAGTCAGGGTTCCATTGACCGGGGTCAGGGTCCTATTAACCAAGGACGGGGTTCCATTAACTGGGGTCACGTCCCCCTTCAACATTAACTGGAGCCAAGTCCCCATGATCCGGAGTCAGGATCGCAATAAGTAGAGTCACGGTCCCATTTACCATGGTCACGCTCCCATTAACCGGGGTCAGGGTTCCATTAACCAGGGTAAGTATCCCATTAACCTGGCTCATGGTCCTTAACCAGGGTTTGGGTCTAAATAAACACGGAGAGGAACCCATTAACCAGGTTTACAGTCTATTTAACCGGGGTCATGGTCCCATTAACCGGGGTCAGGATCCCATTAACCAGGATCAGGGTCCCATTAACCGGGGTCGGGTTCCCATCAACCAGGGTCACAGCCCCCTTAACACATTAGCCGTGGTCACAGTCCCATTAATCTGGGTCACGGTCCCATTAAATGGGGTCAGGGTCCCATTAATTGGGGTCAGATTCCCATTAACCGGGGTCAGGGTCCCTTTGACCCGGGTCAGGGTTCCATTGACCGGGTCAGGGTCCCAATAACAAGGGACAGCTCCCATTAACCGGGGTCACGTCCCCCTTAAAACATTAACCGGAGCCAAGTCCCCATGATCCGGAGTCAGGATCGCAATAAGTGGAGTCACGGTCCCATTTACCATGGTCACGCTCCCATTAACCGGCGTCAGGGTTCCATTAAGCACGGTAAGTGCCCATTAACCTGGGTCACGGTCCCATTAACCAGGGTCAGGCTCCCATTAACCAGGGTCAGGGCCCCATTAACTGGCGCCATGATACCATTAACCGGGTACAAGCTCCCATTAACCCTGGTCCCATTAACCAGGGTCACATTCCCATTAACCGGGGTCAGGGTTCCCATTAACTGGGGTCAGGGTCAGTGTCCCATTAACTGGGGTCAAGGTCCCGTTGACACGATCCTGGTTCGCATTGACCCCGGTCAGGGTCCCATTAACCGGGGTCGGGGTCCTATTAACCGGGATCACAGCCCCCTTAAGACATTAACCGCGATCACGGTCCCATTAACCTGGGTCACGGTTCCATTAACCGGGATCAGGGTCCGATTAAATGGGATAAGGGTCACATTAACTGTGGTCAGGGTCCCATTAATCGGGGTCAAGGCCCCATTGACCCGGGTCAGGGTTCCATTGACTGGGTCAGGATCCCATTGACCGTGGTCAGGGTCCCATTAGCCAGTGTTGGCGTCCCATTAACATGGGTCCCGGCCCCATTAAACCAATAACCGGGGTCAGGATCCCATTAAGCGGGGTCAGGATCCCATTAACCGGCGTCAGGGTCTCATTAACCGGGGTCACGGCACCATTAACCAGGGTCACGGTCCCATTAACCAGTGTCAAGGTCCCATTAACCAGGGTCAAGGTCCCATTAACCAGGGTCATTGCCCTTTCGCCAGGGTAAGTGTCCCATTAACCCAGGTCACGGTCCCATTAACCAGGGTTCGAGTCCCAACATCCGTGGAGAGGAACCCATTAACCAGGTTCACAGTCTCTTTAACCGGTGTCAGGGTCCATTAACCCTGGTCAGTGTCCCATTAACCAGGGACGGGGTCACATTAACCTGGGTCAGGTTCACATTAACCTGGGTCAGGGTCCCATTAACCAGGGTCGGGGTCACAAGAACCGGGATCACAGTCCCTTTAGCAAGGTAAAGAGTCCCTTTAACCGGAGTCAGTCTCCCATTAACCGGAGTCACAGTCACTTTAACCGGTGTCACAGTCCCTTTAACCAGGGTTACAGTCCCTTTAACAAGGGTAAGTGTCCCATTAACCTGGGTCACGGTCCCATTAACCAGGGTCAGGCTCCCATTAACCAGGGTCAGGGTCCCATTAACTGGCGCCATGATCCCATTAACCGGGTACAAGCTCCCATTAACCCTGGTCAGGGTCCCATTAACCGGGGTCCCATTAACCAGGTCACATTCCCATTAAGCGGGGTCAGGGTTCCCATTAACTGGGGTCAGGGTCAGTGTCCCATTAACCGGGGTCATGGTCCCGTTGACACGGTTCTGGTTCGCATTGACCCCGGTCAGGGTCCCATTAACCGGGGTCGGGGTCCCATTAACCGGGGTCGGGGTCCGATTAAATGGGGTAAGGGTCACATTAACTGCGGTCAGGGTCCCATTAATCGGGGTCAGGGCCCCATTGACTGGGTCAGGATCCCATTGACCGTGGTTAGGGTCCCATTAACCAGTGTTGGCGTCCTATTAACTGGAGTCCCGGCCCCATTAAACCAATAACCGGGGTCAGGATCCCATTAAGCGGGGTCAGGGTCGCATTAACCGGGGTCAGGGTCTCATTAACTGGGGTCACGGTCCCATTAACCGGGGTCACGGTCCCATTAACCGGGGTCAAGGTCCCATTAACCAGGGTCAAGATCCCATTAACCAGGGTGATTGTCCCTTTAACCAGGGTCATTGCCCTTTCGCCAGGGTAAGTGTCCCATTAACCCGGGTCACGGTCCCATTAACCAGGGTTCGAGTCCCAACAACCGTGGAGAGGAACCCATTAACCAGGTTCACAGTCTCTTTAACCGGTGTCAGGGTCCATTAACCCTGGTCAGTGTCCCATTAACCAAGGACGGGATCACATTAACCTGGGTCAGGGTCCCATTAACCAGGGTCAGGGTCACAAGAACCGGGATCACAGTCCCTTTAGCAAGGTAAAGAGTCCCTTTAACCGGAGTCAGTCTCCCATTACCGGAGACACAGTCACTTTAACCGGTGTCACAGTCCCTTTATCCAGGGTCACAGTCCCTTTAAATAGGGTAAGTGTGCCTTTAACCGGAGTCAAGGTCCCATTAACTGGTGTCATGGTCACATTAACCAGGGTTTGACTCCAATTAACCAGAGTCAGAGTCCCTATATTCGGGGTCTGGCTCTCATTAACCGGGGCCAGGGGCCCATATCCGGGGTCAGGGTTCCATTAACTGTGGTCACGGTTCTATTAACCACAGTCAGGGACCCATTTACCGGGGTCAGGGCCCCTTTGACCCGCGTCCAGGTTCCATTGACTGGAGACAATGTCCCATTGACCGGTGTCAGGGTTCCATTAACCGGGGTCAGGGTCCCATTAACCCATTAATCGTGGTCAGGGTCCCATTAACCGAGGTCAGGGTCCCATTAACCCATTAACCGTGGTCACGGTCCCATTAACCAGGGTCAGGCTCTCATTAACCAGGGTCAGGGTCCCATTAACTGGCGCCATGATCCCATTAACCGGGTACAAGTTCCCATTAACCCTGGTCAGGGTCCCATTAACCGGGGACCCATTAACCAGGGTCACATTCCCATAAACCGGGGTAAGCATTCCCATTAACCGGGGTCGGGTTCCCATTAACCGGGATCACGGCCCCCTTAAGACATTAACCGCGATCACGGTCCCATTAACCTGGGTCACGGTTCCATTAACCGGGATCAGGGTCCGATTAAATGGGGTAAGGGTCACATTAACTGCGGTCAGGGTCCCATTATTCAGGGTCAGGGCCCCATTGACCCGGGTCAGGGTTCCATTGACTGGGTCAGGATCCCATTGACCATGGTCAGGGTCCCATTAACCAGTGTTGGCGTCCCATTAACCAGGGTCCCGGCCCCATTAAACCAATAACCGGGGTCAGGATCCCATTAAGCGGGGTCAGGGTCCCATTAACCGGGGTCAGGTTCTCATTAACTGGGGTCACGGTCCCATTAACCGGGGTCACGGTCCCATTAACCGGGGTCAAGGTCCCATTAACCCGGGTCACGGTCCCATTAACCAGGGTTCGAGTCCCAACAACCGTGGAGAGGAACCCATTAACCATGTTCACAGTCTCTTTAACCAGTGTCTGGGTCCATTAACCCTGGTCAGTGTCCCATTAACCAGGGACGGGGTCACATTAACCTGGGTCAGGGTCCCATTAACCAGGATCGGGGTCACAAGTACCGGGATCACAGTCCCTTTAGCAAGGTAAAGAGTCCCTTTAACCAGAGTCAGTCTCCCATTAATGGAGTCACAGTCACTTTAACCGGTGTCACAAGTCCCTTTAAGCAGGGTTACAGTCCCTTTAACAAGGGTAAGTGTCCATTATCCCGGGTCATGGTCCCATTAACCAGGCTTGGATCCCAAGAGCCGTGGGTTGGAATCCATTAACAATGTTCACAGTCTCTTTAACCGGAGTCAGGGTCCCATTAACCGGAGTCAGGGTCCCATTAACCGGGGTCAGGATCCCATTAAACGGGTTCAGGGTCACAATAACCAGGGTCACAGTCCCTTTAAAAAGGGTAAGTGTGCCTTTAACCGGAGTCAAGGTCCCATTAACTGGGGTCATGGTCACATTAACCAGGATTTGACTTCAATTAACCAGTGTCAGAGTCCCTATATTCGGGGTCTGGCTCTCATTAACCGGGGTCAAGGGCCCATAACCGGGGTCAGGGTTCCATTTACTGGGGTCACGGTTCTATTAACCACAGTCAGGGTCCCATTAACCGGGGTCAGGGTACCATTAACCTGGATCAGGGTCAGGGACCCATTTACCGGGGTCAGGGCCCCTTTGACCCGCGTCCGGGTTCCATTGACTGGAGACAGTGTCCCATTGACCGGTGTCAGGGTCCCATTAACCGGGGTCAGGGTCCCATTAACCCATTAACCGTGGTCAGGGTCCCATTGACAGGGGTCACGGCCCCATTAACCCATTAACCGGGGTCAGAGTCCCATAAACTGGGGTCGGGATCCCTTTGACATGGGTCTGTTTCCCATTGACCCGGGTCAGGGCTCCATTGATCAGAGTCAGGGTTCCATTGATTTTGTCAGGGTCCCATTGACCGGGGTCAGGGTCGCATTAAACAGTGTCGAGGTCCCATTAAGTGGGGTCATGGCTCCCTTAACACATTAACCGGGGTCACGTCCTAGTAACCTGGGTCACGGTCCCATTAACTGAGATCGGGATCCCATTAAATGGGGTCAGCATCCCATTAACCTTGATCAGGGTCAGGAACCCATTTACCGGGGTCAGGGACCCTTTGACCCGCGTCCGGGTTCCATTGACTGGAGACAGTGTCCCATTGACAGGGGTCATGGCCCCATTAACCCATTAACCAGGGTCAGAGTCCCATAAACTGGGGTCGGGATCCCTTTGACATGGGTCTGTTTCCCATTGACCCGGGTCAGGGCTCCATTGATCAGAGTCAGGGTTCCATTGATTTTGTCAGGGTCCCATTGACCGGGGTCAGGGTCGCATTAAACAGTGTCGAGGTCCCATTAAGTGGGGTCACGGCTCCCTTAACACATTAACCGGGGTCACGGTCCCAGTAACCTGGGTCACGGTCCCATTAACTGGGATCGGGATCCCATTAAATAGGGTCAGTGTCCCATTAATGGGGTCAGTGTCCCTTTGATCCGGGTCAGGGTTCCATTGACCGGGGTCAGGGTCGCATTAAACAGTGTCGAGGTCCCATTAAGTGGGGTCACGGCTCCCTTAACACATTAACCGGGGTCACGGTCCCAGTAACCTGGGTCACGGTCCCATTAACTGGGATCGGGATCCCATTAAATGGGGTCAGCGTCCCATTAACCTTGATCAGGGTCAGGGACCCATTTACCGGGGTCAGGGACCCTTTGACCCGCGTCCGGGTTCCATTGACTGGAGACAGTGTCCCATTGACAGGGGTCATGGCCCCATTAACCCATTAACCGGGGTCAGAGTCTCATAAACTGGGGTCGGGATCCCTTTGACATGGGTCTGTTTCCCATTGACCCGGGTCAGGGCTCCATTGATCAGAGTCAGGGTTCCATTGATTTTGTAAGGGTCCCATTGACCGGGGTCAGGGTCGCATTAAACAGTGTCGAGGTCCCATTAAGTGGGGTCACGGCTCCCTTAACACATTAACCGGGGTCACGGTCCCAGTAACCTGGGTCACGGTCCCATTAACTGGGATCGGGATCCCATTAAATAGGGTCAGTGTCCCATTAATGGGGTCAGTGTCCCTTTGATCCGGGTCAGGGTTCCATTGACCGGGGTCAGGGTTCCATTGACCGGGGTCAGGGTCGCATTAAACAGTGTCGAGGTCCCATTAAGTGGGGTCATGGCTCCCTTAACACATTAACCGGGGTCACGTCCTAGTAACCTGGGTCACGGTCCCATTAACTGAGATCGGGATCCCATTAAATGGGGTCAGCGTCCCATTAACCTTGATCAGGGTCAGGGACCCATTTACCGGGGTCAGGGACCCTTTGCCCCGCGTCCGGGTTCCATTGACTGGAGACAGTGTCCCATTGACAGGGGTCATGGCCCCATTAACCCATTAACCGGGGTCAGAGTCCCATAAACTGGGGTCGGGATCCCTTTGACATGGGTCTGTTTCCCATTGACCCGGGTCAGGGCTCCATTGATCAGAGTCAGGGTTCCATTGATTTTGTCAGGGTCCCATTAACCAGGGACGTGGTTCCATTAACCGGAGTCACGTCCCCCTTAATCATTAACCGGAACCAAGTCCCCATGATCCGGGGTCAGGATCGCAATAAGTGGAGTCATGGTCCCATTTACCATGGTCATGCTCCCATTAAACGGGGTCAGGGTTCCATTAACCAGAGTAAGTGTCCCATTAACCTGGGTCATTGTCCCATTAACCAGGGTTTGGGTCTAAATAATCATGGAGAGGAACCCGTGCACAAGGTTCACAGTCTCTTTAACCAGGGTCATGGTCCCATTAACCAGGGTCAGGATCCCATTAACCAGGAATAGGGGTCCATTAACAGGGGTCAGGGTCACAATAACCGGGGTCACAGTCCTTTTAGAAAGATTCAGTTTCCCTTTAAGCGAGGTCAGGCTCCCATCAACTGGGGTCAGGTTCCCATTAACGAGGGTCAGGCTCCCTTTAACCAGGGTCAGGGTCCCATTAACTGGCGTCAGGATCCCATTAACCGGGGTCAGGCTCCCATTAAATGGGGTCAGCGTCCCATTAACCCTCGTTAGGGTCCCATTAACCAGGGTCCCATTAACCGGGGTCACATTCCCATTAACCGGGGTCAGCGCTCCCATTAACCGGGGTCAGAGTCAGTGTCCCATTAATCGGGGTCGGGGTCCCATTAACCCGGGTCATGGCTCCCTTAACACATTTACCACGATCACGGTCCCATTAACCTGGATCACGGTTCCATTAACCGGGATCAGGGTCCGATTAAATGGGGTCAGGATCCCATTAACCGGGGTCGGGGTCCCATTTACTGGGGTCACGGCCCCCTTAACACATTAGCCGGGGTCACAGTCCAATTAACCTGGGTCACGGTCCCATTAAATGGTGTCAGGGTCCCGTTAATTGGGGTCAGGTTCCCATTAACCGGTGTCAGGGTCCCTTTGACCCGGGTCTGAATCCCTTTGACCCGGGTCAGGGTTCCATTGATCCAAGTCAGGGTTCCATTGACTGAGTCAGGGTCCCATTGACCGGGGTCGGGGTCCCATTATCCGGGAACACGGCCCCCTTAAAACATTAACCGCGATCACGGTCCCATTAACCTGGGTCACGGTTCCATTAACCGGGATCAGGGTCCGATTAAATGGGGTAAGGGTCACATTTACTGCGGTCAGGGTCCCATTAATCGGGGTCAGGGCCCCATTGACCTGGGTCAGGGTTCCATTGACTGGGTCAGGATCCCATTGACCGTGGTCAGGGTCCCATTAACCAGTGTTGACGTCCCATTAACCAGGGTCCCGGCCCCATTAAACCAATAACCGGGGTCAGGATCCCATTAAGCGGGGTCAGGGTCCCATTAACCGGGGTCAGGGTCTCATTAACTGTTGTCACGGTCCCATTAACCAGGGTCACGGTCCCATTAACCGGGGTCAAGGTCCCATTAACCAGGGTCAAGGTCCCATTAACCAGGGTGATTGTCCCTTTAACCAGGGTCATTGCCCTTTCACCAGGGTAAGTATCCCATTAACCCGGGTCACGGTCCCATTAACTGGCATCAGGAGCCCATTAACTGAGGTCAGGCTCCCATTAACTGAGGTCAGCGTCCCATTAACCCTGGTCAGGGTAGCATTAACCGGGGTCCCATTAACCGGGGTCACATTCCCATTAAGCGGGGTCAGGGTTCCCATTAACCGGGGTCAGGGTCAGTGTCCCATTAACCGGGGTCGGGGTCCCTTTGACACAGGTCTGAGTCCCATTGACCCTGATCAGCATTCCATTGACCGGGGTCAGGGTCCCATTGACTGAGGTCAGGGTCCCATTAACCGGGGTCAGGTTCACAGTCCCATTAACCGGGTTCGGGGCCAGTGTCCCATTAACTGGGGTCCCATTAACCGGGGTCACATTCCCATTAACCGGGGTCAGGGTCAGTGTCCCATTAACTGGGGTTGGGGTCGCTTTGACACAGGTCTGAGGTCCATTGACCCGGATCAGTGTTCCATTAACCGGGGTCAGGGTCCCATTGACCGGGGTCAGGGTCCCATTAACCAGGGACGTGGTTCCATTAACCGGAATCACGTCTCCCTTAATCATTAACCGGAACCAAGTCCCCATGATCCGGGGTCAGGATCGCAATAAGTGGAGTCACGGTCCCAATTACCATGGTCACGCTCCCATTAAACGGGGTCAGCGTCCCATTAACCCTCGTTAGGGTCCCATTAACCAGCGTCCCATTAACCGGGGTCACATTCCCATTAACCGGGGTCAGCGATCGCATTAACCGGGGTCAGTATCAGTGTCCCATTAATCGGGGTCGGGGTCCCATTAACCGGGGTCATGGCTTCCTTAACACATTAACCACGATCACGGTCCCATTAACCTGGATCACGGTTTCATTAACCGGGATCAGGGTCCGATTAAATGGGGTCAGGGTCCCATTAACCGGGGTCGGGGTCCCATTAACTGGGGTCACGGCCCCCTTAACACATTAGCTGGGGTCACAGTCCAATTAACGTGGGTCATGGTCCCATTAAATGGGGTCAGGGTCCCGTTAATTGGGGTCAGGTTCCCATTAACCGGTGTCAGGGTCCCTTTGACCCAGGTCTGAATCCCTTTGACCCGGGTCAGGGTTCCATTGATCCAAGTCAGGGTTCCATTGACTGGGTCAGGGTCCCATTGACCGGGGTCAGGGTCCTATTAACCAAGGACGGGGTTTCATTAACTGGGGTCACGTCCCCCTTCAACATTAACTGGAGCCAAGTCCCCATGATCCGGAGTCAGGATCGCAATAAGTAGAGTCACGGTCCCATTTACCATGGTCACGCTCCCATTAACCGGGGTCAGGGTTCCATTAACCAGGGTAAGTATCCCATTAACCTGGCTCATGGTCCTTAACCAGGGTTTGGGTCTAAATAAACACGGAGAGGAACCCATTAACCAGGTTTACAGTCTATTTAACCGGGGTCATGGTCCCATTAACCGGGGTCAGGATCCCATTAACCAGGATCAGGGTCCCATTAACCGGGGTCGGGTTCCCATCAACCAGGGTCACAGCCCCCTTAACACATTAGCCGTGGTCACAGTCCCATTAATCTGGGTCACGGTCCCATTAAATGGGGTCAGGGTCCCATTAATTGGGGTCAGATTCCCATTAACCGGGGTCAGGGTCCCTTTGACCCGGGTCAGGGTTCCATTGACCTAAGTCAGGGTTCCATTGACCTGAGTCAGGGTCCCATTGACCGGGTCAGGGTCCCAATAACAAGGGACAGCTCCCATTAACCGGGGTCACGTCCCCCTTAAAACATTAACCGGAGCCAAGTCCCCATGATCCGGAGTCAGGATCGCAATAAGTGGAGTCACGGTCCCATTTACCATGGTCACGCTCCCATTAACCGGCGTCAGGGTTCCATTAAGCACGGTAAGTGCCCATTAACCTGGGTCACGGTCCCATTAACCAGGGTCAGGCTCCCATTAACCAGGGTCAGGGCCCCATTAACTGGCGCCATGATACCATTAACCGGGTACAAGCTCCCATTAACCCTGGTCCCATTAACCAGGGTCACATTCCCATTAACCGGGGTCAGGGTTCCCATTAACTGGGGTCAGGGTCAGTGTCCCATTAACTGGGGTCAAGGTCCCGTTGACACGATCCTGGTTCGCATTGACCCCGGTCAGGGTCCCATTAACCGGGGTCCCATTAACCAGGGTCACATTCCCATTAACCGGGGTAAGCGTTCCCATTCACCGGGGTCAGGGTCAGTGTCCCATTAACTGGGGTCAAGGTCCCGTTGACACGATCCTGGTTCGCATTGACCCCGGTCAGGGTCCCATTAACCGGGGTCGGGGTCCTATTAACCGGGATCACAGCCCCCTTAAAACATTAACCGCGATCACGGTCCCATTAACCTGGGTCACGGTTCCATTAACCGGGATCAGGGTCCGATTAAATGGGATAACGGTCACATTAACTGTGGTCAGGGTCCCATTAATCGGGGTCAAGGCCCCATTGACCCGGGTCAGGGTTCCATTGACTGGGTCAGGATCCCATTGACCGTGGTCAGGGTCCCATTAGCCAGTGTTGGCGTCCCATTAACAGGGGTCCCGGCCCCATTAAACCAATAACCGGGGTCAGGATCCCATTAAGCGGGGTCAGGATCCCATTAACCGGCGTCAGGTTCTCATTAACCGGGGTCACGGCACCATTAACCAGGGTCACGGTCCCATTAACCAGTGTCAAGGTCCCATTAACCAGGGTCAAGGTCCCATTAACCAGGGTCATTGCCCTTTCGCCAGGGTAAGTGTCCCATTAACCCGGGTCACGGTCCCATTAACCAGGGTTCGAGTCCCAACATCCGTGGAGAGGAACCCATTAACCAGGTTCACAGTCTCTTTAACCGGTGTCAGGGTCCATTAACCCTGGTCAGTGTCCCATTAACCAGGGACGGGGTCACATTAACCTGGGTCAGGTTCACATTAACCTGGGTCAGGGTCCCATTAACCAGGGTCGGGGTCACAAGAACCGGGATCACAGTCCATTTAGCAAGGTAAAGAGTCCCTTTAACCGGAGTCAGTCTCCCATTAACCGGAGTCACAGTCACTTTAACCGGTGTCACAGTCCCTTTAACCAGGGTTACAGTCCCTTTAACAAGGGTAAGTGTCCCATTAACCTGGGTCACGGTCCCATTAACCAGGGTCAGGCTCCCATTAACCAGGGTCAGGGTCCCATTAACTGGCGCCATGATCCCATTAACCGGGTACAAGCTCCCATTAACCCTGGTCAGGGTCCCATTAACCGGGGTCCCATTAACCAGGTCACATTCCCATTAAGCGGGGTCAGGGTTCCCATTAACTGGGGTCAGGGTCAGTGTCCCATTAACCGGGGTCATGGTCCCGTTGACACGGTTCTGGTTCGCATTGACCCCGGTCAGGGTCCCATTAACCGGGGTCGGGGTCCCATTAACCGGGGTCGGGGTCCGATTAAATGGGGTAAGGGTCACATTAACTGCGGTCAGGGTCCCATTAATCGGGGTCAGGGCCCCATTGACCCGGGTCAGGGTTCCATTGACTGGGTCAGGATCCCATTGACCGTGGTTAGGGTCCCATTAACCAGTGTTGGCGTCCTATTAACTGGGGTCCCGGCCCCATTAAACCAATAACCGGGGTCAGGATCCCATTAAGCGGGGTCAGGGTCGCATTTACCGGGGTCAGGGTCTCATTAACTGGGGTCACGGTCCCATTAACCGGGGTCACGGTCCCATTAACCGGGGTCAAGGTCCCATTAACCAGGGTCAAGATCCCATTAACCAGGGTGATTGTCCCTTTAACCAGGGTCATTGCCCTTTCGCCAGGGTAAGTGTCCCATTAACCCGGGTCACGGTCCCATTAACCAGGGTTCGAGTCCCAACAACCGTGGAGAGGAACCCATTAATCAGGTTCACAGTCTCTTTAACCGGTGTCAGGGTCCATTAACCCTGGTCAGTGTCCCATTAACCAAGGACGGGATCACATTAACCTGGGTCAGGGTCCCATTAACCAGGGTCGGGGTCACAAGAACCGGGATCACAGTCCCTTTAGCAAGGTAAAGAGTCCCTTTAACCGGAGTCAGTCTCCCATTACCGGAGACACAGTCACTTTAACCGGTGTCACAGTCCCTTTATCCAGGGTCACAGTCCCTTTAAATAGGGTAAGTGTGCCTTTAACCGGAGTCAAGGTCCCATTAACTGGTGTCATGGTCACATTAACCAGGGTTTGACTCCAATTAACCAGAGTCAGAGTCCCTATATTCGGGGTCTGGCTCTCATTAACCGGGGCCAGGGGCCCATATCCGGGGTCAGGGTTCCATTAACTGTGGTCACGGTTCTATTAACCACAGTCAGGGACCCATTTACCGGGGTCAGGGCCCCTTTGACCCGCGTCCAGGTTCCATTGACTGGAGACAATGTCCCATTGACCGGTGTCAGGGTTCCATTAACCGGGGTCAGGGTCCCATTAACCCATTAATCGTGGTCAGGGTCCCATTAACCGGGGTCAGGGTCCCATTAACCCATTAACCGTGGTCACGGTCCCATTAACCAGGGTCAGGCTCTCATTAACCAGGGTCAGGGTCCCATTAACTGGCGCCATGATCCCATTAACCGGGTACAAGTTCCCATTAACCCTGGTCAGGGTCCCATTAACTGGGGACCCATTAACCAGGGTCACATTCCCATAAACCGGGGTAAGCGTTCCCATTCACCGGGGTCAGGGTCAGTGTCCCATTAACCGGGGTCATGGTCCCGTTGACACGGTTCTGGTTCGCATTGACCCCGGTCAGGGTCCCATTAACCGGGGTCGGGTTCCCATTAACCGGGATCACGGCCCCCTTAAGACATTAACCGCGATCACGGTCCCATTAACCTGGGTCACGGTTCCATTAACCGGGATCAGGGTCCGATTAAATGGGGTAAGGGTCACATTAACTGCGGTCAGGGTCCCATTATTCAGGGTCAGGGCCCCATTGACCCGGGTCAGGGTTCCATTGACTGGGTCAGGATCCCATTGACCATGGTCAGGGTCCCATTAACCAGTGTTGGCGTCCCATTAACCAGGGTCCCGGCCCCATTAAACCAATAACCGGGGTCAGGATCCCATTAAGCGGGGTCAGGGTCCCATTAACCGGGGTCAGGTTCTCATTAACTGGGGTCACGGTCCCATTAACCGGGGTCACGGTCCCATTAACCGGGGTCAAGGTCCCATTAACCCGGGTCACGGTCCCATTAACCCATTAACCGGGGTCAGAGTCCCATAAACTGGGATCGGGATCCCTTTGACATGGGTCTGTGTCCCATTGACCTGGGTCAGGACTCCATTGAACAGAGTCAGGGTTCCATTGATTTTGTCAGGGTCCCATTGACTGGGGTCAGGGTCGCATTAAACAGTATCGGGATCCCATTAAATGGGGTCAGCGTCCCATTAATGGGGTCAGTGTCCCTTTGATCCGGGTCAGGGTTCCATTGACCGGGGTCAGGGTCGCATTAAACAGTGTCGAGGTCCCATTAAGTGGGGTCATGGCTCCCTTAACACATTAACCGGGGTCACGTCCTAGTAACCTGGGTCACGGTCCCATTAACTGAGATCGGGATCCCATTAAATGGGGTCAGCATCCCATTAACCTTGATCAGGGTCAGGAACCCATTTACCGGGGTCAGGGACCCTTTGACCCGCGTCCGGGTTCCATTGACTGGAGACAGTGTCCCATTGACAGGGGTCATGGCCCCATTAACCCATTAACCAGGGTCAGAGTCCCATAAACTGGGGTCGGGATCCCTTTGACATGGGTCTGTTTCCCAATGACCCGGTTCAGGGCTCCATTGATCAGAGTCAGGGTTCCATTGATTTTGTTAGGGTCCCATTGACCGGGGTCAGGGTCGCATTAAACAGTGTCGAGGTCCCATTAAGTGGGGTCACGGCTCCCTTAACACATTAACCGGGGTCACGGTCCCAGTAACCTGGGTCACGGTCCCATTAACTGGGATCGGGATCCCATTAAATAGGGTCAGCGTCCCATTAATGGGGTCAGTGTCCCTTTGATCCGGGTCAGGGTTCCATTGACCGGGGTCAGGGTCGCATTAAACAGTGTCGAGGTCCCATTAAGTGGGGTCACGGCTCCCTTAACACATTAACCGGGGTCACGGTCCCAGTAACCTGGGTCACGATCCCATTAACTGGGATCGGGATCACATTAAATGGGGTCAGCGTCCCATTAACCTTGATCAGGGTCAGGGACCCATTTACCGGGGTCAGGGACCCTTTGACCCGCGTCCGGGTTCCATTGACTGGAGACAGTGTCCCATTGACAGGGGTCATGGCCCCATTAACCCATTAACCGGGGTCAGAGTCCCATAAACTGGGGTCGGGATCCCTTTGACATGGGTCTGTTTCCCATTGACCCGGGTCAGGGCTCCATTGATCAGAGTCAGGGTTCCATTGATTTTGTCAGGGTCCCATTGACCGGGGTCAGGGTCGCATTAAACAGTGTCGAGGTCCCATTAAGTGGGGTCACGGCTCCCTTAACACATTAACCGGGGTCACGGTCCCAGTAACCTGGGTCACGGTCCCATTAACTGGGATCGGGATCCCATTAAATAGGGTCAGTGTCCCATTAATGGGGTCAGTGTCCCTTTGATCCGGGTCAGGGTTCCATTGACCGGGGTCAGGGTCGCATTAAACAGTGTCGAGGTCCCATTAAGTGGGGTCATGGCTCCCTTAACACATTAACCGGGGTCACGTCCTAGTAACCTGGGTCACGGTCCCATTAACTGAGATCGGGATCCCATTAAATGGGGTCAGCGTCCCATTAACCTTGATCAGGGTCAGGGACCCATTTACCGGGGTCAGGGACCCTTTGCCCCGCGTCCGGGTTCCATTGACTGGAGACAGTGTCCCATTGACAGGGGTCATGGCCCCATTAACCCATTATCCGGGGTCAGAGTCCCATAAACTGGGGTCGGGATCCCTTTGACATGGGTCTGTTTCCCATTGACCCGGGTCAGGGCTCCATTGATCAGAGTCAGGGTTCCATTGATTTTGTCAGGGTCCCATTGACCGGGGTCAGGGTCGCATTAAACAGTGTCGAGGTCCCATTAAGTGGGGTCACGGCTCCCTTAACACATTAACCGAGGTCACGGTCCCAGTAACCTGGGTCACGGTCCCATTAACTGGGATCGGGATTCCATTAAATGGGGTCAGCGTCCCATTAACCTTGATCAGGGTCAGGGACCCATTTACCGGGGTCAGGGACCATTTGACCCGCGTCCGGGTTCCATTGACTGGAGACAGTGTCCCATTGACAGGGGTCATGGCCCCATTAACCCATTAACCGGGGTCAGAGTCCCATAAGCTGGGATCGGGATCCCTTTGACATGGGTCTGTGTCCCACTGACCTGGGTCAGGGCTCCATTGAACAGAGTCAGGGTTCCATTGATTTTGTCAGGGTCCCATTGACTGGGGTCAGGGTCGCATTAAACAGTATCGAGGTCCCATTAGAAACATAGAAACATAGAAAATAGGTGCAGGAGTAGGCCATTCGGCCCTTCTAGCCTGCACCGCCATTCAATGAGTTCATGGCTGAACATTCAACTTCAGTACCCCATTCCTGCTTTCTCGCCATACCCCTTGATCCCCCTAGCAGTAAGGACCTCATCTAACTCCTTTTTGAATATATTTAGTGAATTGGCCTCAACAACTTTCTGTGGTAGAGAATTCCACAGGTTCACCACTCTCTGGGTGAAGAAGTTCCTCCGCATCTCGGTCCTAAATGGCTTACCCCTTATCCTTAGACTGTGACCCCTGGTTCTGGACTTCCCCAACATTGGGAACATTCTTCCTGCATCTAACCTGTCTAACCCCGTCAGAATTTTATATGTTTCTATGAGGTCCCCTCTCATTCTTCTGAACTCCAGTGAATACAAGCCCAGTTGATCCAGTCTTTCTTGATAGGTCAGTCCCGCCATCCCGGGAATCAGTCTGGTGAACCTTCGCTGCACTCCCTCAATAGCAAGAATGTCCTTCCTCAGGTTAGGAGACCAAAACTGTACACAATACTCCAGGTGTGGCCTCACCAATGCCCTGTACAACTGTAGCAACACCTCCCTGCCCCTGTACTCAAATCCCCTTGCTATGAAGGCCAACATGCCATTTGCTTTCTTAACCGCCTGCTGCACCTGCATGCCAACCTTCAATGACTGATGTACCATGACACCCAGGTCTCTTTGCACCTCCCCTTTTCCTAATCTGTCACCATTCAGATAATAGTCTGTCTCTCTGTTTTTACCACCAAAGTGGATAACCTCACATTTATCCACATTATACTTCATCTGCCATGCATTTGCCCACTCACCTAACCTATCCAAGTCGCTCTGCAGCCTCACAGCATCCTCCTCGCAGCTCACACTGCCACCCAACTTAGTGTCATCCGCAAATTTGGAGATACTACATTTAATCCCCTCATCTAAATCATTAATGTACAGTGTAAACAGCTGGGGCCCCAGCACAGAACCTTGCGGTACCCCACTAGTCACTGCCTGCCATTCTGAAAAGTACCCATTTACTCCTACTCTTTGCTTCCTGTCTGACAACCAGTTCTCAATCCATGTCAGTACACTACCCCCAATCCCATGTGCTCTAACTTTGCACATCAATCTCTTGTGTGGGACCTTGTCGAACGCCTTCTGAAAGTCCAAATATACCACATCAACTGGTTCTCCCTTATCCACTCTACTGGAAACATCCTCAAAAAATTCCAGAAGATTTGTCAAGCATGATTTCCCTTTCACAAATCCATGCTGACTTGGACCTATCATGTCACCTCTTTCCAAATGCACTGCTATGACATCCTTAATAATTGATTCCATCATTTTACCCACTACCGATGTCAGGCTGACCGGTCTATAATTCCCTGTTTTCTCTCTCCCTCCTTTTTTAAAAAGTGGGGTTACATTGGCTACCCTCCACTCCATAGGAACTGATCCAGAGTCAATGGAATGTTGGAAAATGACTGTCAACGCATCCACTATTTCCAAGGCCACCTCCTTAAGTACTCTGGGATGCAGTCATGGGGTCATGGCTCCCTTAACACATTAAACGGGGTCACAGTCCCAGTAACCTGGGTCACGGTCCCATTAACTGGGATCGGGATCCAATTAAATGGGGTCAGCGTCCCATTAATGGGGTCAGCGCCCCTTTGACCCGGGTCAGGGTTCCATTGACCGGGGTCAGGGTCCCATTAACTGGGGTCTGGGTCACGTTAACTGGAGTCACGGCACTCTTAACACATTAACCGGGGTCAGGATCCCATGATCCGGGGTGAGGATCATATTTAGCGGGGTCAGGTCTCATTATACAGGGTCACGGTCCCATTAACCATGGTCAGGGTCCCATTTACAGGGGTCACAGTCCCTTTAACCAGGGATTGGGTCCCAATAAACGCGGAGAGGAACCCATTAACCAATTTCACAGTTTCTTTAACTGGGGTTACGGTCCCATTAACCAGGGTCAGGGTCCCATTAACCAGGTTCAGGGTCCCATTAACCGGGGTCCGGTTCACAATAACTGGTGTTACAGTCCCTTTAGCAAGGTTAAGTGTCCCTTTAAGCGGGGTCAGGTCCCATTAATCGGGGTGACGGTCCCATTAACCGTGGTCAGAGTCCCATTAACCGGGGTCACAGTCCCATTAACCGAGGTCACCGTTCCATTAATCAGGGTAAGTGTCCCATTAACCTGGGTCACGGTTCCATTAACCAGGGTTTGGTTCCCAATAACCGTGGAGAGGAACCCATTAACCAGGTTCACAATCTCTTTAACCGGGGTCAGGGTTGCATTAGCCGGGGTCAGGATCCAATTAACCAGTGTCAGGATCCCATTAACCGGGATCAGGGTCACAATCACCGGGGTCGCAGTCCATTAAGAAAGGATCAGTGTCCCTTTAACCGAGGTCAGGCTCACATTAACTGGGGTCAGGCTCCCATTAACCGGGGTCACAGTCCCTTTAGAAAGGATCAGTGTCACTTTAACCGAGGTCAGGCTCACATTAACTGGGGTCAGGCTCCCATTAACCGGGGTCAGCCTCCCATTGACCAGGATCAGGATCCCATTAACTGGCGTCAGGATCCCATTAACCGGGGTCAGGTTCACATTCCCATTAACCGGGGTCAGGGTCAGTGTCCCATTAACCGGGGTCCCATTAACCGGGGTCACATTCCCATTAACCGGGGTCAGGGTTCCCATTAACCGGGGTCAGGGTCAGTGTCCCATTAACTGGGGTCGGAGTCGCTTTTATACAGGTCTGAGTCCCATTGACCCGGATCTGTGTTCCATTAACCGGGGTCAGGGTCCCATTAACCGGGGTCAGGCTCCCATCAACTGGGGTCAGGTTCCCATTAACGAGGGTCAGGCTCCCTTTAACCAGGGCCAGGGTCACATTAACTGGCGTCAGGATCCCATTAACCGGGGTCAGGCTCCCATTAAACGGGGTCAGCATTCCATTGACCCTCGTTAGGGTCCCATTAACCAGGGTCCCATTAACCGGGGTCACATTCCCATTAACCGGGGTCAGCGATCGCATTAATTGGGGTCAGAGTCAGTGTCCCATTAATCGGGGTCGGGGTCCCATTAACCGGGGTCATGGCTCCCTTAACACATTAACCACGATCACGGTCCCATTAACCTGGATCACGGTTCCATTAACCGGGATCAGGGTCTGATTAAATGGGGTCAGGGTCCCATTAACCGGGGTCGGGGTCAGTGTTCCATTAAACGGGGTCACGGTCCCGTTGACACGGTTCTGGTTCGCATTGACTCGGGTCAGGGTTCCATTGACTGGGTCAGGGTCCCATTGACCGGGGTCAGGGTCCCATTAACCGGGGTCGGGGTCCCATTAACCGGGGTCACGGCCCCCTTAAGACATTAACCGCGATCACGGTCCCATTAAGCTGGGTCACGATTCCATTAACCGGGATCAGGGTCTCATTAAATGGGGTAAGGGTCACATTAACTGCAGTCAGGGTCCAATTAATCTGGGTCAGGGACCCATTGACCCGGGTCAGGGTTCCATTGACTGGGTCAGGATCCCATTGACCGTGGTCAGGGTCCCATTAACCAGTGTTGGCGTCCCATTAACCAGGGTCCCGGCCCCATTAAACCAATAACCGGGTTCAGGATCCCATTAAGCGGGGTCAGGGTCCCATTAACCGAGGTCAGGGTCTCATTAACTGGGGTCACGGTCCCATTAACCGGGGTCACGGTCCCATTAACTAGTGTCAAGGTCCCATTAACCAGTGTCAAGGTCCCATTAACCAGGGTCAGGGTCCCATTAACCAGGGTGATTGTCCCTTCAACCAGGGTCATTGCCCTTTCGCCAGGGTAAGTGTCCCATTAACCCGGGTCATGGTCCCATTAACCAGGGCTCGGATCCCAAGAGCCGCGGGGTGGAATCCATTAACAATGTTCACAATCTCTTTAACCCGAGTCAGGGTCCCTTTAACCGGAGTCAGGGTCTCATTAACCGGAGTCAGGGTCCCATTAACCGGGGTCAGGAACCCATTAAACGGGGTCAGGGTCACAATAACCGGGGTCACAGTCCCTTTAAATAGGGTAAGTGTGCCTTTAACCGGAGTCAAGGTCCCATTAACTGGGGTCATGGTCACATTAACCAGGGTTTGACTCCAATTAACCAGAGTCAGAGTCCCTATATTCGGGGTCTGTCTCCCATTAACCGGGGTCAGGGGCCCATAATCGGGGTCAGGGTCCCATTAATGGGGTCAGGGTCCCATTAACTGGAGTCACGGTTCTATTAACCACAGTCAGGTTCCCATTAACCGGGGTCAGGGTCCCATTAACCTGGATCAGGGTCAGGGACCCATTTAGCGGGGTCAGGGTCCCTTTGACCCGCGTCCGGGTTCCATAGACTGGAGACAGTGTCCCATTGACCAGTGTCAGGGTCCCATTAACCGGGGTCAGGGTTCCATTAACCGTGGTCAGGGTCCCATTGACAGGGGTCACAGCCCCATTAACCAGGGTCAGAGTCCCATTAACTGGGGTCGGGATCCCTTTGACATGGGTCTGTTTCCCATTAACCCAGGTCAGGGCTCCATTGAGCAGAGTCAGAGTTCCATTGATTTTGTCAGGGTCCCATTGACCGGGTTCAGGGTCGCATTAAACAGTGTCGAGGGCCCATTAAGTGGGGTCACGGCTCCCTTAACACATTAACTAGGGTCACGGTCCCAGTAGTCTGGGTCACGGTCCCATTAACCGGTATCAGGTTCCGATTAAATGGGGTCACGGTCAGATTAATTGGGGTCAGGTTCACATTAATCGGGGTCAGGGTCCCTTTGACCTGGGTCAGGGTTCCATTGACTGGGTCAGGGTCCCATTGACCGTGGGCAGGGTCCCGTTAACCAGGGTTGGGGTCCCATTTACCGGGATCAGGGTCCCTTTGACACGGGTCTGTTTCCCATTTGCACGGGTCACGGTTCCATTGCCGAGAGTCAGGATCCCATTGACTGGGTCAGGGTCCCATTGACCGAGATCAAGGTCCCATTAACCGGGGTCACAGTCCCATTAACCGGAGTCAGGTTTCCATTAACTGGGGTCAGGGTTCCCATTAACCGTGGTCAGTGTCCCATTAACCGGGACCGGGGGACGAGCGTCTGCACGGCCCACCCTCACTGCCTCAGTCCCCGGCCCATGGCCCAAGCCGCTCCCGGGGTCGGACCCTCCCTCTGCCCAGCCAAACATCTGCCCGTCGCCAAGCGCAACACATCTGCTCCCCACATGGTGCATGCGCTGTGCACTCCGGCCTCATTGCCACAAAACCTCCATGACATCAGCACGCTCAAGCTGAGCGATGCCGCCGCGCATCACGTGACTGTGACAACAGCCCGAGTGTGAGAGAGAGGGGGAAAGAGAGAGAGAGAGGGAGCTGTCAATCAAAGGAGCTGCAGACAGTCGGCCCCGCCCAGAGGGTGGTTGCAAAAATAAATGCAAATTCTGCAACCATGCACAAATCAAATGAGCAATTTTCTAAACAGAAAGAGGATCAAAACTACAAATGCTCGTGTGCAAAGGCAGCTAGGATTAACCTTTCAGGTCGACAGAAGGTTCAATGTCCCTGAGCCGTTAATCTGAGCTTCCCTTCCCCACAAAACCAGCAGGACCTGCTCAATCCTTTCCAGCATTTTATTTTATTCTTTTTGTATCATAGAAATTTACAGTATAGAAGGAGGCCATTTCAGCCCATCATGTCCGCTCCAGCCAACCAAGAGCTACCCAGCCTAATCCCACTTTCTAGCTCTTGGTCCGTAGCTCTGTAGGTTCCGGCACTTTAAAGTGCACATCCAAGTACTTTTTAAATGTGGTGAGGGTTTCTGCTTCTACCTCACTTTCAGGCAGTGAGTTCCAGACCCCCACCACCCTCTGGGTGAAGACATTTCCCCTCATATCTCCACTAAAGCTTTCCCCAATGGCTTTAAACCTATGCCTCGGTTTTTGACCCCTCTGCCAAGGGAAGCATGTCCATTTTAGCCACTCTATCCAGGCGCCTCATAATTTTATACACCTCAATCAGGTCTCCCATCGTCCTCCGCTGTTCCAAGAAAATGTCCCGCTTTCCCCTTTGATTGTTTCCTGTGAAACTTTCAGTCTTGTACTCAATTTATATTTGCAGAATCATAGAAACTTACAGCACAGGAGGCCATTCAGCCCTTTGTGTCTGTGCTGCATCTTTGACAGAGCTGTCGTGCTGAATTACACACCGCCCGCTCTTTTGTTCCTAACCTGTAGGTTGCTCATCCTCAAGCCCAACTCCCTTTTAAAATGATTGATGGGATCAGCATCCACTACCTTTTTAGGCGGTGCATTCCAGACCCCTCATCTGCCCTCTTGATGTTTTACAATGATTTTAAAACCATGACTGTAGATTCTAGTATGTGTGTGTGCTGTTTGTTCTGTACCTGTCATTCTCTCGTATGTGAGTGTGTATTTTATTCGGTACCTGTCAGTTTCTGGTATATGTGTGGTTTTAATCTGCATCTGTCAGTTTCTGGTGTATGTGTGTGCATTTCATTCTGTACCTATCAATCTCTGGTATATGAATGTGTGTTTAATCTGTACCTGTCTGTTACTGGTATATGAGTAGGTTTTATTCTGTACCTGTCAATCCCTGGTATATGAATGTTGGTTTAATCTGTACCCATGAGTTTCTAGTATACGAGTGTTTATTGTATTCTGAACCTGTCAATCTCTGGTATATAAGTGTGGTGTTTAATCTGTACCTGTCAGTTTCTGGTATGTGCATGTGGGGTTTAATCTCTACCTGTCAGTTTATGGTTGATGAGTATGGTGTTTAATCTGAACCTATCAGTTTCTGTTATAGGAGTGCAGGTTTAATCTGTACCTCTCATTTTTTTGTTTGTGAGTGTATATTTTAATATGTATCTGTTATATGATTGTGGTTTGAATCTGTGACTGTCAGTTTATGCTAGAGAATTGTGGGTTTGATGTGCAACTTCAGTTTCTGGTATGTGAGTGTGGGTTTTTCACTGTTCTGGTCAGTTTCTGGTACAATAGTGTAGTTTTAATCTGGTAGATCAATGTAGTGTCTAACATTTTCTTGTATATCTGTGTGGGGATTAATCTCTATATGTGTGTGGGGTTTAATCTGTACCTGTCAGTTTCTGGTATATGAGTGTTTGTTCTCTCTATACTTGTTCATTTATGGCATGGAAGTGTGGGTTTTATCCTGTATCTCTCAGTTTCTGGTATATGAGTGCAGGTTTAATCTGTAAGGTTCTGGTATATGAGAGTGGTGTTTAATCTGTACCCATCAGTCTCTGATAAGTGAGTGTGGGTTTTAATCTGTACCTGTCAGTTTCGGCTATGTGAGAGTGGGTTTACATAGAAACATAGAAACAGAAAATAATTGCAGGAGGAGGCCATTCGGCCCTTCGAGCCTGCACCATCATTCAATGTGATCATGGCTGATCATGCAACTTCAGTACCCCATTCCTGCCTTCTCTCCATACCCCTTGATCTCTTTAGCCGTAAGGGCCACATCTAACTCCCTTTTGAATATACCTAACGAACTGGCATCAACAACTTTCTGTTGTGGAGAATTCCACAGAATCACAATTTTCTGAGTGAAAAGTTTCTCCTCATCTTGGTCCTAAATGGCGTACCCCTTATCCTTAGACTGTGACCCCAGGTTCTGGATTTCCCCAACATCGGGAACATTCATCCTGCATCTAACCTGTCCAATCCCGTCAGAATTTTATATGTTTCTATCAGATTCCCTCTCATTCTTCTAAATTCCAGTGAATATAAACCTAGTTGATCCAGTCTTTCTTCATATGTCAGTCCTGCTATCCCGGGAATCAGTCTGGTGAACCTTCGCTGCACTCCCTCAATAGCAAGAATGTCCTTCCTCAGATTAGGAGACCAAAACTGGACACAATATTCAAGGTGTGGCCTCACCAAAGTCCGGTACAACTGCAGTAAGAAGTCCCTGCTCCTATACTCAAATCCCCTCGCTATGAAGGCCAACATGCCATTTGCTTTCTTCACTGCCTGCTGTACCTGCATGCCAACTTTCAATGACTCATGTATCATGACACCCAGGTCTCGTTGCACCTTCCCTTTTCCTAATCTGTTCCCATTCAGAAAATATTCTGCCTTCCTATTTTTGCCACCAAAGTGGATAGCCTCCCATTTATCTACATTATACTGCATCTGCCATGCATTTGCCCACTCACCTAACCTGTCCAAGTCACACTGCAGCCGCTTAGCATCTTTCTCACTGCACACATGGCCACCCAGTTAGTGTCATCTGCAAACTTGGAGATATTACATTCAATTCCTTCATATCATTATTCCTTCATAGACATATCAGATATGTCTATATCATTAATTTATATTGTAAAAAGCTGAGGTCCCAGCAGTGAACCATGCGGTACCCCACTAGTCACTGCCTGCCATTCTGAAAAGGACCCGTTTATTGCTACTCTTTTCTTCCTGTCTGCCAGCCAGTTCTCTATCCGCATCAATACATTACCCCCAATACCATGTGCTTTAATTTTGCACACTAATCTCTTGTGTGGGACCTTGTCAAAAGCCTTTTGAAAGTCCAAATACACCACATCCACTGGTTCTCCCTTGTCCACTCTATTTACATCCTCAAAAAATTTTTGAATATTTGTCAAGCATGATTTCCCTTTCATAGATCCATGCTGACTTGGACCGATCCTGTCACTGCTTTCCAAATGCTCTGCTATTACATCTTTAATAATTGATTCCAACATTTTCCGCACTACCGATGTCAGGATAACCGGTCTATAATTCCCTATTTTCCCTCTCCCCCCTTTTTTCAAAAGTGGGGTTACATTAGCTACCCTCCAATCCACAGGAACTGATGCAGAATCTACAAAATGTTAGAAAATGACTACCAATGCATCCACTATTTCTAGGGCCACTTCCTTAAGTGCTCTGGGATGCAGACTATCAGGTCCTCGGGATTTATCGGCCTTCAATCGCATCAAATTCCCTAACACAATTTCCTGACTAATAAGGATTTCCTTCAGTTCCTCCTTCACGCTAGACACTGAGTCTTTCCAGAAGGTTATTTGTGTCTTTCTTAGTGAAGACAGAACCAAAGTATTTGTTCAATTGGTCTGCAATTTCTTTGTTCCCCATTATAAATTCACCTGAATCTGACTGCAAGGGACCTACATTTGTCTTCACTCATCTTTTTCTCTTCACATATCTATAGAAGCTTTTGCAGTCAGTTGTTATGTTCCCTTCAAGCTTACTCTAATACTCTATTTCCCCCCTCCTAATTAAACCCTTAGTCCTCCTCTGCTGTATTCTAAATTTCTCCCAGTCCTCTGGTTTGTTGCTTTTTCTGGCCAATTTATATGCCTCCTCCTTGGATTTAACACTATCCCTAACTTCCCTTGTTAGCCACTGTTGGATCACCTTCCCCGTTTTATTTTTTATGCCAGACAAGGATGTACAATTATTGTAGTTCATCCATGTGATCCTTAAATGTCTGCCATTGCCTATCGATCGAAAACCCTCTAAGTGTCATTCGCCAGTCTATTCTAGCCAATTCTTATCTCATACCATTGAAGTTACCTTTCTTTAAGTTCAGGACCCTTGTCTCTGAATTAACTGTGTCACTCCCAATCTTAATGAAGAATTCTACCATATTATGGTCACTCTTCCTCAAGGAGCCTCACACAACATGATTGTTAATTAATCCTCTCTCATTACACAACACCCAGTCTCAGATGACCAGTTCTCTCGTTGGTTCCTCGACATATTGGTCTAGAAAACCATCCCTTATACACTCCAGGAAATCCTCTTCCACCAGTTTGGTCATAGTATAGTATTAGGCAGTCCTAATCGAGGATGACCTGCTTCCATACCAAAAAAGGGATGAGTTCACAGCTGTTTCAATGATGAACCTGACATTCTACATCCCGAACTACATACTGAAGGGTGGAAGATGCCTGTGCATGTATTCTTTCAACATGGGGTGGCCGTTGCACACCAGCCACCACACGGGCTTGACAGATCTAGGTCTTGATTCAGTGGCAAGGGTTAACCAAGACGACTGGAGACCAAGCTCTGCTGCACAGACCTAGTGTGCATGCATGCTCCTACTATCCATAGATCAGTGTGGGATAACCCAAGCTGTCCCTGGGCTCTCGCCTCTCCTGGGCCCCGAACCCTCACCTCTCCTTGGTCCCAATCACGATGCTCCTGGGCCCCAATCTCTCACTGCTTCTTCACCCAATCAAATATGGAGCAGTCAGGACATAGACAAACTAAGTGAGTAGACAAACATTTGGCAGATGGAGTATCATGTTGGAAACTTTGGCAGAAAAAATCAAAGAGGAAGTTACTATTTAAATGGAGAAAGATTGCAAAGTGCCGCAGTACAGCGGGACATGGGAGCACTTGTGCATGAAATACAAAAGAATAGTTTGCAGGTACAACAAGTGATTAGGAACGCCAATGGAATCTTGGCCTTTATTGCAAAGGAGATGGAGTATAACAGCAGGGAAGACTTGCTACAACTATATAATATACTGGTGCGTGCAGTTTTGGTTTCCATATTTACGAAAGGATATACTTGCTTTGGAGGCAGTTCAGAGAAGGTTCACTAGGTTGATTCCGGGGGTGAGGGGTTTGACTTATGAGGAAAGGTTGAGTAGGTTGGGCCTCTACTCATTGTAATTCAGGAGAATGAAAGGTGATCTTATTGAAACGTATAAGATTGTGGGGGGCTGGACAAGAAGGATGGAGAGAGGATGTGTCCACTGATGGGGGAGACGAGAACGAAAGGGCCTGATTTTAGAATAAGGGGATGAGGAGAAAGTTCTTTTCTGAGCGTTGTAAGTCTGTGGAATTCGCTGCCTCAGAGAACTGTGGAAGCTGGGACATTGAATAACTTTAAGACAGAAATAGAGTGTTTCTTAAACAATAAGGGGATAAGGGGTTATGGGGAGCGGGCGGGGAAATGGATCGGAGTCCATGATCAGATCAGCCATGATCTTATTGAATGACGGAGCAGGCGCGAGGGGCCGTATTGCCTACTCCTGTTCCTATTTCTTACATTCTTATAATGAGGGGTGTCGACAAGGTAGTTGCAGAGAGGATATTTCCACTCATAGGGGAAACTGGAACCTGGAGCAAAGTTTCAGAATAAGGGCTGCGCAATTCAAACTGAGATGCAGAGGAATTTCTTCTCTGCAGGTTGCAAATCTGTGGAATTCTGTGCCCCTGAGAGCAGTGGAGGCTGGGTCATTGAGTATATTTAAGGCGGAGATAGACAGATTTTTGAGTGACAAGGGAACAAATGGTTATGGGGAGCAGGCTGCGAAGTGGAGCTGAGTCCATTTTCAGATGAGCCATGATCTTATTGAACTGCCGAGCAAGGCTTGAGGGGCCAAATGACCGACTCCTGCTCCTATTTCTTATGTTCTAGGCTTCGAGCTGATAGAGCACCTTATAGGAAGACTGGACAGTGGAGGGTGAGGGTGGTGTCTGGGTCAATCTGGGACAGGGGATGGTGAGGGGGTTCTGGTTCAGTCTCGGACAGGGAAGGGTGAGGGGGGTCTGGTTCAGTCTGGGACAGAGGAGGGTGAGGGGTGGTCTGGTTCTGGGTCAGTCTGGGACCAGGACAATTGAGGGAGGTATTGTCTGCTCCAGTCCTGTACAGTGCCCGGTAAGTAGGGCACGTTTCCTGAGTGTGTGCTGGGAATTGAAGACGATTGCTGTGTATTTCTGCACCCAGCCAGAGTCAGCATCTTCAGGGGAGGAGAGCTGCTATGGGTAAATGTAACTCCCCGCAGCTCACAGTGACAGTGGAGCTAACATGGGACGTCTGGGGGGGGCAGACGGATCTCTGCTCCCATGTGGAGACCCAGTGTCCCAGGTCTGTGGGCCAAAGCTCTGGGGTCTGGGGGTTTCTCCAGGTTCCGTGAGGTCCCACGTGGTCTCTGTGACTTCTCAGCCTGCAGCACAGAATGTGGGATTCGGTATGAATCCGATTCAGGATTCATGACCAGGTGTGTCTGTCTGCAGACCCTCCAGCAGTGACTCCTCCAGAGACAGGACAGTTCGTGCATCCTCTATAGTGTGCAGTATGTTCAGTGTCTGACCCTGAGCTGCTCTCATTCCTCCTGCTCCAGGGGGCGGTCACGCTCCAATCAGTCCGAATTAATTGTAGTGACAGCGTCATCTACTGGGCACCGGCGGTATTTCAAGGCACATCATGTTCCAAAGAAATCCAAAACCAACGTGCAGATTCAATTCATTTTATTATCAATTGTTTAATAAACTTTAGCTCCATTTGCTGCAGCTGTCAGTATTTGAATAACATCCTTCGGATATTTTGTATCAGTCTTCACAGCGGAAGATACTAAATAGATCCCAATAATAGATAATCTAGGGGCTATAAGGAAAGGAGGAATTTAAAACAATCACAATCACTAATGGAAAAGTACTCCGTAAAATAATGGGATCAAAGGTGGACAAGTCCCCTGGACCAAAGCTGGATAAGTCCTCTGGACCTGATGGCCTGCATCCTAGGATTTTAAAAGAAGTGGCTGCAGAGATAGTGGATGCATTAGTTGAAATCTACCAAAACTCCCTGGATTGTGGAGAGGTCCCAGCTGTTTGGAAAACTGCAAATATAACATCCCTATTTAAAAAAGGAGACAGAAAACAGGAAACTATAGATTAGTTAGCCTAACATCTATCGTTGGGAAAAAGCTGGAGTCCATTATTAAGGAAGCTGTAGCAGGACATTCGGAAAATAATAATAGACAAGCAGTCAGTGTGGTTTTATGGGAGGGAAATCATGTTTGACAAATTTTCTGGAGTTCTTGGAGGATGTAATGAGCTGGCTGAAAAAGTGCAACATCCCCACTGACACATGGGAGTCCCCGGCCAAAGACCGCCCCAAGTGAAGGAAGTGCATCCGGGAGGGCGCTGAGCACCTCGAGTCTCATCGCCGAGAGCATGCAGAAATGAAGCGCAGGCAGCGGAAAGAGCGTGCGGCAAACCTGTTCCACCCACTCCTTGCCTCAACGACCATCTGTCCCACCTTTAACAGGGACTGTGGTTCTCTTATTTGACTGTTCAGCCAACTAAGGACTCAGTTTAAGAGTGGAAGCAAGTCTTCCTAGATTCCGAGGGACTGCCTATAATGATGATGATGAGGGATAAGGGGGAACCAGTGAATGTGTTGCATTTGGATTTCCAGAAGCCATTCGATCTGCTGCCACACAACAGGTTACAAGATAAGCACTCACAAGGTTGGAGCTAATATATTAACACGGATAGAGGATTGGCTAACTAACAGAAGACAGAGAGTCGGGATAAATGGGTTATTTTCCTGTTGGCAAAGGGTGACTAGTGGGGTGCCGCAGCGATCGGTGTTGGGGCCTCAACTATTTGCAATCTATATTAATGACTTGAATGAAGGGACTGAGTGTAATGTAGCCAAGTTTGCTGATGATACAAAGATGGGTGGGAAAGCAGGTTGCAGGAGACCACAAAGAATCTGCAAAGGGATATAGACAGGCTAAGTGAGTGGGCTAATATTTGGCAGATGGCGTATAATGTGGGAAAGTGTGAGGTTATCCACTTTGGCAGGAAAAATAAAAATACCATTTATTATTTAAATGGAGATATATTGCAGAGTGCTGCAGTACAGAGGGACCTGGGGGTCCTTGTGCATGAAACTCAAAAAGTTAGTATTCTGCTACAGCAAGTAATTACAAAGGCAAATGGAATGTTGGCTTTATACAGTATGAAAGTAGGGAAGTCCTGCTGCAACTGTATAGGGTATTGGTGAGACCACACCTGGAGTACTGCATACAGTTTTGACCTCCTTATTTAAGGAGGGATATCCTTGCATTGGAGACAGTTGAGAGAAGCTTCACTAGTTTGATTCCAGAGATGAAGGGGTTGACTTATGAAGATAGTTTGAGCAGGTTGGGCCAAAACCCATTGGAGTTTAGAAGGATGAGAGTTGATCTTTTTGAAACATATTGATACTGAGGGAGCTCGACAAGGTAGATGCAGAGAGGATGTTTCCACTCGTGGGGGAGTCTAGAACTAGGGGGCATAGTTTAACAATAAGGGATCACCGATTTAGTACCGAGATGAGGAGAAATTTCTTCTCTCACAGTGTCGTAAATCTGTGGAATTCTCTACCTCAGAGAGCTGTAGAAGCTGGTTCATATATTTAAGGTGGAGATAGCAAGATTTTTGAACGTTAAAGGAGTGAAGGGTTATGGGGAGCGGGCAGGGAAGTGGAGCTGTGCCCAAGATCAGATCAGCCATGATCTTATTAAATGGCAGAGCAGGTTTGAATGGCCTATGGCCTAATCCTGCTCCTATTTCTTATGTCAGAATAGCTTAATATTGGGGTATGCTTGTTTGAACCATGAATGGTTTGTGAACGGAGAATGATTTTCTGCGATCTGATTGAGAGAAAATTAAGGGTGAAGTATGGATGCAACCACAATTGGCATCATTTTCACCCTTTTCCCGTTGATTAATTGGCCAAATATTCAGAATATTAAACTCCAGCCCATTTATAGGGATACTCAATATCAGCAGAAAGAAACTCCAACTGTCAGAATGGACACGATTCAGTCTGGGGTAACAGCAGAATCCAAACCCTGCAGTCACTTGTGAACTCGCTGGTGTGTCAGCAGGGTGAATGAACGAGTGAATCCCTTTCCACACACGGAGCAGGTGAACGGCCTCTCCCCAGTGTGAACTCGCTGGTGTGTCAGCAGGTTGGATGACAGAGTGAAAGCGTTCCCACACTCGGAGCAGGTGAACGGCCTCTCCCCGGTGTGAACTCGCTGGTGTTTCCGCTGTTGGGATGAGGTAGTGAATCCCTTCCCACACTCGGAGCAGGTAAATGGCCTCTCCCCAGTGTGAACTCGCTGGTGTATCAGCAGGTGGGATGAGGTTGTGAATCCCTTCCCACACTCGGAGCAGGTGAACGGCCTCTCCCCGGTGTGGCCTCGCTGGTGTCCCAGCAGGTGGGATGACTGAATGAATCCCTTCCCACACTCGGAGCAGGTGAACGGCCTCTCCCCAGTGTGAACTCGCTGGTGATTTAGAAGGTGGGATGAGGTAGTGAATCCCTTCCCACACTCGGAGCAGGTGAACGGCCTCTCCCCAGTGTGAACTCGCTGGTGAGTTAGAAGGCTGGATGACCGAGTGAATCCCTTCCCACACTCGGAGCAGGTGAATGGGCTCTCCCCAGTGTGAAATCGATGGTGAGTTAGAAGGTGGGATGATCGGGTGAATCCCTTCCCACACTCAGAGCAGGTGAATGGCCTCTCCCCAGTGTGATCTCGCTGGTGTTCTAGCAGGCGGGATGACACAGAGAATCCCTTCCCACACTCAGAGCAGGTGAACGGCCTCTCCCCGGTATGACTGCGCCGATGAACTTCCAGCTCAGACGGGTAATTGAATCCCCTCCCACAGTCCGCACATTCCCACGGTTTCTCCGTGGTGCGGGTGTCCTTGTGTCTCTCCAGGTTAAACGATCAGTTGAAGCCTGGTCCACACACAGAACACGTGTACGGTTTCTTCCCGCTGTCAATGCTGCGATGTTTTTTCAGGCTGGGTTACAGGTCTTTCCAGTCAGTGCACTGGAAACTCTCACTCGGGTGTGTGTGTCTTGGGGCTTGTCCAGTCACACTGATGTTTGAAATATGTTCCCACAGACAGAACAGACAAACATTTCTCCTTCCACATTCAAAGTCTGATGATATTCAGATTTTGATGAATTGAGTGATTCTGTCAGATCTTGACGTGATATTTAGTTTGAGTTCCCCGTCTGCAAATCCTGCCCCTCGAATACCCTGGTAATGATACAGGAGAGAAAGTAAGAACAGACAATTCGAGATTCAATGGAACATTCTCTGCTCTGTTGTTCCTCCAAAGCTGCAAATCCCCACCCCATATACTCTTCCCCCTCCCTGAACTGAAATTCAAACACATCGCCGTCTGAAGGCAGCTTGTCCTCCGCTCCCAATTTTCACCATCAACTCTGGCTGGATTCAGTTCTGCACTCACTAGTTCCCCTCCCCTGAAGGTTTGAAACAGTCTGGGTTCATTTCCAAACTCACTGGTTCCGCTCCCTCTCCTCCTCTTCAGGTGCTGACACTGGCTGGGTTCAGTTCGACACTCACCTGGTTCCCCTCCCCTGAAGGTCTGACTCTGGCTGGGTTCACTTTTACACTCACTGGTCCCCTCTCTCCACTCCCCTGAAGGTGCTGACTCTGGCTGGGTTCAATTCTACATAGAAACATAGAAAATGGGTGCAGGAGTAGGCCATTCGGCCCTTCGAGCCTGCACCACCATTCAATATGATCATGGCTGATCATCCACTTCAGTTTCCCATTCCTGCTTTCTCTCCATACCCCTTGATCCTTTAAGCCGTAAGGGCCACATCTAACTCCCTTTTGAATATATCTAACGAACTGCCCTCAACAACTTTCTGTGGTAGAGATTTCCACATGCTTACAACTCAGTGAAGAAGTTTCTCCTCATCTCGGTCCTAAATGGCTTACCCCTTATCCTTAGATTGTGACCCCTGGTGCTGAACTTCCCCAACATCAGGAACATTCATCCTGCATCTAACCTGTCCAATCCTGTCAGAATTTTATATGTTTCTATGAGATCCCCTCCCATTCTTCTAAATTCCATTGAATACAAGCCTAGTCGAGCCAGTCTTTCTTCATATGTCAGTCCTGTTATCCCAGGCATCACTCTAGTGAACCTTCGCTGCACTCCCTCAACTGCAAGAATGTCCTTCCTCAGATTAGGAGACCAAAACTGCGCACAATATTCAAGATGTGGCCTCACCAAGGCCTTGTACAACTGCAGCAAGACGTCCCTGCGCCTATAATCAAATCCCTAGTTATGAAGCCCAACATGCCATTTGCCTTCTTCACCGCCTGCTCTACCTGTATGTAACTTTCAATGACTGATGTTCCATGACACCCAGGTCTCGTTGCACCTCCCCTTTTATTAATCTATCACCATTCAGATAATAATCTGCCTTCCTGTTTTTACCACCAAAATGGATAACCTCACATTTATCTACATTATACTGCATCTGCCATGCATTTGCCCACTTACCCAACATGTATAAGTCATCCTGCAGCCTCTTAGCATCCTCCTCACAGCTCACACTGCCACCCAGCTTAGTGGCATCTGCAAACTTGGAGATATTACATTCAATTCCTCCGTTTAAATCATGAATGTATTTTGTAAATAGCTGGGGTCCCAGCACTGAACCCTGCGGTACTCCACTAGTCACTGCCTACCATTGTGAAAATGACCCGTTTATGGCTACTCTTGGCTTCCTGTCTGCCAACCAGTTCTCTATCCACATCAATACATGACCCCCAATACCATGTGGTTTAATTTTATACACTAATTTCTTGTGTCGGACCTAGTCAAAAGCCTTTTGAAAGTCTAAATACACCACACCCACTGGCTCGCCCTTGTCCACTCTACTAGTTCCATCCTGGAAAAATTCTAGAAGCTTTGGCAAGCATGATTTCCCTTTCATAAATCCATGCTGACTTGGACTGATCCTGTCACTGCTTTCCAAATGCGCTGCTATTACATCTTTAATCATTGATTCCAATAATTTCCCCACCACCGATGTCAGGCTGACCGGTCTATAATTTCCTGTTTTCTTTTTACATCGTTTTAAAAAAAATGGGGTTGCATTAGCTACCCTCCAGTCCATCGGAACTGATCCAGAGTCAATAGAATGTTGGAAAATGACCACCAATGCATCCACTATTTCTAGAGCCACTTCCTTAAGTACTCTGGGATGCAGACTATCAGGCCCTGGGGATTTATCGGCCTGTTATTCTATCAATTTTCCTAGCACAATTTCCTGACTAATAAGGATTTCCTTTGGTTCCTCCTTCTCGCTAGACCTTCGGTTTCCTCGTATTTCTGGAAGGTTATTTGTGTCTTCCTTAGTGAAGACAGAACCAAAGGATTTGCTCAATTGGTCTGCCATTTCTTTGTTCCCCATTATAAATTCACCTGATTCTGATTGCAAGGGACCTACATTTGTCTTCACTAATCTTTTTCTCTTCACCTAGCTGTAGAAGCTTTTGCAGTCAGTTTTTATGTTCCCTGCAAGCTTATGCTCGTATTCTATTTTCCCCCTCCTAATTAAACCCTTAGTCCTCCTCTGCTGAATTCTAAATTTCTCCCAGTCTTCAGGTTTGATGCTTTTTTTGGCAAATTTATATGCCTCATCCTTGGATTTAACACTATCCCTAATTTCCCTTGTAAGCCACAGTTGAGCCAACTTCCCCGTTTTATTTTTACACCAGACAGGGATGTACAATTGTTGATGTTCCTCAATTTGATCTTTAAATGTCTGCCATTGCCGATCCACTGTCAACCCTTTAAGTATCATTCGCTAGTGTAGCCAAGCCAAATCACGTCTCATACCGTCGAAGTTACCTTTCGTTAAGTTCCGGACTCTAGTCTCTGAATTAACTGTGTCACTCTCCATCTTAATGAAGAATTCTACCATATTATGGTCACTCTTCCCCAAAGGGCCTCGCACAACAAGATTGCTAATTAATCTTCTCTCATTACACAACACCCAGTCTAGAATGGCCAGCTCTCTCGTTGGTTCTTCGACATATTGGTTGAGAAAACCATCCCTTATACACTCCAGGAAATCCTCCTCCACCGTACACCGTATTGTTTAGCCCAATCTATATGTAGATTAGTCACCCATGATGACTGCTGTACCTTTATTACACGCATCACTAATTTCCTGTTTGATGCCATCCCCAACCACACTATGATTGTTTGGTGGTCTGTACACAACTCCCACTAGCGTTTTCTGTCTTTGGTGTTCCGCAGCTCCACCCATACAGATTCCACCTCATCCACGATAATGTCCTTCCTTACTATTGTGTTAATCTCCTCTTTAGCCAGCAACACTACCCCACCTCCTTTTCCTTTCAGTCTATCCTTCCTGAATATTGAATACCCTTGGATGTTGAGCTCCCAGCCTAGGTCACCCTGGAGCCATGACTCCGTAATCCCAATTACATCATGTCCGTTAACAGCTATCTGTGCAGTTAATTCATCCACATTAAATTAAGAATGCTCCTTGCATTGAGACAGAGTCTTCAGGCTTGTTGTTTTAACATTCTTTGTCCGTTTTGAATTATGTTGTAATGTGGCCCTTTTTGAATTTTGCCTTTGACTTTTGACTTTTCTGCCCTCCACTTTTACTTTTCTCCTTTATACCTTTTGCTTCTGACCCCATTTTACTTCCCTCTGTCTCCCTGCATAGATTCCCACCCCCCTGCTCTATTATTTTAAATCCTGTCCAACAGCACGAGCAAATACTACCCCCTCAGATATTGGTTCCAGCCCTGCACAGGTTCAGACCTTCCGGTTTGCACTGGTCCCATCTCCCCCAGAACCGGTTCCACTGTCCCAGAAATTTGAATCCCTCCCTCTTGCACCAGTCCTCAAGCCACGTATTCATCTTAACTATCCTGCTATTTATATTCTGACTAGAACGTGGCACTGGTAGCAATCCTGAGATTACTACCTTTGAGTCCTACTTTTTAATTTAATTCCTAGCTCCCTAAATTCAGTTTGTAGGACCTCATCCCATTTCTTCCTATATCATTGGTACCTATATGTACCACAACAACTGGCTGTTCACCTTCCTTTTCAAAATGTCCTGCACCTGCTCCGAGACATGCTTGACTCTTGTACCAGCGAGGCAATATACCACTGGTTCAGTGCTACACTTATTGGTCACCCTCCCCTGAAGGACTGACTCTGGCTGGGTTCAGTTCTGCACTCACTGGTTCCGCTCCCCTGAAGGACTGACTCTGGCTGGGTTCAGTTCTACACTCACTGGTTGCTCTCCCCTGAAGCTCTGACTCTGGCTGGGTTCAGTTCTACACTCACTGGTTGCTCTCCCCTGAAGCTCTGACTCTGGCTGGGTTCAGTTCGACACTCACTGGTTCCCCTCCCCTGAAGGACTGACTCTGGCTGGGTTCAGTTCTACACTCACTGGTTGCTCTCCCCTGAAGCTCTGACTCTGGCTGGGTTCAGTTCTACACTCACTGGTTCCCCTCCCCTGAAGGTGCTGACTCTGGCTGGGTTCAGTTCTACACTCACTGGTTCCCCTCCCCTGAAGGTCTGACTCTGGCTGGGTTCAGTTCTACACTCACTGGTTCCCCTCCCCTGAAGGTGCTGACTCTGTCTGGGTTCAGTTCTACACTCACTGGTTCCCCTCCCCTGAAGGTGCTGACTCTGGCTGGGTTCAGTTCTACACTCACTGGTTCCCCTCCCCTGAAGCTCTGACTCTGGCTGGGTTCAGTTCTACACTCACTGGTTCCCCTCCCCTGAAGCTCTGACTCTGGCTGGGTTCAGTTCTACACTCACTGGTTCCCCTCCCCTGAAGCTCTGACTCTGGCTGGGTTCAGTTCTACACTCACTGGTTCCCCTCCCCTGAAGCTCTGACTCTGGCTGGGTTCAGTTCTACACTCACTGGTTCCCCTCCCCTGAAGGTACTGACTCTGTCTGGGTTCAGTTCTACACTCACTGGTTCCCCTCCCCTGAAGCTCTGACTCTGGCTGGGTTCAGTTCTACATTCACTGGTTCCCCTCCCCTGAAGGTACTGACTTTGTCTGGGTTCAGTTCTACACTCACTGGTTCCCCTCCCCTGAAGGACTGACTCTGTCTGGGTTCAGTTCTACACTCACTGGTTCCCCTCCCCTGAAGGTACTGACTCTGTCTGGGTTCAGTTCTACACTCATTGGTTCCCCTCCCCTGAAGGACTGACTCTGTCTGGGTTCAGTTCTACACTTCGCTGGTTCCCCTCCCCTGAAGGACTGACTCTGTCTGGGTTCAGTTCTACACTTCACTGGTTCCCCTCCCCTGAAGGACTGACTCTGTCTGGGTTCAGTTCTACACTCACTGGTTCCCCTCCCCTGAAGGTCTGACTCTGGCTGGGTTCAGTTCTACACTCACTGGTTCCCCTCCCCTGAAGGTCTGACTCTGGCTGGGTTCAGTTCTACACTCACTGGTTCCCCTCCCCTGAAGGACTGACTCTGTCTGGGTTCAGTTCTACACTTCACTGGTTCCCCTCCCCTGAAGGACTGACTCTGTCTGGGTTCAGTTCTACACTCACAGGTTCCCCTCCCCTGAAGGACTGACTCTGGCTGGGTTCAGTTCTACACTCACTGGTTCCCCTCCCCTGAAGGACTGACTCTGGCTGGGTTCAGTTCTACACTCACTGGTTCCCCTCCCCTGAAGGACTGACTCTGGCTGGGTTCAGTTCTACACTCACTGGTTCCCCTCCCCTGAAGGTCTGACTCTGGCTGGGTTCAGTTCTACACTCACTGGTTCCCCTCCCCTGAAGGTCTGACTCTGGCTGGGTTCAGTTCTACACTCACTGGTTCCCCTCCCCTGAAGATGCTGACTCTGGCTGGGTTCAGTTCTACACTCACTGGTTCCCCTCCCCTGAAGGTCTGACTCTGGCTGGGTTCAGTTCTACACTCACTGGTTCCCCTCCCCTGAAGGACTGACTCTGTCTGGGTTCAGTTCTACACTTCACTGGTTCCCCTCCCCTGAAGGACTGACTCTGTCTGGGTTCAGTTCTACACTCACAGGTTCCCCTCCCCTGAAGGACTGACTCTGGCTGGGTTCAGTTCTACACTCACTGGTTCCCCTCCCCTGAAGGACTGACTCTGTCTGGGTTCAGTTCTACACTCACTGGTTCCCCTCCCCTGAAGGACTGACTCTGGCTGGGTTCAGTTCTACACTCACTGGTTCCCCTCCCCTGAAGGTCTGACTCTGGCTGGGTTCAGTTCTACACTCACTGGTTCCCCTCCCCTGAAGGTCTGACTCTGGCTGGGTTCAGTTCTACACTCACTGGTTCCCCTCCCCTGAAGATGCTGACTCTGGCTGGGTTCAGTTCTACACTCACTGGTTCCCCGCCCCTGAAGGACTGACTCTGGCTGGGTTCAGTTCTACACTCACTGGTTCCCCTCCCCTGAAGGACTGACTCTGTCTGGGTTCAGTTCTGCACTCACTGGTTCCCCTCCCCTGAAGGACTGACTCTGTCTGGGTTCAGTTCTACACTCACTGGTTCCCCTCCCCTGAAGGACTGACTCTGGCTGGGTTCAGTTCTACACTCACTGGTTCCCCTCCCCTGAAGGACTGACTCTGTCTGGGTTCAGTTCGACACTCACTGGTTCCCCTCCCCTGAAGGACTGACTCTGGCTGGGTTCAGTTCTGCACTCACTGGTTCCCCTCCCCTGAAGGTCTGACTCTGTCTGGGTTCAGTTCTACACTCACTGGTTCCCCTCCCCTGAAGGACTGACTCTGTCTGGGTTCAGTTCTACACTCACTGGTTCCCCTCCCCTGAAGGTCTGACTCTGTCTGGGTTCAGTTCTACACTCACTGGTTCCCCTCCCCTGAAGGACTGACTCTGTCTGGGTTCAGTTCTACACTCACTGGTTCCCCTCCCCTGAAGGTCTGACTCTGTCTGGGTTCAGTTCTACACTCACTGGTTCCCCTCCCCTGAAGGTCTGACTCTGTCTGGGTTCAGTTCTACACTCACTGGTTCCCCTCCCCTGAAGGACTGACTCTGTCTGGGTTCAGTTCTACACTCACTGGTTCCCCTCCCCTGAAGGACTGACTCTGTCTGGGTTCAGTACTACACTCACTGGTTCCCCTCCCCTGAAGGTCTGACTCTGGCTGGGTTCAGTTCTACACTCACTGGTTCCCCTCCCCTGAAGGACTGACTCTGGCTGGGTTCAGTTCTACACTCACTGGCTCCCCTCCCCTGAAGGTACTGACTCTGTCTGGGTTCAGTTCTACACTCACTGGTTCCCCTCCCCTGAAGGACTGACTCTGGCTGGGTTCAGTTCTACACTCACTGGCTCCCCTCCCCTGAAGGTACTGACTCTGGCTGGGTTCAGTTCTACACTCACTGGTTCCCCTCCCCTGAAGGTACTGACTCTGGCTGGGTTCAGTTCTACACTCACTGGTTCCCCTCCCCTGAAGGACTGACTCTGGCTGGGTTCAGTTCTACACTCACTGGTTCCCCTCCCCTGAAGGACTGACTCTGGCTGGGTTCAGTTCTACACTCACTGGTTCCCCTCCCCTGAAGGTCTGACTCTGTCTGGGTTCAGTTCTACACTCACTGGTTCCCCTCCCCTGAAGGTCTGACTCTGTCTGGGTTCAGTTCTACACTCACTGGTTCCCCTCCCCTGAAGGACTGACTCTGGCTGGGTTCAGTTCTACACTCACTGGTTCCCCTCCCCTGAAGGACTGACTCTGGCTGGGTTCAGTTCTACACTCACTGGTTCCCCTCCCCTGAAGGACTGACTCTGGCTGGGTTCAGTCACTGGGACCCTGAAGCCCCGCCCACACATCGCTCATGACGCATGCGCTGTGTCTCGATGAATCGCACAAACCTGCAGCTGCCCTTTACAAAGATGGCGACCGTCAGTCTGGGCCCGGAACCGCGAATAAGCCCCGGAGCAGCAAATTCGGGACCTGAAGTTTCCGAGTCCAGGTGTGCGACCTACACCAGGTGCTTATGAAGCCTACCCGCCGAGAGCGTTGCTCCCCTGTGGATCGATGCTTCCCTTTTCGCGCACAAATGACAGGTCCTGCCTCAGCCGCTCACAGCTCAGACCCAAATCTGATTAGAGTCACACTGCGCATGCCTACCTCTAACCTGCGCACTGGGCTACTGCGCATTGTGCCCGCGGCAAAGGGTCATCACATGGTCTCCTGGGCCCAGGGTCATCGCATGGTCTCCTGAGCCCGGGGTCATCACATGGTCTCCTGGGCCCAGGGTCATCGCATGGTCTCCTGAGCCCGGGGTCATCGCATGGTCTCCTGAGCCCGGGGTCATCGCATGGTCTCGTGGGCCCGGGGTCATCACATGGTCTCCTGAGCCCGGGGTCATCACATGGTCTCCTGGGCCCGGGTCATCACATGGTCTCCTGAGCCCGGGTCATCGCATGGTCTCCTGAGCCCGGGGTCATCGCATGGTCTCGTGGGCCCGGGGTCATCACATGGTCTCCTGGGCCCAGGGTCATCGCATGGTCTCCTGAGCCCGGGGTCATCGCATGGTCTCCTGAGCCCGGGGTCATCACATGGTCTCCTGGGCCCGGGTCATCGCATGGTCTCCTGAGCCCGGGGTCATCACATGGTCTCCTGAGCCCGGGGTCATCACATGGTCTCCTGAGCCCGGGTCATCGCATGGTCTCCTGAGCCCGGGGTCATCGCATGGTCTCGTGGGCCCGGGGTCATCACATGGTCTCCTGGGCCCAGGGTCATCGCATGGTCTCCTGGCGGCAGGGCAGGGGACGCTGGGATAAAAGTGTGCAGGCGCTCCTGTCAAAATATAAAACTCAACCTGGCATTTGTTTATTGTTTAATAAAATGATGCAGCCGAGAATCGTATCAGAGAATCCAATCAAATGGTGCAAATCTTTCATGATTAATCGCGGTTTTTAGAGTTCTGTTCACAGTTGCCGGGGAGACGCGTCAGTCCCAGTTGCTGACGGGCATAAATGGCTTCGCGAAGTAGGATTTGCAGATTGCCCGGAGTGATGGTGAGGCCGGGCGGACTATGGCGGAGCGGAGGCGGAGCCCACAGGGGCCAGCATGTGAGAGGGAGGCGCTCCAGAGAAAGGGGGATACATATGCGGGGGTTACAGAGGGGAGGGTGAGATTGCAGCCCCTCTTCCACTATTTGAAGAGGCTGCTCCTCAAATTCTGGTTGCACTTCAGTCCCATACTCCTAATCTTTGTGCACCCTGTGCAGAGGAAGGCCTCCTCGTAGGACTGCTCCTGGGCATGGCCAAGGGGGTCATCAGCCGGTCCAGGCAGCGGGCGGTCGAGGGGGACGTTCAGCCGAACTGCCTGCCTTTCTTCCGTGGTTTCATCTGAGCCGCGGCATTCCGCGAGAGATGGGCACCAAAGGGACTGGTGTGCATCATCACCCCCGGCAACCACATTTTAATTTGAACCACATGTCTAAAATTTGATTTATCTAAGTCTGTCGGTTTTAGTGCCCCTCCTTTTAAACCATAAGGCAATTGTTTAATTTGTGGTTTTGGTGCCCTCAGAAAAACCCAAGGGGCACTTGATTGAGTTTTTGGAGGGTGACCCCCCCCCTTTAACTAGGGGACACTTGTTTACAGATACAACACAAAATAGTTGTCGAGCTGTTGGTGGCAGGGCCTGTACACTTGGTGCTGTGAGTCTATGAAGGAAGGAACTCCTGCAATTCTCTCTGCAAGCCTGTGTACCCAGGAGAGGAGGAAGGGGCCTAATGAATTCAACACTTCGAGGAGAGGAGAGCAAGCGCATCAACAACACTACTGCCAAAGAGTTGGAGAAGAGAGGGGAAAAGAAAACAAACAACAAACAACTTGAAAAAAAAACATTTGTGTGGAAGGACGGAGAGCCATCTACAAACAAACTATGGTGGGTGTATTTGGTGCACTCATCAAAAAGACTTTGTTGTATCGTTGGGGAGAGGAAAGAAGATTAGAGATGGTCGGAATATCATGGCGTGTGCGTGTGTCTAATTGTGTGTGTGGTTCTTGCCAACAACTGGGCCCCACACACGACTAAAAGCACCCCTCCTCCATTGCCTGGCCCGGGACAGCTGGAGTTGATTGGGTGAAGACTCGTTTTTCAATCAATCATTACATCATTAAGACCTGGTGGAGGACGTGCCAGGGTAGTTCCACATCCTGGGTAGTTCCACGTCCTGGCTTCATGTGGCGGTCGGAAGAGAGGGCTGTGGCTGGTGAGGTGACCAGGGTCAGGGACCTGCTCGATGGCGGAGGAGCGGGCTGGATAGCGCCAGACACGCTGGCGCGGCGCCTAAACTCTGCCAACGTCCGCCACGCGGCCGATGCCATCGAGTCGCTAAAAACAGCTCTGGGCCCTGACTCCGTTAGGTGCATCGAGGAGGCTCAAGCACGTGGGGAGATCCCGTCCGAACTGACCCCCGTCCGGACGGAATTCCTCATCGGCGCCAAACCCCGGAACCTCCCTCGGGGGCCGGCGCCTCACAACTTGAGCCGCCTCGGGGAAATCCCCTCCGTGCCTTTCAGTTCCGCGCGGAGGGGTTTCCTGTACGGGCTGCTCATGCACACCCTCAACTTTGCCATCCTCGCCGGCCGTCCGGACACGCCATGGCGTACCATCTTGCCGTCCGGAGGAGGCGGGGGTCCCCGATGGAGGGCACTCTACGCGGGGGTCCTCCCACTATTCATCGGGGACTTGGCCTGGAGGGTGGTGCACGGAGCAGTGCCGTGCAACAAATTTTTAAGCCGGTTCACGGACTCCCAGGCCGCCTGCAATTTCTGCGGTCTGGAGGAGTCCGTGTTCCATGTTTTTATTGAGTGCACAAGGTTGCAGCCCCTGTTCCATTATTTGAAGGGGCTGCTCCTGAAATTCTGGCTGCACTTCAGTCCCACTCTCCTGATCTTTGGGCACCCTGTGCGGAGGGGAGCGGGTAGGTCCGAAGGCCTCCTCGTAGGACTGCTCCTGGGCACGGCCAAGGGTGCCATCAGCCGGTCCAGGCAGCGGGCGGTCGAGGGGGTCGTTCAACCTGACTGCCTGCCTCTCTTCCGCTCTTACATCCGGTCCAGGGTGTCCTTGGAGATGGAGCACGCGGTGTCCACCGGTACGCTCGCGGCCTTCCGCGAGAGGTGGGCACCGGAGGGACTGGAGTGCATCATCACGCCCGGCAACCAAATTTTAATTTGATTTTACGTTTTAAAGTTAATTTGTTTTAAATGCCGGTGCTTTTAGTGTCCCCTTCCCTTTTATAGGGGGCACTGGGGAAAAATTGTGATTTTAGTGCCCAAAAAAAAAAACAAAAAAAAAAAGAAAAAACACAAAAAAAAAACACAAAAAAGGGGGAAAAAAAAAAGGGCCTTGTAAATGTCTGGAGTGTCACCCAGGTTGGGTGGCACCGTTTAATGTTTTATGTTTTCACAGATAAACTCAAAAGAGTTTCCACGTCCTGGATGAAAACATCTCCCCTGCCCCCAAGCACCCTCCCCCCACTTCCCCACAACAGAAGGCCACTGTTATAAGATTTAGTTTGGTTTCCATCGGGGAGTGCACCCCTGCAAGCACCCACTTAATCTGTGAGGAGTGACCCTGATCCCACAGCCTCCCTCTTTCCCAGCTCGCTCTCTCTCTCTCTCTCTCTCTGTCACTCCCCTCTCTCTCTCTGAGAAGCCTCTTTTTCCACGTGTTTAAAAAAAACTTTAAAAAAACAGAGCAGAGGGAAAAAGGCTCCTCCCAAACTGTTAAGCAGGGGAAAGGTGTGCCTCATTAAGAGCTCCGTCTGCTCAAATAAAGGAGGTCATTAATACCTTTAGGCCTGAGACATTGGGGTGAGTGTAACCCTTAAAGGGACCCTGACATGGAGAGTGCATCTGCGTCGGTGGCAGGGCCAGCGCAAACTTATGCGCGTGTGGTGTCCGCCTTTAAAACTACTAACCAAAAAACATGGGGTCAAGAGCTACAACATTGAGGTGTGTGTGAGGGCAATGGCTGGGGTAGTTGGCCCCTTGGCCATTGTAGCCACCTCGAAAATGTCCGGGAGGCTGTGTTCTTCCTGGGGATGGAGCGGGCGGTGTCTCTGGACCTCAGTAAGGAGCTCACGGTGGCCCAACTTTCCTGTCGATGGATCCTCTTGAAGCCACCGCACAGAGAGTTGTAATATCAAGTGTCATGCCCTTTGTTACTGGTAAGCTCCTCCTCCCCCACCTACGTCAAATGGGGGAGGTGAGGTCTGGGATAAACCCCATACCGCTCGGCTTCAGGAATGCCAGCCTCCATCATGTGTTCTCCTTCTACTGCCAGCTTTTCATCCAGCTGGCATGGAAGGAGATAACGTGGTCCACGAGGGGACAGCCTACCGCGTCTACTGGATGGTGTGCAGTGCCATGCCTGTAAGGAGGTGGCACACGTTCGCAAGAACTGCCTCACCTCCAAGGTTGCTAAAACAGCCAAAGCGTCCAAGACAGGTGCCGCCACCATTACTCTCCCTGTCACCATTGTCTGGAGCCATAAGAACATAAGAACATAAGAATTAGGAACAGGAGTAGGCCATCTAGCCCCTCATGCCTGCTCCGCCATTCAACAAGATCATGGCTGATCTGGCCGTGGACTCAGCTCCACTTGCCCACCCGCTCCCCATAACCCTTAATTCCCTTATTGGTTAAAAATCTATCTATCTGTGATTTGAATACATTCAATGAGCTAGCTTCAACTGCTTCCTTGGGCAGAGAATTCCACAGATTCACAACCCTCTGGGAGAAGAAATTCCTTCTCAACTCGGTTTTAAATTGGCTCCCCCATATTTTGAGACTGTGCCCCCTAGTTCTAGTCTCCCCGACCAGTGGAAACAACCTCACTGCCTCTATCTTGTCCATCCCTTTCATTATTTTAAATGTTTCTATAAGATCACCCCTCATCCTTCTGAACTCCAACGAGTAAAGACCCAGTCAACTCAATCTATCATCATAAGGTAACCCTCTCATCTCCGGAATCAGCCTCGTGAGCGGGCATCATCGGGGGCCTTTTTCTTCACAGCCTCTGGCGGGGGGGAGGGAGAGTGTCCGTGCAGAAGGAAGGTGAGGAGGAAAATGAAACACCATCAGACGAGGCCCCTCAGTGTGCTCGGCCCCTTTTTATCACCGGCGAGCGCAGAACATCCTGAGCCGGTGCCCGAGCCCTTGACCACACCTGCTTCCATGGAGAGTTTGCCACTCGCAGAAGGAGGGAGCAGAGGCGGGAGCCCTGGCAGACATGGAGGTCGCCCTGTCTCCACGCCCTTCCAGATAAAAAAGGAAACACTGCTCCAGGAAAGCGGAGGATGATAAAGGTCCCTCCGTGGAGGAGTTGGTGCCTGGTATGTGTCCCACGTTCCCCACCAGCGCTCCCAATGCGCGCCGGAGGCAGAGGGAGTCTGTCCCTGAGAAGGGTGAGACATCCGAGGCTGCCCAGCCTGTGCCTCCCAGGGATGGTGATGAAGAAGTGCCTGTTGTGGGGGGCGCTGGGCCGCAAATTTAATGTATTGCCGCCGAGTTGAGCATCATGTGGTTTAAGGCGGGCAAGGCCGAAGAGGCTATGTCCGAGCCCGCCCAGCCAAACATTGACATCCCCCAGGGTCTGCTCGATCTGGCGGTAAAAGAAAACGATTTAAACAAATGTTATGAACCCTCACCTGCTGGGCCGGAGGGTGGTGATGGGGAAGGTGAGGAAACTTCAATCTTCGTCCCTGATGTTGGAGCTGGGGGACATGGAGGACCTGAAACTGTTTTTTGGTCCAGTTTCTTCATGCTCCCCGGTGCCTGGGGTGGACGGGAACCTCCATCCGCTGCCACTTCCCGACCCTGCATTCCAGGAGGATCCCGGGGGGACGCCTCTGCCAATGATCCTGGGGGTGGGATCATGACAGAGGTAGGACCAGATGATGCGGCCGGGCCATTCGTCATACCCCATTCTCAATGGACCGTCTGCTGGTGGCGACCTCCCGGAAGAGGACAGAGACTCGGTGGTAGGCACGGGAGTGGATTTCGAGTCCATCACCAGTGAGATGATGGATCTCCTCATGCCCGTCGCTCAGTCGCCCATCATTCCTGCCAAGGAACTCTTGGACTTTTTGGTGGAATGCCAGGGTCACTGAAATAGAGCCCACCTGGCCGTGGACAAATGGTCTGAGCCGGCGCTGCTCATCAGGCCCGTCCGTGCCGCCGTCAAAACCATGAGCGCGGACAGGACCTTAGCAAAACAAGAAAACCTCAAGCTGCACCGGCTCAAAACGTTCCTTGCTTAGTCGCTGAGGTCATCAAATGACTCCGCTCCCCCCCCCCACCACATACACACAGTAGTTTAAGTTAGAGGTTTCACTATGCTCTTGTCATGAAGATAACTATAGCCAGCCTCAACATCAAAGGCGGCAGAGAGGCTCGCCATAGATTTAACAATTTTTCGCTCGTACAGGAGGGGATATATGCGGTGTGCTTCCTGCAAGAAACCCACACTGTTGTGGGACATGAGGCCATGTGGCTCCTGAAATGGCAAGGAGAGGTCTGCATGAGCCACCTCACTACCATTTCTTGTGGGGTGGCTATCTTGGTGGCCCCACATTTTCAGCCGGAGACCTTGGGTTCGAGGAGCCTGTGCCAGGCCGCATGCTCCATGTCAATGTTCACCTGGGGGATGCTCCAATTAGTGAACGTGTAAGCACCCCAGCCTGGTCCGCAGCAAGTGCACTTCTTGGAAGACGTGTCTACTCTTCTAGGCTTCGTTGACGTTGCTCGGGGTGAGGGACTGCTCCGGCGCACCGCAGAGCATGACGGCGATGGAGAAGTTGAGTGACCTGGTCAGGTCCTTCGACTTGGTGGATGTCTGCCAAAATCTCCATCCCGACTCCAGCACCTTTACTTAGGTGAGGCCTGGAAGAGGATGTTCCAGAATTGAATGCCTGTATATATCCTGGGCGTACATCCCCTGCATTCTGGCGGCCTCCATGCGGCCGGTGCCATGCTCGGACCACCACCTGGTGTGGGCGGAGTTCACTTCACTCTGCGCGCGGGTGGGATCTGCGTACTGTCATTTTAACAACCTGCTGCTGGAGGACGAGCGGTTCCAGGATTCGTACCGTTGGTTCTAGTCTGACTGGAGAAGGAAGCAGGGGTCTGCCCCTCCTTGAGGTTATGGTGGGACGTGGCCAAGGCTCACATCCATCTCTTCCAGCAAGAGTATGCGAAGGGGTCGACCAAGAGGCGGGAGGCCAGGGTGGGGCACCTGGAGAAGGAGGTGGTCGACCTGGAATCCCGTCTCAGTCAAGTCATCGAGGACCCGTCCCTGCGAACAGTGTATGAAGTGAAGAAGGCTGCGCTGAACGACCTGCAGCTTGGCGGGTCTAGAGGTGTGTTGGTGAGGTAGTGGATCCAGTTCAGCCAGGACCTGGACTGCAGCTCCCCCTTCTTCTACATGCTGGAAAAAAGACAGGGGTTCAGCAAGCAGCTCTTGGCACTGCTGGCCGATGATGGTTCTCTAGTCTCGGATCTGGACGGCATCAACAACAGGGCCCGAGGCTATTACAGGGCTCTGTTCTCTCCGGATCCATCCAGCGAGAAAGTGCATCGAGTTTTCTGGGAGGACCTGCCGAAGGTCAGCCCGCAGTGCGCCAAAAATCTGGATGCTCCGCTAAGCCTGGCGGGGCTGACCGGTGCCCTCGACCAGCTCTCGAGGAGAAAGTCTGCGGTTCTGGTTGGACTGACTGTGGAGTTCCACAGGGCAATCTGGGACGTCCTGGTGGGCGACTCCGCGTGGGTCCTGGGGGAAAGACTTGCGACTGGGCAGATGCCCCTCTCTTGGTGCAGGGCAGTCATCGTCCTGCTTCCTAAGACGTTCAATCTCCGCCTACTTAAGAACTGGCGCCTGGTCTCCCTCCTTAGCACAGATTACAAAATTCTTGCCAGGGTGATGTATACTCACCTTGGCACCGTGCTGGACCATATCATCCACCCCAACCAGTCCTACATGGTCCCGGACCGTACAATCCACGACAACATCCACCTGGTCCAGGACCTGATCCACCATTCCCAGAGGGCTGGTCTGGCAGTCGCCTTCCTTTCCCTAGACCAGGAGAAAGCCACGAGTATCTGTTCAGAACTCTGCATGCTTTCGAGTTTGCGATGCTTTTCGTCGCCCGTATCCGACTTTTCTAGGTCGCCGCAGAGTGTCTGATTAAGATTAATGGGCCTTTGACAGTGCCCCTTCGCTTTGGGAGAGTGGTGCACCAGGAATGCTCCATGTCCAGACAGTTATCTGCCATCAGCATGCAGCCTTTGCTGCGCCTCTTGCGGAAGAGGTTGACGGGACTAGCTCTGCAAGGGCCGGGCGTGGAGGTCGACCTCTCAGCTTATGCCGATGACATGCTCCTCATGGTCAAGTATCCCATTGACCTGCGAAGGATGCGTGAGTGCCAGGAGATTTACTCGGCCACATCGTTCACCAGGATTAACTGGGAGAAATGTTGCAGACTCCTGGTGCGTCAGTGGTGGGTGGACTCCGTGCCAGGTGAGCTGAGGCTTTTTCCTGGAGCACGACCCATCTCCTCTATCTGAGAGTCTACCTTAGCTCTAATGAGGAAGCCTGGCCGGTGAACTGGCAGGAGCTGGAGGCCAAAGTCGCCGCTCGCCTAGGGCGCTGGACAGGACTGCTCCGAGTGCTGTCCTGCAGGGGTCGAGTGCTGGTCATAAACCAGCTGGTGGGCACTATGCTGTGGTAACAGCTGGTCACTTTGACCCTTCCCCCTGCGTTTGTCGCCAAGATACCAAAGAACCTGGTGAACTTTTTCTGGAACAACAGGAAGCACTGCGGTTCTGAGTCTCCTGCTTAGGGAGGGCGGTCAGGCATTGGTGTGCATCAGCACCCAGCATGTGACTTTCTGCCTTCATACCCTGCAGAGATACCTCTATGTCGAGCCCCCTCCTAGGTGGCGTGTGCTGGCGACGTATTTCTTCTGCCAGCAGTACAGCCTCATTTACAACATGCAGCTCCTGTTTGTGAGCCTGGGGAGGCATCAGGGCCGCCATGCGGGGGCTGCCTATCTTTTACCAGGAACTCATCAAGGTTTGGAACAGAGTTGCCACCAAGCACAGCTCTCCCCCATCTGGAGTGGTGGCTGTCCTGAAGGAGCCGCTGCTCAGGAATCCGTACCTCCACGACCGCGGTTTTAGGTGGCAGGTGGATGAGAGTGCTGTGGCTGGCGAGGTGACCAGGGTCAGGGACCTGCTCGCTGGTGGAGGAGCGGGCCGGATGGCGCCAGACGTGCTGGCATGGTGCCTATCCTGGGTTAACGTCTGGTACACAGCCAATGCCATCGAGTTGCTAAAAACAACGCTGGACCCTGAATCCATTGGATGTGTTGAGGAGGCTCAAGCATGTGGGGAGATTCCGTCCGAACTGACCCCGTACAGATGGAATTCTTCATCGGCGCCAAGCCCCAAAACCTCCCTCGGGAACCAGCACCTCACAACTTGAGACTCCTCGGGGAAATCCCCTCCGTGCCTTTCAGTTCTGCATGGAGGAGTTTTCTGTACGGGCTGCTCCTGCACACTCTCCATGTTGCCATCCTCATCTGCCGTCCGGACATGCCATGGCACACCATCATGCCATCCAGAGGAGGCGGGGTCCCCAATGGAGTGCACTCTATGCGGGAATCCTCCCTCTATTTATTGGGGATTTGGCCTGGTGGGTGTTGCACGGAGCAGTCCAGTGCAATAAGTTTTTAAGTCGATTCTCGGGTTCCCAAGCCACCTGCAATTTCTGTGGTCTGGATGAGTCCGTGTTCCATGTTTTTATCGAATGTGCGAGGTTGCAGCCTCTATTCGTGTATTGAAGGAGCTGCTCCTCAAATTCTGGTTGCACTTCAGTCCCACACTCCTGATCTTTGGGCACCCTGTGCGGAAGGGAGCGGGCAGGCGATAAGGCCTCCTCGTGGGACTGTTCCTGGGCATGGCCAAGGTGGTCATCAGCTGGTCCAGGCAGCGGGTGGTCGAGGGGGTCATTCATCTTGACCGCCTGCCTCTCTTCCGCGGTTACATCCGAGCCAGGGTGTCCATGGAGATAGAGCACGCAGTCTCCACCGTTACACTCGCGGCCCTCTGTGAGAGGTGGGCGCCGGAGGGACGAGAATGCACTATCACTCCCGGCAACCAAATTTTGATTTGATTTCATGTCCAAAATCTAATTTGTTTATTGTGTCGGTTTGAATGCCCCCCCCCCTTTTAGCCGGGGGGCACTTGTATAATTTGTGTTCTTAGTGCCCCCCCAAAAAAAAAACAAGGGGGCACGGCGTGAAACGTTTTTGGAGTGTGCCCACCCCACCGCCTCCCTTTAATCAGGGGGCACTTGATTATTAGTTTACAACAAAATAGTTGTAGGGGGAGGGGCAATGTGTGACTGGGATTGAGAGATGGGGAGGGGCAGTCTGTGATGGAGGGGGAGGGGCAATGTGTGACGGGGATTGAGAGATGGGGAGGGGCAGTCTGTGATGGAGGGGGAGTGTCAGTATGTGATGGGGATTAATAGAGGGGGAGGGGCAGTGTGTGATGGAGGGGGAGGGGCAATGTGTGACGGGGATTGATGGAGGGGGTGGGGCAGTGTGTGATGGAGGGGGAGGGGCAATGTGTGACGGGGATAATGGAGGGGGAGGGGCAGTGTGTGGGAGGGGGAGGAACAGTGTGTGATGGAGAGGGAAGGGGCAGTGTGTGATGGGGATTGATGGGGGGAGTGGTAGTGTGTGATGGGGGAGGGGCAGTATGTGATGGAGGGGGAAGGGGCAGGGTGTGATGGGGATTGATGGGGGGAAGGGTCGTGTATGATGGAGGGGGAGGGGCAGTATGTGATGGAGGGGGAGGGCCAGTGTGTGACGGGGATTGATGGAGGGGAGGGGCAGTGTGTGATGGAGGGGGAAGGGCAGTGTGTGGGAGGGGGAAGGGCAGTGTGTGATGGAGGGGGAAGGGCAGTTTGTGATGGAGGGGGGGGCAGTGTGTGATGGAGGGGGAAGGGCAGTATGTGATGGAGGGGAGGGGCAGTGTGTGATGGAGGGCGAAGGGCAATGTGTGATGGAGGGGGAGGGGCAGTGTGTGATGGAGAGGGAGGGCCAGTGTGTGACGGGGATTGATGGAGGGGAGGGGCAGTGTGTGATGGAGGGGGAGGGGCAGTGTGTGATGGAGGGGGAGGGCCAGTGAATGATGGGGTTGATGGAGAGGGAGGGGCAGTGTGTGATGGAGGGGGAGGGGCAGTTGTGATGGAGGGGGAGGGGCAGTGTGTGATGGGGATTGATGGAGGGGGAGCGGCAGTGTGTGATGGAGGGGGAGGGGCAGTGTATGATGGAGGGGGAGGAGCAGCATGTGATGCAGATTTTGAAGCAGGAGGGGCAGTGTGTGAAGCGGAATTGATAGTGGGTAGAGAAGGGGTTGAGTGAGGGGTGGATTAATGGAGGGTGAGGGGAGGGGCAGCGTGTGGGGGGCTGATGGACAGGGAGTGGAGGGGAGGGACAGTGTGTGATGGGGATTGATGGATCCAGAGAGTCAGTATGTGATGGGGGTTGATGGAGGGGGAGGGGCAGTGTGTGATGGAGGAGGAGAGGCAGTGTGGAATCGGGGATTGATAGATGGGGAGAGGTAATAAGTGATGGGAGATTGATGGAGAGGGTGTTGAGGGGCAGTGTTTGATGGGGAGGAGTAGTTTGTGATGGGGGTTTGATGGTGGGGGAGGGGCAGTGTGTGATGGGAGATTGATGGAGGGGTAAGAAAGTGGCAGTGTCAATCAACAACAAAAAAACAATATGTGGTCATTATCCTGTCATGTATTAATGCTTGGGTTCAGCAAACACCAGAGGGCGCCGTGGACGGAGTTCATCGGGTTGTACGCATGTGGCATGTGTGTTTGGTCATCTGTATATAAGCTGGGTGTTTTTGTCACGCAGTCACTCTTGGGCTGGAGTGAAGGTGGATCAGTTTGCACCTGAGTGAGTTTATAGTAACCAGACTCTTGAGTCATTACAATTGGTGACGAGCTGATTTAACATGTTCGCATGCACAATGCGAACTTTTGGAAACCTGGAGAGATCCGTGGAGGGTGAGGATTGGGTTGACTTTGTCAACTGCCTGAATCAGTATTTTGTGGTCAATGGCATGGAGGCAGAGGCCTAGAGAGTTAAGCGCAGGGCAGTTCTCCTCATCGTTTGTGGTCCGAAAATTTACGGCCTCATGAAGATACGTCCGACAGAAAAAGAGTACGACAAATTGTGTACGTTGTGGGAAGCCACAAGAGGGGATCATAGAAAACATAGAAAATAGGTGCAGGAGCAGGCCATTCGGCCCTTCGAACCTGCACCGCCATTCAATGTGTCCGTGGCTGAACATACAACTTTAGTACCCCATAATGTGAATGTTTAAAAATGTATAAAGTCGAGAAGTTGAGAACGTGGGAATTATATATGGACAGTATAAGCTAACAAAGAATTCATGGTGTAATAGCCATGACATCTCAGACTCGAGACTGCAAAATGTTACAACACTAACACATATTGAAACAAAACCCACAACTTGCAGAAAAACCTCAAGGTCTTATTAAATCATGTTATTAACCTGAAACATTAACAGAAGGTCTTTGTTTAAAATCAGACCATACTTAGGTCGGCTTATGAGTGGATAAAAGGGAAAGATTGATCAAAAGGGATAGGCTGAACTAGGATGTCACTCTAGCCCTATCTTGTTATCTTTTGCCGAAAATGTATAACCGTTGTCCCTTTACAATGTAACGTCACTTTGTCCGCAGGAAGTGAGTGCATTCTATCAGAGTTGCATTCCTTCTGTCTGATAAGGTCCCCGATCGGGATTTGCTTTTTAAATAAAAGCTTGCTTTGTTTAAAGCAGAAACGGTATTCGTTTCAGTAATTTTGCTGAACCAGATTGAGAGAAAAGAATCTACATTTACATTTTCTGCTTACTCGCCATACCCCTTGATCCCCGAGTAGTAAGGACTTCATCAAACTCCATTTTGAATATATTTAGTGAATTGGCCTTAACAACTTTCTGTGGTAGAGAATTCCACAGGTTCACCACTCTTTGGGTGAAGAGGTATCTCCTCATCTCCGTCCTAAATGGCTTAACCCTTATCCTTAAACTGTGACCCCTGGTTCTGGATTTCCCCAACATTGGGAACATTCTTCCTGCATCTAACCAGTCTAAACCCGTCAGAATTTTAAACGTTTCTATGAGATCCCCTCTCATTCTTCTGAACTCCAGTGAATACAAGCCCAGTTGATCCAGTCTTTCTTGATATATCAGTCCCACCATTCCGGGAATAGGTCTGGTGAACCTTCGCTGCACTCCCTCAATAGCAAGAATGTCCTTCCTCAAGTTAGGAGACCAAAACTGTGCCCAATACTCCAGGTGTGGCCTCACCAAGGCCCTGTACAACTGTAGTAACACCTCCCTGCCCCTGTACTCAAATCCCCTCGCTATGAAGGCCAATATGCCATTTGCTTTCTTAACTGCCTGCTGTACCTGCATGCCAACCTTCAATGACTGATGTAGCATGACACCCAGGTCTCGTTGCACCTTCCCTTTTCCTAATCTGTCACCATTCAGATAATAGTCTGTCTCTCTGTTTTTACCACCAAAGTGGATAACCTCACATTTATCCACATTATACTTCATCTGCCATGCATTTGCCTACTCACCTAACCTATCCAAGTCACTCTGCAGCCTCATAGCATCCTCCTCGCAGCTCACACTGCCACCCAACTTAGTGTCATCTGCAAATTTGGAGATACTACATTTAATCCCCTCGTCTAAATCATTAATGTACAGTATAAACAGCTGGTGCCCCATCACAGAACCTTGTGGTACCCCACTAGTCACTGCCTGCCATTCTGAAAAGTACCCATTTACTCCTACTCTTTGGTTCATTATAGCATGCTACCATTTTTACACGCATGTTCCTGCTGAGGGCCAGGACGTGGCGGGATTTGTCGCCGACCTGAATCGTCTTGCCGAGCCGTGTAAGTTCGGGAACATGCTGGAAGACATGTTGCATGATGTCTTTGTGATAGGCATCAGCCATAACCCTAACCCAACCCAAACCCTAATCCTATCCCTAACCCTAACCCTAACCATCAGGAAGCTGTTGGCTGCAGAGACGCTGGATTTGTAAAAGGACATCACAACTGCCCAGCTATGCACGATGACGGATGATAACTTGAGGTGGATATCATTGACGAGTCAGAGTTCCACGGCAAGTATTGTAAACAAGATGGCGTCGTCTTCAGGCAGAGCTGCTTACATGAAACCTGCTGCTGCTCAGAGCCCACCACCTGGTTTGATCCAGGTTTGACCCTGTTGGCATTGTGGCGACAATCAAAGGCCTCATCAGTGTTGGTTTAGACAATACTCATGCAATGGATCTTCGAAAGTGGGGCATCTTCACAGTATGTGCCCACAATGGAGCAAGCATGGTGTGGCTCACCACGTGGTTGATGAGGACCAGTTCAGTGATGGCTCGGATACGTAACCCGAGGAGGAGGTGAATGGACTGTATTCATTCCTGAGCAAGAGCCAACCAATAGTCGTTAATGTGAAACTGAATGGCGTGCCTGTATCAATGGAGCTGGACACGGGTGCGAGTCGGTTGATAATGAGCCAAAGGACATTCGACAAGCTGTGGGACACAAAAGCTGCGAAACTGAAGCTGAGTCCAGTCAAAGCAGGGTTGCATAATTACACTAAGGAACTCATACCGGTGCTCGGCAGTGCAACAATGGAGGTGTCATATGACAGTGTGGTTCACGAGCTGCCATTATGAATCATCCCAGGTAATGGTCCAACGCTGTTCGGCAGGAATTGGCTTGAGAAAATTAAACAAAAGTGGAATGATGTCAAGATGTTGTCCTTGGTAGACGATACTTCGTGTACTCAAGTATTGAAAACGTGTCCTTCTTTCTTTGAACCGTGCATTGGTAATTTTGCGGGAGACAAGGTGAGCCTGTCTATCACAAAGCTCTGTCTGTTCCATACATGATGAGGGAGAAGGTTGAAATTGAGCATGACACACTCCAGCGTGAATGGATCATATCACCGGTCGAGTTTAATGAGTGGGCTTGTCCTATTGTTCCTGTGTTGAATATTGATGGCGCTGTCAGGATTTGTGGAGACTACAAGGTTACGATTAACTGCTGTATGAAACAGGATCGGTATCCATTATCAAGGGCTGATGACCTGTTCGCCATGCTAGCTGGTCATAAGTCGTTCACGAAACTGAATCTGACATTGGCCTATATGATCCAGGACACTTCAAAGAAAGTCACCTGCATCAATACCCATAAATGACTGTTCATCTACAACAGGTGTCCTTTTAGGATTCGTTCACCTGTCTTGTATTGGCCTGTGATGTTTCATCATATGGGGTTGGCTGCATACTCCAACAAGCAAATGAATCGGGCAAGCTACAACCTGTTGCGTATGCTTCGAGAAGTCTGTCTAAAGCAGAAATAGCTTACAGTATGGTCGAGAAAGAAGCTTTTGCCTGTACGTATGGGGTAAAAACAATGCACCAGTACCTGTTTGGCTTTCGTTTTTAACTAGAAGTAGATCACAAGTCACTCATTTTATTGTTTGTGGAGAACAAAGGTATTAATACCAATGCATCATCCCGCATTCAAATGTGGGCACTGACATTATCTGCCTATGATTACGTCATCTGTCATAGACCTGGTACTGTGTCGATGCACTGAGTTATCTGCCCTTACCCACAACTGAGATTGAGACACCTCAACCTGCAGATCGACTGTTAGTAATAGATGCTTTTGAGAGTGAAGGAACCCCTGTCACAGCTCAACAAGTTAGGATCAGGGACAGCCGTGAACTTATTTTATCAGTTGTGAAATGGTGTGTAGTCAGTGGTGATTGGTCTGCCATACCTATGTTATGCGTGAGGAGACCAAACCTTACAATCGTCGCAAGGATGAGCTGTCCATTCAGTCAGGCTGTTTACTGTGGGGTAATCGTGTAACCATGCCGAAGAAAGGTAGCGAAAAATTTGTACGTGATCTTCATAGCACTCATCCTGGTATTGTCATGATGAAGTCCATTGCTGGGTCTGATGTATGGTGGCCTGGAATTGACACTGATCTGGATTCATGCGTGCATCAGTGCAATACTTGCATGCAGCTAAGTAAAGTACCAGCGGAATCTCCGCTGAGCCTTTGGTTGTGGCCATCCAAACCATGGTCGAGGATCCACATTGATTTTTTGGGCCCGTTCCTTGGAAAGATGTTTTTTGTCATCGTAGATGCATATTCTAAGTCGATAGAGTGTGTTATTATGTCATAGAGCACGTCTACAGCCACCATTGAGAGCCTTCTTATCATGTTTGCTACTCATGGTTTGCCTGTCAATGTTGTGAGCGACAACGGATCTTGTTTCACAAATCTTGAGTTACAGGAGTTCAAGAAGCTCAATGACATCATGCATGTGAGATCAGCTCCATTCAAACCTGCTTCTAATGCTCAAGCAGAGTATGCCATTCAAACGATCAAGCAAAGTATGAATCATGTAACTCAGGGCTCACTGCAGAGACATGTATATTGCTCAGTTACAGGTCAAGACCTCCTATGCTTACTGGGGTTCCTCCTGCTGAACTACTGATGAAGAGAAATCTCAAGACAAGGCTTTCTCTTCTTCATCCTGATTTGAATGATCGTGTTGAAAACAGACATCAAAGTCAGCAATGTTGTCATGATCATGTTGCCGTGTCACATGACATCTCGGTCAACGATCTGGTTTATGTACTGAACTATGGTCAAGGTCCAAAGTGGATCGCCGGCACTGTTGCAGCCATCGAGGGTAACAGAGTGTTTATTGTCAGCAGGAAACACCTTGACCAGGTTAAACTGCTGCACATGGATGAACTGCCACTGAGTGAGTAAGATGCAGTCAGTGATCAACCAACCATTGTTCACTCATCAGAGGACTCTGCTGATATTACTGACACTGAACCTTCAGTCTCTGATGTGGTCATTAGCACTCCCATCAGAGCACCTACTCAGCCCTCAGCCTCAATGGACTCAGAATGCTCGCCCAGGGCCAAAGTTGAACTGAGATGATCAACTTGTGAGAGGAAAGCCCCAGACCATCTCAATTTGTAAAAAGACTACTGTTAATGTTTTAAAAGGGGGATGTTGTTATGTATTTATGCTTGGGGGTCACCAGACACCAGAGGGCGCTGCGGTCAGAGGTCATCAGGCTGTATGCATGTGGCATGTGTGATTAGTCACCTGTATAGAAGCTGGGTGCCTTTGCCACGCTGGCATTCTTGAGCTGGATTAAAGATGGATCAGGTTGCACTGAGTTTACAGTAACCAGACTCTTGAGTCATTACATATCCCATTGCTGATTTTGGGAGCTTGCTGTGGGCAAATTGGTTGCCACCTTTTCTACAGTACAACAGTCTAGTACAGAAGTACTTCATTGGACGTAAATTGCTTTAGGATGTCTGATGGTCAAAGGTATTTTATAAATGCAAGTCTTCCTTTCTTTTATCTGCTTCAGTGAGATTAATGTCCAGAGCGGGTTGAAGACCGAATTCAAATTTCAGCAAAGATCGTTCAAAGTATGTGTAGATTGTTGAGGTGCCTGTAATCCAGAGTATTTGCATAGCCTACTTCCGTCCTTCAGATTCACATGGATTGATTTGGCTACTTCTCCTAGTTTTCCAAACGTTTCAGCGGCCGTTCAAGCTCAAATGGTTTGGACAGAAAGAGCGCTCATCTGGGATTTGAAACTGAGACCTCACACATATTTCAGCTAACAAACCCGAAGCGAGAAACGTAACATTAGAGCAACTAATGTTGCTAGCAGCAGGCACACTCCTGAACTACCCATAATCAAACCATTTGTTGCACATTCTTAATAACCAGAGCACGTGAGACCGATGCAGCTTTGACTTTGCCTTCTCGACCAGTCTTCGAAAGAGCCGCACTACTCCACATTTAATGTGCATTTAGGACGGCAATGTATCAAGGCAGCAGGTGTCCTTCCCGAGCGCAGCAACAGAATTTCTGCATTACTTTGGCGTGAGGCCTCAGATTTGGACAATGTATCAGCAAAGGCAGTGAGAAGGGATGGTGGCGGCCAATGATGCAACAACTGCCCCGGATGTGACATGTCGATTCTGTGACTGTGGCCAGTATTGTTTGGGCAGCGGATTTACTATCAGTTTAGAGCCCCGCCGAGCTCTTTCATGTTTTGCCGTGTCATGACATTCGGAGCAGGGTTCGGGCAAATGGTTCGCTTTCTCCCCTGGGTTCGCTGTGGCTCGGACTGCTCTTTGTACCAAGTCACCCAGTTTGTAAAGTTAAACCTGAAAAAACTCCCTAGCATGGAAGGGGAGGCTGTCCAAATCTCAGTCCCGTCAGACAGATTTTTTTATCAAAACAGTTACTACGCATTTCTAGGCAGCTCCTACTCAGACCAAGGGAGGGCCACCAGCGGCAGAGATAGGCCCTACCCAGACCCACACAGTTCCTACATAGCCAGATAGTTACTGCACAGACATAGTCAGTTCACGCACAGACCAATTGAGCTTAATCCGAACAAGGGAGCGCCAAAACAAACCCAGACAGGCCCGACACAGACACAGAATGGTCCGACACAGAACAAGATTTTTCCGACACAGAACACAGCCAGAATATTTCTACACAGTCCCAGACAGCTGCTTCACAGACACAGGCAGCTACTGAACAGAGGAGCACTGCTGCTACCGCACCCAACACAGCTACTTCTACAACACAGACGCAGTCACTCCAATGCAGACCCAGAAAACTCTTGCACAGTCCCATGCTGCTTCTACACTGACCCCGACAGCTCCGTACACAGACCGATCATCACCTACACAGGACCAAACATCTCCAAATCATCTCCCACACAGACACAGATAGCAAGTACACAGACCCAGACAACTCATCATCATCATAGACATAGAAACATAGAAAATAGGTGCAGGAGTAGGCCATTCGGCCCTTCGAGCCTGCACAGCCATTCAATGAGTTCATGGCTGAACATGCAACTTCAGTACCCCATTCCTGCTTTCTCGCCATACCCCTTGATTCCCCTAGTAGTAAGGACTACATCTAATTCCTTTTTGAATATATTTAGTGAATTGGCCTCAACAACTTTCTGTGGTAGATAATTCCACAGGTTCACCACTCTCTGGGTGAAGAAGTTTCTCCTCATCTCGGTCCTAAATGGCTTACCCCTTATCCTTAGACTGTGCCCCCTGGTTCTGGACTTCCCCAACATTGGGAACACTCCTCCTGCATCTAACCTGTCTAAACCCGTCAGAAATTTAAACGTTTCTATGAGGTCCCCTCTCATTCTTCTGAACTCCAGTGAATACAAGCCCAGTAAATCCAGTCTTTCTTGATATGTCAGTCCCGCCATCCCGGGAATCAGTCTGGTGAACCTTCGCTGCCTTCCCTCAATAGCAAGAATGTCCTTCCTCAAGTTAGGAGACCAAAACTGTACACAATACTCCAGGTATGGCCTCACCAAGGCCCTGTACAATTGTAGCAACACCTCCCTGCCCCTGTACTCAAATCCCCTCGCTATGAAGGCCAACATGCCATTTCCTTTCTTAACCGCCTGCTGTACCTGCATGCCAACCTTCAATGACTGATGTACCATGACACCCAGGTCTCGTTGCACCTCCTCTTTTCCTAAGCTTAGGCAGTCCCTCGAAGTGAGGATGACTTGCTTCCACGCCAAAAAGGGATGAGTTCACAGGTGTTTCAATGAATAATGTTCCAGATCCCGAAATACATGTTGAAGGATGGAAGATGCCTGTGCGTGGATTTGTTTTAACGTGTGGTGGCCGTTGCACACCAGCCACCACACGGGCTTGACAGAACTAGGTCTTGGTTCAGTGGCAAGGATTACCCAAGACGACTGGAGACCAGCTCTGCTGCAAGGCCCCAGTGCGCACACATATCGCAGTGTGGGCTGGCCCGTGCTGCCCCTAGGCCCGCCTTTCCTGATCCCGGTCACTTCCCTCTACAAACTCTTGCCTCTCCTTCGCCCCCTCCCCCTGTGCCTGCCCGCACTGCAATCAGCGACCTGGCTTCGAGCGGTAGCCCTCCTGCAGCAGCACGCACTGCTCCCTGCAGTGGCCCCGGCCTGCTGATGGTCTTGATAGACAACAACTACACAGACCCAGTGGCTGCACAGTCCTTCACCTAAAGTAAGCCTTTTGCTTGCATAAGCCGATTGTACATTTTCAACATTTTCGATCTGGGGCAACAGGCAGAAATAGTGCATGAGATCTGAGACTTCGGTTTCAAGACTTAACAGAAAGCTGGCATGGCCGATCGTGCAGCACTCGCTCAGTATTGCACTGGACTGTCAGCCTGGTAATGTGTACAAGTATTTCGCGTGGGATTTGAGTTTGTCAACGCTGAGCCACGGCTGACATCTAAATTCACTTCATCCGTACGGAGTGAAATGACAAAGGTAAAAAAGAAAAATTGGCATTGGAGTAAAACTTCAACTTGGCGCCCAATAAGTAAACCGGGAATCCATTTCATAAGCAACGAAAAATAAGCTGTTTCTATAATGGACATTCTATATTAAAAATAATGTGCTGTCAGTCCCGGATCATGCTCTCACTGTTAAAACGGGATGCGTTGTTAGTTCCATCATTCTGTGTCTGTTTAAGAGGGATATGGTGTTAGTCCCCGATCATTCTGTATTTGGTTAAAAGGGATATGCTGTCACTCCCGCATCATTCTGTTTCTGTTTAAAAGGGACGCTCTCTCAGTCCCGGCTCATTCTGTGTCGGTTTAAACGGGTTTGCAGCCAGTCTTGGATCATTCTGGCTATGTTTAAAAGGGATGTGCTCTCAGTCCCAGATTATTCTGTGCCTGATTAAATGGGATAATTTTCAGTCACGTATCATTACGTGCCAATTTAACAAGGATTTGCTGTCAGTCCCAGATCATTCAGTGGCTGTTTAAAATGATTTGTTGTTAGTTCCGGATCATTCTGTGTCTGTTTAAAAAGGGATGTACAATCAGTGCCGCTTTATTCATTGTCTGTTTAAAAGTGATGTGCTCTTAGTTCCGTATGTCCTGTCAGTCCCGGTTAATTCTGCGTCTGGTTTAAATAGATTATTGTCAGTCCCGGATAATTCTGCCGCAGTTTAAAAGGGATGTGATGTCAGTCCCGGGTGATTCGGTGTCTGTTTAAAGGAGATGTGTCTCAGTCAGGGAACATTCTGTGTCTGTTTAAAAGGAATGTGCTGTTAGTCCCGGATCATTCTGGGTCTGTTTAAAGGGGATGTGCTGTTAGTCCCGGATCATTCTGCGTCTGTTTAAAGGGGGTGTGCTCTCAGTCAAGAAACACTCTGTGTTTGTTTAAAGGGGATGTGCTGTTAGTCCCGGATCAATATATTCAGAAGGCATCTGCTGCAAACCCAGGATCACTCTGTGTCTCTTTAAAAGGGATGCGCTGTCAGTCCCGGATAATTCTCTACTGTTTAAAAGAGAGGTTCTGTCAGTCCCTGATCATTCTGTGTGTGTTTACATAGAAACAATAGGAGCAGTAGTAGGCCATTCGGCCCTTCGATCCTGTACCGCCATTCAATATGGTCATGGCTGATCCTGTATCTCAATATCATATTCCTGCTTTCTCCCCATACCCCATAATGCGTTTTGTATCTAGAAATCTATATATCTCCTTTTAAAATATATTCAGTGACTTGGCCTCCATAGCCTTCTGTGGTAGAGAATTCCACAGGTTCACCACCCTTTGAGTGAAGAGATTCCATATCAACTCAGTCCTAAATTTCCTGAGACTGTGACAACTTGTTCTTGACTTCTCAGCCAGGGGAAACATCCTCCCCGCATCCAGTCTACCCATCCCCGTCAGAATGTTATATGTTTCAATGAGATCCCCTCTCATTCTTCTCAACTTTAGTGAATACAGGTCTAGTCGACCCAATCACTCCTCAGACGACAGTCCTGCCATTCCAGGAATCAGTCTGGTGAACCTTCGCTGCAATCCCTCTATGGCAAGTATATCCTTTCGTAGGTAAGGGGACCAAAACTGCACACAATACTTCAGGTGTGGTCTCACCAAGGCCCTGTGTAAATGTAGTAAGGCATCCTTGCTCCTGTACTCAAATCCTCTTGCAATGAAGGCCAACATACCATTTGCCTTCCTAACTGCTTGCTGCACCTGTATGTTTGCTTTCAATGACTGGTGTACAAGGACACCCAGGTCCCTCTGTACATCGATGCTTCCCAAGCTATTACCATTTAAATAATACTTTGTCCTTATGTTTTTCCTACCAATGTGGATAACTTCACATTTATCTGTGATATATTGCATCTGCCATGTGTTTGCCCACTCACTCAATCCATCTAAATTGCCTTGCAGCGTCTCTGCATCCTCCTCACAACTCATGACTAGTTTTGTGTCATCAGCAAACTTGGATATATTACATTTGGTTCCCTCATCCAAATCATTTATATATATATATTATGAATAGCTGGGGCACAAGCATTGATTCCTGTAGTACCCACTAGTCACGGCCCGCCATCACGAAAAAGACCCGTTTATTGCTACTCTATGTTTTCTGTCAGTTAAGCAATTTTCAATCCATGCCAATATATTACCCCCAATCCTATGTGCTTTAATGTTGCACACTAGTCTCTTATGTGGGACTTTATCAAAGGCCTTCTGTAAATCCAAATACAATACATCCACTGGTTATCCCTTATCTATTCTATCAGTTACACCCTCAAAAAACTCCAGTAGCTTTGTCAAACATGATTTTCCTTTTCTAAATCCATCTTGACTGTCTAATCCCGTTGATATTTTCTAAGTGTCCCGTTATCAAATCCTATATAATAGACTCCAGCATTCTCCCTACTACTGATGTTAGGCTAACTAATCTGTCGTTCCCTGTTTTCTCTCTCACTCCTTTTTTTGAATAGTGGGATTACAATTGCCATCCTCCAATCTGCAGGAACAGTTCCATAATCTATAGAATTTTGGAAGAGGACAATCAATGCATCCACTATTTCCATGACTACCTCTTTTAGTACTCTGGGATGCAGATTATCAGGCCCTGGGCATTTATCGGCCCTCAGCCCCATTAGTTTCTGCAGCACTATTTTCTTACTAATAATAATTTCCTTTAATTCCTCTTGCTCATTCGATCCTTGGTTCCCTAACATTTCTGAGATGTTATTTATGTCCACTTCCGTGAAGGCAGAACCAAAGTATTTATTTAATTGTTCTGCCATTTTCTTGATCCCCATTATAAATTCTCCCGCTTTTTGACTGCGGAGGACCTATATTTGCCTTCATTAATCGTTTTCTTTTTACATACGCGTAGAGACTTTTGCAGTTGTGTTTTAATGTTCCTTGCAAGTTTATTCTCTATTTTCCCCTCTTAGTCAATCTCTTGGTCGTTTTTTGCTGAATTCTAAATTGCTCCGACTCCTCAGGCTTGCTACTTTGTCTGGAAACTTTGTGTGACTTCTCTTTGGATCTAATACTATCCTTAATTTATTTTGTTAGCCATGGTTGGGCCAATTTTCCTTTTGTGTTTTTGCGCCATAAAGGAATGTAAAACTGTTGCAATTCATCCATTCGTCCCTTAACAAGCTAACAAGCCATTGTCTATCCACCGTCATGCCTTTTAATGAACCTTCCCAATCTATCATAGCCAATTCATTCCTCATACCTTCGTAGTTTCCTTTGTTTAGATTTAGGAATTTAGTTTCGGATTGGACTACTTCACTTAATAAAGAATTCAATCATAAAGGATCCTGCATAACAAGACTATTCATTAACCACTTTTCATTGCACAATACCCAGTCTAGGATAGCCTGTTCCCGAGTAGGCTCCTCAACATATTGTGCTAAAAAAAACATCTCGTACACACTCCTCATCCTCCACAGTACTATTACTAATTTGGTTTGCACAGTCTATATGGAGATTAAAGACATGACGATTACTGTAGTACCCTTGTGACATGCATCTCTAATTTCCTGTTTGATTGCATCCCCGACACTACCACTACTGTTTGGAGGTCTATAGACAACTCCCACCAAGGTTTTCTGCCCCTTGGTGCTTCTTAGCTCCACCCAGACTGATTCTGCATCTTGATTTTCTGAGCCAATAGCCTTTCTCACTATTGGTCTGATTTCACCCTTTACTAACAACGCCACACCACCCCCTTTTCCTTTTTGCCTGACCTTCCTAAATATCGAATATCCTTGGATATTCAGTTCCCAACCCTGGTCACCCTGCAACCATGTCTCCGTAATTGTAACTATATCGTATCTGTTTAGATTTATTTGTGCTGTTAATTCTTCTACCTTATTACGAATGCTCCCTGCATTCAGATACAGGCCTTTTATGCTAGCCTTTTTAACATTATTAGACTCTTAACATTTTTTGTACTATAGCCCTATTTGTCATATCGCTATTTTTTCTAAAAGGGATGTGCTGCCAATCCCGGTTCAGTCTGTGTCTGTTTAAAAGGGATGTTTTATCAGTCCCGCATCTTTCTGTGCTTTCTCAAGCAGTATTTATGTCAGTTCTAGATAATTCTGTATCTCTTTAAAGGTGGTGTGCTCAAAGTTGCGGATCATTCTGTATGAAATCTTTTTAAAAGGAGTGAGATTCCCACTGTGATGACTGAGTTGTTAAGGTGTTGTGTTCGAGGTTACATTGGATTTCACTGCGCAGATATGAACCCAGCTCGCAACGCATCTGTTCATTTACTGGAAATATTGTCATTTATTTCCGAAATCTACTCCTTTAGATGAGCAGTTGTCCTGAAGTTGCTCACATTTCTCCTCACCACAATTTTCATGCCAATGGCAGTGGCCCCGTGGCTTAATGGATAAGGCATTTAACTTCAATGTTAACTGTGATATTATCAGCAGATTGCGGATTCGAGTCCTGCTGCAGTTGATTAACTCAGTGAATCATCTTTTTCTCTGTTCTCAATCTGTCTCAAGACCAACCATTTCTGACAGTCCTTCAATTGAAGTAACGGAAGGCCTTTTACTTTCAGAAGCTGATTCTACATATTCAACATTGTCGATCTGCTTGCACGGACAGGACAAGCGGTGTAGCGCACTTTCTTGCAGAGTATTCCATTTTGGATGCAAAAAGCAGGAAATGGAATGGGTGTGGGTGATGAGGTGGCCCAGAGGTGAGGTGATGCACTGCTAAACTATTCTGCTCTGCATGCGCGGGTTTAAGGACCGTCCTCAGCATTCTGTTAAACATTGAATGGCTATAGTTGTTTTGTCAATCACCTTAAATCTCATGTCCAAAATCATGCTACACTTAGCACGAGCCATGTCTTAAATTATTAAAATATACTTCAAAGGGAAGACGTTTGTAGGACTATAGAAAGTGGCACTAATTAGATAGCTCTCTCAGAGACACAGCACAGGCTCAATGCACCAATTCTTCACTACAGTCACAATCTGAGAATTCAATACTTCATGAGTTGCACAGGTTTTTGTCGCTGGTTCGTTGGTCTAGGGGTATGATTCTTGCTTTGGTATTTTCATAGCTCAAAAGAGAGAGGTGCTGAGTTTAAATCCAAATCCAGGACAAATCCCATAAGGTGTAAGAATTCTAAATCTAACTGAGTTTATGACTACAAGCACTAAAATGCTCTCCCATTGATATCCATTCCACTTACCCAGCGTCATTCCCTAAAACTAGAACCGTCCCCTCCCTTGTTGGACTTGTGGCAAACCGGCTGTAAAAGTTCCCTTGAATGCATTTTAGGAATTCTGTCCCCTCAATACCTTTCATCCTAATTCTATTCCAACAATATTAGGGTAGTTCGAAACACGTTGCAGTCCGTTTCTTTTTCCACATGTGGAATTTTGTATTTGCTAAGTCACAATAAACAATATTGGCTCATTTGTTCTTCACTGTCAGAGGAAGAATTAGCTGATATCCTCGTGTATTTTATGTTGGAAACAAATACAGTTCATCATTCAGAATCAGAATCAATCCAGAGATAAACATGAGAGATACAGGCATCATCGGCAGACATGGATAAATTAAAAACGCGCCCAAACTCCAACAGGCAGCGAAAGGTAGATATCAATGAGTGGAGGCGAGGCACTGAATTTGTGATTTGGCCCCGTGCCGTAGGTGCTCAAAACGCCTGTCTATCAAACAGTAGTTCCTGGGTTCGACTTCTAGCGGGGTCTGCTCATTTCCTGTTCATGGGCCACAAAGGACGAGTTTAAATGTAACTACGGCTGCACCAGTTCTCATTTTCGAGTAAGGCTCCAGTCGCTGTGGGGTCGAACTTCACCACTGCCATAATTTCTGGAGGGGCTGACTTTGGCCTCATTGCAAAAAATCCTTCTTTTCTGAGCAATGCTGTGTTTGACTTTGCTAAGGTCAGAGCAAGTGTGCAGCAGCTGAAATGTGCCCTGTGGTTCGTACCCTGCATTATGACTGCAGCGGCCTCAGTTCGAATTCGAGTCATGGAACAGCTTGCTTTATTACTTGAATGAAATATTTTGTTGGCGGTGAAATCCCACTTACTCCTTCAAATCTACCCCTTCTCCCAGCTTTTCCTGCCTTCCACAATCAGTAGCCCTCCTTTACTTTGCTCACAATTCTCCCCACAATTTTTCTGGCGAAGCCATGACCACGTGTCCTGATCGATAAGGCGTCTGACTTCGGTGCTAACAAAGTCCAGTCGTGGTCGTTTAACTCACCGGGCGAAAATATATTTACTCTGTTCATAATCTGTCTCAAAAGCGACGATTTCTGAAACTTCCTCACCTGAATTAACGGAAGTGCCTTTGATTACAGAAGCTGATTGTACACTTTAAATATTAAAGGGTTGACAGTGGATAGGCAATGGCAGACACATATAGATTACATGGATGAACTTCAACAATTGTACATCCCTGTCTCGAGTAAAAATAAAACGGGGAAGGTAGCTCAACCGTGGCTAACAAGGGAAATTAGGGATATTGTTAAATCCAAGGAAGAGGCCTATAAATTGGCCAGAAAAAGCATCAAACTTGAGCACTTGGAGAAATTTAGAATTCAGCAGAGGAGGACAAACGGTCTAATTAGAAGGGGGAAAATACAGTATGAGAGGAAGCTTACAGTGAACATAAAAACTGACTGCAAAAGCTTCTATAGATATGTGAAGAGAAAAAGATTAGTGAAGACCAACGTAGGTCCTTTGCAGTCAGAATCAGGTGAATTTATAATGGGGAACAAAGAAATGGCATACCAATTGATCAAATACTTTGGATCTGTCTTCACTTCGGAAGAGACAAATAACCTTCCGGAAATACTAGGCATTCGAGGTCGAGCGAAAAGGAGGAACTGAAGGTTATCCTTATCAGTCAGGAAATTATGTTAGGGAAATTGATGGGATTGAAGGCCGATAAATCCCCAGGGCCTGATAGGCTGCATTACAGAATACTTAAGGAAGTGGACCTAGAAATAGTGGATGCATTGGTGATCAGTTTCCAACATTCTTTTGACTCTGGATGAGTTCCTATGGACTGGAGGGTAGCTAATGTAACACCACTTTTCAAAAAAGCAGGGAGAGAGAAAACATGGAATAATAGACCAGTTAGCCTGACATCGCTAGTGGGGAAAATGTTAGAATCATTTATTAAAGATGAAATAGCAGCGCATTTGGAAAGCAGTGACAGTATCGGTCCAAGTTAGCATGGATATATGAAAGAGAAATCATGCTTGACAAACCTTATAGAATTTTTTGAGGATGTAACTAGTAGAGTGGCCAAGGGAGAACCAGTGGGTGTCGTGTAATTGGACTTTGAAAAGGCTTTTGACATGGTCCCACACAAGACATTAGTGTGCAAAATTAAAGCCCATGGTATTGGGAGTAATGAAGGTGGTGAAGAAGGCAAATGGCATGTTGGCCTTCATAGCTGGAGGATTTGAGTATAGGAGCAAGGAGGTCTTACTGCAGTTGTACAGAGCCTTGGTGAGGCCACATCTGGAATATTGTGTTCAGTTTTGATCTCCTAATCTGAGGAAGGAAGTTCTTGCTATTGAGGGAGTACTGTGAAGGTTCACCAGATTGATTCCCGGGAGGGTAGGACTGAGATATGAGGAGAAACTGGATGAACTAGGCTTGTATCCACTGGAGTTTAGAAGAATGAGAGGGGATCTCATAGAAACATAGAACATTTCTGATGGGATTGGAAAGGTTAGAGGCAGGAAGGATGTTCCCGTTTCCGGGGAGTTCCAGAACCAGGGGTCAGAGTCTAAGAATAAGGGGTAAGCCATTTTGAACCGAGATAAGGAGAAACTTCTTCACTCAGAGAGTGTTTAACCTGTGGAATTCTCTACCGCAGAAAGTTGTTGAGGCCAGTCTGTTAGATAAATTCAAAAGGGAGTTTGATGTGGCCCTTATGGCCAAAGGGATCAAGGGGTATGGAGAGAAAACAGGAAAGGCGTACTGAGGTTGAATGATCAGCCATGATCTTTTTGAATGGCACTGCAGGCTCGAGGGGCCGAATGGCCTACTCCTGCACCTAATTTCTATGTTTCTATGTCGATCTGGGTGCTCGGACAGGACTCGCGGTGAAGGCACTTTGTCACATGGGATTTCTGTTTGGATGCAAAAAGCAGGAAACAGAATGGCTGATTGCGCTATACTACTAAGATGAGGTGGCCGGGTGGTTAAGGTGATGGATTGTTCATCTATTGTCCTGTGCAGGCCTGAGTCTGAATCTTATCCTCGTCATTATTGTTTTAAACCCGTGATATCTCTGGTTTGTTTGTCATTCACCTTAAACTTCATGTGCAAATTCACCTTTTTCTCCCAAGCAGGCCATGTCATGTCTCAGATTACTAAGCGAGCCCCGCTAGCTTTTAGACAAAAATAAATAAAAACTTCTGAATTTGCGCCGTTTTCCCCACATTGTCCGCAATCCCAGAGTTACACAGGAGCAATGTGAATAGAAATCAACTGAGTAAAGTTAAAGGTTTCCAGTTGAGTTCAGCGCTGTGTCTCATTTGATAAACGTACATTCAGTATCAATCTCCACAAGTTCTTCGAAAAACCCTCTTCCCTGAAGACCAGTCAGTATTGCTTTCTAGAGCGCAGAATGTTGTGAGAATTTGACTTTTAAATTGGTCTCCTGGGTGCCGAGTTCATAGGAATAGAAACATAGATACATAGGAGCAGGCAACTCGGCCCTTCGAGCCTGCACCACCATTCAATAAGATCATGACTGATCATGCAACTTCAGTACCCCATTCCTGCCTTCTCTCCATACCCGCTGATCCCTTTAGCTGTAAGGGCCACATCTAACTCCCTTTTGAATATAGCCAACAAACTGGACTCACCAACTTTCTGTGGTATAGAATTCCATAGGTTCACAATTCTCTGGGTGAAATAGTTTCTCCTCATCTCGATCCTATATGGCTTACCCCTTATCCTTAGACTGTGACCCCTAGTTCTGGACTTCCCCAACATCAGGAACATTCTTCCTGAATCTAACCTGTCCAATCCCGTCAGAATTTTATATGCTTCGATGAGATCCCCTCTCATTCTTCTAAATTCCAGTGAATATAAGCCTAGCCGATCCAGTCTTTCTTCATATGTCAGTCCTGCCATCCCGGGAATCAGTCTGGTGAGCCTTCGCTGCACTCCCTCAATAGCAAGAATGTCCTTCCTCAGATTAGGAGAACAAAACTGCACACAATACCCAAGGTGTGGTCTCACTAAGGGCCTTTCCAAATGCAGCAAGACCTCACTGCTCCTATACTGAAATCCTCTCGCTATGAAGGCCAACATGCCATTTGCTTTCTTTACTGCCTGCTGTACCTGCATGCCTACTTTCAATGACTGATGTACCACGACACCCAGATCTCGTTGCACCTCCCCTTTTACTAATCTGTTATCATTCAGATAATAATCTGCCTTCCTGTTGTTTCCTCCAAAATGGTTAACTTCACATTTATCCACATTATACTGCATCTGCCATGCATTTGCCCACTCACCTAACCTGTCCAATCACCCTGCAGACTCTTAGCATCCTCCTCACAGCTCACGCTGTCACCCAGCTTAGTGTCACCTGAAAACTTGGAGATATTACATTCAATTCCTTCGTCTAAATGATTAATATTTTTTATAAATAGCTGGGGTCCCAGCACTGAACCTTGCAGTACCCCACTAGTCACTCCCTGATATTCTGAAAATGACGCGTTTATTGCCACGCTTTGCTTCCTGTCTGCCAACCAATTCTCTATCCACGTCAATACATTACCCCCAAACCTATGTGCCTTAATTTTTCTCTTGTGTGGGATCTTGTCAAAAGCCTTTTGAAAGTCCAAATACACCACATCCATGGGCTCTTCCTTATCCACTGTACTGGTTACATCCTCAAGAAATTCTAGATTTGTCAAGCATGATTTCCCTTTCATAAATCTATGCTGACTTGGATCGATCCTGTCACTGCATTCCAAATGCACTGCTATTACATCTTTAATAATTAATTACAGCATTTTCCCCTCTCCCGATATCAGGCTAACATTCTATAATTTCCTGTTTTCTCTCTCCCTCCTTTTTTAAAAAGTGGGGTTACATTAGCTACCCACCAATCCATAGGAACTGATCCAGCATCCATGGAATGTTGGAAAATGACCACCAATGCATCCACTATTTCTGGGGCCGCTTCCTTAAGTACTCTGGGATGCAGACTATCTGGCACTGGAGAGTTATCGGCATTCAATCCCATCAATTTCCCTCACACCATTTCCTGACTAATAAGGATTTCCCTCAGTTCCTCCTTCTCGCTAGACCCTCGGTCCCCTAGTATTTTCAAGAGGTTATTCGTGCCTCCCTTAGTGAAGACAGAACCAAAGTATTTGTTCAATTGGTCTGTGATTTCCTTGTTCCCCATTACGAATTCACCTGAATCTGATCGCAAGGGACCTACATTAGTCTTCACTAATCCTTTTCTCTTCACATATCTATGGAAGCTTTTGCAGTCAGTTTTTATGTTCCCTGCAAGCTTACTCTCATACTCTATTTCGCCCCTCCTAATTAAACCCTTTGTCCTCCTCTGCTGAATTCTGAATTTCTCCCAGTCCTCAGGTTTGCTGCTTTTTCTGGCGAATTTATATGCCTCTTCCTTGGATTTAAAACTGTCCCTAATTTCCCTTGTTAGCCACAGTTGAGCCACCTTCCCTGTTTTATTTTTCCACCAGACAGGGATGTACAATTGATGTAGTTCATCCATTAGATAGGATATGTAGTGCAGAAACAGGCTATTTGGACAAAGCAGCCCATGTTGGTGTTTATGCTCCACTGGAGCCTTCTCCTTTTTTTCCTCATCGAACTCTATCAGCATAGCCATCTATTCCCTTCTCCCTCATAGGCTTATCTAACCACCCCTTACATGCATCTATTCCATTTGCTTCAACCGAACCCTGTGATAGCGAGTTTCACATTTTTACACTCTCTAGGTAAAGGAGTTTCTTCTGAATGACCACCAATGCATCCACTATTTCTAGGGCCGCTTCCTTAAGTACTCTGGGATGCAGATTATCTGGCACTGGAGATTTAACATCATTCAATCCCATCAATTTCCCTCACACCATTTCCTGACTAATAAGGATTTCCCTCAGTTCCCTCAGTTCCTCCTTCTCGCTAGACCCTCGGTCCCCTAGTATTTTCAAGAGGTTATTCGTGTCTCCCTTAGTGAAGACTGAATTCCCTATTTGATTTATTGTTGACTATCTTATATTAATTGTCTTTGGTCATGCACAAGTGGAAACTCACTTTCTGTATCTACGCTATCAAAGAACGTTCATGATTTTAACAACCTCTATTGGGTCACCCCTCAGACTTCTCTTTTCAAGAGAAACAAGACTAAGCCTGTTCATCCTTTTCTGATCAGGGGCTAGACTTTCCACTTTTTTTGCATTGCTACCGCCACTTAACGTCTTTTTGAACACTGAGCTGAGGTATAATGCCCAGATACCACCCATTTATGCACAAAATTGAAAATAACGCCTACTTTTCGCTCATTTATTGCCGAGCGATACTTTTTAGCATGGAATTAATGCTGAGAAATAATAATACTGCTCACCCACTTTTTATTGTCGTAAAGATCAGAATTGCCAAAACTCACGCCCAAAATATTGGCGATCATTACTTTCGCCACCTCACACACATATCGCCGAAAAACTGCTGTGAAAACGTTGCTCTCTCCTGAACTAATCAGAGCGGTGTGGATGCCATTTTGTAAATCGCAGGTCGGTTCATTTAAAAGGTTGCTTCAAATTCTGGGGAGTTTTGATGTACTGTGGACTTCTTTTAGGTGATTTGAACATCTTATCATCCTGTTAACGATTGGAATTTATTTTAGGTGCCTAAGTGGGAAATGCATTGATTGTGAACAATAGGTATAATACTGAAAATTATTGTAATGGGGCCTGTAATTTCTCAGCTTGTCTTGATGACGATGCACATGCTGCAGACTAAAGCTGGCAGAAAATATATTCAACAGCATTATTTGCCCAATCTAAGATGTGCCAGACTGCTGAGGAGGACGAGACCTTATACCCCGCACACTTACAGGGAGAAGTGGTCTTACCTGAACACGCCTGATAACACGTGCCTTAGGAGACTGCGCTTCCACAAAGAGGCTATCAGTGAGATATGTCAGCTCATTAGGGGAGATCTGCAACCTGCCAGCACCATCAGGATCGCACTGTCTGTCCAGGTCAAGGTCACTGTGGTACTTTCCTTCTACGCATCAGGTTCCTTTCAGGCCTCAGCTGGCAACATTTGAATTATATCTCAGCATGCCACATATTGCTGCATTCAACAGGTCCCTGTACGCACGCAGGATAGACTTTATCAGCTTCCGTATGACCAGGTAGGCTCAGAATGAGAGGGCTCTCAGCTTCTATAGAATTGCTAACTTCCCAAAGGTGCAGGGAGAAATAGACTGTATGCACATCGCCAAGCAGCACCTTTCAGGATGCACATGTTTTTCGGAACTAAAAGGGAGTCCACTCCCTGAATGTACAACTTGTTGTCGACCACCAGCAAATTATTTTGGCAGTGAATGCAAAATTTCCAGGCAGCATCCATGATGCTCACATCCTGCGTGAGATCACTGTATCAGACATGTTTACCAGTCTGCCAGAAGGTCAATGCTGGATGCTTGGTTGATAAAAGTTATGGCCTTGCCACCTGACTGAAGAACCCCTTGCATAACACCCAGACAGAAGCCGAGAAGTGATACAATGAGAGCCACAAAGCCACATGCAATATCGTCCAGAAAACCATTGGAGTGCTTAAGCAGCACTTTAGATGTATGGACTACTCAGGACGCGAGCTCTAATACCACCCTGAGCAGATAGCTCAATTCGTGATGGTGTGCTCCATGCTGCAGGACTTGGCTATCAGGAGGGGACAAGAATTGCCAGAAGCGACTGCCAGTCCACATCAGGAGAGAGAGGAAGAGGAGGACGAGGAGGTGGACGCTGACCTCGAGCCAGACAATCAGACTGACGCTGAAGCCATGTCCCCGCCCCCTCTAGACTGCAGGAAACGGCCCGTGGTGGCTACATAGCTGCAAAACTCTTACATCAGCAGCTCATAAATGAGCGCTTTGCTTGAAATAACATCGGTGGTATTTACAAAGCTGCAACACTGCTGTGTCTGTGGCTCATACATCAATGGTGTGCATCACCTTGGTGACAGTTGAAATTTAAGTTGATTCAAGTTAAATTTAATTATCTCCTTTCATGTTAAGGCATCATCAGTGAGTAACGGTGCAGCTATCTGAGACAATTCACAACAAGGTTATGTTAAACAAAAAATATTTAATGAGAATATTTGTATGAAATCTTAAATATAACTGTAAAAAACACCCCACCCACATCTACCCGACCCCGCAACAAATTTATAATATTTATATCATTCATAATATCTTTCACATTTCCAACCACAGTTCATAAACATTGAACACAAATACAAAAAACAAGGTGCCCCCTCCCCCCTAACCTCTCAACAAAATAGCAGCAACACCAATAAAATACTGTGAGCAAGACAACAGCTGCGGCCATGCACCTCACTTTCCTTTCCCCAGCCCCCCACCTACCCGCTTCTCCTCCCCACCTCTACCCGTTCCCCTTTCCCTCCTGACTCCAAGCCGCCTGGCCGAGGAGCTCCTCAGGCGCTGCTTCATTGGGGGGAATGACGACAGAACTGCTGCTTGGACATATACCGGAGAGGATGGCCCCGAGATGGGAACGTGCTCCGAGCCAGAAGCAAGATCTTCCTCCATGTAGCTGGCAATAGGCGTGTGGCACCTTGGGGTCCAGTGCCATGCTCCGGGATCAGTGGGTGCTCTCTGGCACCAGCGATCCTGGCTATCACCTGGAGGGCCTCCACCACTGCGGCACATACTCGCTCATGGTAGCAGACATGCTGGCCATCTGTTGGGATATGCCGCCCCCCACCATTGTCTGTAGGATCTGCTGACCTATGTCAGCACTCCTCCTGGACAAGTGTACCATGTTGTCGCTCAGATCTGCTGCTCGTGGAGCAGGCCTGCTGTGTCGAACCACCCTCCGTGTGGTCAGCACCATCCTGGAGACACCTCAGGTGCCTTGCGACTAGGTGCTTGGGCCCGGTACCTCCACGGTGGAGGAGGGAATGGCTGCAGGAGCACGAGATGTAATGGGTGTCAGCTCCTCGAAGTCCGCACTCTCATCCGTGGCGAAGGCACCCAGAGCTCCATGGGCGAGAATCGGGGCTCCTCAGCAACAGATGCACCATCGTCCTGCGACAATGGCCCCACATCCCCATCTTCTGGATTCGGTGGTGTTGCATGGGGCTGCGCTGCTGGCTGAGCTGCAAAACGTAAATGAGGTTATTAGAGGAGAAGGCGGTGGGGTAGGGTCACAAGGTGATTCCAACGCTACACATAGCATATGCACGTCAAAAACAGCACCACTATCAAAACCATCACAGATATCACATTTCATGACCATGACCAAATTCTGCATTGCAACGATTCTCATGAGGCTATCATTATTTAGAGAACACTTTTATCAATTATATATCATATGTTATTGGTCGGATATGATTGGTTGTGCCATCAATTAATTTCCATCATGCAATGGTGTATACTTTCCTCACATTAGGTTCTGCAGCTGCCTGCGTGGCCAACCGGGGGTGGCTCCCCACTACCCGCTCCTTGATGTCGGTGAGCTCGATGATGACTGGTGATCTACCATCCGTTCACCACTGCTTGGCCCTATTACTTGAAAGCTTCTTCTGTAAAGGATAACACAAGCACGACATGACATGAAATAGTTGCGTGTCGCAGAGACTGATATGACACAAAACCGACAGATGTAGTCATGATTATTATGATAATTATCAATCTTTACCTAGAGATGTCCACCTTAAACGCAGGCTTTGAGTAAAACGCTCCCGGCATAAGTGCAAGACATCTCATCTGATTGTAATCAATCATTACACTTACAAATCAAATTATATAAATACATAAGTAAATGTAAGTAAATGTAATACTTACTCTGGTGGATCCGACAAGGTTGCTCCAGTGCTTGCGACATTGTTTGCCCCCACGTACCTTGTTGGTCGCCGACGAGACCAGCTCCACTATCTCAGCCCATATCCTGCGGTAGATATTTCCCATGCCCACCCTGAGTCAATTCACCCCAGCATGACTCCACCTCCTGCAGGAGGGAGGCATTTGCCTCATCAGAGAATCTCCTCGCTCATCTGCATCCTCCCAATTGTTCTTCTCCCAGCTCACTGCTTTCGCCAGCATCAGTCTCCACAGTATGTTGGGTTGCCTCCTCCATCCCTTCCATTTTAAATATTATTTTTTCGACAGAAACTCGGTGGCAACAATGTTATTTGTGTACAGCAGGCCGTTTGCTGCTGGAAAATCTCCCTCCTGCCTCCAAAAACAGCCAAACAAACACACAATACATCCACACACGCTTTCAGTTGCTCTCTGCCGCCTCTCTCTCCTTTTCTGCGCATGTATTGATGACCTCTGACCTCCTGAAACGCGGGAAACGACTGCTGCCATGCGTTGCTATGGACACCGACATTTAACGGCAGAAGATCAAAAAAATTTAATGCTGACGCCCATTTCAGATCACTCGCAGTAACGCCCATTTTATAAAATGGAAAGTTGTGCTTTTGAAAATGGGCGATAATCCGGCGATCTCAAAACCCATATTTGCCGCCAACACTGCAATTAGCGCACATTTTGGGGCGATCTGCGCAATAATAGAATGTCCAGCCCAATATACCCTCGCATTTCTGTATCATCCTTGAAACTCTTCTCTGCACCCTATCCAGCTTCTCTATCATTTTTATAACATGGCGACCAGAATTGTATGCTGTGTACCAAATGTTGTCTAACTACACAGGGTTCTGTACTGGCCAGGAAACAAACTGGTGTGGCCAGGCTGCCTGGTCTCATTAAAAGAGGTCTGCACCTCATCTTTCAATAAGGCAGTTTACAGCTTTCCTGAAGTAATAGAAGGCATTTTGTTTACAGAAGCTGTGCGTACAATTTCAACATTGTCGATCTGGGTGCACGGGTAGGACTAGCGCTGAAGACCCTCAATGTTGAAAATGTACAGTCAGCTTCTGTGAGCAAAACGAATTTCGGTAGTCCGGTTACACGAGGTCAGAGACTGTTAGAAATGGTCGTGTATCAAACAGTTTCGATCCACGTTGGAACCCAGTGTGCAAACCGATCGCAATTTCCTGATATCAGTATGATACACACTGAAAATAAACCACTTCTCCATTATGCTACTCGGTCACTGACTAAGTCACGTTGATTTCTTGTTTTAATTGAAATTCCAACTGAAGTAAATGACTGGAGAATACCACGTGATCGGCTCGGCTGATCCTTGGGCCGCGTGGCGAGTGGTGCAAAATAATTCTGCAGCAAAAACTGCAACTGGATCATAATTTTTCTCCAAGGAATAGAAACTGCCCCTATACTTCCTGTTATACAAGTAGTCCCAGTCCCATCCCATTCTCATGATGCTTAATCTATGCTGAATTGGAGAAACATTTTCAAGAAGGAGGCTCATGGTCTGCTCAGCAGAAAGTCAATCAGTCGTAATAAGGTGGATGTATTGACTGCACAGATAGCTGTTAATTCGATATTATGTAATTGAGATTACGGAGACGGGCTCCAGGGAGAGCAAGGTTGGGAACTGAACGTCCAGGGGTATTCAATATTCAGGAAGGACAGACAGGAAGGTAAAGGAGGTAGGGTAGCGTTACTGCTTAAAAAGGAGATTAATGCAATAGTAAGGGAGCACATTAGCTTGGATGATGTGGAATCTATATGGGTAGATCTGTGAAAGACCAAAGGGCAGACAACGTCAGTGGTAGTCGTGTACAGGCCAGCAAACAGTAGTAGTGAGGTTGGGGATGGCATCAAACAGAAAATTAAGAACACATGCAATAAGGGTGCAGCAGTTATCATGGGTGACTTTAATCTGCATATTGATTGGGCTAACGAAACTGGTAACAATGCTGTGGAGGAGGATTTCCTGGAGTGTATTAGGAATGGTTTTCTGGACCAATATGTCGAGGAACCAGCTAGACAGCAGGCCATCCTAGACTGGGTCTTGTGTAACGAGAGAGGATTAATTAGCAATCTGGTCGAGCGGGGCCCCTTGGGGAAGAGTGACCATAATATGGTAGAATTTTTCATTCACGTGGAGAGTGAAACAGTTAATTCAGAGACTCGGGTACTTAACTTAAAGAAAGGAAACTTCGACGGTATGAGACGTGAATTGGATAGGATAGACTGGAGAATGATACTAAAGGGTTGATGGTGGATAAGCAATGGCAGACATTTAAATATCACATGGATGAACTACAAAAATTGTACATCCCTGTGTGGCGTAAGAATAAAAAAGGGAATGTGGCTCAACCGTGGCTAACAACGGATATTAGGGAAAGTGTTACATCCAAGGCAGAGGCATATAAATTGGCCAGAAAAAGCAGCAAACCTGAGGACTGGGAGAAATTTAGAATTCAGTGGAGGAGGACGAAGGGTTTAATTAGGAGGGTGAAAATAAAGTATGAGAGTAAGCTTGCAGGGAACATAAAAACTAACTCCAAAAACTTATATAGATAAGTGAAGAGAAAAGATTAGTGAAGACTAATGCAGTCAGAATCAGGGGAATTCATAATGGGGAACAAGGAAAAGGCAGACCAATTGAACAAATACTTTGGTTCTGTCTTCACGAAGGAAGACACGAAAAACCTCCCGAAAATATTAGGGGACCGAGGGTCAAGCAAGAAGGGGGAACTGAGAGAAATCCTTATTAGTCAGGAAATGGTGTTCGGGAAATTGAAGGGACTGAAGGCCGATAAATCCCCAGGGCCTAATAGTCTGCATCCAAGAATACTTAAGGAAGTGGCCCTAGAAATAGTAAATGCATTGGTGGTAATTTTCCAACATTCCATGGACTCTGGTTTAGTTCCTATGTATTGGAGGGTAGCTAATGTAACTCCACTTTTAAAAAAAGGAGGGAGAGAGAAACCACAGAATTATAGACCGGTTAGCCTGACATCGCTGCTGGGGAAATTGCTGGAATTAATTATCAAAGATGTAATAGCAGCATATTTGGAAAGCAGTGACAGGATCAGTCCAAGTCAGCATGGATTTATGAAAGAGAAATCATGCTTGACAAATCTTTTAAAATTTTTTGAGGATGTAACTAATAGAGTGGATAAGGGAGAACCAGTGGATGTGGTGTATTTAGACTTTCAAAAGGTTTTTGACAAGGTCCCACACAAGAGATTAGTGCGAAAAATTAAGGCACATGGTATTGGGAGTAATGTGTTGATGTGGATAGAGAACTGGTTGGCAGAGAGGTAGCAAAGACTGGGGATAAACGGGTCATTTTCAGAATGGCAGGCAGGGACTAGTGGGGTGCCGCAGGGTTCAGTGCTGTGACCCCAGCTTTTTACAATATACATTAATGATTTAGATGAAGGAATTGAATGTAATATCTCCAAGTTTGCAGATGACACTAAGCTGGATGGTAGTGCGAGCTGCGAGGAGGATGCTAGGAGGCTGCAGGGGGACTTGGACAGGTTAGCTGAATGGACAAATGCATGGGAGATGCAGGATAAGTGTGAGGTTATCCACTTTCGTGGCAAAAACAGGAAGGCAGATTATTAGGTGACAGGGGCAGTGCAACGAGATCTGGGTATCATGGTACATCAGTCATTGAAGGTAGGCATGCAGGTACAGCAGTTAGTAATGAAAGCAAATGGCATGTTGGCCTTCATAGCGAGGGGATTTGAGTATAGGAGCAGGGACGTCTTCCTGCAGTTGTACAAGGCCTTGATGAGACCACACCTTGAGTATTGTGTGCAGTTATGGTGTCCTAATCTGAGGAAGGACATTCTTGCTATTGCGGGAGTGCAGCGAAGGTTCACCAGACTGATTCCCGGGATGGCAGGACTGATATATGAAGACAGACTGGATCGACTACGCTTATATTCATTGGAATTTAGAAGAATGAGAGGGGATCTCATGGAAACATATAAAATTATGACGGGATTTGACTGGTCAGATGCAGTAAGAATGTTTCCGATGTTGAAGATGTCCAGAATCAGGGGTCACAGTCGAAGGATAAGGGGTAGGCCATTCAGGATCGATATGAGTGGAAGCTTGTTGAGGCCAGTTCGTTAGATATATTGAAAAGGGATTTAGATGTGATCCTTACAGCTAAAGGAATCATGGGTATGGAGAGAAAGCAGGGATGGGGTACTGAAGTTGCATGATCAGCCATGATCATATTGAATGGTGGTGCAGGCTCGAAGGGCCGAATGGCCTGCTCCTTCACCTATTCTCTATGTGTCTATGTTTCTATGTAATCTGCTGGAGGTCCAGCTCTGCCACTCTGCATGTTCTTTTAGACAGTGTTCCAACTGGACACAGGCATCCAGCTGCCGTGTGAGCATTGCTGGCTATTCCCAGTCAACAATATTAGAATTACTTTACAAAACTAATTTCAATCTGTTACTTGTATTATCAAATAATATCTTGCAGCATTGACCATGTTGTCGTCTGTCTCGGAATTCGCATTTGTTATGCTCTAAAATAAGTCAACTCTAATCAAAATGCTGCTTTCTTTCTCTGTGACAGTGGAGAGCGATATATGTGAAGACATTGGCCAATAATTCTCACCTTTACTTGTCCTGTACACGGTCTTTCTTCACCCTTGTCTGCGGCTGTTGCGGCTTAGATCAGCCCTGGCCGACCACGGAACCCTTAGAATTTAAACAGTATCGCAGCAAGCAGGAAAACCCGAGTGGATCAAGTCCTACGCATTAACCCTCCTGGCAATCGCAGCTGCAAGCGGCAGGCGCTGCGCCTCCGGAGAGCAGAAAGTTGCAGTTCTGCGGCAAAATGTCACAGTCCAGCGCTGGAACCAACGAACCCTGTCCTACAGGGCTACAGGGATTGGACGAGGAAGTGGGACTATCTGAGAGCTGGCATGGGCTCGATGGGACAAATGGCCTACTTCTGTGCGGTAACCATTCAATGATTCTACAGTTGGTTTTTGGTTTTACTCGAATCAACAAACACTTAGAATCAGCTAGCAGTCCAATGGTTGTCGCTTCACAGCCTACCAAAGTCCAATTTCAGGACAGGGTTCAGTTGGATTTGGCGCTGGAATGTGATATTTTCCACCAAATCGCAACTGTCTTATCTACGGAGATGGAGAGGGACAGAGGGATCTAGGGGTCCTTGTACATGAAAACCAAAATGTTAGCATGCAGGTGCAGCAAATAATTAGGAAGGCAAATAGAATATTGATCTTTATTCTAAGGGGCTTGTATTCTTTGTTCAAAATCTCGGTGTTCTGAAAGGCTCTCAGCCTCAATTTTTAAGTAGAATATCGCCCGCCTCTTTAAGTAGGGACATACGAGGGATATGCAGGTCGGTTTTATTTTGTTGCTTGAATTCACATAACACGGATTAAAGCAAGGCCTCGCTAGAAGTCAGGCCCATGATTGCTTGGTTACAAGAGAGGCACTTTAACTAACAAGCCATGGAGCCATAGTACTTACGCTTCTGCTCCAGGGCCACAGATATTGTAGGTGTCCCCTGTTTGATTCTCCAACTATCGGTACTTTCTGAATTGTTGAGTTTGTTTTGCTTTGTGGATGAGCTCCTGCCCACACTCCCAGATTGACAACGTGGGCATTGTGGAGAAGCTTCTGATAACAAACGTATTGATAGCTGAAAGGGTAGAAACCGCCAAATCATTTAAAATGTACTTGGATATGCACTTAAGGGCTGTAACCTACAAGAGCTAGAAAGTGAGAAAGGGTGAATGGATCTTTGTCGGCCGGCGCGGATACGACGGACGAATGGCTTTCTGTGCAGTAACTCTCTACTATTCTATGATTCTATGACATTTTATGTTACAGTTTCGGCATATCTGGTACTGAATTCCTGCTTTTATTAATACAATCGCGTATTTCTTGCCATTTAACTGGGCACATGCTCTGCAAAGTCTTTTTGGCATCTACTATTTTAAGTCCACTGCAATGACGCCGCAATTCGTGATTATTGAACTTGAACCCGAGATCCAGAGATGGATTAAGTGTGCCTCGGGCCCTGGGCAGTACCCTGGCAGTAAATTAAATTAGTGAGCTAAGTCACATGATATTGAGTATGCATCAGGTCAAGGTCAGGTCAGGATTACATCTCAGGTTATATTATTGATAATCTGACGACACTCATTTAATATTTTATTATGTTTCCAAAGATTCAAACCGATACCTTCATGGAACCCTGTATAAACAGTGAATAACAATGCTCTAATAAAAAATATCCTTCCATTTTGAAACTGAATTGACAATGACAATTTTGAACAAGACACCGCATTTTATTTGGAAGACCATCATTTGTCATTTACAATCCATTTTCTCCACAGAGACAACTGCAAGCATAAATTACATTGGTCTTCTCCTAATGTTTTGCCGGCTAATCTAGTCACTGATTTTAGAGATGTCAAGTCCTCTCAATACTTCGCTTTCGACGCTGATGATTGAAATACTATTAAGTCGAGCTTGTCCCATTCGGTTCGTGACCCTATCCTTGATGTGTTTTAGTTTGGAGCTGGACCGATCAAAGCTGCAATGTGATACAGGTTCAGCGTCCCAAATCCGGAGTCCGGAACCAAAACACCAGGCTGATCCGTGGCAAGGTAATCCGGAAACCGAAACATATTCCGAAATTTGGACATTCCCGCCTCGGCCGCCCGATTTCCTCCAGACTTGGCCTCCGGAACTCCGGCTGGCTCTGTTCCCCGCCTCGGCAGCCCGACTTTCCCCCCCGCCGCCCCCCACCCACTCCGCCTGAGCCGCCGGAACTCTTGCCACCTCAGTCGGCCAATATCCCTCCCGCCTCGGCCATCCGATCTCTGGCCACCTCGGTCCCCTGTTCAGCCGCCCGACCTTCACTCGCATCGGCCGGCTGATCACCCCCTGCCTCGGCCCCTCTACTTTCGGCTGTTCGACCTACCCCTGCCTCCGCCCCCCGCCTCCACCGCCTGAACTCCGGCTGCCCGACCTCCTACTGCCTCAGCTGCCCGACCTTAGCCCCCCGCCTCGGCCGCACAAACGCCCCCCCTCCCACCCACAACGGCCTCCGGCTGCCCGACCTCTCCCCTCCTCAGCTACCTGACCTCCGGCCTGACCACTCTCCCATCCATTGGCGACACGAACACCCTCCTCTCCCCTTCCTACCTTGTCACAGGCGTTTCCGGATTCGGGACATCGGAAATACATTCTGTATTCCGGAAATACCCGAACCTCAGCCAGGGCGTTTCTGAAAATTTCAGTGCAAAGATGTTCTGAAATACGGAAATACCCTAAATCCGGAACAACCTCAGTCCCGAGGTTTCCTCTACCATCATGGACAAATATATCCGAAGAGCTATATCAGTGTTGGAAAAGATTTGGATGAGGACGTTTGTGTGGAGGAATTGCTACATTCTCAGCTCTGCTGACTTAGTTTGTTTGACACAAATTGAGGCTTCAAACTCTGCTGAGGATGCCACCATTAGAAAACTGGATGAATTAACTGTCAATCATAGGTTCCAGATCATTGCGATAGGAGCGGGCATGATGCTGCAGCTTGCTTGATCTCATGAGTCGAGAGAACATGCTAGTTTGGACAGGAATTTAAACTTACAGTTGATTTCCCTTTTTTCTTCAAGGCGGTGTTTCCAGGTCGTGTTTAATTGATCAATGATGACAAGGAACACTTCAGTTTTGAATTTCTCCTTGTGTGACAGCACAGAGTTTTCAGGAGCTTCATTGTCATATCAGCAGCTGCGTACCTGGAAGCCTCTCTGATCTGAATTGTACTCGTTGTGACCACAATATTGGTTTCCATATTTACGAAAGGATATGCTTGCTTTGGAGGCAGTTCAGAGAAGGTTCACTAGGTTGATTCCGGAGATGAGGGGGTTGAGTAATGAGGAAAGGTTGAGTAGGTTGGGCCCCTATTCATTGGAGTTCAGAAGAATGAGAGGTGATCTTATCGAAACGTAGACGATTATGAGGGTGCTTGACAAGCTGGATGCAGAGAGGATGTTTCCACTGATGGGGGAGACTAGAGCGAGAGGGCACGATCTTAGAATAAGGAGCCGCCCATTTAAAACAGAGATGAGGAGAAATTTCTTCTCTCAGATGCTTGTAAATCTGTGGAATGCACTGCCTCAGAGAGCTGTGGAAGCTGGGACATTGAATAAATTTAAGACACAAATAGACAGTTTACAAATGATAAGGGGATAAGGGGTTACAGGGAGCGGGCAGGGAAGTGGAGCTGAGTCCAGGATCGGATCAGCCATGATATTGAATGGATGAGCAGGCTCGAGAGGCCGTATGGATTACTCCTGTTCCTATTTCTTATGTTTTTATGTTCTTAACATTTAATTCTTAGGTCTTCAAAGTCCCCAAACATTGTCTGTAGGGTCTTGACAAAATCGACAAGGGACGTGACTTAGGAGACCATGACATTTAGCTTAAAGCTGAAGGAGAAATTGGTCAGGTGAAAGCTCTTCAACATTGTGTTCCAAGTATCAATGAGAATAGCTGGATCCAGTTCGCCCAGTTTGTCAAAGATCAATTGAGCTTCATTTCGGCATTACTTTCTGTTCCATGTCAGTTGGCAGGGATTCCAACATTTCACATAACCTTTGAGCAGGGCTGACACTGCTTCATACCTTGCTGAGCATCGAGTAGCATAAAGCTGTTTGACGACAGACAGCCTGAAATGAATTCGTTGTTCATAAAGTAGTTGCAAGCGATACGTCGATGCAGAGAGAAACGTATGAACTTTTGTAGATCTGACGATCACTGGGCTGCATTCGGCACTATTTTCCCCACAAGGTTGAGTGAGTGCGCTGCACATTGTATGAGCGTCGCATAAGGTGATAGTTTGGACACAAATGTATTTCCGATTCCTATTTGAAGCACTATCATAAGAATGTCAATGACATACCACCCGTTCTCATTCAGAAATGCCCATATTATTTCTGCTATTTCTTGAACAGTATGGTTGAGTATCGGCAAGAATTTTAGGAACATTTCCTCAGGAACATTTCCTCAGGGCCAGTCGGTAGAACATAGTGGGTGACAAATGTCAGCTGATCTGAGTGTGTGACATCGGGTGTTGAATCAACAGATATTGAATCGAACTCCTGGAAAATCGTCTCAAGTACATTGCCACACATTAGACTAATCAGTTCTTCACAAGTGGTGAAGACAAGTATGAAATATCCCCTTTCCATTGTTGGAGAACTGCTTGATGTGTTCAGCAAGAAATGCAGCGTAGTTTGTGAGAACACACCCAATTGATTGCATTACTTAGCGACACAACAGTTTCGTCTCTGCCTCGCAATGAATTGCCTCATTCAAAGAGAAACGTTATCACAAAAATAGCCCACTCTAGCACCTTGCACCTTCAAACTGGAAGATAATATGACCATCCACACAGACAGTGCCAGCTTCTCTCGTGCACATTACTACCATGGCTTCTCCTGGCTGGTGGCTGTTTTTTTGAGATGAAATCCTCTCATCTCCATGCTTCCTGTCATTAAACACATGAGTAGTGGCTACTTGTTCATCCTGTGACCTTGCAATCAAAGTAGTATACTCTACCATTTGAAGGTGAATAACAGAGCCACATTTGCTCCACACGTTCCCCTGTCAGTGGTTGCACACGTGTGAAAAAGAACTTTGATCAGTACTGGTGACATCTTTCCTTGGCATGAATAATGCCAGAGTTTTGGAAGACTTTATCACGGTTTCAGCAGTCCTTGCTACATTTTACAAACAAATGCCTTTGCATTTCTTCTGACATATTGTCTCCATTCAGCCCAATGTCAATCGTAAGTTGTGCATCTTCCAGCTCATTATGCACCAGTTGTTTTCATCTTATTCAACTTTTTAGACTTGGAGCTCCAACTCGGCCAACTCCGGGTCTGGTACCACTGGTGGTTACATTGTTGAACTTGACTGCACAGTGTCGACTTGGCTTACATCTTTATGATCTTGAATTTTAGTTGGAAAACAATATCTAGTTTAAGCAGTTGAGCTACTTCTCGTCTCTTTTCCTCCTCACGTAGCTGGTGCTGTTTCATTTTTTTCGTGCCCGAATTGAGTGTAGAATGCATCTCTAGAAAAAGTGCACCTAAAGTCGGTTTACATCAAGTCGAGAATAACGTGCGCCTGAGCCCTCGCAGCTTCGCTCTGCACTTGCTACATCACTTATGACAATACCCTTACCCTTAATCCGATCCTGTATGGGGCCCATTCTAGGTTTTGGCCCTGTGCCGCTGCCCCATCTGCCCCCGCCCCTTAATCCTTCCGTGCCAGGACTTCTCACAACTCTCTCCACGAAATATTTATAAGCACGAAATACAGAACCTCAGTCCATGTGCCCATATCCTGAATAACGGTGTTTAACTGTCTTACATAATGTACTGTTTAATACGGCACACACTGCTCCCAGGATGTTCAGCCACCCCACTGCATTACATTTATTGAAAAAGGCTGACATTCGTGTCTGGGCTGAAATCCTGGGATTTTTTGGTGAGGAACAGAAGGAATATTTCAACAAGTTTTTTGAAGATCAGGAGCAGCTGTTTTCAAACACGTGGAGGAGAACGAGATCCTGTACACCATGTGCTACAACCCTTCCTATTGCTGGATCCTCGGGCTGGCACTGGGTCCATTCTTTACACAAAGTGCCAGGAGACTGCAGTGAGTTCCGAAGACCATCACACAACTATATTCCTGCTATATTTACAACATCCTGAAAAACAATTTATAACGATTTAAAGCCACCGTAATGTGTTACTGAAGAGCGGCGAGATGGCCATCACAGGAGTATCGAGAGAAGAAGATTTTGTTTAGAAATACAATTTTATCATGTATAAAATTGGCTGTGTGATTGATAATGAAGAGGAAAGTTGGGACTGCAGTTGGATATCAATCTACTGGTCAGGTGGGCAGTGCAGTGGCAAATGGAATTTAATTCAGAGAAGTGTGAGGTGATGCACTTTGACAGGGCTAATAAGGAAAGGGTATACACATTAAGCGGTAGGCCACTGAATAGTGTAGATGAACAAAGGGACCTTGGAGTGCTTGTCCACAGATCCCTGAAAGTAGCAGGCCAGGTGGATAAGGTGGTAAAGAAGGCATTCGGATGCTTGCCTTTTTTGGCTGAGGCATAGAATATAAGAGCAGGTAGGCTATGCTTAAATTGGTTCAGCCCCAGCTGGAGTACTGCATGCAGTTCTGGTGGCCATATTATAGGAAGGACGTGATTACACTAGAGAGGGTGCAGAGGAGATTTACTAGATTGCTGCCTGGAATGGAGAATATTAGTTATGAGGATAGATTGGTTTGTTCTCATTGGAACAGAGGAGTTTGAGAGACCTCATTGAGGTGTACAAAATATTGATGGGCCTGGACATAGTGGACAGCAAGTGTCTATTTCCATTGGTGGAGGGGGCTAGTACAAGGGGGCACAGTTTTAAGGTGGTTGGTGGAATGTTTAGAGGGGATTTGAGGGGGGCTTCTTTACGCAGAGGGTTTGTGGGGATCTGGAACTCGTTTCCTGGATGCAGAAACCCTCACCACTTTTAAGAGATGGTTGGATGGGTACTTAAAGTGCCGTAAGCTGCAGGGTTACGGACCTAGAGCTGGTAATTAGGATTAGACTGGATGACCTTTTGTTGGTCAGTGCAGATATAATGGTAAGTTCTGCAGGGAATAGAATACGGCCAGGGTGATCTCCTGAACTAGTTTCGATTTGCTGGATGGGCAGGAGAGGAATTTTCCCAGATTTTTTCTCGCTAAATTGGCTTGGGTTTTTATCTGTTTTTAGCCTCTCCCAGGAGATCACATGGCTCCGGTTGGGGTGGAGAGTAGATGTTTTTAATATAAGGGGTGTTACAGTGTTGTGGGGCGGACTGTTTGGACTGCTCTTTGCCTTTCCGTCATTGTTCATGGGTTTGTATATAACATTTAGGACTGCTAACGAAGGGCTGTGTGGCTCTTCATCGGCCGGCGCAGACACGATGGGCCGAAATGGCCTCCTTCTGCAATGTAAATTTCTATGTTTCTATGTTTCTATGAAACCTTCCCAGTTCCTAGCTGGGTTCATGATGCAGCATTTTGGAAAGAGATGATTCTGCCCAGGGCGTGGTGTACACATTCCCGCCCCTCACTATCCAAGAGTTTGTAAACACACTCGCACAATTCCTGACTTTCGATCCTGGAGACTTCTGGAAAATCTTCAGTGAAGCCTACAGCTTGAGGGGATGAGGGGCGATTTGAAATATTTGAGATAATGCTGGTCTCTCCTCCCCACAGGCAGCTTGGCACCTGGAGGAGTTTCCTCATCAAACAAACTGCAAAGTGATTGCTTAGTGAAGGAAAAGGTTGGAGGACAGATTGCAAACTGCTAAAAGCAACTTCCTGAACAAATTCCAGTATATGTTTGAATCTGAGAATACAGCACTGGCTCGGGCCACAGTCGGATCTGTGGAAACACTTACATTTAAACTTTTGAGACTGACGCCAATTGACTGACTGTCCTCTCTAGTGTCATTATACACTGTGAGACAATAAACCACCTCGATATGGGGAGATGCGTCATTCAGTATGAAGACGTCCAGCGGCTTGACCCCGTACAACACAGATGCCAAAAGTTGAGGTGACTGTTTATTTGTCTCTTACTGTTGGGTGAATTGTATTACATTCACGGAATGTGTTGTTGCTCCATAATTAAGGGAAGCAAAGCGATCAGTGAAACCTGAGAGAAGCTGATTCAACAAAACAATGACCAATAATTAGAGGATCGGTTAGTAATTCCCTAAGGACTGGAGTATCTAAAATGGATCCTTTTGGATCAGTTGGGATTTTGCAGGATTTATCAGATCAGAAAATATAAGTCACTGAAAGAGTTTGTTCATTCAATTACATTAAATTTAATTTGATAAGACTTAACATCAGAATGTAAACAAAAAATATAAAGCATCAGAACAGAAAACAATTTAAAATATTTTTACCATCCACTATTTCAACTAGAATTCAACTAGGCCTCAACTGGAGTATTGCATGCAGTTCTGGTCATCACATTGCAGGAAAGATGTGATTGCACTGGGAAAGTTGCAAAGGAGATTTACAGGAATGTTGCCTGGCCTGGAGAATTGTGGAATGAAGAAAGGTTGGAGATGCTGGGTATGTTTTCTTTGGAACAGAGGAGGCGGAGAGGAGAGCTGATTGAGATGTATGAAATTATGAAGGGCCTAGATAGAGTGGACATGAAGGAACTGCTTCCCTTGCCAGTAGGGGTCAACAACCAGGGTGCATAGATTTAAATTAATTGAAGGGGAGGGAGGTTTAGAGAAGATATGAGGGGAAATGTCTTCACCCAGAGAGTGGTGGAGGTCTGGAATTCACTGTCTGAAAGGCAGAAACCCTCACCACATTTTAAAAATACTTCGATATGTACTTAAAGGGCTATGGACCAAGAGCTGGAAAGTGAGATTTGGCTGGATAGCTCTTGGTCTGCTGGCATGGACACGATGTGCCGAAATGTCCTCCTTCCGTGATGTAAATTTCTATGATTCTGCAAATCTATGAATTCCAGGTACTTTCCCCCTCTCCCTCAAATCTGCCGTCATCACCCCTCACCTCAAAAAGCAACCCTCGACCCCTCCGTTCTTGCAAACTATCGTCCATCTCCAACCTCCCTCTGCTCTCCAAAATCCTTGAACGTATAGTCACCTCCCAAATCCGTGTGCATCTTTCCCACACTTCAATGTTTAAATCCGCCAATATAGTTTCCGCTCCTGCTGCAGTACCGAAAAAGCTCTCATCAAAGTCAAAATTAATGTTCTCTGTGACTGGACTGTCCCTCCCCGTCCTTCTTGACTTGTCTGCAACCTTTGGCACAGTTGATTACTGTATCATTCTCCCAAGCCTCTCTACCGTCATGCAGCTGGGTGGGACTGATCTCCCCTGGTTCTATGCTTAGCTATTTACTTTTAGCCAGAGAATCTCATTCAGTGGCTTTTCATCCCACCACCACATCATTACATCAGCTGCTCCGCAAGGATCCATCATTCGCACACTCTTATTTCTCATCTACACGTTGGCATCATCCTCCAAAAACAGAGCATCAATTTCCGTTTATGCTGATACACCCAGCACTACCTCACTATCACTTCTCTCGAACACGCCATGGTCTCCAATTGTCAGACTGCTTGTCCGACATCCAGTTCTAGAGGAACAGAAACATTCTCCAGTTGAATATTGGGAAAACCGAAGACATTGCATTTGGTCCCCGTCGCATACTCCATTGCCGCTGACTCAGGTCATCTCTTTCACTCCTGTCTGAGGCTGCACCAGACTGTTCACAACATTGGTGTCACATTTTATTCTGAAATGAAAATTTGACTAGGTTAAGAAATGCCTCGATTTCCAATTCTCGATCTTGTTTTCAAATGGCCTCGCCCCTCCCGACTTCTATAATCTCCTTCAGCCCACAACTCCCCCGAGATGTCCTGCCCCATCCCACAGCCTCATTACCCAGTCCAAGTTCCTGCCCCAACCCACAGCCGAAGTTCCTGCCCAAGATCGCATATTTCCACCTCCATAACATCACCCATCTCCGCCCTTGCCTCAACTCATGCATACCTTTGTTACATCTAGACCTGACTGTTCCAATGCACTCCATTTTACCCTATGCAAACTAGAAGTGATCCAAAACTCGGCTGCCTGTATTCTGACTGCCTTGTCCCGCTCACCTATTACCCCTATGCTCACTGACCAGCATTGGCTGCTGGTTAAGAAACGCCTTGATTTCCAAATTCTCATCCAAGTTTTAAAATCCCTCCATGGCCTCACCCCTCCCGACTGCTATGGTCTCCTTCAGCCCACAACTCCTCGAGATGTCTGCGTTCCTCTTATTCTGCCCGCATCGCCTTCTGCTGCCGAGAACATAAGCTCTGGAAGTCCCTGCCTAACCCTCTTCACCTCTCTACCTCTCTATTCTCCTTCAAGACGCTCCTTAAAACCTGTGATAGGGTCTTGTTATTAGAAACGGCCTCGGGTGTGTACCCGATCTCTTTTATTCCCACTTTGGATAAGTACAAGGGTTAACTTCCTGCATGACATCTGACAGTGGTGCCCTCTGGTGTCAGGTGACCACAAGCATAAATATATTACAACATCCCCCTTTGAAGATTTTTGTATCAGTCACTTTACAATATAAGACGATCTGGAGCTTTCCGCTCACGAGTTCATCGTCTCAGTTCAAGATTAGCTCTAGGTGAACGTTCTAAGTCAGTTGTGACTGGAGGTTGAGTAACAGTTTGGTGGGAATGGTAATAACAACATCAGAGACTGAAGGTCCGGATTTAGGAATGACAACAGAGGCCTCTGGTGAATGAACGATAGTTCATGGGTCACTGTTTGGATCTTCCTCAAACAGTTCCAGGTATTCTGTGTGCCACAGTTTTACCTGGTTAACATGTTTTCTGCATGTTTGGCCATTCTTGAGTCCGACAATGAACACTCTGTTACCCTCCTTAACTGTAACAGTACCGGCGATCCATTTTGGACCTTGACCATAGTTCAATACAAACACTGGATCATTGACAGAGATATCTCGTGACACAGCAGTACGATCATGATACAATTGCTGACTTTGACGTCTGTTTTAAACACGATCATTCAAATTAGGATGAACAAGTGAAAGCTTGTCTTGAGTTTTCTCTTCATCAATAGTTCAGCAGGGGAAACACCCGTAACAGTATGAGGTCTTGTCCTATAACTGAACAATATATATGACATTTACACGTTTCATACTTTGTTTGATAGTTTGAACAACACACTCTGCTTCACCATTAGAAGCAGGTTTGAATGGAGCTGTCCTCACATGTTTAATACCGTTGAATTTCATGAACTCCTGAAACTCAAGACTTGTGAAACAAGATCTGTTGTTACTTATAACAATGTCAGGCAAACCATGAGTCGCAAACATGACACGTAGGCTCTCAATAGTGGCTGTAGATTTACTGAATGACATAATAATACACTCTATCCACTTTGAATATGCACCCACCACAACAAAAAATATCTTTCTAAGGAATGGACCAACAAAATCGATGCGGATCCTCGACCATGGTTTAGATGGCCACGACCAAAGACTCAGCGGAGATTCTGCTGGTACTTTACTTAGCTGCATGCAAGTATTACACTGATACACACATGATTCTAGATCACAGTCAATTCCAGGCCAGCATACATGAGACCTAGCAATGGCTTTCACCATAACAATACCGGGATGAGTGCTATGTAGCTCACGTATAAATCTTTCTCTACCTTTCTTAGGCATGTTGACACAATTACCCCAAAGTAAGCAATCTGACTGAATGAACAGCTCATCTTTGCGATGATTGTAAGGTTTGGTCTCTTCACACATCTCCGTAGGTATTTCAGACCAATCACCACTAAGTGCACAACGTTTCACAACCAACAAAATAGCGTCATGACTGGTCCAGATCCTAACTTGTTGAGCAGTGACAGGAGTTTCATCACTCTCAAAAGCATCCATTATCAACATTCCATCTGCGGGTTAAGGCTTTTTCACATCAGGTTTAGGCAAAGGCAAACGACTCAGTGCATCGGCACAATTCTCAGTACCGAGTCTATGATGAATAATGTATTTATAACTAGACAATGTCAACGCCCACCTCTGAATAGGAAACAATACATTGGTATTAATACCTTTGTTTTCAGAAACGGCTTGTGATCTTTTTCGAGACCAAACAGGTTCTGATGCATCTTTGTTACACCATACACACAGGCCAAAGCTTCTTTGTCTACCATGCTGTAAGCTCTTTCCGCTTTTGATAAACTTCTCAAAGCATACGCACCAGGTTGTAGCTTACCTGACTCATTGGGTTGTTGGAGGACGCAGCCAACACCATTGATGAAGCATCACAGGCTATTACAGGACACTTACATGGATCATAATGAACAAGCAGCTTGTTTGAACAGAGCAGACTTTTTGCTTTCTCAAAGGCTCCATCTTGAGACATACTCCAGACACAATTGTTTCCTTTTCTGAGTAGCAAATGCAGTGGCTCTAATAAAGTGCTCAATCTGGTTAACAAATTACCAAATTAATTGAATAGCCCACGAACGAACGCAGCTCTGTCACATTCTGAGCCTTGTGTGCATTTTTGATGGTTTTTGAATCAGTGGGCCTGATGCCATCAGCTGAAATCTTCCCAACAAGGATTTCAACTTCAGGTGCCAGGAAGGCACCCTTTGAACGTTTCAGCCTGAGTCCCACTTTGTCCAGACGATGTAGAATTTCCTCAGATTGTTCAGATGTTCAGCAGTGACGCGACCTGTGACCAGAATATCATCTTGGAACACAACAGTTCTAGGAACGGATTTCATAGACTCTCCATATATGGCTGTTGCTGAACGAATTCGAAAATGACACCTGTTGTAGGTTAGTTTCTTCGAATTATTGACGAGCCCCTATGTCAGGCAGGCCGACGTCAGATCTAGCTTAGTGAATGACTTTCCACCAGCTAGCATGGCGAATAGGTCATCAACCTTCGGTAACGGGTACTGAACCTGTTTCAAGAATTGGTTAATCATAACCTTGTAGTCTCCACAAATCGTGACAGTGCCATCACTCTTCAACACAGGAACAATAGGACTAGCCCACTCATTAAACTCGACCGGTGATATGATCCATTCATGTTAGAGTCTTTCAAGCTCAATCTTAATCTTCTCCCTCATCATATAAGGGACAGACCGAACTTTGTGATAGACAGGCCTTGCATCAGAATCCAGGTGAATGTGCACCTTGGTTCCAGTAAAATTACCAATGCCAGGCTCAAACAAAGAAGGAAACTCTTTCAACACTTGAGCACAATAAGTGTCATCCACCAAGGACAATGCTTTGACATCACTCCAGATCAGCTTGATGTTCTCGAGCCAATTCAGACCGAACAGCGTTGGACAATTACCTGGGATGATCCATAATGGTAGATCTTGGATCACACCATCATACGACACCTTGGCTACTGCATTGTCAATCACATGTATGCGTTCCTTCATATAAGTATGCAACTTGGCCTTGACTGGACTCAGCTTAGGCATCACAGCCTCAGTGTCCCACAGCTTGCCAAATATCACTTGGCTCATGATCGACTGACTTGCACCCGTGTCCAGCTCCATTGATACAGGCCTGCCATTCAGCTTCACATTAACAGTTATCAGCTGACTGTTTGATGAGAATGAATACAACTCTACACTTCCTCCTCAGGTTGTGTATCAAAGTCGGCACTGGACTGGTCATCATCAACAATATGATGAGCAGCAGCAGCACGCTTGCTCAGTTGTCGGCACATTTTTGGGAGATGTCGAACTTTCGAACAGCCATTACAAGAGTATTGTTTAAACCAACACTGATGAGGCCGATGATTGACCCCACAACGCCAACACGGTGAACTCAGCTTCATACCAGTTGTCGGGCTCTGAGCAGCTATAGGTTTCACGTAAACAGTTGACTTGGCCCTGCCATGAGCAGCTTTGCCAGAAGACGACACAATCCTGTTTACAGTAACTGACAAGCCTGCCGTGGAGCTCCGACCATTGGATGATATCGGCCTCAAGTTCTCATCAGTCGTCATCCAATCCTGGGCAATCGCGATGGCCTTTTTTAAGTCCAGTTTCTCTTCGGCCAATAACTTCTGAAGCATCACATCATGGTTGATGCCTATCACGAAAACGTTTCTCAACCTGTCTTCCAGCATGTTCCCGAACTTACACGGCTCAGCAAGACATCATAGGTCGGCGATTAATCCCGACATGTCCAGGCCCTCAGCACGGACATGCATGTAAAAGTGATAGCGTGATATGATGATCCTTTCCTTTGGCTTTAGATGGTCATGCACCAAATCACACAATTCCTTGGCAGTTAGACGTAAAGGCGAGAGAAGGTTCTTCATAATGCTGTAAACCTTCTGACCACAGAAGGCGAGGAGAACCGCCCTGCGACCGCCCTGCGATGGACTGCATGAGCCTCCCCCTCCATTTTGTTGGCAACAAAATATTGATCCAGGCAGTTGACAAAATCTGCCCAATTCTTGCCATCCACGAATTCGTGCAGAATTCCAATAGTGCCCATTGTAAATAAGAAAGTTCTTAGTTTACGTCATCGCCAAGGTAATAACACAAGAGTCCTGTTATTATAAACTGCCTCCGGTGTGTACCCGATCTCTTTTATTCCCACTTCGGATAAGTACAAGAGTTGACTTCCTGCATTACCTGAATGACATCCGACAGTGGTGCCCTCTGGTGTCAGGTGACGCCAAACGTAAATATATTATCCATCAATCTGACTCTACATTTATTTCAGTTGTAACTGGCCCAATAGTTTTTGAGGAATTTTCGGAAGTTACCTCCCGGAGCGGGGCCTCACACCTACTTGAACAAGCTTTTGGTCACTGCCCTAATTTCTACTTATCTGTCTCAGTGTCAAAATTTTAAAATCTCAAAATACTCCTTGTGACATTTCACTGTGTTAAAGGCGCTATATAAATACAAGTTTTGTTGTAGAAATAGGACAGAACTCCGAGTTTAAATCAAGCAGTTACATGTTCACTCCAATACTGTTCAGGGTGTGCCTCGTCGAGGGGACCGATTCCTTAATTGATAATATTGGGAATCAGGAATTCTTTCAGCTGTTAATGTTTAGAATTATTCAGTCCTAAACATTAAATTAAGGATGACATGCAGGATCGAAGGCCTTCTGGTTACAAAGGTTCCAGTCTAATGTTTGTGGGATATTATTCTCAGAAGACGGACACACACGGGCCAGCGGTGTGGCCTCGCACAAAGCGGACATTTTCTGGGTAAACCGCGGGCAGTCAACCCGGGAATTTCCAATAATCCTCCTCCTGTGTGTGAGGCCCCGCTCGGGGAGGGAACTTCTGAAAATTCCTCAAAAACTATCGGGCCAGTTACAACTGAAATAAATTTAGAGGCAAATTGAAGGGGAATAAAATGAGAGACTTCCATTGCCCTATAAATTAGGAGTACCGGGACAGTTGAATCTTGGAACGGGACAGAATAAACTCTCCTTGTTACATGAAATCCTGGGAGATGGATTTTACAGCAGCAGTTAGCGCCGTTTCACAATGTAACTCACCCCATGATATTATACAGATTAATGTAATGCACAGAATATAAAATAGAGGGAATCGTTGCTTTATCATGTTATTGAGGGAAAAACACACCGTTCCTATAAAACCCAGGATTTAAGGAGTTGAAGAAATGAGACAGGTTTCCCCAAACATGATGGGCCCGGTTACTGAGCTCATAGAGGGTAATTCTGATCATAAGGGAATGAGACCAGACTACGGGTCATTTAAAGGCTTCACACAGACAGCACTTTATTTAATCAAAAGATTTACTGACAGTCCCTGAATAAATGGAGAGTTGGACAGAGTGAGATTTTTACCAGTGACTTCAAGGGGGGAATATTCTCAATGATCATCAGGCGCGATCGGTGGCGTGCTGTGTGTAAAAAAAAATATTTTTTGACGGTGGTCGGGACCCCGCTGTCAACCTGCCACCACCAGAAGCCTTTCCCAAATGTGGTTCTGTCAGCGCTGAGTAGACCAGACATGCAGCTGTGGTGGAGAGAATTCAGGTATCGTGACCTTGTTAACTGAGGATTAACAACTAATTTCAGCTCACCTTCAGATTTTATCAGTTCGCCCACAGGATTTATACTGCTCAGTGATCACGTGTGGTGAGCAGGGCGGCATTTGAATGGCCATGGAATCATCTCATTATTTGACGGCAGGTAATGTGCTCAAAGCTCCCATCTCACAACTGTTCACTTTCCAAGCTCAGCAACTGATTCTTAATGTATTTGCAAGACAGATTGAGGTTTATGCAGTTTGCAGGTGTTTGGACAAAACTATCTATCCAATGCCACCTTATTGGAACAACCACTCTCATCATTGACAGATCACTTTTGTCACCTGTCCCAGCAGTTGGAGGAGCGGCAGCGTCGGAGGAGCAGTCAACTGGTGCAGCTGCAGTGGGGAGAGAAGGCAAAAAAGAAGTAAAAATAAATCGAATTGTAACGTCACAGCCAAGGGGGTAAGTGATTGGCTGGTGATTGGTGAGTAGCTTTTCTTCTTTATCTTTTCCTTTATCAGTAAGAAACCCTTGACATTGTTGCCAAATTAAATTACTTTAAGGGTTAAGTCATGGCAGGAGAGCCCAGACCCATGTCATGCTCCTCCTGTGCTATGTGGAAGTCAGGGACGCTTCCAATGTCCCTGACGACTACATGTGCAGGAAGTGTATCCAGCTGCAGCTCCTGACAGATGGCAATGCCGCACTGGAGCGGCGCATGGATTCACTCTGGAACATCCGTGATGCTAAGGATGTCATGAATAGCACATTTAGTGAGTTGGTCGCACCGCAGATAAAGGTTACTCAGATACATAGGGAATGGGCAATCATCAGGCAGAGCAGTGGAACGAAGATAGTGCAGGGGTCCCCTGCAGTCATCCCCCTCCAAAACAAATACACCACTTTGGGCGCTGATGGGGGGGATGACTCATCAGGGGAGGGCAGCAGCAGCCAAGTTCATGGCACCAGGGGAGCTAGGAGTTAAATTAATAAGTAGGACCTCAAAGGTAGTAATCTCAGGATTGCTACCAGTGCCACGTGCTCATCAGAGTAGACATAGCAGGATAGCTAAGATGAATACTTGGTTTGAAGGGTAGTGCAGGAGGGAGGGATTCAAATTCCCGGGACATTGGAAGTGGTGCTGGGAGTGGTGGGACTAGTACGAACTGGAGAGTCTGCACCTGGGCAGGACTAGAACCAATTTCCCAGGGGGAGTGTTGGCTTGTGCTGTTGGGGAGAGGTTAAACTAATATGGCAGGCGAATGGTAACCTATGCAGGAAGACAGGGGGAAGTAAATTGGGGGCAGAAACATATAAAATTCTGACGGGGTTAGACAGGTTAGATGCAGGAAGAATGTTCCCAATGTTGGGGAAGTCCAGAACCAGGGGTCACAGTCTAAGGATAAGGGGTAAGCAATTTAGGACCGAGATGCGGAGGAACTTCTTCACCCAGAGAGTGGTGAACCTGTGGAATTCTCTACCACAGAAAGTTGTTGAGGCCAATTCACTAAATATATTCAAAAAGGAGTTAGATGAGGTCCTTACTGCTAGGGGGATCAAGGGATATGGCGAGAAAGCAGGAATGGGGTACTGAAGTTGAATGTTCAGCCATGAACTCATTGAATGGCGGTGCAGGCTAGAAGGGCCGAATGGCCTACTCCTGCACCTATTTTCTATGTTTCTATGTTTCTAGAAGCAAAAGATAGAAAGAAGAAAAGTTAAATTGGAGGGCAGAGAAACACAAGGCAAAAATCAAAAAGGGACACATTACAGCAAAATTCTAAAGGGACACAGTGTGTTAAAAAGATGAGCCTGAAGGCTCTGTGCCTCAATGCGAGGAGTATTCGTAATAAGGTGCACGAATTAACTGAGCAGGCAGCTATTAACATATATGATATAATTGGGATTACAGAGACATGGCTCCAGGGTGACCAAGGCTGGCAACGCTGGGAACTCAACATCCAGGGGTATTCAACATTCAGGAAGGAGAGACAGAAAGGAAAAGGAGGTGGTGTAGCGTTGCATGTTAAAGAAGAAATTAACGCAATAATAAGGGAGGACATTAGCTTGGATGATGTGGAATCTGTATGGGTGGAGCTGCGGAATACCAAAGGGAAGAAAATGCTAGTGGGAGTTGTGTACAGACCACCAAAGAAAGTAGTGAGGTTGGGGACAGCATCAAACAATAAATTCGGGATGCATGCAATAAAGTACAGCAATTATCATGGGCGACTTTAATCTACATATAGATTGGGCTAACCAAACTGGTAGCAATACGGTGGAGGAGGATTTCCTGGAGTGTGTTAGAGATGGTTTTCTACACCATTATGTCGAGGAACCAACTGGAGGGCTGGCCATCCTTAACTGTGTGATGTGTAATGAGAAAGGATTAATCAGCAATCTTGTTGTGCGAGGCCCCTTGGGGAAGTGTGGCCATATTATGATAGAATTCTTTATTAAGATGGAGAGTGACACAGTTAATTCAGAGACTAGGGTCCTGACTTAAGGAAAGGTAACTTCGATGGTATGAGACGTGAATTGGCTAGAATAGACTGACAGATGATACTTAAAGGGTTGACGGTGGATAGGCAATGGCAAACATTTCAAGATCTCATGCATGAACTTGAACAATTGTACATCCCTGTCTGGAACAAAATTAAAACGAGCAAGGTGGCTCAGCCGTGGCGAACAAGGGGAATTAGTGATAGCGTTAAATCCAAGGCAGAGGCATGTAAATTGGCCAGAAAAAGCAGCAAACCTGAGGACTGGGAGAAATTTAGAATTCAGCAGAGGAGGACAAAGGGTTTAATTAGGACGGGGAAAATAGATTATGAGAGGAAATGGTGTTAGGGAAATTGATGGGAGTGAAGGCCGATAAATCCTCAGGGCCTGATAGTCTGCATCCCAGAGTACTTAGGCAAGTGACCCCAGAAATAGTGGATGCATTGGTGATCATTTTCCAATAGTCTATCGACTCTGGATCAGTCTTATGGACTGGAGGATATCTAATGTAACACAACTTTTTTAAAAAGGAGAGAGAGAGAAAACGAGGTATAATAGACCGGTTAGTCTGACATCAGTCGTGGGGAAAATGTTGGAATCAATTATTAAGGATGAAATAGCAGCGCATTTGGAAAGAGTGACAGGATCGCTCGAAGTCAGCATGGATATATGAAAGGGAAATCCTGCTTGACAAATCTTCTAGAATTTTTTGAGGATGTAATTGGTAGAGTAGACAAGGGAGAACCAGTGGATGTAGAACATAGAAAAATAGAAAATAGGTGCAGGAGCAGGCCATTCAGCTGTGGAAATGTATTTTTATCTAAGCTGATACCATACGGTATTTGTGTGCCTTTTGATTAAAATGGAGTCCTGGCCCTTCCAGAACTTTCTGCATTTTAGCAGCCAGCTTGCATAAACAGCCAAACCTGCTGTTAGATGGCTGATGGTTATCAGACAGCTAGGAGACAAGTCATGCTGAGACAAGTAACCCCCATGGTGCTCTCCTATTGTCTACACTACAGGAGTTCCATGTCACCCCACCCTTATCTTCTAGCCATTATCTCTTTCCTTTACCTCATCCATTTGAAGCAAACAGGTAAACTGACCAGGAAATTGGATAATCCTGACACAATACAAGACAGGTGATAGCCCATTACCTATGACTCATGGAGTAATGGCCGTTTGGCTTTCTGATAACCCTGACAAAAGGAAATATCTTGACACCATTTCAGGACCAGGATATAGTAATTAACTCTTTATCTGTATTCACTGACTGTGAGACAGAGCAATACACAGGGAGAGGCCAGAACTTGGGTTTTACTGTATAAATATCTTGTGAAGCTGTACCATTGCGGAGGTGTTCATTTAGCCCTTGACTGAGTGAAACCTACCCCTTGCGAGCAAGTAAATTAAAAGGGAAACTTCTATCGGAGCTGTAAGTGTCGGAGTCATTCTTTTCTGAGGTCGAGATTTCGACACAGCCCTTCTAGCCTGCACCGCCATTCAATGAGTTCATGGCTGAACATGAAACTTCAGTACCCCCTTCCTGTTTTCTTGCCATACCCCTTGATCCCCCGAGTAGTAAGGACTTCATCTAACTCCCTTTTGAATATATTTAGTGAATTGGCCTCAACTACTTTCTGTGGTAGAGAATTCCACAGGTTCACCACTCTCTGGGTGAAGAAGTTTCTCCTCATCTCGGTCCTAAATGGCTTACCCCTTATCCTTAGACTGTGACCTCTGGTTCTGGACTTCCCCAACATCGGGAACATTCTTCCTGCATCTAACCTGTCTAAACCCGTCAGAATTTTAAACGTTTCTATGAGGTCCCCTCTCATTCTTCTGAACTCCAGTGAATACAAGCCCAGTTGATCCAGTCTTTCTTGATCGGTCAGTCCCATCATCCCGGGAATCAGTCTGGTGAATCTTCGCTGCACTCCCTCAATAGCAAGAATGTCCCTCCTCAAGTTAGGAGACCAAAACTATACAAAATACTCCAGGTGTGGCCTCACCAAGGCCCTGTACAACTGTAGCAACACTCCCTGCCCCTGTACTCAAATCCCCTCGCTATGAAGGCCAACATGCCATTTGCTTTCTTAACCGCCTGCTGTACCTGCATGCCAACCTTCAATGATTGATGTACCATGACACCCAGGTCTCCTCGTTGCACCTTCCCTTTTCCTAATCTGTCACCATTCAGATAATAGTCTGTCTCTCTGTTTTTCCCACAAAGTGGATAACCTCACATTTATCTGCCATGCATTTGCCCACTCACCTAACCTATCCAAGTCACTCTGCAGCCTCATAGCATCCTCCTCGCAGCTCACACTGCCACCCAACTTAGAGTCATCCGCAAATTTGGAGATATTACATTTAATCCCCTCGTCTAAATCATTAATGTACAATGTAAACAGCTGGGGCCCCAGCACAGAACCTTGCGGTACCCCACTAGTCACTGCCTGCCTACTCTTTGCTTCCTGTCTGACAACCAGTTCTCAATCCACGTCAGCACACTACTCCCAATCCCATGTGCTTTAACTTTGCACATTAATCTCTTGTGTGGGACCTTGTCGAAAGCCTTCTGAAAGTCCAAATATACCACATCAACTGGTTCTCCTTTGTCCACTTTACTGGAAACATCCTCAAAAAATTACAGAAGGTTTGTCCAAGCATGATTTCCCTTTCACAAATCCATGCTGACTTGGACCTATCATGTCACCATTTTCCAAATGCGCTGCTATGACATCCTTAATAATTGATTCCATCATTTTACCCACCACTGAGGTCAGGCTGACCGGTCTATAATTCCCTGTTTTCTCTCTCCCTCCTTTTTTAAAAAGTGGGGTTACATTGGCTACCCTCCACTCGATAGGAACTGATCCAGAGTCAATGGAATGTTGGAAAATGACTGTTAATGCATCCGCTATTTCCAAGGCCACCTCCTTAAGTACTCTGGGATGCAGTCCATCAGGCCCTGGGGATTTATCGGCCTTCAATCCCATCAATTTCCTCAACACAATTTCCCGACTAATAAAGATTTCCCTCAGTTCCTCCTCCTTACTAGACCCTCTGACCCCTTTTATGTCTGGAAGGTTGTTTGTGTCCTCCTTAGTGAATACTGTACCAAAGTACTTGTTCATTTGGTCTGCCATTTCTTTGTTCCCCGTTATGACTTCCCCTGATTCTGACTGCAGGGGACCTACGTTTGTCTTTACTAACCTTTTTCTCTTTACATATCTATAGAAACTTTTGCAATCCGCCTTAATGTTCCCTGCAAGCTTCTTCTCGTACTCCATTTTCCCTGCCCTAATCAAACCCTTTGTCCTCCTCTGCTGAGTTCTAAATTTCTCCCAGTCCCCAGGATCGCTGCTATTTCTGGCCAATTTGTATGCCACTTCCTTGGCTTTAACACTGGTATATTTGGACTTTCAAAAGGCTTTTGACAGGGTCCCACACAAGAGATTGGTGTGCAAATTTAAAGCACATGGTTTTGGGGTTAATGTATTGATGTGGATAGAGAACTGGTTGGCAAACAGGAAGCAGAGCGTCGGGATAAATGGGTCCTTTTAAAGAATGGCAGGCAGTGACTAGTGGGGAACCGCAGGGCTCAGTGCTGTGACCCCAGCTATTTACAATATACATCAATGATTTCGATGAAGGAATTGAGTGTAATATGTCCAAGTTTGCAGATGACACTAAGCTGGGTAGCGGTGTGAGCTGTCAGCAGGATGTTTAAGAGGCTGCAGGCTGAATTCGACAGGTTAGGTGAATGGGCAAATGGATGACAGATGCAGTATAATGCGGATAAATATGAGGTTATCAGGTTTGGTGGCAAAAACATGAAGGCAGAATATTATCTGAATGGTGGCAGATTATGAAGCGGGGAGGTGCAATGCGACCTGGGTGTCATGGTACATCAGTCGTTGAAGGTTGGCATGCAGGTGCAGCAGGCGGTTAAGAAAACTCCCAACTGCACTGTTTCTGGTGCCCTCCCCTAATTCCTCCTTTTTATGAATATCTAACTCCGCTGTTTCAGCAGCTCCTAATTTCACCTTATTACGAATGCTCCTCACATTGAGACACAGAGCCTTCAGGCTTTTTTAACACTCTTTGTCCGTTTAGAATTATGTTGTAATGTGGCTCTTTTTGATTGTTTCATTTGATTTCTCTGCCCTCCACATTTCATTATCTCCTTTCTACCTTTTGCTTCTGCCCCTATTTTACTTCCCTCTGTCTCCCTGCATAGATTCCCATCCCCCTGCCATAATAGTTTAAACCCTCCCCAACAGCACTAGCAAACACTTCCCCAAGGACATCAGTTCCAGTCCTGCCCAGGCGCAGATCGTCCAGTTTGTACTGGTCCCACCTCCCCCAGAACCGGTTCCAATGTCCCAGGTATTTGAATCCCTGCCTCTTGTACCATTCCTCAAGCCACGTAATCATCTTAACTATCCTGCTATTCCTACTCTGACTAGCACGTCGCACTGGTAGCAATCCTGAGACTACTACCTTTGAGGTTCTACTTTTTAATTCAAATCCCAGCTCCCTAATTCCAGATCGCAGGACCTTATCCCGTTTTAACCTTTATCCTTGGTACCTATATGCACCACGACAATTGGCTGCTCACCCTCCCACTCCAGAATGCCCTGCATTCGCTCCGAGACATCCTTGACCTTTGCACCAGGGTGGCAACATACCATCCTGGAGTCTCAATTATGGCCGCAGAAATGCCTAACTATTCCACTTACAATAGAATCCTCCACCACTGTAGCTCTCCCACTCTTTTTCCTGCCCTCCTGTGTAGCAAAGCCACCCATGGTGCCATAAACTTGGCCGCTGCTGCCTTCCCCTGATGAGCCATCTCTCCCAACAGTATTCAAAACGGTATATCTGTTTTGGAGGGAGATGACCACAGGGGTCTCCTGCACTACCTTCCTACTCCTGCTCTGCCTGATGGTCACCCATTCCCTATCTGCCTGTGTAACCTTTATCTGTGGTGTGACCAACTCACTAAACATGCTATTCACGGCATCCTCAGCATCGCAGATGCTCCAGAGTGAATCCACGCACAGCTCCAGTGCTGCAATGTGGTCTGGCAGGAGCTTCAGCTGGATACACTTCCCGCACATGTAGTTGTCACGAACACTGGAAGTGTCCCTGATTTCCCACGTGGCACAGGAGGAGCATGACACGGGTATGAGCTCTCCTGCTATGAATTACTCCTTAGATTAACTTAATTTGGCAACAATGCCAAAGGTTGCCTACTGATAAATCAGCAGTCGGTGAGTGGGATCAAGGGTCAGTAAGTGGCGTCAGAGAGTTTGGTGACGTCAGAGTAGTGTCAATCGGTAGGGCCAAAGAGTGGGGTCAGAGAGCGAGGTGAGGGATCAGTGAGTGGAGCAGAGATTGGGGTCAGGTCAGAGAGTGGGGTCAAGGGTCAGTGAGTGGGCTCTTGGGTCACTTAGTGGCGTAATTGAGTGCGGTCAGTGAATGGGGTCGGAGGGAGGGGTTAGGGGAAAGCGAATGATGTCAGGGGTCAGTGAGTCTGCTCAGAGAGTGGGGTCAGTGAGTGGGGTCAGAAGCCAGAATTGCGGTCACTGTGTGGGGAGAGTGATCAGAGTGGGGTCAATCAGTGCGGTATGGGGAAAGTGTGTCGACAGTGGAGTAAGTGGTCAGAAAATGTCATCCGGATCAGAAAATGGGGTCAGAGAGTAAAGTTTGCAGTCAGATAGTGGAGTCAGAGTTCAGAGAGTGGGATCAGGTGTCAGAGAATTGGGTCAGATATCAGAACATGAGGTCAGGCGTCAGTGAGTGGGGTCAGGGGTCAGATATAGGGGTCAAAGTTTGGGGTCAGATAGACGTGTCAGAGTGTGGGGTCACATTCAGTAAGTGTTTCAGATATATTGTTCGGGTCAGAGATTTGACTCAGAGAGTGGAGTGGGAACAGTGAGTGGGATGGAGAGTGGGGTCAGGGGTCAGTGAGTAAGGTCAGGGGTCGGTGAGTGCAATCAGAGAGAATAATCAGAGAGTGGGTCAGAGGAAAATAAATCGGGTCAGAGAGTGCGGTTGGGTTCAGTGAGTGGGTCAGAGATTGGCGTCAGGTCAGAGAGTGAGGTCAGGGGTTATTAAGTGAGCTCTGGGGTCAGTTAGTGTAGTAAGTGTGTGCAGTCAGTGAAAACTTCAAAGAGAGGTGTCAGGGGATCGTAGGTGGGGCCAGGGGTCAGAGTGCGCTCAGAGAATGTGGTCAGGAGTCAGTGGGTGGGGTCAAAGCTAAGAGAGTGTGGTCAGGTGTCAGGGACTGGGGTCAATGAGTGGGTTAAGTGGGCAGAAATTGCGTTCAAGGATCAGAGATTGTAGTCAGAGCAGGGTTATGCGGTCAGATAATGGGGTCAGGTTTCAGAGAGTGAGATCAGGGGTCAAACAATGGGGGCAGTTATCCGAGAGTGAGGTCAGGGGTCAGCGAGTGGGGTCAGATATTTTGGACAAGTCAGAGAGTGGGTCATGGGTCAGTGAGTAGGCTCTTGAGTCTATTAGTGGGATAAGTGCATACGGTCAGTGAATGGGGTCAGAGAGAGGCATCAGTGGTCAGTGAGTGGTGTCGGGGGTCAGTGAGTGTGCTCAGTGAGGTCAACGAGTGAGGTCAGAGTTCAGAGAGAGGGGTCAGTGAGTGGAGCCAGCGGTCAGAAAGTGATAATTGGTGTCATGAGTCAGAGAGTGAGTCAGGCATCCGGGAGTCAGATCAGGCTTCATTGAGAGGGGATAGGGGTCAGTGAATAGGAACAGAGGTCAGTGAGTGGGGTCAGTAAGTGGGTTCAGAGAGTGGGTTCATGTGTCAGTTAGTGAGGTCAGGGGTCATCGAGTGCGGTCTCTGAGCGGTATCAAAATATGGGGCCGTTGAGTGGGATCAGCATTCAGTGGGTGGGGTCAAGGGTCAGAAAGCGTGGTCAGGCGTCATGAAGGGGTGTCAGTGAGTGGGATAAGGGGTCAGAGAGTGGAGTCAGGGGTCAGAAAGTGGTGACGGGGTCAGAAAGTGTGGTCAGAGATTGGGATTTGCGGTCAGAAAATGGGGTCAGGGTTCAGAGATTGGGATCAGGGGTCAGAAAATTGGGGTAGTTGTCAGTGAGTGGTAGGTCAGAGTGTGGCGGGTCAGAGCGTGCCGTTCAGAGCGTGGTGGGTCAGAGCGTGGCGGGTGGCAGGTCAGAGAGCGGCGGGTCAGGGAGCAGTGGCTCAGAGAGTGGCAGGTCACATAGCGGTAGGTCAGAGAGCGAGGTCAGAGAGTGGGGTCATAGAAACATAGAAACATAGAGAATAGGTGCCGGAGTAGGCCATTCGGCCCTTCGAGTCTGCACCACCAATCAATATGATCATGGCTGATCATGCAACTTCAATACCCCACTCCTGCCTTCTCTCAATACCCTCTGATCCATTTACCCATAAGGGCCATCTAACTCCCTTCTGAATATATCCAACGAACTGGACTCAACAACGTTCTGTGGTAGCGAATTCCATAGGTTCAAAATTCTCTGGGTGAAAAAGTTTATTTTCATCTCGGTCCTATATGGCTTATCCCTTATGCTTAGACCGTGACGCCTAGTTCTGGACTTCCCCAACATTGGGAACGTTCATCCTGCATTTAACCTGTCCAATCCCGTCATAATTGTATATGCTTCTATGAGATCCCCTTTCATTCTTCTAAACTCCAGTGAATATAAGCATAGTCCATCCAGTCTTTCTACATATGTCAGTCCTGCCATCCCGGGAATCAGTCTGGTGAACACACGCTGCACTCCCTCGATAGCAAGAATGTCCTTCCTCAGATTAGGAGGCCAAAACTACACACAATACTCAACGTGAGGTCTCACCAAGGCCCTGTGCAACTGCAACAAGACCTCCCTGCTCATACGCAAATCCTCTTGCTATGAAGGTCAACATGCCATTGCTTTCTTAACTGCCTGCTCAACTTGCATGCGTACTTTCAATGACTGATGTACCATGACACCCAGGTCTCACTGCACCTCCCCTTTTACTAATCTGTCACCATTCAGATAATAATCTGCCTTCCTGTTTTTGCCACCAAAGTGGATAACCTCACATTTATCGACATTATACTGCATCTGCCATGCATTTGCCCACTCACCTAACCTGTCAAAATCACCCTGCAGCCTCTTAGTATCTTCCTCGCAGCTCAAACTGTCACCCAGCTTAGTGTCATCTGCATACTTGGATATATTACATTCAATTCCTTCGTCTAAATCATGAATATATATTGTAAATTGCTGGGGTCCCAGCACTGAACCTTGCCGTACCCCACTAGTCACGGCCTGCCATTCTGAAAAAGACCCTTTTATTCCCACTCTTTGCTTCTTGTCTGCCAAACAGTTCCCTATCCACGTCAATACATTACCCCCAATACCATGTGCCTTAACTTTGCACACTAATCTCTTATGTGGGACATTGTCAAAAGTCTTTTGAAAGTCCAAATACACCACATCCACTGGTTCACCCCTATCCACTCTACTAGTTACATCCCCAAAAAATTCTAGAAGATTTGTCAAGCATGATTTCCCTTTCATAAATCCATGCTGACTTGAACCGATCCTGCTGCTGCTTTCCAAATGTGCTGCAAGTACATCTTTAATAATTGCTTCCAGCATTTTCCCCACTACCGATGTCAGGCTAACCAGTCTATAATTGCCTGTTTCTCTCTCCCTCCTTTTTTAAAAAGTGGGGTTCCATTAGCTACACTCCAATCCATAGGAATTGATCCAGAATACATGGAATGTTGGAAAATGACCACTATTTCTAGGGCCACTTCATTAAGTACTCTGGGATGCAGACTATCAGGCCCTGGGGATTTATTGGCCTTCAATCCCATCAATTTCCCGAACACCATTTCCTGACTAATAAGGATTCCCTTCAGTTCCTCCTCCCTGCTTGACCATCAGTCCTCTAGTTTTTTGGGGAGTTTATTTGTGTCTTCCTTATTGAAGACAGAAGCAAAGTATTGGTTCAATTGGTCTGCCATATCCTTGTTCCACATTATGAATTCACCTGATTCTGACTGCAAGGAACCTATATTCGTCTTCACTAATCCTTATCTCTTCACAGATCTATAGATGCATTTGCAGTCAGTTTTTCTGTTCCCTGCAAGCTTACCCTCATACTCTATTTTTCCCCTCCTAAGTAAACCCTTAGTCCTCCCCTGCTGAATTCTAAATGTCTCCCAGTCCTCAGGTTTGCTACTTTGTCTGGCCAATTTATATGCTTCTTCCTTGGATTTAACACTATCCCTAATTTCCCTTGTTAGCCACGGTTGAGCCACCTTCCCCGTTTTATTTTTAAGTTCAGTACCCTAGTCTCTGAATTAACTGTGTCACTCTCCATCTTAATGAAAAATTCTACCATATTATGGTCACTCTTCCCCAAGGGGCCTTGCATGACAAGATTGCTTATTAATCCTCTCTAATTACACAAGACCCAGTCTAGGATGGCCTGCTCTCTAGTTGGTTCCTCGACATATTGGTCTAGAAATCCATCCCTTATATACTCCAGGAAATCCTTCTCCACCGTATTGCTACCAGTTTGGTTAGCCCAATCTATATGTAGATTAAAGTCATCCATGATAACTGCTGTAACTTTATTGCACGCAACTCTAATTTCCTGTTTGATGCCATCCCCAACCTAACTACTACTGTTTCATGGTCTGTACACAACTCCCACTAACATTTTCTGCCCTTTGGTGTTTCGCAGCTCTACCCATATAGATACCACATCATCCACGCTAAAGTCCTTCCTTACTATTGCGTTAACCTCCTCTTTAACCATTAATGCTCCCCACCTCCTTTTCCTTTCTGTCTATCTATCCTGAATATTGAATACCCCTGGATTTTGAGTTTATAGCCTTGGTCAACCTGGAGCCATGTCGTCATAATCCCAATGACATCATATCCGTTAACAGCTATCTGCACAGTTGATTCATCCACCTTATTACAAATGCTCCTCACATTGAGATACAGAATATTTAGGCTTGTTTTTTTTAGCATTTTTTGCCCTTTTTGAATTATGTTGTAATGTGGCCCTTTTTGATTTTTGCCCTTGATTTCTCTGCCCTCCACTCTTATTTTCTTCTTGCTATCTTGTGTTTCTGCCCCCTTTTTACTTCCCTCTGCCTCTCTGCAGAGATTAGTTTAAACCCTCCCCAACAGCACTAGCAAACACTCTGCCTAGGAAATCAGTTCCGGTCCTGCCCAGATGCAGAACGTCGGGTTTGTATTGGTCCCACCTCCCCCAGAACCGGTTCCAATGTCCCAGGAATTTCAATCCCTCCCCCTTGCACCATTCCTCAAGCCACATATTCATCTGAACTATCCTGCTATTCCTACTCTGACTGGCACATGGCACTGGTAGCAATCCTAAGATTACTACATTTGAGATCCTACTTTTAATTTAACTCCTAGCTCCCTAAATTCAGCTTGTAGGACCTCATCCCGTTTTTTACCTATATCATTGGTAGCTATATGCACCTCGACAGCTGGCTTTTCACCCTCCCCCTCCAGAATGCCCTGCAGCAACTCGGAGACATCCTTGACCCTTGCACCAGGGAGGCAACATGCCATCCTGGAGTCTCGTTTGCGGAGGCAGAAACGCTTATCTATTCCCCTTACAATAGCATCCACTATCACTATAGCTCTCCCACTCTTTTTCCTGCCCTCCTGTGCAGCAGAGTGTGGGATCAGAGATGGGGTTAGGGGTCAGTGAGGGGATCAGAGGTGGGGATCAGGTCAGAGAGTGGAGTCAGAGGTCTGTGAGTGGGAGTGGAGTCAGAGGTCAGTGAGTGAGCTCTTGAGTCAGTTAGTGGTGAAATTGAGTGTGGTCAGTGAATGGGGTCATAGAAAGGGGTCATGGTTCAGTGAATGGTGTCAGGGGTCAGTGAGTGTGCTCAGAGGCTGGGGTCAGAGAGTGGGGTCAGTGAGTGGGGTAAAGAGCAAGTATCGTTGTGTCAGAGAATGGAGTCAGCGATCAGAAAGTGTTATCGGGGTAAGAAAGTGGGCTCAGAGAGTGTGGTTTGTGGTCAATTAGTGGGATCAGGGGTCAGTGATTGCGATCAGAGAGACTGGTAAGAGAATGAGGTCAGATGTCAGGGAATGTGAACAGAGAATGGGGTTGGGGTCAATAAGTGGGTCAGAAATTGGCGTCAGGACAGAGGGGGTCAGGGGTCACTGACTGGGCTCTGGAGTCAGTTAGTGGTGTCAGAGTGTGCGGGCAGTGAATGGGGACACAAAGAGTGGTTAGGATTCAGTAGGTGGGGTCAGTGGTCAGTGAGTGTGTTCAGAGAGTGGGGCAGAGATTTGGGTCACTGGTTAGTGAGTGGGTTCAGTATTTACTGAGTGGGATAAGAGGTCAGAAAGTGGGGTCAGGGGTCGGAGCGTGGAGTCATGGGTTACAACGTGGTGTCGGGGTCAGAAAGTTGGAACAGAGTGGCATCAGAGGTAAGCGAGTGGGGTCAGTGGTCAGAGTGTGGAATTAGTGGTCAGAGAATGGGGTCACGTGTCAGTGAGTTCAGGCATTAAGGATTCAGGTCAGATGTCAGAGAGTGGGGCCATTGAGTGGGGTCAGGGGCCAGTGAGTGGCTCATTCATTGGGGTCAGGTCAGAGAGTGGGGTCATGGAACAGTGAGTAGGGACAGAGGTCAGTGAGTGCGGTCATTACGTGGGGTCAGAGAGTGTGGTCATGGGTGAGGTAGTGGGGTCAGGGGTCGTCGAGTGTGGTCAGAGAGTTGTATCAGAGTGTGGGTTCACTCAGTGGTGACAGGAGTCCATGAGTTGTGTCAGTGGTCAGAAATTGTGGCGAGTGGGGTAAGCGGTCATACATTACGGCCGATGGTCAGAGAGTGGAGTCAGTGGTCAGAAAGTGATGTCGGGTTCAGAAAGTGGGGTGAGAGAGTGGGATTTGCGCTCAGATAATGGAGTCCTGTTTCAGATAGTGATATCAGGAGTCAGAGATTTGAAGCAGGTGTCAGGGAGTGAGGTCAGGGGTCAGTGAGTGGGGTCAGGGCTCAGAGAGATATGTCAGAGTGTGAGGTCACGGGTCTGTAAGTGGCATCAGAGATTTTGGTCATGTCAGAGAGTAGGGTTAGAGAGTGGGGTCAGAGAGTGAGATCGGAGGTCATTGAGTGAAGTCAGGTGTCAGTCAGTGCGGTCAGATAGTATGGTCAGAAATTGAGTTCAAGTCAGAGATTGGGTCAGGGGTCAGTGAGTGGTCTCTTGGTCTGTTAGTTGAGTAAGTGCACATGGTCAGTGCATGGGGTCAGAGAGATGGGCCAGGGTCAGTGAGTGGTGTCAGTAGTCAGTGAGTGTACTCAGAATGGCATCAGTGAGTGGGGTCAAAGATCAGAGAATACGGTCAGTGAGTGGTGTCAATGGTCAGTGAGTGGGTTCAGTGAGTGGGGTAAGGGGTCAGAAAGTGCTGTCGTGTCAGATAGTGGAGTCACCGGTCAGAAAGTGGTAATGGGGTCACGTGTCAGAGAGTGACTCAGGCATCACGGCGTCAGGGGTCAGAGAGTGGCTCAGAGATTGGTGTCAGGTCATAGAGTGGGGTCAGGGGTCAGTAAATAGGGACAGGGTTCAGTGAGTGGGCTCAGAGAGTGGGGTCAGTAAGTGGGGTCAAAGAGTGGGGTCATGGGTCAGTTAGTGGTGTCAGGGGTCATCGAGTGTGGTCTGAGAGTGGTATCAGAATACGGGGCCGTTGAGTAGGGTCAGGAGTCACTGGTTGGGGCAGGGGTCAGAGATTTGGGGCAGGTGGCAGGAGTGAGGTCAGGGGTCAGTGAGTGGGGTCAAAGTTCAGATAGATGGGTAAGAGTTTGGGGTCAGGGATCCATAAGTGGCGTCAGAGATTTTGGTCAGGTCTGAGAGTGGGGTCAGAGAATGTGGTCACAGAGTGGGGTCAGCTGTCATTGAGTGAGGTCAGATGTCAGTCAGTGTGGTCAGATAGCGTGGTCAGAAATTGAGGTCAGAGTTCAGTGAGTGGTGTCAGTGAGTGGGGTCAGAGATTGGGGTCAAGTCAGAAATTGGGTCAGGGGTCAGTGAGTAGGCTCTTGGGTCTGGTGGGGGGTAATTGCATACAGTCAGTGAATGGGGTCAGAGCGAGATGGGCCAGGGTCAGTGAGTGGAGTCAGGAGTCAGTGAGTGTTCTCAGAGTGGCGTCAGCAAGTGGGGTCCATGGTCAGTGAGTGGGGTCAGTGAGTGGAGTAAGGGGTCAGAAAGTGCTGTCGTGTCAGAGAGTGGAGTCAGCAGTCAGAAAGTGGTAATGGGGTCACGTGTCAGAGAGTGAGTCAGGCATCACGGCGTCAGGGGTCAGAGAGTGGCTCAGAGATTGCGGTCTGTTAATAGAGTGGGGTCAGGGGTCAATAAATAGGAACAGGGGTTAGTGAGTGGGGTCAGAGCGTGGGGTCAGAGCGTGGGGTCAGTAAGTGGGGTCAGTAAGTGGGGTCATGGGTCAGAGTGGGGTCAGGGGTCATTGAGTGTGGTCTGAGTATGGTATCAGATTATGGGGCCGTTGAGTAGGGTCAGGAATCAGTGGGTGGGGTCAGGGGTCAGGGAGCGTGGTCTAGTGTCATGGAGTGGGGTCAGGGAGTGGGTCAAGGGGTCAGAAAGTTAATTCAAGGTTCAGAGAGTGGAGTCCGCAGTCAGAACATGGTGTTGGGGTCACAAAATGGGGTCAGAGAGTGGGGTTTGCGGTCAGATAACGGGATCAGGGTTCAGAGAATTGGGGCAGTTGTCAGTGTGTGACATCAGGTGTCCGTAAATGGGGTGAGTGGTCAGATAGAGGGGTCAGAGTTTGGAGTCTGGGGTACTGAATTGGGGTCAGAGATTTTGGTCAGGTCAGAGCAAGGTCAGTGAGTGGTGTCAGCGAGTGGGTCAGATAGTGGGGTCAGAGGTCAGTGAGTGGGGTCAGCTGTCAGTGAGTGGGATCAGAGATTGGGATCAGGTCAGAGAGTGGGGTCAGGTGTCAGTGAGTGTGATCTTGGGTCAGTTAGTGAAGGACATTCTTGCTATTGAGGGAGTGCAGCGAAGGTTCACCAGACTGATTCCCGGGATGGCGGGACTGACCTATCAAGAAAGACTGGATCAACTGGGCTTGTATTGACTGGAGTTCAGAAGAATGAGAGGGGACCTCATAGAAACATTTAAAATTCTGACGGGGTTAGACAGGTTAGATGCAGGAAGAATGTTCCCAATGTTGGGGAAGTCCAGAACCAGAGGTCACAGTCTAAGGATAAGGGGTAAGCCATTTAGGACAGAGATGCGGAGGAACTTCTTCACCCAGAGAGTGGTGAACCTGTGGAATTCTCTACCACAGAAAGTTGTTGAGGCCAATTCACTAAATATATTCAAAAAGGAGTTAGATGAGGTCCTTACTACTAGGGGGATCAAGGGGTATGGCGAGAAAGCAGGAATGGGGTACTGAAGTTGAATGTTCAGCCATGAACTCATTGAATGGCGGTGCAGGCTAGAAGGGCCGAATGGCCTACTCCTGCACCTATTTTCTATGTTTCTATGTTTCTAATCTTGTGCAGTCAGAGAGAGGGGTCAGGAGTCAGTGAGTGGTTTCAGGGTTCAGTGAATGTGCTCAGAGAGTGGGGTCAGAGGCCAGAGAGTGGGGTCTGTGTGTGGTGTCAGTGGTCAGAGAGTGTGGTCAGTGAGTGGGGCAAGGAGATAGTGCAGTCAAGTAAACGAGAGTGGAGTCAGCGGGCAGAAATTTTTGTTGGGGTCAGAAAGTGGGGTTTGCCGACAAAGAGTGGAATCAGGTGTCAAAGAATTGGGTCAGGTGTCAGAGAATGAGGTCAAGGGTCAGTGAGTGGGTTCAGTGGTCTATGAGTGCAATCAGAGAGAATGTTAAAAGAATGAGGTCAGAGTTCAGTGAATAGGGTCAGAGAGTGGGGTTGGGGTCAGTGAGTGGGTCAGAGCTTGAGGTCAAGTCAGAGGGTGGGTTAACTGGTCAGTAAATCGGCTCTGGGGCCAGTTAGAGAGTAAGTGTGTGCATTCAGTGAATAGGGTCAAAGAGATGGGTCAGGGTTCAGTGCGTTGGTTAAAGGGTCAGTGAGTGTGCGCAGAGTGAGGTCAGAGGTGAGAGAGTGGCATCAGTGACAGGTGAATGGGCTCAGGAATCAGTGAGTTGGCTAAGGGGTCAGAAAATGGGGTCAGGGGTCAGAGAGTCATGTCAGGGGTCACAAAGCGGTGTTGAGGTCAGAGAGTATGGTCAGAGATTGGGTTCAGAGGTCAGTGAGGAGGGTCAGAGAGTGGGGTCATGGTTCAGTGAGGAGGGACAGGGGTCAGTGTGTAGGAACAGTGAATGGGGTCATTAAGTGGTGTCAAGGGTCAATTAGTGGGGTCAGGGGTGGTATCAGAGTTTGGGGCCATTGAGTGGTGTCAGGAGTCAGTGAGTTTGTCAGGGGTCAGAGAATGGGGTCAGGGTCAGAGTGGTCTCAGTGAGTGGGGTAAGGTATCATAAAGTGCGGTCAAAGATCAGAGAGTGGAGTCAGCGGTCAAAATGTGGTGTCGGTGTCAGAAAGTGAGGTCAGAGAGTGGGGTTTAGGTCACATAATGGGGTCAGAATTCAGAGAGTGGGGTCAGGGGTCAGAGATTTGGAGCAGGTTTCAGGATGTGAGGTGAGGGGTCAGTGAATGGACTCAGGTGTCAGATAGAGGGGTCACAGTGTGGTGTCAGGTGTCAGTAACTGGGATCATTGAAGGATTTTGCTCAGTTCAGTGAGTGGGGTCAGTGATGGAGGTCAGGGGTCAGTGAGTGGGGTCAGGGGTTAGAGTGCGGTCAGAGAGAATGGTAATAGACTAGGGTCAGAGGTCAGAGATTGGGGTTTGGTTCATTGAGTGGGTCAGAGATTGGGTTCAGGTCAGTGAGTGGAGTCAGTGGTCAGTGCATGTGCTCTGGGGTCAGTTAGAGGGGTAAGTGTGTACGGTCAGTGAATGGGTTCAGAGATAGATGTCAGGGGTCAGTGAGTGGGCTCAGGATTCACTGAGTGGGATAAGTGCTCAGAAAGTGGGGTCAGGAACGGAGAGTGAGGTCAGCCGTCACAAAGTGGTGCCGGGGTCAGAAAGTGGGGACAGAGAGTGGTGTCAGAGATCAGAGAGTGGAACCAGAGGTCAGAGAATGGTGTCACGTGTCAGACAGTCGTCAGTGAGTCGCTCAGAGATTGGGGTCAGGTCAATGAGTGGGATCAGTAAGTGGCGTAATGGGTCAGTTAGTTGGGTCAGGGATCATCGAGTGTGGTCACAGAATAGTATCAAAGTATAGGGTCATTGAGTGGGGTCAGGAGTACGTGAGTGGGGTCAGGGGACTGAGAATGTGGTCAGAGTGGAGTCAGGGATAAGAGAGTGGTCCATGTTCGCGTTGCCCTCTCGTAATGACCCTGTTTCTGGAGCTCTGAAACTACTGTTTCTGGAACTCCTAATTTCCCTGCTAATGGAGCTTTTAATTTCCCTCTTTATCAAGGTGCTATTTCCAGTGACTCAGAGCTCCTCATTCACAAGTTTCAGGTGCACCTACTTTCCCTGTTTCTGGAGCCGCTTATTCCGATGTTTCTGGAGTTATTATCCCTGTTTCTGGAGCTCATAATTCCCCTATTTCTGGAGCACATCATTCCATTGTTTCTGGATCTAATTCCCTCTGTTTCTGGAGCTAATTCCCCTGTTTTAGGAGCTAATTCCTCCCTCTCTGGAGCTCCTAATTCCCGTTTCTATAGTTGCGAATTCCTTTGTTTTTGCAGCTCATAATTCCTCTCTTTCTGAAGCTTCTAATACCTCAATTTCTGGAACTAATTCCCTTGTTTATGGAGCTCCTGATCCCCCCGATTCTGGAGCTCTAAATGTCCCTGCTTCTGGAGCATCTACCTTCGCTGTATCTGGAGATCCTAATTCCCCTGTTGAGGGGATCGTTCCTCTGTTTCTGGAGCAAATTTCCCTGTTCCTGGAGCTCCTTATTCCACTGTTTCTAGAGCTCCCAATTCCCCTGTTCATGTCACTAATTTCCCTATTTCTGGAGCTCTTAATTTCTCAGTTTCTGAAGCCAATTTCCAGGTTGCTGCAGGTCCTAATTACCCCGTTGCTGGAGTTCCTATTTCTTCATTAATTCCATTGTTTCCGGAGCTCCTAATTCCACTGGTGTTGGAAATAATTCAGCTGTTTCTGGAGGTAATTTCCCTGTTTCTGGAGCAGCTAATTCCACACCTTCTGAAGTCACTAATTCCACTTAAGGCAGGTAAGTAACTGGTAGTGATTGTGGGTTAAGTATTTATTATAAATTAATATATAGCATATAATTAAATACTAAAAATTAACCTTTATTTGTTTAACTAATTTAATAAACTATATGGGGTATATACTTGATTAACGCTAAAATGATTAATTAAAAAATATAATGGGAAAACAGGAGACGTGTTGCTGCTGAATTATGTGGGAGCTTCTGGACGTTTTGGTCCAGGGTGACTACATCTGCGGTAAGTGTCTACGGCTTGACGAATTTCGGATTTGAGTTGAGGAGCTGGAGTCTGAGCTGCAGACATTGTGAGACATCAGGGAGGGAGAAAGTTACCTGGATCTTTTACTCCAGGAGACAGCCACACCCTCCAGATTAAATACTTCAGGATTGACACGTGGTCAGGGACAGGAGGGTTTGACTGCGAGAGAAGCTGGTAAGGGGATTTCGGACGTAGTATTGCAGGAGCCTCAGTCCCTGCACTTGTCCAATAGATTTTAGGTTCTTGCAACCCTTGTGAACCGGTGTGCAGACTGTGGGATGGACGACCTTGGTGCAGAATGCCATTCAAGTGGGGGGAGTAAAGAGACAGGTGGTTGTAGTAGGGGACATTATAGTTAGGGGGATAGATACAGTTCTCTGCAGCCAAGAGCGTACATCCCGAAGGCTGTGTTGCCTTCCCAGTGCCTGGGTAAAGGACATCTCCTCCGGGCTGGAGAAGAATTTGGAGTGGGATGGGGAGGATCCAGTTGTCGTGGTACACGTAAGTACCATTGACATAGGTAGGACTATGAAAGGGGCTCTGCTGAGAGTGATTGAACAGCTAGGGACTACATTGAAAAGCAGAACCACAAAGGTAATAATCTCGGCATTATTACCTGAGCCACGAACAAATTGACATGGGGTCAATGGAATCGCGGAGATGAATGCGTGGCTCAGAGGCTGGTGTGGGAGAAGTGGGTTTCGATTCGTGGGGCACTGGCACCAATACTCGGGAAACAGAGACCTGTTCCTTGGGGATGGATTACACCTGAACTATGCTGGGACCAGCGTTCCAGCGATTCAAATAACTAGGGAGTTAGACAGGGCTTAAACTAAATAAATGGGTGGGGGGGGGGGAGGGGAGGGGCACGGTGGTAGTAGAGAAAAATCTAGAATGCTAAAGAGAAAAGAAAAGGAAGCAATGCAGGAAAGTGATTGAGGTAAGGATTACCAGATTCTGTCAGGAAGGGACAGAGCATACAAACAAAAGAGTGCACTAGGAAATAGGGTCCAGGCAATAAAAATAGCGATACGACAAATAGGGATATAGTACCAAATAATGTTAAGATGTCTAATAATTTTAAAAATACAAATCTAAAAACACTGCATCTGAATGCACGAAGCATCTGTAATAAGCTAGATGAATTAACAGCGCAAATCGATTTAAACGGATACAATATAGTTTTAATTACGGAGACATGGTTGCAGGTTGACGAGGATTGGGAACTGAATATCCAAGGATATTCGATGTTTAGGAAGGACAGGCAAAAAGGAAAAGGGATGGTGTGGCATTGTTAGTAAAGGATGAAATCAGAGCAATAGTGAGAAAGATATTGGCTCAGAAAATCAAGATATAGAATCAGTCTGGGTGGAGCTAAGGAGCACCAAGGGGCAGAAAACATTGCTGGGAGTTGTATATAGGCCTCCAAACAGTAGTGGTAGTGTAGGGGTCTGCATCAAACAGTAAATTAGAGATGCATGTAACAAGTGTACTACAGTAATCGTAGTGACTTTAATCTACATATTGACTGGCCAAACCAAAGTAGTAATAATACTGTGGAAGAAGAATTCCTGGCATGTGTACGAGATGATTTTTTAGACCAGTATTCTGAGGAGCCTATTAGGCAACAAGCTATCCTAGATTGGGTATTGTGTAATGAGAAGTGGTTAATTAACAGTCTTGTTGTGCTGGGTCCTTTCGGGAAGAGTGATCATAACATGATTGAATTCTTTATTAAGATGGGAAGTGAAGTAGTCCAATCCTAAACTAGGGTCCTAAATTTAAACAGGGGAACTACAAAGGTATGAGGAATGAATTGGCTATGATAGATTGGGAAGATGCATTAAAAGGCTTTATGGTGTATAAGCAAAGGTTAACATTTAAGGAACGAATGTATGCAACAGTTATACATTCCTTGCTGGCGTAAAAACACAAAAGGAAACGTGGCCCAACTATGGCTAACAAAATAAATTAAGGATGGTATTCGATCCAAAGAGCAGTCATACAAAGTTTCCAGAAAAGGTAGCAAGCCTGAGGATTGGGAGCAGTTAAGAATTCAGCAAAAAAAGACCAAGAGATTGATTGAGGAGAAAAATAGAGTATTAGAGTAAACTTGCCAGGAACATAAAAACTGACGGTAAAAGTTTCTACAAGAAAAATAAAAAGATTAGTGAAGACAAATGTAGGTCCGTTACAGTCAGAAATTGGATAATTTATAATGGGGAACAAGGAAATGGCAGAACAATTAAATAAATACCTTGGTTGTGTCTTCGTGGAAGAGGACACAAATAACGTCCCAGAAATGCTCGGGAGCCAAGGGTCTAGTGAGCAAGAGGAGTTAAAGGAAATGAGTATTAGGAAGAAAATAGTGCTCGAGAAGCTAATGGGACTAAAGGCTGATAAATCCCCATGGCCTGATGATCTGCAACTCAGAGTACTAAAAGAGGTAGCCATGGAAATAGTGGATGCATTGTTGTCAACTTCCAAAATTCTATAGATTATGGAATAGTTGCTGCAGATTGGAGGGTGGCAAATGTAACTCCACTATTTAAAAAAGGAAGGAGAGAAACCGGGAACTGCAGACCGTTTGGTCTAACATCAGTAGTAGGGAAAATGCTAGAGTCTATTATAAAGGATGTGATAACGGCACACTTAGATAATATCAATTAGGCAAGTCAACATGGATTTATGAAAGGAAAATCATGTTTGACAAACCTGCTGGAGTTTTTTGAGGATGTAACTGATAGAATAGATGAGGGAGAACCAGTGGAAGTAGTGCATTTGGATTTTCATAAGGCGTTTGATAAAGTCCCATGTAAGAGATGAGTGTGCAAAATTAAAGCACATAGGATTGGGGGTAATGTGGTGGCATAGATTGAAAATTGGTTCACTGACAGGAAGCAGAAAGGAGGAATAAATGGGTCTTTTTCGGGGTTGTGGGCAGCGACTAGTGGGGTACCACAGGGATTAGTGCTTGGGCCCCAGTATATATATAAATGATTTGGATGAGGGAAACAAATGTAATATTTCCAAGTCTGCTGACGACACAAAACTAGGTGGGATTGTGAGTTGTGAGGAGGATACAATGACGCTGCAAGGCAAGTTAGATAGATTGAGTGAGTGGGCAAAAACACATGGTAAATGCAGTATAACGTGGATGAATGTGAAGTTATCCACTTTGGTAGGAAAAACAAAGACAAAGTATTATTTAAATGGTGATAGCTTGGAAAATATCGATGTACAACGACACCTGGGTGTGCTTGTACACCAGTAATTGAAAGCAAACATGCAGGTGAAGCAAGCAGTTAGGAAGGCAAATATATGTTGGACTTCATTGCAAGAGGATTACATAGAAACATAGAAACATAGAAAATAGGTGCAGGTGTAGGCCATTTGGCCCTTCGAGCCTGCACCGCCATTTAATAAGATCATGGCTGATCATTCCCTCAGTACCCCTTTCCTGCTTTCTTGCCAAACCCCTTGATCTCTTTAGATGTAAGGGCCATATCTAACTCCATTTTGAATATATCTAATGAACTGGCATCGACAACTCTCTGCGGTAGGGAATTCCACAGGTTAACAACTCTCTGACTGAAGATGTTTCTCCTCATCTCAGTTCTAAATGGCCTACACTTTATCCTAAGACAAAGTCCCCTGTTTCTGGACTTTCCCAACATCGGGAACATTCTTCCCACATTTAACCTGTCCAGTCCCATCAGAATCTTATACGTTTCAATGAGATCCCCTCTCATCCTTCTATACGCCAGTAAATAAAGGCCCAGTTGATCTAGTATCTCCTCATATGTCAGTCCAGCTATCCCGGGAATCAGTCTGGTGAACCTTCGCTGCACTCGCTCAATAGCAAAAAAGTCCTTCTTCAGATTAGGAGACCAATATTCCAGGTGAGGCCACACCAAGGCCCTGTACAATGGCAGTAAGACCTCCCTGCTCCTATACTCAAATCCCCGAGTTATGAAGGCCAACATACCATTTGCATTCTACACCACCTGCTGTACCTGCATGCCAATTTTCAATGACTGATGAACCATGACACCCAGGTCTCGTTGTAACTCCCCTTTTCATAATCTGCCGCCATTCAGATAATATTCTGCCTTCGTGTTTTTGCTCCCAAAGTGGATAACCTCACATTTATCCACATTATACTGCATCTGCCATGCATTTGCCCACTCACCGAACCTGTCCAAGTCACCCTGCAGCCTCTTAGCGTCCTCCTCACAGCTCACACCGCCACCCAGTTTCGTGTCATCTGCAAATTTCGAGATATTACACTCAATTCCTTCATCTAAATCATTAATGTATATTGTAAAGAGCTGGGGTCCCAGCACTGAGCCCTGCGGCACTCCACCAGTCACTGCCTGCCATTCTGAAAAGGATCCATTTATCCCCACTCTCTGCTTCCTGTCTGCCAACCAGTTCTCTATCCACGTCAGTACATTACCCCCAATACCATGTGCTTTAATTTTGCACACCAATCTGTTTTGCGGGACCTTGTCAAAAGCCTGTTGAAAGTCCAAATACACCACATCCACTGGTTCTCCCTTGTCCACTCTGCTAGTTACATCCTCAAAAAATTCCAGATGATTCGTCAAGCATGATTTCCCTTTCATAAATCCATGCTGACTTGGACCGATCCTGTCAATGCTTTCCAAATGTGCTGTTATTTCATCCTCAATGATTGATTCCAACATTTTCCCCAATACTGATGTCAGGCTAACCGGTCTATAATTAACTTGAGTACAGGAGCAAGGATGTCTTATTACAGTTATACAATCATATTATTATCATCATAGGCAGTCCTTCTAAAGCGAGGAAGACTTGCTTCCACTCTAAAAGTGAGTTCTCAGGTGACTGAAAAGTCCAATACAGGAATTACAGTCTCTGTCACAAGTAGGGCAGACAATCGTTAAAGGAAAGGGTGGGTCGGGAGTCTGGTTTGCTGCATGCTCCTTCCATTGCCTGTGCTTGCTTTCTGCGTGCTCTTGGCAATGAGACTCGAGGTGTTCAGCGCCCTCCCGGATGCTCTTCCTCCACTTATGGCGGTCTTCGGCCAGGCACTCCCAGGTGTCGGTGGGGATATTGCATTTTATAATGGAAGCTTTGAGGGTGACCTTGAAACGTTTTCTCTGCCCACCTGGGGCTCACTTGCCGTGTAGGAGTTCCAAGGAGAGCACTTGCTTTGGGAGTCTTGTGTCAGGCTTGCAAACAATGTGGCCCGCCCAATGGAGCTGGTGGTCAGTGTGGTCAGTGCTTCGATGCTGGGGAAGTTGGTCTGATCGAGGACACTAACGTTGGTGTATCTGTCCTCCCAGGGGTTTTGCAGGATCTTGCGGAGACATTGTTGGTGGTATTTCTCCAGCGATTTGAGGTGTCTACTGTATATGGTCCACGTCCCTGAGCCATACAGGTGGGCAGGTATCACTACAGCCGTGTAGACCATAAGCTTGGTGCCAAATTTGAGGGCCTGATCTTTGAACACTCTCTTCCTCAGGCAGCCAAAGGCTGCACTGGCGCACCGTTGCATCTCGTCATCGATGTCTACCCTTGCTGATAATAAGCTCCCGAGGTATGGAAAGTGGTCCATGTTGTCCAGGGCCACGCCGTGGATCTTGATGACTGCGAGGCAATGTTGTGTGGTGGGGTCAGGTTGATGGACCTTTGTCTTATGGATGTTTAGTGTAAGGCCCATGCTTTCATATGCCTCGGTGGAGATGTTGACAATGACTTGGATTTCAGCCTCTGAATGTGCGCAGACGCAAGCATCATCTGCATACTGTAGCTCGACAGCAGAAGATGGAATGGTCTTGGATCTGGCCTGGAGGTGACGAAAGTTGAACAGGTTCCCACTGGTTTTGTATGTTTAGTTCCACTCCAATGGGGAGCTTGTTGAGTGTGAGGTGGCGCATTGCAGCGAGGAAGATCGAGAAGAGGGTTGGCGCGATGATGCAGTCCTGCTTGACCCCGGTCCGGACGTGGATTGGGTCTGTGGTGGATCTGCTGGTCAGGATCACAGCTTGCATGTCATCGTGGAGCAGGCGGAGGATAGTGACAAACTTTTGAGGGCAGCTAAAACGGAGAGGGATGCTCCATAGTCCCTCATGGTTAACAGTGTTAAAGGCCTTTGCAAGGTCAAAGGTGGCCATGTATCAGAGTTGGTGCTTTTCCCTGCATTTCTCTTGCAGTTGTCGTGCCGTAAAATCATGTCTGTTGTATCCCGTAGGGAACGGAATCCACATTGTGACTCTGGGAGGAGTTCCTCAGCCACAGGGAGAAGATGGTTGAGGAGGATTCTAGCAATTACCTTACCTTGCTGATAAGAAGATTGCTCTGTTGTTGCCGCATTTGGACTTGTCCCCTTTTTTAAGGATGATCATGATTACTGCATCTCTGAGATCTCCCGGCATGCTCTCCTCCGTCCAGATGCGATCGATGAGGTCATGCATTCGTGCCACTGGTGCCTCTCCACCGTACTTCAGTGCCTCAGCGGGGATTCCATCTGCTCCCGATGCCTTGTTGTTCTTGAGCTGACAATTGGCCACAAAAAAGCAGGAAACTATAGATCAGTTAGCCTAACATCTGTGGTTGGGAAAATGTTGGAGTCCATTAGTAAAGAATCAGTAGCAGGAAATTTGGAAAAGCAAAATTCGGTCAGGCAGAATCAGCATGGATTTATGAAGAGGAAATAATGTTTGACACATTTGCTGGAGTTCTTTGAGGATGTAACGGACAGGGTGGATATCGGGGAACCAGTGGATGTGGTGTAGTTGGACTTCCAGAAGGCATTTGACAAGGTGCACATAAATGGATACTGCACAAGATAAAAGTTCACGGGGTTGGGAATAATACATTAGCATGGATAGAGGATTGACTGCCTAACAGAAAACAGAGAGTTGGGATAAATGGTTCATGCTCTGGTTGGCAACTAGTAACTAGTGGGGTGCCACAGGGATCAGTGCTGGGTGTAACGTAGCCAAGCTTGCTGACGATAAAAAGATGGGAGGAAAAGCAATGAGTGAGGCAGACACAAAAAATCTGCAAAAGGACATAGACAGGCTAAGTGAGTGGGCAAAAATTTGGCAGATGGAGTATATGTTGGAAAGTGTGAGATCATGCACTTTGGCAGAAAAAAAATCAAAGAGCAAGTTATTATTTAAATCGAGAAAAATTGCAAAGTGCCACAGTATAGCGGGACCTGCGGGTATTTGTGCATGAAACACAAAAGGAAAGTATGCTGGTACAGCAAGTGCTCAGGAAGGCTAATGGTATCTTGTCCTTTATTGCAAAGGGGATGGAGTATAAAAGCAGGGATGTCTTACTACAGCTATATAAGGTATTGCTGAGGCCACACCTGGAATACTGCATCCAGTTTTGGTTTCCATATTTACGAAAGGATATACTTGCTTAGGAGGCAGCTCAGAGAAGGTTCACTAGGTTGATTCCGGGGATGAGGGGGTTGACATGAGGAAAGGTTGAGTAGGTTGGGCCTCTACTCATTGGAATTCAAAGGAATGAGAGGTGATCTTATCGAGACATGTAAGATTATGGAGGGGCTTAAAAACATAGAAAATAGGTGCAGGAGTAGGCCATTCGGCCATTCGAGCCTGCATCACCATTCAAGAAGATCACTTCACTATCCCTTTCCTGCTTTCTCTTCATATCCCTTGATCCCTTTAGCCATAAGGGCCATATCTAACTCCCTCTTGAATATATCTAATGAACTGGCATCAACAACTCTCTGCGGTAGAGAATTCCACAGGTTAACAACTCTCTGAGTGAAGACGTTTCTCCTCATCTCAATCCTAAATGGCTTACTCCTTATCCTTAGACTGTGACCCCTGGTTCTGGACTTCTCCAACATCGGGAACATTCTTCCTGCATCTAACCTGTCCAGTCGAGTCAGAATTTTATATGTTTCTATGAGATCTCCTCTCATTCTTCTAAACTTCAGTGAATACAGGCCCAGTCAATCCAGTCTCTCCTCATATATCAGTCCTGCCATCCTGGGAATCAGTCTGGTGAACCTTCGCTGCACTCCCTTAAAGCGGTAACATCCTTCCACAGATTAGTGGACCAAAATTGAACACAATATTCCAGATGGGGCCTCACCAAGGCCCTGTACAACTGCAGTAAGACATCCCTGCCCCTGCTGCTATACTCAAATCCCGCAGCTATGATGGCCAACATGTCATTTGCCTTCTTCACCGCCTACTGTACCTATATGCCAACTTTCAATGATTGATGTACCATGACATTCAGTTCTCATTGCACCTCCCCTTTTCCTAATCTGCCGCCATTCAGATTATATTCTGCCTTCATGTTTTTGCCACCAAAGTGGATAACCTCACATTTATTCACATTATACAGCATCTGCCATGCATTTGCCCACTCATCTAACCTGTTCAAGTCACCCTGCAGCCTCTTAGCATCCTCCTCACAGCTCACACTGCCACCCAGCTTAGTGTCATCTGCAAACTTGGAGATATTACACTCAATTCCTTCATCTTAATCATTGATGTATATTGTAAATAGCTGGGGTCGCAGCACGGAGCCCTGCAGCTCCCCACTAGTCACATCTTGCCATTCTGAAAAGGAACCGTTTATCCCGACTCTCTGTTTCCATCTGCCAACCAGTTCTCTATCCATGTCAATACATTACCCCCAAACCCATGTGCTTTGATTTTGCACACCAATCTCTTGTGTGGGACCTTGCCAAAAGCATTTTGAAAGTCCAAATACACCACATCCACTGGTTCTCCCTTGTCCACTCTACTAGTTGCATCCTCAAAAAATTATAGAAGATTTGTCAAGTATGATTTCCCTTTCATAAATCCTTGCTGACTTGGACCGATCCTGTCACTGCTTTCCAAATGCGCTGTTATTACATCTTTAATAATTGATTTCAGCACTTTCGCCACTACCGATGACAGGCTAATCGGGCTATACCCATTTTCTCTCTCCCTCCTTTTTTCAAAAGTGGGGTTACATTAGCTATCTTCCAATCCATAGGAACTGATCCAGATTCTTAAAATGTTGGAAAATTACCACCAATGCATCCACTATTTCTAGGGCCACTTCCTTAAGTATCTGGGATGCAGACTATCAGGCCCCGGGGATTTATCAGCCTTCAGTTGCATCAATCTCCCCACGCAATTTCCTGACTAATAAGGATTTCCTTCAGTTTCTCCTTCTCGCTAGACCCTTGACAGGGTGGATGTAGGGAGGATGGTTCCACTGATGGGGGAGACTCGAACTAGAGGGCACCATCTTAGCATAAGGGGCCGCTCATTTAAAACAGAGATGAGGAGAAATTTCTTCTCTCAGAGGGTTGTTAATCTGTGGAATTTGCCACTTCAGAGAGCTGTGGAAGCTGGGACATTGAATAACTTTAACACAGAGATAGACGTTTTCTTAATTGATAAGGGGATGAGGGGATATGGGGAGCGGGCCGGGATATGGAGCTGAGTCTATGATCAGATCAGCCATGATCTTATTGAATGACGGAGCAGGCTTGAGGGGCTGTATGGCCTACTCCTGTTCCTATTTCCTATGTTCTTATGTACAGGGCTGAGGTTTTGCTTAGCTTACCATAACCCCGAGAGCTCTCCCTGCCCTTCCATCAATCCCTATCACAGCTGCCACTCCCGCTCCACCAATTCCCCATCACACAGTGCCCCTACTCCTCCCCGTCCTTCAATTCCCCGTCACACATTGCGCCTCCCCCACAATCAATCCCGCATCACAAACTGCCCCTCCCCTCCACATCCATTAATTCTCCCATTACGCACTGCCCCTTCTATCCCTCCATCACACAATGCAGCTCCCCCTCCCCCTCCATCACTAGCCAAACAGTAGCTCCTCTCTTTATTTCCTCCTCCCCCAGTGTCCCACACCCTCCGTATCCCCCTCCCCTAGTGTCCCCATTATCCCCCTCCCCCAGTGTCCCATGTCCCCAGTATCCCCCTCCCCCAGTGTCCCACACCCTCCGTATCCCCCTCCCCCAGTGTCCCACACCCTCCGTATCCCCCTCCCCCAGTGTCCCACACCCTCCGTATCCCCCTCCCCCAGTGTCCCATGTCCCCATTATCCCCCTCCCCCAGTGTCCCACACCCTCCGTATCCCCCTCCCCCAGTGTCCCATGTCCCCATTATCCCCCTCCCCCAGTGTCCCATGTCCCCAGTATCCCCCTCCCCCAGTGTCCCACACCCTCCGTATCCCCCTCGCCCAGTGTCCCACGCCTTCCGTATCCCCCTCCCCCAGTGTCCCATGTCCCCAGTATCCCCCTCCCCCAGTGTACCACACCCTCCGTATCCCCCTCCCCCATGTCCCCATTATCCCCCTCCCCCAGTGTCCCCAGTATCCCCCTCCCCCAGTGTCCCATGTCCCCCAGTGTCCCATCCCCTCAGTATGCCCCCTCTCGCTGTATGATCACAAGCGCCTGCCTCCCGCTCCCGGACTCCGGGGCCGCCGCTGCACCATTGTGGGCCAGGCAACACCGACCTTCGGCATCGATGAGCCACTTCCGGTCGGCGGCTGCTGGGCCTGACTCATCTCCCCTGGCAACTGGGGACAGAACTTGGAAAACCTGGATTAATTATGACAGATTTGCTGAATTCGGTTGGTTTTGCCGATACGATTCTCGGTTTTATAGTTTTATTAATAAACAAATGCCAAGTTGGATTATTCTATTTTGACATGAGCGATTGCTCACTGTTTTTTTTAAAATTCATAGCCAATCGTTCCAATTCTTTGTCAAATCACAAACGCCAGAGGTCACCTTGCACACATCAAGGATCACTCTGCGCCAATGCTCTTAGCCAAAAGGCCGAGAGCCACTGCACCGTTCCTGGAAGTACTGCAATACCAGGTTCGTCCCATGGAGGTGGATGGGTCAGGCCCCCCACACACCTCCTATTTCCAAAAAAGCAAGCATATACCTTCCTGATCCAGGGAGAACCACCTTGGGGTTATGGTGGTTACTCCCCTGTCAGGTCAGCTACGCATGGTCTTAGCCAAAAGGCCGAGAAGCGATGCTCACTGTTGCCCCAGCACCACCTGCCCTGCCAACAGGAGACCATGTGATGACCCGGAGCCGAGGAGACCATGTGATGAGCATGCACTGGGGAAAATGCGCAGGAGCCCACTGCGCAGGCTGGAGATGGGCATGCGCAGTGTGGCTCTAATCAGAGCTGCGTAGTATGTGACCGAAGTCGCCATTTGGAGCCAAAACAGAAGCATCGATCCGCAGGGGAGTAACGCACTCGGCGGGCAGGCTTCATGAACACCTGGTGTAGGTTGCACACCCGAACTCGGAAACTACAGGTCCCTAATTTGCTGCTCCGCGGCTTATTCACGATTCCGGGCCCAGGCTGACGGCCGCCATATTCGTAAAGGGCAGCTGCAGGTTTGTGTGATTCAGCGAGACACAGCGCATGCGTCATGAGCGAGGTGTGGGCGGGGCTTCAGGGTCCCAGTGACTGAACCCAGACAGAGTAAGAGTCAGAGTTAGAGTTAGGGGAGGGGAACCAGTGAGTGTAGAACTGAACCCAGACAGAGTCAGTCCTTCAGGGGAGGGGAACCAGTGAGTGTAGAACTGAACCCAGACAGAGTCAGTCCTTCAGGGGAGGGGAACCAGTGAGTGTAGAACTGAACCCAGCCAGAGTCAGTACCTTCAGGGGAGGGGAACCAGTGAGTGTAGAACTGAACCCAGCCAGAGTCAGTACCTTCAGGGGAGGGGAACCAGTGAGTGTAGAACTGAACCCAGACAGAGTCAGACCTTCAGGGGAGGGGAACCAGTGAGTGTAGAACTGAACCCAGACAGAGTCAGTCCTTCAGGGGAGGGGAACCAGTGAGTGTAGAACTGAACCCAGCCAGAGTCAGTACCTTCAGGGGAGGGGAACCAGTGAGTGTAGAACTGAACCCAGACAGAGTCAGTCCTTCAGGGGAGGGGAACCAGTGAGTGTAGAACTGAACCCAGCCAGAGTCAGTACCTTCAGGGGAGGGGAACCAGTGAGTGTAGAACTGAACCCAGACAGAGTCAGTCCTTCAGGGGAGGGGAACCAGTGAGTGTAGAACTGAACCCAGCCAGAGTCAGACCTTCAGGGGAGGGGAACCAGTGAGTGTAGAACTGAACCCAGACAGAGTCAGTCCTTCAGGGGAGGGGAACCAGTGAGTGTAGAACTGAACCCAGCCAGAGTCAGACCTTCAGGGGAGGGGAACCAGTGAGTGTAGAACTGAACCCAGACAGAGTCAGTCCTTCAGGGGAGGGGAACCAGTGAGTGTAGAACTGAACCCAGACAGAGTCAGTCCTTCAGGGGAGGGGAACCAGTGAGTGTAGAACTGAACCCAGCCAGAGTCAGTCCTTCAGGGGAGGGGAACCAGTGAGTGTAGAACTGAACCCAGCCAGAGTCAGACCTTCAGGGGAGGGGAACCAGTGAGTGTAGAACTGAACCCAGACAGAGTCAGTCCTTCAGGGGAGGGGAACCAGTGAGTGTAGAACTGAACCCAGACAGAGTCAGTCCTTCAGGGGAGGGGAACCAGTGAGTGTAGAACTGAACCCAGCCAGAGTCAGTCCTTCAGGGGAGGGGAACCAGTGAGTGTAGAACTGAACCCAGCCAGAGTCAGTCCTTCAGGGGAGGGGAACCAGTGAGTGTAGAACTGAACCCAGACAGAGTCAGTCCTTCAGGGGAGGGGAACCAGTGAGTGTAGAACTGAACCCAGCCAGAGTCAGACCTTCAAGGGAGGGGAACCAGTGAGTGTAGAACTGAACCCAGCCAGAGTCAGTCCTTCAGGGGAGGGGAACCAGTGAGTGTAGAATTAAACCCAGCCAGAGTCAGACCTTCAGGGGAGGGGGACCAGTGAGTGTAGAATTAAACCCAGCCAGAGTCAGTCCTTCAGGGGAGGGGAACCAGTGAGTGTCGAACTGAACCCAGCCAGAGTCAGACCTTCAGGGGAGGGGAACCAGTGAGTGTAGAACTGAACCCAGACAAAGTCAGTACCTTCAGGGGAGGGGAACCAGTGAGTGTAGAACTGAACCCAGCCAGAGTCAGTCCTTCAGGGGAGGGGAACCAGTGAGTGTAGAACTGAACCCAGCCAGAGTCAGACCTTCAGGGGAGGGGAACCAGTGAGTGTAGAACTGAACCCAGCCAGAGTCAGTCCTTCAGGGGAGGGGAACCAGTGAGTGTAGAACTGAACCCAGTCAGAGTCAGACCTTCAGGGGAGGGGAACCAGTGAGTGTAGAATTAAACCCAGCCAGAGTCAGACCTTCAGGGGAGGGGGACCAGTGAGTGTAGAATTAAACCCAGCCAGAGTCAGTCCTTCAGGGGAGGGGAACCAGTGAGTGTCGAACTGAACCCAGCCAGAGTCAGACCTTCAGGGGAGGGGAACCAGTGAGTGTAGAACTGAACCCAGACAAAGTCAGTACCTTCAGGGGAGGGGAACCAGTGAGTGTAGAACTGAACCCAGCCAGAGTCAGTCCTTCAGGGGAGGGGAACCAGTGAGTGTAGAACTGAACCCAGCCAGAGTCAGACCTTCAGGGGAGGGGAACCAGTGAGTGTAGAACTGAACCCAGCCAGAGTCAGTCCTTCAGGGGAGGGGAACCAGTGAGTGTAGAACTGAACCCAGCCAGAGTCAGACCTTCAGGGGAGGGGAACCAGTGAGTGTAGAACTGAACCCAGTCAGAGTCAGTCCTTCAGGGGAGGGGAACCAGTGAGTGTAGAACTGAACCCAGCCAGAGTCAGACCTTCAGGGGAGGGGAACCAGTGAGTGTAGAACTGAACCCAGTCAGAGTCAGTCCTTCAGGGGAGGGGAACCAGTGAGTGTAGAACTGAACCCAGTCAGAGTCAGACCTTCAGGGGAGGGGAACCAGTGAGTGTAGAACTGAACCCAGTCAGAGTCAGACCTTCAGGGGAGGGGAACCAGTGAGTGTAGAATTAAACCCAGCCAGAGTCAGACCTTCAGGGGAGGGGGACCAGTGAGTGTAGAATTAAACCCAGCCAGAGTCAGTCCTTCAGGGGAGGGGAACCAGTGAGTGTCGAACTGAACCCAGCCAGAGTCAGACCTTCAGGGGAGGGGAACCAGTGAGTGTAGAACTGAACCCAGACAAAGTCAGTACCTTCAGGGGAGGGGAACCAGTGAGTGTAGAACTGAACCCAGCCAGAGTCAGTCCTTCAGGGGAGGGGAACCAGTGAGTGTAGAACTGAACCCAGCCAGAGTCAGACCTTCAGGGGAGGGGAACCAGTGAGTGTAGAACTGAACCCAGCCAGAGTCAGTCCTTCAGGGGAGGGGAACCAGTGAGTGTAGAACTGAACCCAGCCAGAGTCAGTCCTTCAGGGGAGGGGAACCAGTGAGTGTAGAACTGAACCCAGCCAGAGTCAGTCCTTCAGGGGAGGGGAACCAGTGAGTGTAGAACTGAACCCAGCCAGAGTCAGACCTTCAGGGGAGGGGAACCAGTGAGTGTAGAACTGAACCCAGCCAGAGTCAGCACCTTCAGGGGAGGGGAACCAGTGAGTGTAGAACTGAACCCAGCCAGAGTCAGACCTTCAGGGGAGGGGAACCAGTGAGTGTAGAACTGAACCCAGCCAGAGTCAGCACCTTCAGGGGAGGGGAACCAGTGAGTGTAGAACTGAACCCAGCCAGAGTCAGACCTTCAGGGGAGGGGAACCAGTGAGTGTAGAACTGAACCCAGCCAGAGTCAGTCCTTCAGGGGAGGGGAACCAGTGAGTGTAGAACTGAACCCAGCCAGAGTCAGTCCTTCAGGGGAGGGGAACCAGTGAGTGTAGAACTGAACCCAGCCAGAGTCAGACCTTCAGGGGAGGGGAACCAGTGAGTGTAGAACTGAACCCAGCCAGAGTCAGCACCTTCAGGGGAGGGGAACCAGTGAGTGTAGAACTGAACCCAGCCAGAGTCAGACCTTCAGGGGAGGGGAACCAGTGAGTGTAGAACTGAACCCAGCCAGAGTCAGCACCTTCAGGGGAGGGGAACCAGTGAGTGTAGAACTGAACCCAGCCAGAGTCAGACCTTCAGGGGAGGGGAACCAGTGAGTGTAGAACTGAACCCAGTCAGAGTCAGTACCTTCAGGGGAGGGGAACCAGTGAGTGTCGAACTGAACCCAGTCAGAGTCAGACCTTCAGGGGAGGGGAACCAGTGAGTGTAGAACTGAACCCAGCCAGAGTCAGCACCTTCAGGGGAGGGGAACCAGTGAGTGTAGAACTGAACCCAGCCAGAGTCAGACCTTCAGGGGAGGGGAACCAGTGAGTGTAGAACTGAACCCAGCCAGAGTCAGACCTTCAGGGGAGGGGAACCAGTGAGTGTAGAACTGAACCCAGCCAGAGTCAGTCCTTCAGGGGAGGGGAACCAGTGAGTGTAGAACTGAACCCAGCCAGAGTCAGTCCTTCAGGGGAGGGGAACCAGTGAGTGTAGAACTGAACCCAGCCAGACCCAGACCTTCAGGGGAGGGGAACCAGTGAGTGTAGATCTGAACCCAGTCAGAGTCAGACCTTCAGGGGAGGGGAACCAGTGAGTGTAGAACTGAACCCAGCCAGACCCAGACCTTCAGGGGAGGGGAACCAATGAGTGTAGAACTGAACCCAACCAGACCCAGACCTTCAGGGGAGGGGAACCAGTGGGTATCGAACTGAACCCAGCCAGACCCAGACCTTCAGGGGAGGGGAACCAATGAGTGTAGAACTGAACCCAGCCAGAGTCAGACCTTCAGGGGAGGGGAACCAATGAGTGCAGAACTGAACCCAGCCAGAGTCAGACCTTCAGGGGAGGGGAACCAGTCAGTGTAGAACTGAACCCAGCCAGAGTCAGTCCTTCAGGGGAGGGGAACCAGTGAGTGTAGAACTGAACCCAGCCAGAGTCAGCACCTTCAGGGGAGGGGAACCAGTGAGTGTAGAACTGAACCCAGCCAGAGTCAGACCTTCAGGGGAGGGGAACCAGTGAGTGCAGAACTGAACCCAGCCAGAGTCAGACCTTCAGGGGAGGGGAACCAGTGAGTGTAGAACTGAACCCAGCCAGAGTCAGTACCTTCAGGGGAGGGGAACCAGTGAGTGTAGAACTGAACCCAGCCAGAGTCAGACCTTCAGGGGAGGGGAACCAGTGAGTGTAGAACTGAACCCAGATAGAGTCAGTCCTTCAGGGGAGGGGAACCAGTGAGTGTCGAACTGAACCCAGACAGAGTCAGACCTTCAGGGGAGGGGAACCAGTGAGTGTAGAACTGAACCCAGACAGAGTCAGTCCTTCAGGGGAGGGGAACCAGTGAGTGTAGAACTGAACCCAGCCAGAGTCAGTACCTTCAGGGGAGGGGAACCAGTGAGTGTAGAACTGAACCCAGCCAGAGTCAGTACCTTCAGGGGAGGGGAACCAGTGAGTGTCGAACTGAACCCAGACAGAGTCAGACCTTCAGGGGAGGGGAACCAGTGAGTGTAGAACTGAACCCAGCCAGAGTCAGTACCTTCAGGGGAGGGGAACCAGTGAGTGTCGAACTGAACCCAGACAGAGTCAGACCTTCAGGGGAGGGGAACCAGTGAGTGTCGAACTGAACCCAGTCAGAGTCAGACCTTCAGGGGAGGGGAACCAGTGAGTGTAGAACTGAACCCAGCCAGAGTCAGCACCTTCAGGGGAGGGGAACCAGTGAGTGTCGAACTGAACCCAGACAAAGTCAGCACCTTCAGGGGAGGGGAACCAGTGAGTGTAGAACTGAACCCAGACAAAGTCAGTACCTTCAGGGGAGGGGAACCAGTGAGTGTAGAACTGAACCCAGCCAGAGTCAGTCCTTCAGGGGAGGGGAACCAGTGAGTGTAGAACTGAACCCAGCCAGAGTCAGTCCTTCAGGGGAGGGGAACCAGTGAGTGTAGAACTGAACCCAGCCAGAGTCAGTCCTTCAGGGGAGGGGAACCAGTGAGTGTAGAACTGAACCCAGCCAGAGTCAGACCTTCAGGGGAGGGGAACCAGTGAGTGTAGAACTGAACCCAGCCAGAGTCAGCACCTTCAGGGGAGGGGAACCAGTGAGTGCAGAACTGAACCCAGCCAGAGTCAGACCTTCAGGGGAGGGGAACCAGTGAGTGTAGAACTGAACCCAGCCAGAGTCAGCACCTTCAGGGGAGGGGAACCAGTGAGTGTAGAACTGAACCCAGCCAGAGTCAGAGCTTCTGGGTAGGGGAACCAGTGAGTGTAGAACTGAACCCAGCCAGAGTCGGACCTTCAGTGGTGGGAAACCAGTGAGTGTAGAACTGAACCCAGCCAGAGTCAGAGCTTCTGGGTAGGGGAACCAGTGAGTGTAGAACTGAACCCAGCCAGAGTTGGACTTTTAGCGGAGGGGACCAGTTTGTGTAAAACTGAACCCAGCCAGAGCCAGCACATTCAGGGGAGGGGAACCAGTGAGTGTAGAAATTAACCCAGCCAGAGTCAGCACCTTCAGGGGAGAGGAACCAGTGAGTGTAGAAGTGAACCCAGCCAGAGTCAGTCCTTCAGGGGAGGGGAACCAGTGAGTGTAGAACTGAACCCAGCCAGAGTCAGCACCTTCAGGGGAGGGGAACCAGTGAGTGTAGAACTGAACCCAGCCAGAGTCAGACCTTCAGGGGAGGGGAACCAGTGAGTGTAGAACTGAACCCAGCCAGAGTCAGCACCTTCAGGGGAGGGGAACCAGTGAGTGTAGAACTGAACCCAGCCAGAGTCAGACCTTCAGGGGAGGGGAACCAGTGAGTGTAGAACTGAACCCAGTCAGAGTCAGTACCTTCAGGGGAGGGGAACCAGTGAGTGTCGAACTGAACCCAGTCAGAGTCAGACCTTCAGGGGAGGGGAACCAGTGAGTGTAGAACTGAACCCAGCCAGAGTCAGCACCTTCAGGGGAGGGGAACCAGTGAGTGTAGAACTGAACCCAGCCAGAGTCAGACCTTCAGGGGAGGGGAACCAGTGAGTGTAGAACTGAACCCAGCCAGAGTCAGACCTTCAGGGGAGGGGAACCAGTGAGTGTAGAACTGAACCCAGCCAGAGTCAGTCCTTCAGGGGAGGGGAACCAGTGAGTGTAGAACTGAACCCAGCCAGAGTCAGTCCTTCAGGGGAGGGGAACCAGTGAGTGTAGAACTGAACCCAGCCAGACCCAGACCTTCAGGGGAGGGGAACCAGTGAGTGTAGATCTGAACCCAGTCAGAGTCAGACCTTCAGGGGAGGGGAACCAGTGAGTGTAGAACTGAACCCAGCCAGACCCAGACCTTCAGGGGAGGGGAACCAATGAGTGTAGAACTGAACCCAACCAGACCCAGACCTTCAGGGGAGGGGAACCAGTGGGTATCGAACTGAACCCAGCCAGACCCAGACCTTCAGGGGAGGGGAACCAATGAGTGTAGAACTGAACCCAGCCAGAGTCAGACCTTCAGGGGAGGGGAACCAATGAGTGTAGAACTGAACCCAGCCAGAGTCAGACCTTCAGGGGAGGGGAACCAGTGAGTGTAGAACTGAACCCAGCCAGAGTCAGTCCTTCAGGGGAGAGCAACCAGTGAGTGTAGAACTGAACCCAGCCAGAGTCAGACCTTCAGGGGAGGGGAACCAGTGGGTGTCGAACTGAACCCAGCTAGACCCAGACCTTCAGGGGAGGGGAACCAGTGAGTGTAGAATTAAACCCAGCCAGAGTCGGAGCTTCATGGGAGGGGAACCAGTGAGTGTAGAACTGAACCCAGCCAGAGTCAGTCCTTCAGGGGAGGGGAACCAGTGAGTGTAGAACTGAACCCAGCCAGAGTCAGTCCTTCAGGGGAGGGGAACCAGTGAGTGTAGAACTGAACCCAGCCAGAGTCAGACCTTCAGGGGAGGGGAACCAGTGAGTGTAGAACTGAACCCAGCCAGAGTCAGCACCTTCAGGGGAGGGGAACCAGTGAGTGTAGAACTGAACCCAGCCAGAGTCAGACCTTCAGGGGAGGGGAACCAGTGAGTGTAGAACTGAACCCAGCCAGAGTCAGCATCTTCAGGGGAGGGGAACCAGTGAGTGTAGAACTGAACCCAGCCAGAGTCAGACCTTCAGGGGAGGGGAACCAGTGAGTGTAGAACTGAACCCAGTCAGAGTCAGTACCTTCAGGGGAGGGGAACCAGTGAGTGTCGAACTGAACCCAGTCAGAGTCAGACCTTCAGGGGAGGGGAACCAGTGAGTGTAGAACTGAACCCAGCCAGAGTCAGCACCTTCAGGGGAGGGGAACCAGTGAGTGTAGAACTGAACCCAGCCAGAGTCAGACCTTCAGGGGAGGGGAACCAGTGAGTGTAGAACTGAACCCAGCCAGAGTCAGTCCTTCAGGGGAGGGGAACCAGTGAGTGTAGAACTGAACCCAGCCAGAGTCAGTCCTTCAGGGGAGGGGAACCAGTGAGTGTAGAACTGAACCCAGCCAGACCCAGACCTTCAGGGGAGGGGAACCAGTGAGTGTAGATCTGAACCCAGTCAGAGTCAGTCCTTCAGGGGAGGGGAACCAGTGAGTGTAGAACTGAACCCAGCCAGACCCAGACCTTCAGGGGAGGGGAACCAGTGAGTGTAGAACTGAACCCAGCCAGACCCAGACCTTCAGGGGAGGGGAACCAATGAGTGTAGAACTGAACCCAGCCAGAGTCAGACCTTCAGGGGAGGGGAACCAATGAGTGTAGAACTGAACCCAGCCAGAGTCAGACCTTCAGGGGAGGGGAACCAGTGGGTGTCGAACTGAACCCAGCCAGACCCAGACCTTCAGGGGAGGGGAACCAGTGAGTGTAGAATTAAACCCAGCCAGAGTCGGAGCTTCATGGGAGGGGAACCAGTGAGTGTAGAACTGAACCCAGCCAGACCCAGACCTTCAGGGGAGGGGAACCAGTGAGTGTAGAACTGAACCCAGCAATAGCCAGACCTTCAGGGGAGGGGAACCAGTGAGTGTAGAACTGAACCCAGCCAGAGCCAGACCTTCAGGGGAGGGGAACCAATGAGTGTAGAATTGAACCCAGCCACAGTCAAACCTTCAGGGGAGGGGAACCAATGAGTGTAGAACTGAACCCAGCCAGAGTCAGACCTTCAGGGGAGGGGAACCAGTGAGTGTAGAAGTGAACCCAGCTAGAGTCAGACCTTCAGGGGAGGGGAACCAGTGAGTGTAGAACTGAACCCAGCCAGAGTCGGACTTTCAGGGGAGAGGAACCAGTGAGTGTAGAACTGAATCCAGCCAGAGTTGGACTTTTCGCGGAGGGAACCAGTGTGTGTAAAACCGAACCCAGCCAGAGTCAGCACATTCAGGGGAGGGGAACCAGTGAGTGCAGAACTGAACCCAGCCAGAGTCGGACCTTCAGGGGAGGGGAACCAGTGAATGTAGAACTGAACCCAACCAGAGTCGGACCTTCAGGACGGGGAACCAATGAATGTAGAACTGAACCCAGCCCAGAGCTTCAGGGGAGGGGAACCAGTGAGTGCAGAACTGAACTCAGCCAGAGTCAGAGCTTCAGGGGAGGGGAACCAGTGAGTGCAGAACTAAACCCAGCCAGAGTCGGACTTTCAGGGGAGGGGAACCAGTGAGTGCAGAACTGAATCCAGCCAGAGTTAGAGCTTCTGTGTTGGGGAACCAGTGAGTGCAGAACTGAACCCAGCCAGAATCAGCACCTTCAGGGGAGGCGAACCAGTGAGTGTCGAACTGAACCCAGCCAGAGTCGGATCTTCACGGGAGGGGAACCAGTGAGTTTCGAACTGAACCCAGCCAGACTCGGACTTTCAGGGGAGGGGAACCAGTGAGTGTATAACTGAAGCCAGCCAGAGTTGGACTTTTAGCGGAGGGAACCACTCTGTGTAAAACTGAACCCAGCCAGAGCCAGCACATTCAGGGGAGGGGAACCAGCGAGTGTAGAAGTGAACCCAGTCAGAGTCGGACCTTCAGTGGTGGGAAACCAGTGAGTGTAGAACTGAACCCAGCCAGAGTCAGAGCTTCTGGGTAGGGGAACCAGTGAGTGTAGAACTGAACCCAGCCAGAGTCGGACCTTCAGTGGTGGGAAACCAGTGAGTGTAGAACTGAACCCAGCCAGAGTCAGAGCTTCTGGGTAGGGGAACCAGTGAGTGTAGAACTGAACCCAGCCAGAGTTGGACTTTTAGCGGAGGGGACCAGTTTGTGTAAAACTGAACCCAGCCAGAGCCAGCACATTCAGGGGAGGGGAACCAGTGAGTGTAGAAATTAACCCAGCCAGAGTCAGCACCTTCAGGGGAGAGGAACCAGTGAGTGTAGAAGTGAACCCAGCCTGAGTCAGATCTTCAGGGTAGGGGAACCAGTGAGTGTCGAAGTGAACCCAGCCAGAGTCAGAGCTTCTGTGTTGGGAAACCAGTGAGTGCAGAACTGAACCCAGCCAGAATCAGCACCTTCAGGGGAGGGAACCAGTGAGTGTAGAACTGAACCCAGCCCAGAGCTTCAGGGGAGGCGAACCAGTGAGTGTGGAACTGAACCCAGCCAGAGTCAGACCTTCAGGGGAATAGAACCAGTGAGTGTAGAACTGAACCCAGCCAGAGTCAGACCTTCAGGGGAGAGGAACCAGTGTGTGTGGAACTGAACCCAGCCAGAGTCGGAATTTCAGGGGAAGGGAACCAGTGTGTGTAGAACTGAACCCAGCCAGAGTCGGACCTTCAGGGGCGGGGAACCAATGAATGTAGAACTGAACCCAGCCCAGAGCTTCAAGGGAGGGGAACCAGTGAGTGCAGAACTGAACTCAGCCAGAGTCAGAGCTTCAGGGGAGGGGAACCAATGAGTGCAGAACTGAACCCAGCCAGAATCAGACTTTCAGGGGAGGGGAACCAGTGAGTGTAGAACTGAACCCAGCCAGAGTTGGACTTTTAGCGGAGGGAACCAGTGAGTGTAAAACTGAACCCAGCCAGCATCAGCACCTTCAATGGAGAGGAACCAGTGAGTGTAGTACTGAACCCAGCCAGAGTCGGACCTTCAGGGTAGGGGAACCAGTGAGTGTAGAACTGAAACCAGCCAGAGTCGGACTTTCAGGGGAGGGGAACCAGTGAGTGTAGAACTGAACCCAGCCAGAGTTGGACTTTTAGCGGAGGGAACCAGTGAATGTAGAACTGATGCCAGCCAGAGTCGGACCTTCAGGGGAGGGGAACCAGTGAGTGTAGAACTGAACCCAGCCAGAGTCAGAGCTTCTGGGTAGGGGAACCAGTGAGTGTAGAACTGAACCCAGTCAGAGTCGGACCTTTAGTGGTGGGGAACCAGTGAGTGTAGAATTGAACCCAGCCAGAGTTGGACTTTTAGCTGATGGAACCAGTTTGTGTAAAACTGAACCCAGCCAGAGTCAGCACATTCAGGGGAGGGGAACCAGTGAGTGTAGAAATGAACCCAGCCAGAGTCAGACCTTCAGGTGATAGGAACCAGTGAGTGTAGAAGTGAACCCAGCCAGAGTCAGATCTTCAGGGGAGGTGAACCAATGAGTGTAGAACTGAACCGAGCCAGAGTCGGACTTTCAGGGGAGAGGAACCAGTGAGTGTAGAACTGAATCCAGCCAGAATCAGCACCTTCAGGGGAGGGGAACCAGTGAGTGTAGAAATGAACCCAGCCAGAGTCAGACCTTCACGGGAGTGGAACGAGTGAGTGTAGAACTGAACCCAGCCAGAGTCAGAGCTTCTCGGTAGGGGAACCAGTGAGTGTAGAACTGAACCCAGTCAGAGTCGGACTTTTAGCGGAGGGAACCAGTTTGTGTAAAACTGAACCCAGCCAGAGTCAGCACCTTCAGGGGAGAGGAACCAGTGAGTGTAGAAGTGAACCCAGCCAGAGTCAGATCTTCAGGGGAGGTGAACCAATGAGTGTAGAACTGAACCCAGCCAGAGTCAGAGCTTCAGAGGAGGGGAACCAGTGAGTGTAGAAATGAACCCAGCCAGAGTCACAGCTTCTGTGTTGGACAACCAGTGAGTGCAGAACTGAACCCAGCCAGAGTCAGAGCTTCAGAGGAGGGGAACCAGTGAGTGTAGAATTGAACCCAGCCAGAGTCAGACCTTCAGGGGAGGGGAACCAGTGAGTGTAGAACTGAACCCAGCCAGAGTTGGACTTTTCGCGGAGGGAACCAGTTCGTGTAAAACTGAACCCAGCCAGAGTCAACACTTTCAGGGGAGGGGAACCAGTGAGTGTAGAAGTGAACCCAGCCAGAGTCAGACCTTCAGGGGAGAGGAACCAGTGAGTGTAGAAGTGAACCCAGCCAGAGTCAGACCTTCACGGGAGTGGAACGAGTGAGTGTAGAACTGAACCCAGCCAGAGTCAGCACCTTCAGGGGAGAGGAACCAGTGAGTGTAGAAGTGAACCCAGCCAGAGTCAGATCTTCAGGGGAGGGGAACCAATGAGTGTAGAACTGAACCGAGCCAGAGTCAGCACATTCAGGGTAGGGGAACCAGTGAGTGTAGAAGTGAACCCAGCCAGAATCAGAGCTTCTGTGTTGGGGAACCAGTGAGTGTAGAACTGAACCCAGCCAGAGTCAGCACATTCAGGGTCGTAGAACTGAACCCAGCCAGAGTCAGCACATTCAGGGGAGGGGAACCGGTGAATGTAGAACTGAACCCAGCCAAGTCAGACCTTCAGGGAAGAGGAACCAGTGAGTGTAGAACTGAACCCAGCCAGAATTGGACCTTCAGGGGAGGGGAACCAGTGAATGTAGAACTGAACCCAGCCAGAGTCGGACCTTCAGGGGAGAGGAACCAGTGAGTGTAGTACTGAACCCAGCCAGAGTTGGACTTTTAACGGAGGGAACCAGTGTGTGTAAAACTGAACCCAGCCAGAATCAGCACCTTCAGGGGAGACGAAGCAGTGAGTGTAGTACTGAACCCAGCCAGAGTCAGACTTTTAGCGGAGGGAACCAGTGTGTGTAAAACTGAACCCAGCCAGAGTCAGAGCTTCTGGGGAGGGGAACCAGTGAATGTAGAACTGAACCCAGCCAGAGTCAGAGATTCAGGGGAAGGGAACCAGTGAATGTAGAACTGAGCACAGCCAGAGTCAGCACCTTCAGGGGAGGGGAACCAGTGAGTGTAGAACTGAACCCAGCCAGAGTCAGAGCTTCTGGGTAGGGGAACCAGTGAGTGTAGAACTGAACCCAGTCAGAGTCGGACCTTTAGTGGTGGGGAACCAATGAGTGTAGAACTGAACCCAGCCAGAGTTGGACTTTTAGCGGAGGGAACCAGTTTGTGTAAAACTGAACCCAGCCAGAGTCAGCACATTCAGTGGAGGGGAACCAGTGAGTGTAGAAGTGAACCCAGCCAGAGTCAGATCTTCAGGGGAGGGGAACCACTGAGTGTAGAACTGAACCGAGCCAGAGTCAGCACATTCAGGGGAGGGGAACCAGTGAGTGTGGAACTGAACCCAGCCAGAGTCAGAGCTTCAGGGGAGGGGAACCAGTGAGTGTAGAAGTGAACCCAGCCAGAGTCACAGCTTCTGTGTTGGACAACCAGTGAGTGCAGAACTAAACCCAGCCAGAGTCAGAGCTTCAGGGGAGGGGAACCAGTGAGTGTAGAAGTGAACCCAGCCAGAGTCACAGCTTCTGTGTTGGACAACCAGTGAGTGCAGAACTGAACCCAGCCAGAGTCAGAGCTTCAGGGGAGGGGAACCAGTGAGTGCAGAACTGAACCCAGCCAGAATCGGCACCTTCAGGGGAGGGGAACCAGTGTGTGTACAATTGAACCCAGCCAGAGTTAGCATCTTCAGGAAAGGGGAACCAGTGAGTGTAGAACTGAACGCAGACAGAGTCAGAGATTCAGGGGAGGGGAACCAGTGAATGTTACACTGAATCCAGCCAGAATCAGCACCTTCAGGGGAGAGGAACCAGTGTGTGTAAAACCGAACCCAGCCAGAGTCAGCACATTCAGGGGAGGGGAACCAGTGTGTGTACAATTGAACCCAGCCAGAGTCAGCACCTTCAGGGAAGGGGAACCAGTGAGTGTGGAACTGAGCCCAGCCAGAGTCAGACATTCGGCGGAGGGGAACCAATGAGTGTCGAACTGAACCCAGCCAGAGTCAGTCCTTAAGGGGAGGGGAACTAGTGAGTGCGGAACTAAATACAGCCAGAGTCAGCACCTTCAGTGAAGGGGAACCAGTGAGTGTAGTAATGAACACAGCCAGAGTCGGACCTTCAGGGGAGGGAACCAGTGTGTGTAAAACCGAACCCAGCCAGAGTCAGCACATTCAGGGGAGGGGAACCAGTGAGTGTAGAACTGAACCCAGCCAGAGTCGGACCTTCAGGGGAGAGGAACCAGTGAGTGTAGTACTGAACCCAGCCAGAGTTGGACCTTCAGGGGAGGGGAACCAGTGTGTGTGGAACTGAACCCAGCCAGAGTCGGTCTTTCAGGGGAGGGGAACCAGTGTGTGTGGAACTGAACCCAGCCAGAGTCGGACTTTCATGGGTGGGGAACCAGTGAGTGTAAAACTGAACCCAGCCAGAGTCAGAGCTTCTGGGGAGGGGAACTAGTGAATGTAGAACTGAACCCAGCCAGATTCAGAGATTCAGGGGAGGGGAACCAATGAGTGGAGAACTGAACACAGCCAGAGTCAGCACCTCCATGGGAGGGGAACCAGTGAGTGTAGAACTGAACCCAGCCAGAGTCGGACCTTCAGGGGCGGGGAACCAGTGAGTGTAGAACTGAACCCAGCCAGAGTCGGACCTTCAGGGGAGGGGAACCAGTGAGTGTCGAACTGAACCCAGCCAGAGTCGGACCTTCAGGGGAGGGGAACCAGTGAGTGTAGAACTGAACCCAGCCAGAGTCGGACCTTCAGGGGAGGGGAACCAGTGAGTGTCGAACTGAAACCAGCCTGAGTCGGACCTTCAGGGGAGGGGAACCAGTGAGTGTCGAACTGAAACCAGCCTGAGTCGGACCTTCAGGGGAGTGGAACGAGTGAGTGTAGAACTGAACCCAGCCAGAGTCAGCACCTTCAGGGGAGAGGAACCAGTGAGTGTAGAACTGAACCCAGCCAGAGTCAGCACATTCAGGGTCGTAGAACCAGTGAGTGTAGAACTGAACCCAGCCAGAGTCAGCACATTCAGGGGAGGGGAACCGGTGAATGTAGAACTGAACCCAGCCAGAGTCGGACCTTCAGGGGAGAGGAACCAGTGAGTGTAGTACTGAACCCAGCCAGAGTTGGACTTTTAACGGAGGGAACCAGTGTGTGTAAAACTGAACCCAGCCAGAATCAGCACCTTCAGGGGAGACGAACCAGTGAGTGTAGTACTGAACCTAGCCAGAGTCGGACCTTCAGGGGAGGGGAACCAGTGTGTGTGGAACTGAACCCAGCCAGAGTCGGTCTTTCAGGGGAGGGGAATCAGTGAGTGTAGAACTGAACCCAGCCAGAGTCGGTCTTTCAGGGGAGGGGAACCAGTGAGTGTAGAACTGAACCCAGCCAGAGTTGGACTTTTAGCGGAGGGAACCAGTGTGTGTAAAACTGAACCCAGCCAGAGTCAGAGCTTCTGGGGAGGGGAACCAGTGAATGTAGAACTGAACCCAGCCAGATTCAGAGATTCAGGGGAGGGGAACCAATGAGTGGAGAACTGAGCACAGCCAGAGTCAGCACCTTCATGGGAGGGGAACCAGTGAGTGTAGAACTGAACCCAGCCAGAGTCGGACCTTCAGGGGCGGGGAACCAGTGAGTGTCGAACTGAACCCAGACAGAGTCAGTCCTTCAGGGGAGGGGAACCAGTGAGTGTAGTACTGAACCCAGCCAGAGTCGGACCTTCAGGGGAGGGGAACCAGTGAGTGTAGAACTGAACCCAGCCAGAGTTGGACTTTTAGCGGAGGGAACCAGTTTGTGTCAACCTGAACCCAGCCAGAGTCAGCACATTCAGGGCAGGGGAACCAGTGAGTGTAAAAATGAACCCAGCCAGAGTCAGACCTTCACGGGAGTGGAACCAATGAGTGTAGAGTGAACCGAGCCAGAGTCAGCACATTCAGGGTAGGGGAACCAGTGAGTGTCGAACTGAACCCAGCCAGAGTCAGAGCTTCTGTGTTGGGGAACCAGTGAGTGTAGAACTGAACCCAGCCAGAGACAGCACATTCAGGGGAGGGGAACCGGTGAATGTAGAACTGAACCGAGCCAGAGTCAGACCTTGAGGGAAGGGGAACCAGTGAGTGTGGAACTGAACCCAGCCGGAGTTGGATTTTCAGCAGAAGGGAACCATTGAGTGTGCTGCTGAACCCAGCCAGAGTCAGTCCTTCAGGGGAGGGGAGCCAGTGAGTGTAGAACTGAACCGAGCCAGAGTCAGACCTTGAGGGGAGGGGAACCAGTGAGTGTCGAACTGAACTGAGCCAGAGTCAGACCTTCAGGGGAGGCGAACCAGTGAGTGTAGAACTGAACCCAGCCAGAGTCAGAACTGAACCCAGCCAGAGTCAGAAATTCCGGGGAGGGGAACCAGTGAGTGTAGAACTGAACCCAGCCAGAGTCGGACCTTCAGGGGAGGGGAACCAGTGTGTGTCAAATTGAACCCAGCCAGAGTCAGTCCTTCAGGGGAGAGGAACCAGTGAGTGTAGAACTGAACCCAGCCAGAGTCAGACCCTCAGGGTAGGGGAACCAGTGAGTGTAGAACTGAACCCAGCCAGAGTCAGTACCTCAGGGGAGGGGAACCAGTGAGTGCGGAATTGAAACCAGCCAGAGTCAGCACATTCAGGGGAGAGGAACCAGTGAGTGCAGAACTGAACCCAGCCAGAGTCAGTACCTCAGGGGAGGGGAACCAGTGAGTGTAGAAGTGAACCCAGCCAGAGTCAGACTTTCAGTGGAGTGGAACCAGTGAGTGTAGAACTGAACCCAGCCAGAGTCAGAGCTTCAGGGGAGGGGAACCAGTGAGTGTAGAACTGAACCCAGCCAGAGTCAGACCTTCAGTGGAGTGGAACCAGTGAGTGTAGAACTGAACCCAGCCAGAGTCAGATCTTCAGGGGAGGGGAACCAGTGAGTGTAGAACTGAACCCAGCCAGAGCCAGAGCTTCAGGGGAGGGGAACCAGTGAGTGTAGAACTGAACCCAGCTGAGTCGGAGCTTCAGGAGGGGAACCAGTGAGTGTAGAACTGAACCCAGCTGAGTCGGAGCTTCAGGGGAGGGGAACCAGTGAGTGCAGAACTGAACCCAGCCAGAGTCAGCACATTCAGGGTTGGGGAACCAGTGAGTGTGGAACTGGTCCTAGCCAGAGTCAGCACCTTCATGGGAGGAGAGCACATAAGAACATTAGACATAGGAGCCTGAAGTAGGCCATATGACCCCTTGAGCCTGCTGTGTCATTTGATGCGATCATGGCTGATCTGATCATAGACTCAGGTCCACTTCCCTGCCTGCTCCCCATAACCCCTTATTCCCTTTTTGGTTGAGAAAGTGTCTATCTCTGTCTTAAATTTATTCAATGTTCCAGCTTCCACAGCTCTCTGAAGCAGTGAATTCCACAGATTTGCAACTTTGAGAGAAGAAATTCCTCCTCATCTCAGTTTTAAATGTTCGACCATTTATTCTAAGATAATGCGCCCTAGTTCTAGTCTCCCCTATTAGTGGAAACACCCTCTCTGCATCCACCTTGTCAAGACCCCTCATAATCTTATATGTCTCGATAAGATCACCTCTCATTCTTCTGAATTCCAATGGGTAGAGACCCAACCTCCTCAACCTTTTCTCATAAGTCAATACCCTCATCTCGAATCAGCCGAGTGAACCGAACTGCCTCCAAAGCAAGTATATTCTTTCCTAAACATGAAAACCAAAACTACGCAGTATTCCAGGTGTGGCCTCACCAATACCCTGTATAACTGTAGCAAGACATCCCTGATTTTATACTCCATCCCCATTGCAATCAAGGCCAAGATTCCATTGGCCTTCCTGATCACTTGCTGTACCTGCATACTAACCTTTTGTGTTTCATGCATAAGTACCCCAGGTCCCACTGTACTGCAGCACTTTGCAATTTTTCTGCATTTAAATAATAACTTGCTCTTTGATTTTTTTTTTCTGCCTAAGTGAATTACCTCACACTTTCCAACATTATACTCCATCTGCCAAATTTTTGCCCACTCACTTCGCCCGTCGATGTCCTTTTGCAGATTTTGTGCGTCCTTCTCACACATTGTTTTTCCTTCTATCTTTGGGCCCAAGTTTCCACACGATAAAAAACGGGCGCCCCTCCGAGCTGGGCGCCTGTTTTTCGCGCCTAAAACAGCGCCTGAAAAAAATCTCGCAATTCTGGAGCGTTCTGCAGCTCCTTGTCTGCCTGGCGTGGCGCCCAGGGGGGCGGAGCCTACACTCGCGCCGATTTGTAAGTGGGAGGGGGCGGGTACTATTTAAATTAGTTTTTTTTCCTGCCGGCAACGCTGCCCGTGCGCGTTGGAGCGTTCGCACATGCTCAGTGTGAAAAAAACATTGGCACTCGGCCATTTTTGTAGTTCTTTGTAGCTGTTTAATTTTTGAAATTTTTTTAAATAAAAGCACATTAGCACTTGCAGCCTTCTCACTGTCTCCTTCCCCCCCTCCCCCGCGGGAACGAAGCGGCTGTTCCCTTCTCTCTCTCCCCCCCCCCCCCGCGGGAACGAACGCCTGCACCATTCTCCGTGCCTGAAGCACTTTCACACAGGTAGGAAGATGGTTTATTTAATCTTTTCTTTACTTATAAATGTTTATTCAGGTTGGATTTATTTGTATGATATTTGTAGAAGTATAAATAAGGAATTATTGTAGAATTTAATGAGTTCCCTTCCCCCCCTTCCCCCCCCACCTCGTTCTGGACGCCTAATTTGTAACCTGCGCCTGATTTTTTAATGTGTAGAACAGGTTTTTTCAGTTCTACAAAAATCTTCACTTGCTCCATTCTAAGTTAGTTTGGAGTACGTTTTCACTGTGGAAACTTTGAAATCAGGCGTCAGTGGCCGGACACGCCCCCTTTTGAAGAAAAAATTCTGTTCCAAAGTAGAACTGTTCTACCTGACAAGAACTGCAGAAAAAAAAATGTGGAGAATTGCGATTTCTAAGATAGTCCGTTCTCCACCAGTTGCTCCTAAAAAATCAGGCGCAAATCATGTGGAAACTTGGGCCCCATGTATCGTTAGCAAACTTGGCTATGTTACACTCGGTACCTTCTTCCAAGTCATTAATATAGATTGTAAATAGTTGAGGTCCCAGCACTGATCCCTGCGGCACCCGATTAGTTACTGATTACCAACCTGAGAACGAACCATTTATCCCAACTCTCTGTTTTCTGTTAGTTGGCCTATCATCTATCCATGCTAATATACTACCCCCACCCCCGTAAACTTTTATCTTGTGCGGTAACCTTTTATGTGGCACCTTGTTAAATACTTTCTGGAAGTCCAAATCCACCACATCCACTGGTTCCCCTTTATCTAGCCTGTTCGTTACATCCGCAAAGAATTTCAGCAAATTTGTCAAACGTGACTTCCCCTTCATAAATCCATGTTGACTCTGCCTGACTGAATTCTGTATTTCCAAATGTCCTGCTATTGCTTCTTTCATAATGGACTCCAACATTTTCCCAACCACAGATGTTCGGCTAACTGGTCGATAGTTTCCTGCTTTTTTCCTGCCTCCTTTTTTAAATAGGGGCATTACATTTGCAGTTTTCAAATCTGCTGGGACCTCCCCAGAATCCAGGGAATTTTGGTAAATTACAACCAATGCATCAACAATCCTTGCTGCTACTTTTCTTAAGACCCTAGGATGCAAGCCATCAGGCCCACGGGATTGATCCGCCTTTAGTCCCATTATCTTACTAAGTACCACCTCTTTTGTGATTGTGTTAAGTTCCTCCTCCCTATGACTATCCACTCTTGGGATATTGTTCATGTCCTCTACATTAGTAAAGACTGATACAAAATATTTGTTCTGAGTTTCTGCCATCTCTATGTTCCTCATTACCAATTCCCCGGTCTCGTCCTCTAAGGGACCAACATTTACTTTAACCACTCTGTTCCTTTTTATATACCTCATCATAGGCAGTCCCTCGGAATCGAGGAAGACTTGCTTCCACTCTTAAAATGAGTTCTTAGATGGCTGTACAGTCCAATACGAGAACCACAGTCTCTGTCACAGGTGGGACAGATAGCCGTTGAGGGAGGGGGTGGGTGGGACTGGTTTTCTGCACGCCTTCCGCTGCCTGCGCTAGATTTCTGCATGCTCTCGGCGACGAAACTCGACGTGTTCAGCGGCCTCCCAGATGCACTTCCTCCACTTTGGGTGGTCTTTGGCCAGGGACTCCCAGGTGTCAGTGGGGATGTTGCACTTTATCAGGGAGGCTTTGAGGGTGTCCTTGTAACATTTCCTGTGCCTATCTTTGGCTCGTTTGTCGTTAAGGAGTTCCGAGCACTTGCTTTGGGAGTATTCTATCTGGCATGCGAACAATGTGGCCTGCCCAGCGGAGCTGATCAAGTGTGGTCAGTGCTTTAATGCTGGGGTTGTTGACCTGGTCGAGGACGCTAATGTTGGTGCGTCTGTCCTCCCAGGGGATTTGTAGGATCTTGTATACCTATAGAAACTCTTGCTATCTGTTTTTATATTTCGTGCTCGTTTATTTTGATAGTCTATCTTCCCTTAATAATTTGTTTAGTCATTCTTTGCTGGCTTTTAAAAGCTTCCCAATCTTCTATCCTCCCACTCATTTTTGCCACTTTGTATGCCCTTGTTTTTAATTGGATACCGTTCTTTGTTTCTTTAGTTAGTCATGGATGACTATCTTTTCTTTTACACCCTTTCCTCCTCACTGGAATATATTTTGCTTGAGAGTTGTGAAATATCTCCTGAAATGTACGCCCCTGTTCATCAAGCATCCTACACTTTAATCTATTTTCCCATTCCCTTTAGCCAACTCTGCCTTCATAATGTTTATAGTCTCATTTATTTAAGCTGAGAACTGAGCCCAGCCAGAGTCAGCAACTTCAGAATACGGGGAAGGAGGGGAACCAGTGAGTGTAGAACTAAACCCAGCCAGAGTCAGCAACTTCAGGGAAGGGGAACCAGTGAGTGTAGAACTGAACCCAGCCAGAGTCAGCAACTTCAGGGAAGGGGAACCAGTGAGTGCAGAACTGAACCCAGCCAGAGTCAGACCTTCAGGGAAGGGGAACCAGTGAGTGTAGAACTGAACCCAGCCAGAGATGGTGATAATTAGGAGCATAGGACAAGCTGCCTTCAGACGGCGATGTGTTTGAATTTCAGGACAGGGAGGGGGAAGTGTATGGGGCAGGGATTTACAGTTTTGGAGGAACAAGAGAGGAAAGAATGTTCCATAAAATCTAGAATTGTCTGTTCTGAATTTATGTCCTGTACTTGCAGTAACGATTTTTATAAATTCCTTTTCCAGGGTATTCGAGGGGCAGGATTTGCAGACGGGGAACTCAAACCAAACATCACGTCAAGATCTGACGGACTCAGTTAATTCCTCAGGATCTGAATACCATCGGACTTTGAATGTGGAAGGAGAAATGTTTGTCTGTTCTGTCAGTGGGAACATATTTCAAACATCAGTGTGACTGGACAAGCCCCGAGTAAGAGTGTTCCAGTGCACTGATTGTGGAAAGATCTTTAACCAGTTACACAGGCTGAAAAAACATCGCAGCATTGACAGCGGGGAGAAACCGTATGCCTGTTCTGTGTGTGGACCAGAGTTCAACTGATTGTCCAACCTGGAGAGACACAAGGACACCCACACCATGGAGAAACCATGGGAATGTGCGGACTGTGGGAAGGGATTCAATTACCCGTCTGAGCTGGAAGTGCATCGGCGCAGTCACACTGGGGAGAGGCCGTTCACCTGCTCCGAGTGTGGAAAGGGATTCGCTGTCTCATCCCACCTGCTGGAACATCGGCGCATTCACACCGGGGAGAGGCCGTTCACCTGCTCAGAGTGTGGGAAGGGATTCACTGTGTCATCTCACCTGCTGAGACACCAGCGAGTTCACACTGTGGAGAGGCTATTCATCTGCTCCGAGTGTGGGAAGAGATTCACTCGTTCATCCCACCTTCTAACTCACCAGCGAGTTCACACTGGGGAGAGGCCGTTCACCTGCTCAGAGTGTGGGAAGAGATTCACTCGTTCATCCCACCTTCTAACTCACCAGCGAGTTCACACTGGGGAGAGGCCGTTCATCTGCTCCGAGTGTGGGAAGGGATTCACTCAGTCATCTCACCTTCTAACTCACCAGCGAGTTCACACTGGGGAGAGGCCATTCACCTGCTCTGAGTGTGGGAAGGGATTCACTCAGTCATCCGACCTGCTGATACACCAGCGAGTTCACACTGGGGAGAGGCCATTCACCTGCTCCGAGTGTGGGAAGAGATTCACTCGTTCATCCCACCTTGTAACTCACCGGCGAGTTCACACTGGGGAGAGGCCGTTCACCTGCTCCGAGTGTGGGAAGGGATTCACTGTGTCATCCCACCTGCTGAAACACCAGCCAGTTCACACTGGGGAGAGGCCATTCACCTGCTCTGAGTGTGGGAAGGGATTCACTCGATCATCCACTCTGCTGACACACCAGCGAGTTCATAAGTGAATGCAGGGTTTGGATTCTGCTGTTACCCCAGATTGAATCGTGCCCATTCTGACAAGTTGGGGTTTCTTTCTTTTGATATTGATAAACTCCAACCCAGTTATAGGGGTGAGTATTCGGAATATTTGACCAATTAATCAATGGGAAAAGGTTGAGATAAAAATAATGCTGATTGTGTTTGCATCCTTACTTGATCTTTTAAAAAACATAAATTGGAGCAGGAGTAGGCCATTGGCCACTCAAACCTGCTCCGCCATTTAATAAGGTCATGGCTGATCTGATCTTGGCCTCAGCTCCACTTCGCTGCCCGCTCCCCAAAACCCTTCACTCCCTTATCGTTCAAAAATCTGTCTATCTCCACCATTAATATATTCAATGACCCAGCCTCCACAGCTCTCTGGGGTACAGAATTCCATAGATTTGCAAACCTCAGAAGAAATTTCTCCTCATCTCAGTTCAAAATCAGCAATCCCTTATTCTTAAACTATGCCCCCTAGTTCTCGATTCCCCCATGAGTGGAAACATTCTCTCTGCATCCACTTTGTCGAGTCCCCTCAGTGTCATGTATTTCAATAAGATCACATCTCATTCTTCGAAACTCCAATGAGTATGGGCCCAACCTGCTCAACATTTCTTCATAAGTCAACCCCCTTCCCTCTAGGAATCAAACTAGTGAAGCTTCTCTGAACTGTCTCCAATGCAAGTATATCCCTCCTTTAAATAAGGAGGAGACCAAAACTGTACGCAGTACTATTGGTGTGGTCTCACCAATACTCTGTACAGGTATAGCAGGACTTCGCTGCTTTTATACTCCATCACCTACAATAAAGGCCAACATTCCTTTTTTTGCCTATTCTCCATCTACCAAATGTTTGCCCAATCTCTGAGCCTGTCTATATCCCTTTGCAGATTTTTTGTGTTGTCCTCACAATTTGCTGTCCCACCCATCTTTGTAACATCAGCAAACTTGGCTACATTACACTCGGTCCCTTCATCATAGTATTATTATAGATTGTAAATAGTTGAGGGCCCAGCACCGATCCCTGTGGCACCCCACCAGTTACCATTTGACAACCGAAAAATGCCCCGTTTATCCCGATTCTCTGTTTTCTGTTAGTTCGCCAATCCTCTATCCATGCTAATATATTACCCCCAACCCCATAAGCTCTTATCTTGTGCAGTAACCTTTTATGTGGCACCTTATCGAATGCCTTATGGAAATCCAAATACACATTTACTGGTTTCCCCTTATCCACCCGGCTCGTTACATCCTCAAAGAACTCCAGCAAATTTGTCAAACATGATTTCCCTTTCATAAACCATGCTGACTCTGCTTGATTGAATTATTATTTTCCAGATGTCCCAATATTGCTTCCTTAATAGCTTTTTCCCAATGCAAGATGTTAGGCTAACTAGTCTATAGTTTCCTGTTTTCTGTCTCCCTCCGTTTTTAAATAGGGATGTTACATTTGTGGTTTTCCAAACAACTGGGACCTCTCCACAATCCGAGGAGTTTTGGTAGCTTACAACCAATGCATCCACTATCTCTGCAGCCACTTCTTTTAAGACCCTAGAATGCAGGCCACCAGGTCCAGGGCAATGTCCACTTCTGGTCACATTTTGCAGAGTACTTTTCCTGTAGTGTCAGTGAGGTTTTAAGTTCCTCCTTCCCTATAGCCCCTTGATTATCTATTATTGCGATGTATTTAGTATCTTCTACCATGAAGATCAATACAAAATATCAGAAGGATTTTATTCAAATACTGAAAGCTGCAACAAATGGAGCCAAACTTTGTTAAATAATAATAAAGTGAATTGAATCTGCAGGTTGTGTTTGGATTTCTGAGACATGATGTGCCTTGAAATACCGCCGGTGCCCAGTAGATGACGCTGTCCCTGCAATTAATTCGGACTGATTGGACGTGACTGCCCCCTGGAGCAGGAAGAATGAGGGCAGCTCAGGGTCAGACCCTGAACTTACTGCACTCCACAGGGACATCACACACTGCCCCCTCCCTGGGGCAGCTCAGGATCAGACACTGAACATACTGCACACTATAGGGGATGCACGACCTGCCCTGTCTCTGGGGGAGTCGCTGCTGGAGGGTCAACAGACAGACGGGGAACTTCTCCACACCTGGTCATGGATCCTGAATCGGATTCATACTGAATTTCACATTCGATGCTGCAGGCTGAGAAGTCACAGAGACCACGTGGAACCTCACGGACCCTGGAGAAACCCCCAGACCCCAGAGCTTTGGCCCACAGACCTGGGACACTGGGTTTCCACATGGGGGCAGAGATCCATCTGCCCCCCCAGACCCCCCATGTTAGCTCCACTGTCATTGAGCTGCAGGGAGTTACATTTACCCACAGCAGCTCTCCTCCCCTGAGATGCTGACTCTGGCTGGGTGCAGAAATACACAGCAATCGTCTTCAATTCGCAGCACACACTCAGGAAACGTGCCCCACTTACCGGGCACTGTGCAGGACTGGAGCAGACAACACTTCCCTCAATTGTCCTGGTCCCAGACTGATCCAGAACTAGACCCCCCCTCACCCTCCCCTGACCCAGACCCCCCCCTCACCCTCCCCTGTCCCATGCTAAACCAGAACCCCCCCCTCACCCTCCCCTGACCCAGACTGAACCATGCCCCCTCACCCTCCCCTGTCCCAGACTGACCCTCACCCCGCCCCCTCACTCTCCCCTGTCCAGACTTCCTAAAAGGTTCTTGGTAAAGTGCCACACAAGGGGCTGCTCTATCAGCTCGAAGCCCAGACCATAAGAACGTAAGAAATAGGAGAAGGAGTAGGCCATTTGGCCCCTCGCACCTGCTCTCCCATTTAATAAGATCATGGCTGATCTCATCAGGGACCCAGCTCCACTTTGCTGCCTGCTCCCCATTATCCTTTATTCCCTTATCTCTGAAAAATCTGTCTATCTCCGGCTTAAGTATATTTAATGACCTCCATAACTCTCTGGGGTACAGAATTCCACAGATTTCCAAACCTCAGAGAAGAAATTTCTCCTCATCTCGGTTTTAAATAGGGGGCCCTTATTCTGAGACTATGTTCCCCAGTTCTAGTTTCCCCTCTGAGTGGAAATATTGTCTCTGCATCAACCTTGTCGAGACTCCTCATTATCTTATATGTTTCGATTAAGATAATCTCTCATCCTTCTGAACTACAATGAGTACAGGCCCAACCTACTCAATCTATCTTCATAAGTCAACTCAACCGCCTCATTGCCGGAATCAACCTAGTGAACCTTCTCGAAACTGCCTCCAATCCTTCCTTAAATATGGATACCAAAACTGAACGCAGTACTCCAGCTGTGGCCTCACCAATACCCTGTACAGTTGTAGCAGAACTTCTCTGATTTTATACTCTATCCCCCTTGCAACAAAGGCCACCATTCCATTTGGCTTCCTGATTACTTGCTGTACCTGCATACTAACTTCTTGTATTTCATGCTCAAGGACGCCAGGTCCCTCTGTACTGCAGCATTTCTCCTGTTAAATAATAATTTGCTTTACAATTTTTTCTGCCCAAGTGGATAACCTCACATTTTCCCACATTATACTCCATCTGCCGAAATGTTGCCCACTCACTTAGCCTCTCGATATCCCTTTGCAGATTTCTTGCGTCCTTCTCACAACTTACTTTCCCATCCATCTTTGTATCATCAGCAAACTTGGCTACATTACACTCGGTCCCTTCATCCAAGTCATTAATATCGATTGTAACTAGTTCAGGCCCCAGCGCCGATCCCTGAGGAACCCCACTAGTTACTGTTTGCCAACCGGAAAATGATACATTAATCCCAAATCTCTGTTTTCTGTTAGTTAGCCAATCCTCTATCCATGCTAATATATTACCCCCAACCCTGTGAGCTTTTTATCTTGTGCAGTAACCATAAGAGGCACCTTATCGAATGCCTTCTGGAAATTCTGCTCCACAATTCAATATGATCATGGCTGAACAGCCAAAAATCCAGGCAGTGCTTCTGACAAAGGAATCCAATGCTGGGCCCAGCAAGAACAAGTAAAGTGGAAAGATTTAATCTAATAACACATTGGTTCTTTTCAGAGCCATCCACTCAATCTGAAAGGGCCTCTTACTGTCTGAAGAAGCTTATTTATTGATCACAATCTTACCAGCTGTGCTTCAGTTGGTAACAACTCTCACTTGAGTCAGAAGGTTGTGGGTTCAAGTCCCATTCCAGGGACTTGAGCACAAAATTCTAGGTTGACACACCAGTGCAGTGATGAGGGAGTGCTGTCCTGTCGGAGGTGTCATTTATAGGAAGAGACGTTAAACCGAGGTCCCTTCTGCTCTTTCAGGTGGACGTAATAAATCCCATGGCCACTATTTTGAAGAAGAGCAGGTCAGTTATCCCCAGTGTCCTGCCCAATACTTACCCCTCGAGCAACATAACACAATAGCTGATCCAGTCATTATCACATTGCTGTTTGTTGGAGCTTGCTGTGCGTAAAATGTCTACCGCCTTTCCTATATTACTACAATGGCTACACTTCAAAAAGCATTTAATTGGTTGCGAAGCATATTCAGAAGTCCGATCGTCGTGAAAGGTGCAATATAAATCCAAGTCTTTCATATTAAATCCCTACTATTGATAAGCTGGGAGATTCCTGACCAAAAGTGACCCTCAGTCGATTTCAGTTATAAACTGGACAATATCTGTTGAACATGTGGAAATCTAGATCGACAAACAGAGCAGCGAGTTTGCTGCTTAGATCATTAAATATATATATTAAAACATTAATGAACGTTCCTCGTAAGGTATTTTTGTCTGTTAGCAGATTAGAAACACAAAGAATAGAGTATAAATCAGGAGATGCTATAACTGATGACCCCATTCAAGAATATTTCATTGTGGCGATCAACAAATCTGATTGGTCACTTTAAACATCCAATCAGAGAGATACAGAACAATGGATATTGACAAGGCGGCCAATGAACCAATCACAATCATTACTTTCACCGATCTCTCATTAGCATAGTGTTGTGGGCGGAGTGTGGGGCTGCCCATATAATGCTGGCTCGGAACAGAGTTTCCTCAAACCTGCGCCTCACTGAACGAGACGATGGCTGATGAAAAGTAAACAGTTACCGCCAAGAAAGTAATCAAGAAAACACCACCGAAGGGCAGCAAGAAGCGGAGGAAGGAGAGTTACTCCATCTACATCTACAAAGTGATGAAGCAGGTTCACCCAGACACCGGCTCGTTTGTGAACGATATTTCCGAGCACATCGCGGGTGAGACTTCCCGCCTGGCCCATTACAACAAACGCCGCACCATCAGCTCCCAGGAGTTCCAGACCACCGTGCGCCTGCTGCTGCCCGGGGAGCTGGCCAAGCACGCCGTGTCAGAACGGACAAAGGCGGTAACCGAGTACACCAGCTCAAAGTAAAACTGTATGCTGACCTGAGAGAACAAACCCCAAACACAACGGCTGTTTTAAGAGACACCCACAAACTCTCTGGAAGAGCTGTACAAACGCATCGCTCGTTAGACTCAAATCACGAATTATTTCCTGAACAAGTGAGAACCTTTGCAGTTCCAGCTGTAGGTTTAGTTTTGAATTCTCCGAAAAGCAGCTTCACTGTCCGGTTCGTCGCTGGAATTACCCGCTCACAAACTACAAACACGGTCCCAGGGCGCTCTTTCCCTTTGCTCTCAGGCCCATTCGTTTACACCGCCTGCCAAATTAAGAGCTTGTTTAGGGGCTGAGATTCAGATTTCAGTCACACATTCTCTCTCGCAAGCCCTTTTCATGTTTATTTTTCAATTCCTGTTGCGGGTCAGTCCGTTTATTAACCCGACATTCCCCACAGTGTAACAACCCCGAATGGGAGACCAGAACCGGGGCAGTTTGAACATTCTGTCCCTCTTCTCTTTTCACAGGACTCCCAGTTCTGGTCTCACTCCCACAGCAGCTCCTGTGAAAAGATGTTCACTTTTACAGAGTTTGAGTTGGAATGTGTCCTGTTACAGAATCAGTGGGGACTGACTCTCGCTCGTTAAAGACCGTTTGAAACTGAACCCCAATTTAATCCTGATTTAAACAAGCTGGAATTTGCAATGGAAATATGGAATATGACAAAAGGAAACCAAAAGTGTTTGGAAATATTTGGCTAATGGTAAAGTTAACATAATCTGCAATTTTAATAATTATTAGAAGGATTTTTGAATTAAAAAATCGTTCGGGTCTGACTGTTGATTTCCGCCCGACTTTCATTGGCGGGCTAAACAGACTCTGATTGGTCATCGGAAAAGACAAATGAAATCCACTGTAGAGCGACCAATCACAAGTTCGCTCCCTGCATTCCTACAAAGGGTATAAGAAGGGCAGATGTGGGCGGAGTATCTCATTCTTTCGCTGAACGCTTGGATTGTGGAAATATCTGGAAGAGGAAAAAGCGGCGGCAAAGCTAGGGCCAGGGCCAAGGTCAAGTCTCGCTCCTCCCGGGTGGGACTGCAGTTCCCTGTAGCCCGTGTTCACAGGCTCCTGCGGAAGGGGAACTACACTCAGCGTATGGGTGCCGGAGCCCCGGTCTACTTGGCTGCTGTGCTCGAGTATCTGACCGCTGAAATCCTGGAGCTGGGCGCAGCGCGGCCCGTGACAACAAGCAGACCCACATCATCCCCTGACACCTGCAGCTGGCCATCCGCAACGACCAGGAGCTCAACAAGGTGCTGGGAAAGGTGACCATCGCTCAGTGCAGGGTGCTGCCTAATATCCAGGCTGTGCTACTGCCCAAGAAAACGACCAGCAAGTAGAGTGGACAAGATTTAATCCAATAGCCCAAAGGCTCTTTTCAGAGCCACCCACAGTATCAATGTAAGGGCAGGTTATTTTTCTATGGATCATAATTGCTCCAGATCTAAATAAGAACATAAGAAATTGGAGCAGGAATAGGCTGTATGACCCCCGAGCCTGCTCCGCCATTTAATACGATCATGGCTGACCCGAGATCATGGAATCAGGTCTACTTCCCTGCCCGCTCTCCATAACCCCATATTCCCTTATCGTTTAAGAAACTGTCTGTTTCTGTCTTCAATTTATTCAATGTCCCAGCTTCGACAGCTCTCTGAGGCAACTAATTCCACAGATCCACTAACCTCTGAGAAGAAATTTCTCCTCATCTCAGTGTTAAATGGGCGGCCCCTTATTCTAAGATCATGCCCTCTAGTTCTAGTTTCCCCCATCAGTGGAAACATCCTCTCTGCATCCACCTTGTCAAGCCCCCTCATAATCTTATGCGTTTCGATATGATCACCTCTCATTCTTCTGAATGCCAATGAGTGGAGGCCCAACCTACTCAACCTTTCCTCATAAGTCAAGCCCCTCATCTCCAGAATCAACCTTGTGAATCTTCTCTGAACTGCCTCCAAAGCAAGTATATCCTTTCGTAAATATGCAAACCAAAACTGCACGCAGCATTCCAGGTGTGGCCTCAACAATACCTTGTACAACTGTAGCAAGACTTCCCTGCTTTTATACTCCATCCCCTTTGCAATAAAGGCCAAGATTCCATTGGCCTTCCTGATCACTTGCTGTACTTGCATACTAACCTTTTGTGTTTCATGCACAAGTACCCCCAGGTCCTGCTGTACTGCAGCACTTTGCAATCTTTCTCCATTTAAATAATAACCTGCTCTTCGATTTTTTTTCTGCCCAAGTGCATGACCTCACACTTTCCAACATTTGCCAAATTTTTGCCCACTCACCTAGCCTGTCTATGTTCTTTTGCAGATTGTGTGTGTCCTCCTCACATTGCTTTTCTTCCCATCTTTATATCATCAGCAAATTTGTCTATGTTACACTCGGTCCCTTCCTCCAAGTCGTAAATATAGATTGTAAATAGTTGGGGTCCCAGCACTGATTCCTGTGGCACCCCACTGGTTACCAATTGCCAATCCGAGAATGAAGCATTTATCCCTATTCGCTGTTTTCTGTTCATTAGCCAATCCTCTATCCATGCTAATATATTACCCCCAACCCCATGAACTTTTATCTTGTGCAGTAACCTTTTATGTGGAACTTTGTCAAGTGCCTTCTGGAAGTCCAAATACAGCAAATCCACTGGTTCCCCTTTATCCACCTTGTTAATTACATCCTCAAAGAATTCCAGCAAATGTCAAACATGACTTCCCCTTCATAAATCCATGCTGACTCTGCCTGATCGAATTTTGCATCTCCAAATGTCATGCTGCTGCTTCTTTACCAATGGACTCCAACATCTTCCCAACCACAGATGTTAGGCTAACTGGTCTATAGTTTCCTGCTTTTTGTCTGCCTTTTTTAAATAGAGGCGTTACATTTGCAGTTTTCCAATCTGCTGGAACCTCCCCAGAATCCAGGGAAGTTTGGTAAATTACTATCCTTGCCGCTATTTCTCTTAAGACCCTAGGATGCAAGCCATCAGGTCCAGGGGATTTATCCACCTTTAGTCCCATTATCTTATTGAGTACCACCTTCTTAGTGATTGTGATTGTGTTAAGTTCCTCCCATGCCCCCCGCCCCCCGCATAGCCCCTTGACCGTCCACAGATGGAATATTGTTAGTGTCCCTTACCGTAAAGACTGATACAAAATATTTGTTCAGAGTTTCTGCTATTTCCATGTTCTCCATTACTAATTCCCTGGTCTTGTCCTCTCAGGGACCAACATTTACTCTAGCCACTCTTTTCCTTTGTATATACCTATAGAAACTCTTGCTATCTGTTTTTATATTTCGTGCTAGTTTACTTTCATAGTCTTCCCTTTCTTAATCATTCTTTTAGTCATTCTTTGTTGCCATTAAAACGCTTCCCAATCTTCTGTCCTCCCACTAGTTTTGGCCACATTGTATGCCCTTGTTTTTAATTGGATACCATCCTTTATTTCTTTAGTTAGCCATGGATGGCTATCTTTTCTCTTACGCCCTTTCCTCCTCACTGGAATGTTTGTTGAGAGTTGTAAAATATCTCCTTAAATATACACCACTGTTCATCAACCGTCCTAAATTTAATCTATTTTCCCAGTCCACTTTAGCCAACTCAGATCTCATACCTTCATAATCTCCTTTCTTTACCCTTTGTACGCTGGTTAGAGATCCAACTTTCTCACTCTCCATCTGAATTTGAAATTCAATCATACTATAATCGCTCATTCCAAGGGGATCCTTTACTCAGAGATTGTTTATGAATCCTGTCTCATTACATTAACATTGAATCTCTGCAATTAAGCTGTAAGTTTCCAGATCAGAAATGACCCTCAGACATGCTCGGTTATAAATTGATCACTGTTGACAAATATTGCAACGGGTTTGCTGTTATAAAATCCTGTTCCATCGTACCATAAATAATTTCTGGCCTCGAGGCTTGGTAAACTTACCTCGATTGCGATGGCCGGGAATCGAAGCTCGGTCAACTGCTTGGAAGACATCATCATCATCGGCAATCCCTCGATATCGAGGAAGACTTGCTTCTACTCTAAAAGTGAGTTCTTAGGTGACTGAACAGTCCAATACGGAATTACAGTTGTCGTGGAGTATGTAAAATTAACACTCAACACTAGGTCTGGGTTCGAAGATTCAAGTAGTCTTTAATATGCTTGCAAGGGAGAGTCAAGTCTGCAGTCAACCTCACTTGCTCTCTCTGACCAAAGAAAACAGGATTTTTATACAGTTCCTCGGCCTATAATGGCTGGACATTCAATACATGAGACATATATTGATTTGAATGGTCAAAACCCTTGTCACTCAAAGTAAAGGTACAGTATTGACCACGCCTATCTCCAGTACTTTTCCATAAACCTCACTGTGTACCAAAAGTTCATTAACACATTGGAATGTTATCTTATCTTTCTTGCCTTGACCAGATGGAGTTTTTCTAAAGTTTCACTTTTGACCCCTTGCCCTGTCTACCTGCCCCTCTGGGCTTCCTGTGGTTCAAACGTTTGGCCTCCTGTAATTGTCCTCAGGTTACACAGCTTGTAACAATTAATCATTCTGATATGCGTTTTCCCTTTAAACATCTTTAGAAAGTTGACCACTACAAAAGCCTATGTCAGCTCGTTTTAAGTCCCAGATCCATTCTTAACACTTTAATTGTAACAGAGCTCAATAGCCCCAATTCACAGATTTTCATCATCATCATCTTAGGCAATCCCTCGAATCGAGGATAACTTGCTGCCACGTCAAAAAGTTCACAGGTGTTTCAATGAAGGACCTAATATTCCAGGTCCCGAACTAAATCTTGAGGGGTGGAAAAAGCCTGTGCGTGGATTGTTAGAATGTGTGGTGACCATTGCACACCAGCCACCACTTGCACACCAGTCACCTCTGTCACAGGTGGGACAGACAATTGTTGAAGGAAAGGGTGGGTGGGACTGGGTTGCCGCACGCTCCTTCCGCTGCTTGCACTTGTTTTCTGCATGCGCTCAGCGACGAGGATAGAGGTGCTCAGCGCCCTCCCGGATTCTTTTCCTCCACTTAGGGCGGTCTTTGGCCAGGGACTCCCAGGTGTCAGAGGGGATGTTGCACTTTATCAAGGAGGCTTTGAGGTGCTCCTTGAAATGTTTCCTCTGCCCACCTGGGGCTCGCTGCCATGTAGGAGTTTCGAGTAGAGCGCTTGCTTTTGGAATCTTGTGTCAGGCATGCGAACAATGTGGCCTGCCCAATAAAGCTGGTCGAGTGTGGTCAGTCCTTAGATGCTGGGGATGTTGGCCTGATTGAGGACGCTAACGTTGGTGCCTCTGTCGTCCCAGGGGATTTGCAGGATCTCGCGGAAACATCATTGGTGGTATTTGTCCAGCGATTTGAGGTGTCAACTGTATATGTTTCACGTCTCTGAGGCACACAGGAGGGTGGGTACAGCCCTGTAAACCATTAGCTTGGTGCCAGATTTGTGGGCCTGATCTTCGAACAGTCTCTTCCTCAGGTGGCTGAAGGCTGCGCTGGCGCACTGGAGGTGGTGTTGAACCTCGTCGTTGATGTCTGCCCTTGCTGAAAATAGGCTCCCGAGGTATGGAAAATGGTCCAAATTATCCAGGGGCGTGCATTCAATAGAAACATAGAAATATAGAAACTAATTGCAGAGGTTGGGGTGGTCTTGGATCTGGGCTGGAGGCAACAAAGGTTGAACAGGTTCCCACTTGTTCTGTAGTTTAGTTCCACTCCAGCGGGAACTTGTTGAGTGTGAGGTGGAGCATTGCTACGAGGAACATTGAGAAGATGGTTGGCACGATAACGCAGCCCTGCTTCACCCCGGTCCAGACATGGATTGCATCTATGATGGATCCATTGATCAGGATCACGGCTTGCATGTCATTGTGGAGCTGGCAGAAGATAGCGACAAACTTTTTGGGACAGCCAAAACGCAGGAGGACACTCCATAGTCCCTCACGGTTGATGGTGTCAAAGGTCTTGTAAGGCGAAGGCCAGGTTGGTGCTGTTCGTTGCATTTTTCTTGCAGTTGTCGCACTGATGCAAATGTAACGCCCCTATTTAAAAAAGGAGGCAGACAAAAAGCAGGAAACTATAGACCAGTTAGCCGAACATCTGTGGTTGGGAAAATGTTGGAGTCCATTATTAAATAAGCAGTAGCAGGACATTTGGAAAAACAAAATTCGGTCAGGCAGTGTCAGCATGGATTTATGAAGGGGAAGTCATGTTTGACAAATTTGCTGGAATTCTTTGAGGATGTAATATAAGGGTGGATAAAGGGGAACCAGTGGATGTGATGTATTTGGACTTCCAGAAGGCATTTGACAAGGTGCCACATAAAAGGTTACTGCACAAGATAAAAGTTCACAGGGTTGGGGGTAATATATAAGCATGGATGGAGAATTCGCTAACTAACAGAAAAAGGGATTTGAGATAAATGGTTCATTCTTGGGTTGGCAATCAGTAACTAGTGCGGTGCCGCAGGGATCAGTGCTGGGACCCCAACTATTTACAATCTATATTATCGACTTGGAGGAAGGGACCGAGTGTAACATAGACAAATTTGCTGATGATATAAAGGTGGGAGGAAAAGCAATGTGTGACGAGGACACACAAAATCTGCAAAAGGACAAAGACAGGCTAAGTGAGTTGGCAAAAATTTGGCAAATGTTGGAAAATGTGATTTCGCACAGACAGCTGGGCTAGGCTGCTACGCTGCTCCTTCCACTCCCCAGCCTGCTCCGATGGTCTATAGCAGGCCGGGGGCCGCACAGCCTGCTGGGCTAGGCAACCACTCTGCTCCTTCTGTTTCCCGGCCTGCTCCGAAGCTGAAGTGGAGTCAAACTCTCTCCTGGCCCACGGTCAATGCTACGTTCAGAGTGTCTAGTGTATAGACCCCTCATGATTTTGAATAGCTCTCTCAAATCTCCTCTCAACCTTCTGAGCTCCATGGAAAATAACACCAGCTTCTCCTGTCTATCCACACAACTGAAGTCCCTGATCCCTGCTATCATAAGAATAGGAGATGGCAATTCAGCCCCTCAAGCCTGTTACATAGGTTCATGAGGAGGCCATTCAGCCTCTACGGGCTTGTTAGACATGAATAGGAGGAAGTCCTTCAGCCCCTTGAGCATGTTAAATTAGGAACATGAAGAGGTCATTAAAGGCCTCAGGAAACTTACATAGGAACAGGAGGAGGCGATTCAGCACCTCGACGCTGTGTTGTAAGAACAGGAGCTGCCCATTCATCCACTCCAGCTTGTACACATGAACATGATCAGGTGATTCTGCCTCTCTAGCCTGTTACACTGGAAGAGGAGGAAGCCTTTCAGCCCATCGAGTCTTTATCATTTGGGATTGCAGGAGGCCATCCAACCACCTCGAGCTTGTTACATAGGAAATGGTTGTGGCCATTCTACCCAACATATCTATTACACAACGACCGAAGGAGGTCAATCAGCTCCTCCATCTTGTCACAAAGAAGGAGGAGGAGCTCATTCAGCCCATTGTGACTGTTACATTTGGACCAGGAGAAGGACAGTCACCCCATAGAGCATGTTGCATAGGAACAAGAGGAGAACATTGTGTCCCTTGAGATTGTTATGTAGGAACTAGAGAAGGCCATTCATCCCCTGGAGCCTGTCACACAGGAATAGGAGGAGGCCATTCAACCCCTGGAGTCTGTTACATGGAAATGGTAGAAGGCCATTCAACGCCTGAAGGATGTTCTATCGGAATCGGATGTGGCCATTTTGCCCATCGAGTTTGATACATTGGAACAGAAGACATTCAGTCTCAGAGCCCTGACCATTAGGAACGGGAGGAGTCCATTCAGCCCCAGAGCCTGTTACACAGGAAAGGAATGAGGACATTCTGCCCCTCAACCTAGTTGTATAGAGCAAGAGATCATTCAGCCCATTGAGCCTGTAACAGAGAAACAGAAGAGGCCATTCAAACATAAAGCCTGTTATACAGTAATAGGATGAGGCAATTCTGCACCGCAACCCTGTTAAATAGAACAGAAGGAGGCCATTTGGAACCTCAACCTCTTAAACTGGAGCAGATTGAGGTTATGCTGCCCCTCAATCTTGTAATATACAACCGGACATCATTCCGCCCCTCGAGACTTTATCATTAGGAAGAGGAGAAGGCCCATTCAGCCCCTCCAGCCCATTACACAAAAACAAGAGGAGGCCATTCAGCCCCAGAGCTTTTAATATTAGGAACAGGAGAAGACAATTCAATCCCTTAAGCCTATTGCAGAGGAACAAAAAGAGGCCATTCAGCACCTCAGATCTGTGGCTTAAGAACAGGAGCTGGCCATTCAGCCCCTCGAGCCTGTAGCATTATCAACTGTTCAGCCCATCCAGCCTGTTGCAAAGGAACAGAAGGTCATTGTAGGATCAGGAGGAGGTGATTCATCCCCTCGAGCTAATTATAATATACGAGGTCATGGTCCCATTAATGGGGATTGTGGTCCCATTATCTGGGGCGGCTATTCTATTAACCAGGGTGAGGGTCCCATTTGCCGGGGTCAGTATCCCATTAACTGGGCTCAAGGTCCCATTAACCATGGTCAGGTTCCCATTAAACAGGGTCAGGGTCCCATTAACTGGGGTCAGGGTCCTAGTAACCGGTGTCGGGGTCAGGGTCCCATTCACAGGGGTCAGGGTCCCTTTGACCCGGGACTGGGTCCCATTGACCCGGGTTTGGATCCCATTGACCCGGGTCAGCGTTCCATTGACCCGAGTCAGGGATCCATTGACCGGGGACAGGGTCCCATAGACTAGGGACAGGATCCCATTAACCGGGGTCACGGCCACATTAACCCATTACCGGCGTCAGGGTCCCATTAACCGTGGTCATGGCCCCATTAACCCATTAAGCGGGGTCAGGATCCCATTAACCGGGGTCAGAGTCCTATTAAACGGGGTCAGGGTCCCATTAACCGGGGTCACGGTCCCATTAACCGGGGTCACGGTCCCATTAACCGGGGTCAGGATCACATTAACCGCGGCCAGGGACCCATTAACCGGGGTCACGGTCCCATTAACCTGGGTCACGGTCCCCTTAACCGGGGTCAGCGTCTCATTAACCGGGGTCAGGATCGCAATAACCGGGGTCAGGGTCCCATTAACCGGGGCTAGGGTCGCATTAAGCAGGGTCAGTGTACAATAACCGGGGTCAGGATCACAATAACTGTGGACACAGACCCTTAAACCGGGGTCAGGATCACATTAGCCGGGGTCAGTGTCCCATTAATCGGCGTCAAGGTCCCATTAACTGGTGTCAGGGTTCCATTAACCGGGGTCAGGGTCAGGGTCCCATTAACCAGTGTCAGGGTTCCATTGATGCGAGTCAGGGTCCCATTAACCGGGGTCAGGGTCCCATTGAGTGGGGTCAGGGTCCCATTAATTGGGGTCATGGCCCTATTAATCCATTAACCGTGGTCAGGGTCCCATTGACCGGGGTCACGGCCTCATTAACCAATTAACCGGGGTCAATGTCCCATTAACCGGGGTCAGGGTCCCATTAACCAAGGTCAGGCTCCCATTAACCGGGGTCACAGTCACTTTAACCAGGGTCACAGTCCCTTTAACCAGAGTAAGTGTAACATTAACCCGGGTCACGGTCCCATTAACCAGAGTTCGGGTCCCAATAACCTCGGAGAGGAACCCATCAACAAGGTTCAAAGTCTCTTTAACCGGGGTCAGGGTCCCATTCACCGGTGTCAGAGTTACATTAACCGAGGTCACGATCCCATTAACCGGGGTCACGGTCCAATTACCCGGGGTCACGGTCCCATTAACCTGGATCAGGGTCCCATTAACGGGATCAGGGTCCCATTAAGCGGGGTCGGGGTCCCATTAATCGGGGTCGGGGTCCAATTAACCGCCATCAGGGTCCCATTAACCGGGGTCAGGGTCCCATTAACCGGAGTCACGATCCCATTTACCGTGGTCAAGGTCCCATTAACCAGGGTCTGGGTCAGGGTCCCATTAACCGCGGTTGGGGCACCATTAACCGGGGTCACTGCCCCCTTAATCAGGGTCACGGTCCCATTAACCAGGGTCATGGTCCCATTATCCAGGGTCACGGGACCATTAACGTGGGTTAGGCACTCATTAACTGGGGTCAGGGTCCCATTAACCGGGGTCAGGGTCATCGAAACATTGAAACATAGAAAATAGGTGCAGGAGTATGCCATTCGGCCCTTCGAGTCTGTACCACCATTCAATAAGATCATGGCTGATCTTTCACGTCAGTACAACTTTCCTGCTTTCTCTCCATACCCCTTGATCCTTTAGCCATAAGGGCCACATCTAACTCCCTCTTGAATATATCCAACAAACTGGCATCAACAACTCTCTGCAGTAGGGAATTCCACAGGTTGACAACTCTCTGAGTGAAGAAGTTTCTCCTCATCTCAGTCATAAATGGCTTAACCATTATCCTTAGACTGTGTCCCCTGGTTCTGGACTTCCCCAACATCGGGAACATTCTGCATCTAACCTGTTCAGTCCCGTTAGAATTTTATATGTTTCTATGAGATTTCCTCTCATCCTTCTAAACTCCAGTGAATTAAGGCCCAGTCAATCCAGTCTCTTCTCATATGTCAGATCTGCCAGACCAGACCCGGGAATCAGTCTGGTGAACCTTCGTTGCACTCCTTCAATAGCAAGAACGCCCTACCTCAGATTAGGAGACCAAAACTGAACACAATATTCCAGGTGAGACCTCACCAAGGCCCTGTACAACTGCAGTAAGACCTCCATGCTCCGATACTCAAAACCCCTAGCTATGAAGGCCAACATACCATTTGCCTTGTTCACCGCCTGCCGTACCTGCATGCCAACTTTGAATGACTGACGTACCATGATACCAGTTCTCATTGCAAATCCCTTTTTCCTAATCTGCCACCATTCAGATAATATTCAGCCTTCGTGTTTTTGCCCCCAAAGTGGATAACCTCACATTTATCCACATTATACTGCATCTGCCATGCATTTGCCCATTCACCTAACCTGTCCAAGCCATCCTGTAGCCTCTTCGCGACCTCCTTGCAGCTCACAACGCCACCCAGTTTAGTGTTATCTGTAAACGTGGAGATATGTCACTCAATGTCTTCATCTAAATCATTAATGTATATTGTAAATAGCTGGGGTCTCAGCACTGAGCCCTGCGGCACCCTACTCGTCACTGCCTGCCATTCTGAAAAGGACCCATTTATCCCGACTCTCTGCTTCCTATCTGCCAACCAGTTCTCTATCCACATCATACATTAACCCCAATACCATGTGCTTTAATTTTACACACCAATCTCTTGTGTGGGACCTTGTCAAAAGCCTTTTGAAAGTCCAAATACACCATATCCACAGTTTCTCCCTTGTCCACTCTACTAATTAAATCCTCAAAAAATTCCAGAAGATTTGTCAAGCATGATTTCCCTTTCATAAATCCATGTTGACTTGGACCGATCCTGTCACTGCTTTCCATATGCGCTGCTGGGCAAGGCTGCCGCGCTGCTCCTTTCACTCCCCAGCCTGCTCCGATGGTCTATAGCTGGGTGGGGCCGCACAGACTGCTGGGCTCGGCAGCCACTCTGCTCCTTCCATTCCCCGGCATGGTCCGAAGCTGAAGTGGGGTCAAACTCTCTCCTGGCCCACGGTCAATGCTACGTTCAGAGTATCTCGTGTCGAGTGTATAGACCCCTCATGATTTTGAATAGCTCTCTCAAATCTCCTCTCAATCTTCTGGGCTCCATGGAGAATAACACCAGCTCCCTGATCCCTGCTATCATAGGAATAGGAGATGGCAATTCAGCCCCTCGAGCCTGTTACATAGGTTCAGGATGAGGCCATTCAGCCTCTACGGGCTTGTTCGACATGAATAGGAGGAAGCCCTTCAGCCCCTTAAGCATGTTAAATTAGGAACATGAAGAGGCCGTTGAGGGCCTTGGGAAATTTACTTAGGAATAGCCTCCTATTCAGCCCCTCGACACTGTGTTGTAAGAACAGGAGCCGCCCATTCATCCATTCGAGCTTGTACACAGGAACATGATCAGGTCATTCTGCCTCTCTAGCCTGTTACACTGGAAGAGGAGGATGCATTTCAGCCCATCGAGTCTTTATCATTAGGGACCGCAGGAGGCCATCCAACCACCTCAAGCTTGTTACATAGGAAATGGTTGTGGCCATTCTTCCCAACATATCTATTACACAATAACAGAAGGAGATCAATCAGCTCCTCCATCTTGTCACAAAGAAGGAGGAGGAGCTCATTCAGCCCATTGTGATGTTACATTAGGACCAGGAGAAGGACAGTCAACCCATAGAGCATCTTGCCTCGGAACAAAAGGAGAACATTGAGTCCCTTGAGATTGTTATGTAGGAACTAGAGAAGGCCATTCATCCTCTGGAGCCTGATTCACAGGAATTCCCATTCAACCCCTGGAGTCTGTTACATGGGAACAGGAGAAGGCCATTCAACACCTGGAGCATATTCTATAGGAACCGGATGTGGCCATTTTGCCCATCGAGCTTGATACCTTAGAACAGAAGACATTCAGCCTCAGAGCCCTTACCATTAGGAACGGGAGGAGTCCATTCAGCCTCAGAGTCTGTTACACAGGAAAGGAATGAGGACATTCTGCCCCTCAACCTTGTTGTATAGAGCAGGAGATCATTCAGCCCTTTGAGTCTGTTACAGAGAAACAGAAAGAGGCCATTCAAACATAAAGCCTGTTATACAGTAATAGGATGAGGCAATTCTGCCTCGCAATCTTGTTAAATAGAATAGAAGGAGACCATTTAGAACCTCAATCTGTTACACAGGAGCAGATTGAGGTTATGCTGCCCCTCAATCCTGTAATATACAACCGGACGCCATTCCGTCCCTCGAGCCTTTATCATTAGGAACAGGATGAGGACATTCAGTCTCTCGAGCCTGTTACACAGGAACAGGAGAAGGCCATTCAGCCCCTCCAGCCCATTACACAAAAACAGGAGAAGGCCATTCAGCCCAGAGCTTTTAACATTCGGAACAGGAGAAGACAATTCAATCCCTTAAGCCTATTGCATAGGAATGAATGCAAATAAGGCTATTCAGCACCTCAGGTTTGTGACTTAAGAACAGGAGCTAGCCATTCAGCCCCTCGAGTCTGTAGCATTATCAACTGTTCAGCCCATCCAGCCTGTTACAAAGGATCAAGAGGAGTTGATTCATCCCCTCGAGCTAATTATAATACACAGGGTCACAGTTCCATTAACGGGCATTGTGGTCCCATTATCCGGGGCTGCTGTTCCATTAACCAGGATCATGCTTCCATTAGCCAGCATCATGGTCCCATTAATTGGAGTGATGGTTCTATTAACCTGGGTCACAGTCCTATTAACCGGGGTCAGTGTCCCATTAACTGGGGTCGGGTTCCCATTAACCGGGGTCAGGGTCTGTGTCCCATTAGCCGGAGGCAGATTCCCTTTGACATGGATCTAGTTCCCATTGACCTGGGTCAGGGTTCCATTGACCAGAGTCAGGGTCCCATTGACTGGGGTCAGGGTCCCATTGACCGAGGTCAGAGTCCCATTATCCAGGGTCAGGGTCAGGGTCACATTTACCAGTGTCATGGGTCCCTTTGACACGGGTCTGGCTCCCATTTTCCCGGGTCAGGTTTCCATTGACCAGAGTCAGTGTCCCATTGACCAGGGTCAGGGTCCCATTAACCGGGGTCATGGCCCCATTAAACCATTAACTGGGGTCAGGGTGACATTACCCGGGGTCAGGGTCCCATTAACCGGGGTCAGGGTCACATTAACCGGGGTCAGGATCGCATTAATCAATGTCAAGGTCCCATTAACTGGGATCAGGGTCCCATTAACCGGGGTCTGGGTCAGAGTCCTATTAACCGGGGTCAGGGTCCCATTAACCATAGTCAAGGTCACATTAACCGGGGTCAGGATCCCATGAACTGGAGTCAGGGTCCCATGAATCAGGAGCAGGGTCTCATTAAGCAGGGTCACGGTTCCATTAACCGTGGTCATGGTTCCATTAACCAGGGTCAAGGTCCCATTAACCAGGGTCACGGTACCATTAACCAGGGTCAAGTTCCCATTAACCAGGCTCAAGGTCACATTAACTAGGTCACAGTCCCAATAATCGGGTTCAGGATTGCATTAACTGGGGTCACAGTCCCATTAACCAGGGTGACGGTCCCTTTAACTAGGTTCACAGTCCCTCTAACCAGGATAAGTGTCCAATTAACCTGGCTTATGGTCCCATTAACCAGGCTTCGGGTCCCAATAACCGCGGAGAGGAACTCATTAACCAGGGTCACAGTCTCTTTAACCGGTGTCAGGGTCCCATTAACCCGGGTCAGTGTCCCATTAACCAGTGCCAGAGTCCCATTAACCAGGGTCAGGGTCCTATTAACCAGGGTCGGGGTCACAATAACCGGGATCACAGTCCCTTTAGCAAGGTTAAGTGTCCTTTTAACCGGGTCACAGTCCGTTTAACCAGGGTCACAGTCCCTTTAACCATGATTAAGTGTCCCATTAACCCGGGTCATGGTCCCATTAACCAGGGTTCGGGTCTCAAGAACCGCAGAGAGGAACCCATTAACAAGGTTCACAGTCTCTTTAACCGGGGTCAGGGTCCCATTAATCGGAGTCAGGGTCCCATTAACGGAGGTCATAAACCCATTAAAGGGGGTCAGGGTTGCAAAAGCCGGGGTTCACAGTCCCTTTAACCAGGATAAGTATGCCTTTTACTGTGGTCATGGTCACATTAACTGGGGTCAGACTCCCATTAACCAGGGTTAGATTCCCATTATTCTGGGTCAGGGTCCCATTAACCGGGGTCAGAGTTCCATTAACCGGGGTCAGGGTCCCATTAACCGGGGTCAGAGACACATTAACCGGGGTCAGGGTCCCATTAACCGGGGTGAGGGTCAGTGTCCCATTAACCGGTGTCAGGCCCCCATTAAACGGGGTCAGGTTCCATTAACCCTCATCACGGTCCCATTAACCGGGGTCCCATTAACCGGCATCACCGTCCCATTAACCAGGGTCAGGGTTCCCATTAACCGGGGTCAGGCTCCCATTAACCAGGGTGATGGTCCCATTAACTGGGGTCAGGGTCCCATTAACCGGGGTCATGGTCCCATTAACCGGGTTCGGCGCCCTTAACACATTAACTTTGCTCACGGTCCCATTAACCGTTGTCAGGGAAACATTAACCGGGGTCAGGGTCCCATTAACCAGGGTCAAGGTCCAATTAACCGTGGTCAGGGTTGAATTAACCGGGGTCAGGGTCCCATTAACCACGGTCACGGTCCCATTAACCGGGGTCACACTCCCAATAACCGGGGTCAGGTTTCCATTAACATGGTAAGTGTCCCATTAATCTGGGTCACGGTCCCATTAACCAGGGTTTGGGTCGCAATAAACGCAGAGAGGAACCCATTCACCAGGTTCACAGTCTTTTTAACCAGAGTCACAGTTCCATTCACCAGGGTTAGGATCCCATTAACCAGGGTCAGGGTCCCATTAACCGTGGTCCGGGTCACAATAACCGGGGTCACAGTAACTTTAGCAAGGTTAAGTGTGCCTTTAACCGCTGTCAGGTCCCATTACCGGGATCACGGGCTCATGAACCATGGTCAGTTCCCATTACCGGGATTACGGTCCCATTAACCGTGGTCAGTTCCCTTTAACTGGGGTCGCGAGTCCATTAACCGAGGTCAGAGTTCCATTAATCTGGGTCAGTGTCCCATTAACCTGGGTCATGGTGCCATTAATCAGGGTCCTGGTCCCAATAACTGCAGAGAGGAACCCATTAATCAGGTTCACAGGTTCTTTAACCGGGTTCACTGTCACATTAACCGGGGTCAGGATCACATTAACCGGGCTCTGGGTCAAAATATCCGGGGTCACAGTCCCTTCAGCAAGGTTAAGTGTCCCTTTTACCGGGGTCAGGCTCCCATTAACTGGGGTCAGGCTCCCATTAGCCGGGGTGAGGGTCAGTGTCCCATTAACCGGGGTCAGGCTCCCATTAACCGGGGTCCCATTAACCGGCATCACGGTCCCATTAACCATGGTCAGGGTTCCCATTAACCGGGGTCAGCGTCTGTGTCCCATTAGCCGGGGTCAGTGTCCCAAGACACGGTCTGGTTCCCATTGACCCGGGGTGGGTACTATTGAGCGGGGTCAGGGTCCCATTAACCGGGATCAGGTTCAGGGTCCTATTAACTGGGGTCAGGGTCAGTGTCCCATTAACCGGGGTCAGGGTCTCTTTCACACGGTTCATGTTCCCATTGACCTGAGTCGGGTTTCATTCACTGAATCAGGGTCCCATTGACCGGGGCCACGGTCCCATTAACCGAGGTCGGAGTCCCATTAACCGGGGTCACGGCCCACTTAACACATTAACCGGGGTCACGGTCCCATTAACCTGGGTCACAGTCCCATTAAACGGGATCAGGATGACATTAAACGGGGTCAGGGTCACATTAACTGGGGTCAGAGTCCCATTAACTGGGGTCAGGGTCCCATGATCCGGGGTCATTATCCCATTAACCGGGGTCAGGCTCCCATTAAACAGGGTCAGGGTCCGATTAACTATGGTCAGGATCCCATTAGCCGGGGTCAGACTCCCATTAACCGGGGTGAGGGTCAGTGTCCCATTAACCGGGGTCAGGCCCCCATTAAACGGGGTCAGGTTCCATTAACCCTCATCACGGTCCCATTAACCGGGGTTCCATTAACCGGCATCACCGTCCCATTAACCAGGGTCAGGGTTCCCATTAACCGGGGTCAGGCTCCCATTAACCAGGGTGATGGTCTCATTAACTGTGGTCAGGGTCCCATTAACCGGGGTCATGGTCCCATTAACCGGGTTCGGCCCCCTTAACACATTAACTGTGGTCACGGTCCCATTAACCGTTGTCAGGGAAACATTAACCGGGGTCAGGGTCCCATTAACCAGGGTCAAGGTCCAATTAACCGTGGTCAGGGTTGAATTAACCGGGGTCAGGGTCCCATTAACCATGGTCACGGTCCCATTAACCGGGGTCACACTCCCAATAACCGGGGTCAGGTTTCCATTAACATAGTAAGTGTCCCATTAATCTGGGTCACGGTCCCATTAACCAGGGTTTGGGTCGCAATAAACGCAGAGAGGAACCCATTCACCAGGTTCACAGTCTTTTTAACCAGAGTCACTCTTCCATTCACCAGGGTTACGATCCCATTAACCAGGGTCAGGGTCCCATTAACCGTGGTCCGGGTCACAATAACCGGGGTCACAGTAACTTTAGCAAGGTTAAGTGTCCCTTTAACCGCTTTCGGGTCCCATTACCGGGACCATGGGCTCATGAACCATGGTCAGTTCCCATTACCGGGATTACGGTCCCATTAACCATCGTCAGTTCCCATTAACCGGGGTCGCGACCCCATTAACCGAGGTCAGAGTTCCATTAATCTGGGTCAGTGTCCCATTAACCTGGGTCATGGTGCCATTAATCAGGGTCCTGGTCCCAATAACTGCAGAGAGGAACCCATTAATCAGGTTCACAGGTTCTTTAACCGGGGTCAGGATCACATTAACCGGGCTCTGGGTCAAAATATCCGGGGTCACAGTCCCTTCAGCAAGGTTAAGTGTCCCTTTTACCGGGGTCAGGCTCCCATTAACTGGGGTCAGGCTCCCATTAACCGGGGTGAGGGTCAGTGTCCCATTAACCGGGGTCAGGCTCCCATTAACCAGGGTCCCATTAACCGGCATCACGGTCCCATTAACCATGGTCAGGGTTCCCATTAACCGGGGTCAGCGTCTGTGTCCCATTAGCCGGAGTCAGTGTCCCAAGACACGGTCTGGTTCCCATTGACCCGGGGTGGGTACTATTGAGCGGGGTCAGGGTCCCATTAACCGGGATCAGGTTCAGGGTCCTATTAACTGGGGTCAGGGTCAGTGTCCCATTAACCGGGGTCAGGGTCTCTTTCACACGGTTCTTGTTCCCATTGACCCGAGTAGGGTTCCATTCACTGAATCAGGGTCCCATTGACCGGGGCCACGGTCCCATTAACCAAGGTCGGGGTCCCATTAACCAGGGTCACGGACCCCTTAACACATTAACCTGGGTCACGGTCCCATTAACCTGGGTCACAGTCCCATTAAACGGGATCAGGATGACATTAAACGGGGTCAGGGTCACATTAACTGGGGTCAGAGTCCCATTAACTGGGGTCGGGGTCACATTAATCGGGTTCACGGCCCCCTTAACACATTAACCGGGGTCAGGGTCCCATGATCCGGGGTCATTATCCCATTAACCGGGGTCAGGTTCCCATTAATCGGGGTCAGGATCTCATTAACTGTGGTCGGGGTCCCTTTGACACGGGTCTGTTTCCCATTGACCCGAGTCAGGGTTCCATTGACGTCATCAGGGTCCCATTGACGTCATCAGGGTCCCATTGACCGAGATCAGGATCCCATTAACCAGGAACGGGGTCCCATTAACCGGGGTCAAGGTCCCATTAACCGGTCTCTGGGTCAAAATAAGCGGGGTCACAGTCCCTTTAGGAAGGTTATGTGTCCCATTAACCTGGGTCACGGTTCCATTATCCAGGGTCCGGATCGCTATAACCACAGAGAGGAACCCATTAACCTGGTTCACAAGCTCTTTAACCGGGTTCACTGTCCCATTAACCGGGATCAGTTTCCCACTAACCAGGGTCAAGGTCCCATTAACCGGTCTCTGGGTCAAAATAAGCGGGGTCACAGTCCCTTTAGCAAGGTTATGTGTCCCTTTTAACGGGGTCAGGCTCCCATTAACTGTGGTCAGGCTCCCATTAACCGGGGTCAGGCTCCCATTAACCAGGGTCAGGATCCCATTAGCCGGGGTCAGGCTCCCATTAACCGGGGTGAGGGTCATTGTCCCGTTAACCGTGGTCAGGCCTCCATTAAATGAGATTGGGTCCCATTAACCCTCATCATGGTCCCATTAACCAGGGTCCCATTAACCGGCGTCACCGTCCCATTAACCAGGGTCAGGGTTCCCATTAACCGGGGTCATGGTCCCATTAACTGGGTCCCGTCCCCCTTAACACATTAACTGTGGTCACGGTCCCATTAACCGTTGTCAGGTTAACATTAACCGGGGTCAGGGTCCCATTACCCAGGGTCAAGGTCCAATTAACCGTGGTCAGGGTTGAATTAACCGGGGTCAGGGTCCCATTAACCACGGTCACACTCCCATTAACCGGGGTCAGGTTTACATTAACCACGGTAAGTGTCCCATTAAGCTGGGTCAAGGTCCCATTAACCAGGGTTTGGGTCGCAATAAACGCAGAGAGAAACCCATTCACCAGGTTCACAGTCTTTTTAACCGGAGTCACTGTTCCATTAACCAGGGTCAGGATTCCATTTACCAGGGTCAGGGTCCCATTAACAGGGTTCCGGGTCACAATAACCGGGTCGCAGTAACTTTAGCAAGGTTAAGTGTCCCTTTAACCGGTGTCAGGACCCATTTCCGGGATCATGGTCCCATGAACGGTGGTCAGTTCCCATTACCGGGATCACGGTCCCATTAACTGTGGTCAGTTCCCATTAACCGGGGTCCCGGTCCCATTAACCGGTGTCGCAGCCCCATTAACCGAGGACAGAGTTCCATTAATCTGGGTCAGTGTCCCATTAACCTGAGTCACGGTTCCAATAACCAGGGTCCGGGTCCGGGTCCCAAAAACCGCAGAGAGGAACCCATTAATCAGGTTCACAGGCTCTTTAACCGGGTTCACTGTCACATTAACCGGCATCAGGATCCCATTAACCAAGGTCAAAGATCCTATTAACCGGGTTTTGGGTCAAAATAACCGGGGTCACAGTCCCTTTAGCAAGGTTAAGTGTCCCTTTTAACGGGGTCAGGCTCCCATTAACCGGGGTCAGTTTCCCATTAACCAGGGTCAGGGTCCCATTAACTAGGGTCAGGATCCCATTAGCCGGGGTCAGGCTCCCATTAAACGCGGTCGGGGTCCCAGTAACTCTGATCAGGCTCCCATTAACCGGGGTCCCATTAACCGGCATCACGGTCCCATTAACCATGGTCAGCGTCTCTGTCCCATTAGCTGGGGTCAGTGTCCAAAGACACGGTCTGGTTCCCATTGACCCGGGGTGGGTACCATTGAGCGGGGTCAGGGTCCCATTGACCGAGGTCAGGGTCCCATTAACCGGGATCAGGTTCAGGGTCCTATTAACTGGGGTCAGGGTCAGTGTCCCATTAACCGGGGTCAGGGTCCCTTTGACACGGGTCTGGTTCCCATTGACCCGAGTAGGGTTCCATTCACTTAATCAGGGTCCCATTGACCGGGGCCAGGGTCCCATTAACCGAGTTCGGGGTCCCATTAACCAGGGTCACGGCCCCCTTAACACATTAACCGGGGTCACGGTCCCATTAACCTGGGTCACAGTCCCATTAAGCGGGATCAGGATGATATTAAACGGGGTCAGGGTCACATTAAATGGGGTCAGGGTCCCATTAACTGGGGTCGGGGTCACATTAATCGGGTTCATAGACCCCTTAACCCATTAACCGGGGTCAGGGTCCCATGATCCGGGGTCATTATCCCATTAACCGGGGTCATGTTGCCATTAATCGGGGTCAGGATCCCATTAACTGTGGTCGGGGTCCCTTTCACACGGGTCTGTTTCCCATTGTCATGGGTCAGGGATCCAATGATGTCATCAGGATCCCATTGATCGAGATCAGGATCCCATTAACCGGGGACGGGGTCCCATTAACCGGGATCAGTGTCAGGGTCCCATTAACTGGGGTCGGGGGCCCTTTGACACTGGTCTGTTTCCCATTGACCCGTGTCAGGGTTCCATTGACCCGAGTCAGGGCTCCATTGACTGGGTCAGTGTCAAATTGACGTGGGTCAGGGTCCCATTAACTGGGGTCGGGGTCCCATTCACCAGGATCACGGCCCCCTTAATACATTAACAGGGGTCACGGTCCCATCAACCGGGATCAGAATCCCGTTAAATGGAGTCAGGGTCCCATTAACTGGGGTCAAGGACCCATTAACCTGGTTCAGGATCCCTTTGACCCGGGTCGGAATCCCTTTGACCCGGGTCAGGGTTCCATTGACCCGAGTCAGGGTTCCATTAACTGGGTCAGGGTCCCATTGACCGGGGTCAGGGTCTCTTTAACTGGGGTCGGGGTCCCATTAACCGACGTCACGGACCCTTTAACACATTAACCGGGGTTCAGTTCCCATGATCTGGGTTCAGGAGCACATTAATTGGGGTCGGGTCCCATTAACCAAGGTCAAGGTCCAATTAACCGTGGTCAGAGTTGAAGTAACCAGGGTCAGGGTCCCATTAACCACGGTCACGGTCCCATTAACCGGGGTCACATTCCCATTAACCGGGATCAGGGTTCCATTAACCAGGGAAAGTGTCCCATTAACCAGGGTCACGGTCCCATTAACCAGGGTTTGGGTCGCAATAAACGCATTGAGGAACCCATTCACCAGGTTCACAGTATTTTTAACCGGGGTTACTGTTCCATTAACCACGGTCAGGATCCCATTAACCAGGGTCAGGGTCCCATTAACCGCAGTCTGGGTCACAATAACCGGGGTCACAATCCCTTTAGCATGGTTAAGTGTCCCTTTAACCTGTGTCAGGTCCCATTACCGGGATCACGGTCCCATTAACCATGGTCAGTTCCCATTACCGGGATCACGGTCCCATTAACCGTGGTCAGTTCCGATTAACCGGGGTCTCGGTCCCATTAACCGGGTTTGCAGCCCCATTAACCGAGGTCAGATTTCCAATAACCTGGGTCAGTTTCCCATTAACCTGGGTCACGGTTCCATTAACCAGGTTCCGGGTCGCAATAACCACAGAGAGGAACCCATTAACCAGGTTCACAGGCTCTTTATCCGGGTTCACTGTCCCATTAACCGGGATCAGGATCCCATTAACCAGGGTCAGGTTCCCATTAGCCGGGGTCAGGCTCCCATTAACCGGGGTGAGGGTCAGTGTCCCATTAACCGGGGTCAGGCTCCCATTAACCGGGGTCCCATTAACTGGCATCACGGTCCCATTAACCATGGTCAGGGTTCCCATTAACCGGGGTCAGCGTCTGTGTCCCATTAGCCGGGGTCAGTGTCCCAAGACACGGTCTGGTTCCCATTGACCCGGGGTGGGTACTATTGAGCGGGGTCAGGGTCCCATTAACCGGGATCAGGTTCAGGGTCATATTAACTGGGGTCAGGATCAGCGCCCCATTAACCGGGATCAGGGTCTCTTTGACACGGTTGTGGTTCCCATTGACCCGAGTAGGGTTCCATTCACTGAATCAGGGTCCCATTGACCGGGGCCTCGGTCCCATTAACCGAGTTCGGGGTCCCATTAATCTGGGTCACGGCTCCCTTAACACATTAACCGGGGTCACAGTCCCATTAAACGGGATCAGGGTGACATTAAACGGGGTCAGGGTCACATTAACTGGGTCAGATTCCCATTAACTGGGGTCGGGGTCACATTAATCGGGTTCACGGCCCCCTTAACACATTAACCGGGGTCAGGGTCCCATGATCCGGGGTCATTATCCCATTAACCGGGGTCAGATTCCCATTAATCGGGGTCAGGATCTCATTAACTGTGGTCGGGGTCCCTTTGACACGGGTCTGTTTCCCATTGACCCGGGTCAGGGTTCCATTGACGTTATCAGGGTCCCATTGACGTCATCAGGGTCCCATTGACCGAGATCAGGATCCCATTAGCCAAGAACGGGGTCCCATTAACCGGGGTCAGTGTCAGGGTCCCATTAACTGGGGTCGGGGGCCCTTTGACACTGGTCTGTTTCCCATTGACCCGTGTCAGGGTTCCATTGAACCGAGTCAGGGCTCCATTGAATGGGTCAGTGTCAAATTGACGTGGGTGACGGTCCCATTAACTGGGGTCGGGGTCCCATTCACCAGGATCACGGCACCCTTAAGACATTAACAGGGGTCACGGTCCCATTAACCGGGATCAGAGTCCCGTTAAATGGAGTCAGGGTCCCATTAACTGGGGTCAAGGACCCATTAACCTGGGGTCAGGGTCACTTTGACCCGGGTCAGGGTTCCATTGACCCGAGTCAGGGTTCCATTAACTGGGTCAGGGTCCCATTGACCGGGGTCAGGGTCTCTTTAACTGGGGTCGGGGTCCCATTAACCAATGTCACGGACCACTTAACACATTAACCGGGGTCAGGTTCCCATGATCTGGGGTCAGGATCCCATTAATTGGGGTCGGGTCCCATTAACCAGGGTCAAGGTCCAATTAACCATGGTCAGGGTTGAAGTAACCGGGGTCAGGGTCCCATTAGCCACGGTCACGGTCCCATTGACCGGGGTCACATTCCCATTAACCGGGATCAGGGTTCCATTAACCAGGGTAAGTGTCCCATTAACCAGGGTCACGGTCCCATTAACCAGGGTTTGGGTCGCAATAAACGCATTGAGGAACCCATTCACCAGGTTCACAGTATTTTTAACCAGGGTCACTGTTCCATTAACCACGGTCAGGATCCCATTAACTAAGGTCAGGGTCCCATTAACCGGGGTCCGGGTCACAATAACCGGGGTCACGGTCCCATTAACCGTGGTCAGTTCCCATTACCGGGATCATGGTCCTATTAACTGTGGTCAGTTCCCATTAAGCGGGGTCGCGGTCCCATTAACCGGGTTTGCAGCCCCATTAACCAAGGTCAGATTTCCATTAACCTGGGTCAGTGTCCCATTAACCTGGGTCACGGTTCCATTAACCAGGGTCCGGGTCGCTATAACCACAGTGAGGATCCCATTAACCAAGTTCACAGGCTCTTTAACCGGGTTCACTTTCTCATTAACCGGGGTCAGGCTCCCATTAACCAGGGTCAGGATCCCATTAGCCGGGGTCAGGCTCCCATTAACCGGGGTGAGGGTCAGTGTCCCATTAACCGGGGTCAGGCCTCCATTAAATGGGGTTGGGTCCCATTAACTCTCATCACGGTCCCATTAACCAGAGTCTCATTAACCGGCTTCACCATCCCATTAACCAGGGTCAGGGTTCCCATTAACCGGAGTCATGGTCCCATTAACTGGGTCCCGGCCCCCTTAACATATTAACTGTGGTCACGGCCGCATTAACCGTTGTCAGGGTAACATTAACCGGGGTCAGTGTCCCATTAACCAGGTTCAACGTCCAATTAACCATGGTCAGGGTTGAATTAACCGGGCTCAGGGTCCCATTAACCACGGTCACACTCCCATTAACCGGGGTCATGTTTCCATTAACCAGGGTAAGTGTCCCATTAACTTGCGTCACGCTCCCATTAACCAGGGTTTGGGTCGCAATAAACGCAGAGAGGAACCCATTCACCAGGTTCACAGTCTTTTTAACCGGAGTCACTGTTCCATTAACCAGGGTCAGGATCCCATTAACCAGGGTCAGGGTCCCATTAACAGGGTTCCGGGTCACAATAACCGGGGTCGCAGTCCCTTTAGCAAGGTTAAGTGTCCCTTTTAACGGGGTCAGGCTCCCATTAACTGGTGTCAGGCTCCCATTAACCGGGGTCAGGCTCGCATTAAACAGGGTCATGGTCCCATTAACCAGGGTTCTGGTCCCCATAAGCGTGGAGAGGAAACCATTAACTAGATTCACAGTCTCTTTAACTGGGGTCAGAATCCCATGAACCAGGGTCAGGGTCCCATTAACCGTGGTCAGGATCCCATGAACCAGGGTCAGGATCCCTTTAACTGGGGTCAGGGACACAATAAACGAGGTTACAGTCCCTTTAGGAAGGTTAATTGACGCTTTACCTGGGGTCAGTCTCCCATTAACTGGGGTCAGTCTCCCATTAACCGGGGTCAGGCTCTCATTAACCGGGGTCAGGCTCCCATTAAACGGGGTCAGACTCCTGTTAAACGGGGTCAGGGTCCCATTAACTGTGGTCAGGGTCGTGATAAACGGGGTCAGGTTCCCATTAACCGGGGTCAGGGTCAGGGGCCCATTAACTGGGGTCGGGGTCCCTTTGACACGGGTCTGTTTCCCATTGACACGGGTGACGGTTTCATTGACCCGAGTCAGGGTTCCATTGACTGGGTCAGGGTCCCATTGACTGGCGTCAGGTTCCCATTAAACGGGGTGGGGATTCCATTAACAGGGGTCATGACTCCCTTAAACGAGATCTGGTTCCCATTGACCCGGGTCAGGGTTTCATTATGCCCGAATCAGGGTCCATTGACTGGGTCAGTATCCCATTGACCTGCGTCAGTATCCCATTAACCGGGGTCACGGACCCCTTAAGACATTAACCGGGTTCACGGTCCCATTAACCTGGGTCATGTCCCATTAACCGGGATCGGGGTCCCATTAAATGGGGTCGGGGTCCCATTAACCGGAGTCAGGATCCTTTGACCCGAGTCTGGATCCTTTGACCCGGTTCTCGATTCCTTTCACCCGGGTAAGGGTTCCATTGATTGGGTCAGGGTCCCTTTGATCGGGGACAGGGTTCCATTAACCAGAGTTCGGGGTCCCATTAACAGGGGTCACGGTCCCATTCACATATTAATAGGTGTCAGGGGCCCATAACCGGGGTCAGGGTCCACAGAACCAGTGTTGGGGTCCCATTAAGCACGGTCCGGTCCTATTAACTGGGGTCAGGGTCCTATTAAAAGGGTCATGGTCCCATTAACCGGGTCTCGGCCCCCTAAACACATTAACTGTGGTCACGGTCCCATTAACCGTGGTCAGGGTAACATTAACCAGGGTCAGGGTCCCATTGACCCGGGTCTGGATCCCTTTGACTCGGGTAAGGGTTCCATTGACTGGGTCAGGGTCCCATTAACTGGGGTCGGGGTCTCGTTAACCGGAGTCAGTGTCCCTTTGACCCGGGGCTGGATCCATTTGACTCGGATCAGGTTTCCATTGACCCGAATCAGGGTTCCATTGACTGTGTCAGAGTCCCATTGACCGGGGTCAGGGTCCCATTAACCAGGGTCGGGTCCCATTAACCGGGGTCACGGCCCCCTTAACATATTAAATGGGGTCAGGTTCCCATGATCCAGGGTCAGCATCCCATTAATGGGGTTAGGTCCCGTTAACCAGGGTCATGGTCCCATTAGCTGTGGTCAGAGTCTCATTACCCGGGCTCACAGTCCCACTAACCAGGGTCACGGTCCCATTTACCGGGGTCAGGGTTCCATTAACCAGGTTAAGTGTCCCATTAACCTGGGTCACAGTTCCATTAACCTTGGTCAGGCTCCAACTAAGCTGGGTTAGGGTCACATTAACCAGGGTCGCGGTCCCATTAGCCTTGGTCCTGGTCCCATTAACCAGGGATTGGGTCACAATAAACGCGGAGAGGAACCCATTAACCAGGTTCACAGTTTCCTTAACTGGGGTTATGATCCCATTAACCGGGGTCAGGATCCCATTAACCAGGGTCAGGGTCCCATTAACCGGGATCCGGATCACAATAACCAGGGTTACAGTCCCTTTAGCAAGGTTAAGTGTCCCTTTAACTCTGGTCAGGTCCCATTAACCGTGGTCACGCCCCTTTAACCGTGGTCAGGGTCCCATTAACCGAGGTCAGCATTCTATTAACCAGGGTAAACGTCCCATTAACCTCGGTCACAATTTCATTAACCAAGGTTCGCGTCCCAATAACCCATTAATCGGGGTCAGGATCCCATTAACCGGGGCCAGGGACAAAATGACCGGGATCACAGTCCCTTTAGAAAGGTTAAGTTTCCCTTTAACCGGGGTCAGGCTCCCATTAACGGGGGTCAGGCTCCCATTAATCAGGGTCAGGGTCCCATTAACTGGGGCCAGGATCCCATTAACCTGGGTCAGGCTCCCATTAACCGGGGTCAGGCTCCCATTAAACGGGGTCAGTGTTCCAAATAACTGGGGTCTGGGTCAAGGTCCCATTAACCGGGATCAGGGTCCCTTTCACACTGGTCTGATTCACATTGACCCGCGTCAGGGTTCCATTGACCGGAGTCAGGGTCCCATTCACTGGGTCAGTGTTCCAAATAACCGGGGTCTGGGTCAAGGTCCCATTAACCGGGATCAGGGTCCCTTTCACACTGGTCTGATTCACATTGACCCGCGTCAGGGTTCCATTGACCGGAGTCAGGGTCCCATTCACTGGGTCAGGGTCCCACTGACAGAGATCAGGATCCCATTAACCAGGGTCAGGGTCTCATTAACCGGGGTTATGCTCACATTAAATGTGGTCAGGGTCCCGTTAACCTGGGTCACGTGGTCAAGGTCCTATTAACCGGGGTCAGGTTCCCATTAACCGGGGTCAGGCTCAGGAGCCCATTAACTGGGATCGGGGTCCCTTTGACACGGGTTCGTTTCTCATTTACCGGGGTCAGGGTCACAATAAACGGTGTCACAGTCCCTTTAGCAAGGTTAAGTGTCCCTTTAACCGGGGTCAGGCTCCCATTAACTGGGGTCAGTCTCTCATTAACCGGCGTCAGGCTCCCATTAACCAGGGTCAGGTTCTCATTAACTTGGGTCAGGATCCCATTACACGGGGTCAGGTTCCCATTAACCGGCATCAGACTCCCATTAAACGGAGTCAGGGTTCCAAATAACCGGGTTCAGGGTCACGGTCCCATTAACTGGGATCAGGGTCCCTTTGACACGGGCGTGGTTCCCATTGACCCAGGTCAGGGTTCCATTGACCGGAGTCAGGGTCCCATTGACTGGGTCAGGGTCCCACTGATAGTGATCAGGGTCTAATTAACTGGGGTCGGGGTCCCATTAACCGGCGCCACAGCCCCCTTAACACATTCACCGGGGTCAGAGTCCCATGATTCTGGGTCAGGATCCCATTAACCGGGGTCAGGTTCCCATTAACCGGGGGCAGGGTCCCATTAACTGCGGTCGGGGTCCCTTTGACACAAGTCTCTTTCAAATTGACCCGGGTCAGGGTTCCATTGACTGGGTCAGTGTCCCATTGACAGAGATCAGCGTCCCATTAACTGGGGTCGGGGTTCCATTAATCAGGGTAAGTGTCCCATTAACTTGGGTCATGGTCCCATTAACCAGGCTTCTGGTCCCAATAAGTGTGGAGAGGATCACATTAACTAGATTCACAGTCTCTTTACCTGGGGTCAGTCTCCCATTAACTGGGGTCAGTCTACCATTAACCGGGGTCATGCTCCCATTAATCAGGGTCAGGGTCCCATTAACTGGGGTCAGGCTCTCATTAACCGGGGTCAGGCTCCCATTAAACAGTGTCAGAGTCCCGTTAAACGGGGTCAGGCTCCCATTAACCGGGGTCAGGCTCCCATTAAACGGGGTCAGTGTTCCAAATAACCGGGATCAGGGTCCCTTTCACACTGGTCTGATTCTCATTGACCCGCATCAGGGTTCCATTGACCAGAGTCAGGGTCCCATTCACTGGGTCAGGGTCCCACTGACAGAGATCAGGCTCCCATTAACAGGGGTCGGGGTCCCATTAACCGGGGTCTTTGCACCCCCTAACACATTAACCGTGGTCAGGATCCCATTAACCAGGGTCAGGGTCTCATTAACCGGGGTTATGCTCACATTAAACGTGGTCAGGGTCCCGTTAACCTGGGTCACGTGGTCAAGGTCCTATTAACTGGGGTCAGGTTCCCATTAACCGGGGTCAGGATCAGGAGCCCATTAACTGGGATCGGGGTCCCTTTGACACGGGTCTGTTTCTCATTTACCGGGGTCAGGGTCACAATAAACGGTGTCACAGTCTCTTTAGCAAGGTTAAGTGTCCCTTTAACCGGGGTCAGGCTCCCATTAACTGGAGTCAGTCTCTCATTAACCGGCGTCAGGCTCCCATTAACCAGGGTCAGATTCTCATTAACTTCGGTCAGGATCCCATTACACGGGGTCAGGCTCCTATTAGCCGGCATCAGACTCCCATTAAACGGAGTCAGGGTTCCAAATAACCGGGGTCAGGGTCACGGTCCCATTAACTGGGATCAGGGTCCCTTTGACACGGGGCTGGTTCCCATTGACCCGGGTCAGGGTTCCATTGACCGGAGTCAGGGTCCCATTGACTGGGTCAGGGTCCCACTGATAGTGATCACGGTCTAATTAACTGGGGTCGGGGTCCCATTAACCGGCGCCACAGCTCCCTTAACACATTCACCGGGGTCAGAGTCCTATGATTTTGGGTCAGGATCCCATTAACCGGGGTCAGGTTCCCATTAACCGGGGGCAGGGTCCCATTAACTGCGGTCAGGGTCCCTTTGACACAAGTCTCTTTCCCATTGACCCGGGTCAGGTTTCCATTGACTGGGTCAGTGTCCCATTGACAGAGATCAGCGTCCCATTAACTGGGGTCGGGGTTCCATTAATCAGGGTAAGTGTCCCATTAACCTGGGTCATGGTCCCATTATCCAGGCTTCTGGTCCCAATAAGTGTGGAGAGAATTCCATTAGCTAGATTCACAGTCTCTTTACCTGGGGTCAGTCTCCCATTAACTGGGGTCAGGCTCCCCTTAACCGGGGTCAGGCTCTCATTAATCGGGGTCAGGCTCCCATTAAACGGTGTCAGAGTCCCGTTAAACGGGGTCAGGGTCCCATTAACTGTGGTCAGGATCGTGATAAACGGGGTCAGGTTCCCATTAACCGGGGTCAGGGTCAGGGGCCCATTAACTGGGGTCGGGGTCCCTTTGACACGGGTCTGTTTCCCATTGACACGGATGATGGTTTCATTGACCCGAGTCAGGGTTCCATTGACTGGGTCAGGGTCCCATTGACCGGCGTCAGGTTCCCATTAACCGGGGTCGGGATTCCATTAACAGGGGTCACGACCCCCTTAAACGAGATCAGGTTCCCATTGACCCGGGTCAGGGTTTCATTACGCCCAAATCAGGGTTCCATTGACTGGGTCAGTATCCCATTGACCTGCGTCAGTATCCCATTAACCGGGGTCACGGACCCCTTAAGACATTAACCGGGTTCACGCTCCCAGTAACCTGGGTCAGGTCCCATTAACCGGGATCGGGGTCCCATTAAATGGGGTCAGGGTCCCATTAACCGGAGTCAGGGTCCTTTGACCCGAGTCTGGACCCTTTGACCCGGTTCTGGATTCCTTTGACCCGGGTAAGGGTTCCATTGATTGGGTCAGGGTCCCATTAACCACGGTCACACTCCCATTAACCGGGGTCAGGTTTCCATTAACCAGGGTAAGTGTCCCATTAACCTGGGTCACGCTCCCATTAACCAGGGTTTGGGTCGCAATAAACGCAGAGAGGAACCCATTCATCAAGTTCACAGTCTTTTTAACCGGAGTCACTGTTCCATTAACCAGGGTCAGGATCCCATTAACCAGGGTCAGGGTCCCATTAACAGGGTTCCGGGTCACAATAACCGGGGTCGAAGTAACTTTAGCAAGGTTAAGTGTCCCTTTAACCGGTGTCAGGACCCATTACCGGGATCATGGTCCCATGAACGGTGGTCGGATCCCATTACCGGGATCACGGCCCCATTAACCGTGGTCAGTTCCCATTAACCGGGGTCCCGGTCCCATTAACCGGGGTCGCAGCCCCATTAACCGAGGACAGAGTTCCATTAATCTGGGTCAGTGTCCCATTAACCTGGGTCACGGTTCCATTAACCAGGGTCCGGGTCGCTATAACCACAGAGAGGAACCCATTAACCAGGTTCACAGGCTCTTTAACCGGGTTTACTGTCCCATTAACCGGAATCAGGATCCCATTAACCAGGGTCAAGGTCCCATTACCCGGGCTCTGCGTCAAAATAAGCGGGGTCACAGTCCCTTTAGCAACGTTAAGTGTCCCTTTTAACGGGGTCAGGCTCCCATTAACTGGGGTCAGGCTCCCATTAACCGGGGTCAGGCTCCCATTAAACAGGGTCATGGTCCCATTAACCAGGGTTCTGGTCCCAATAAGCGTGGAGAGGAACCCATTAACTAGATTCACAGTCTCTTTAACTGGGGTCAGAGTCCCATGAACCAGGGTCAGGGTCCCATTAACCGTGGTCAGGATCCAATGAACCAGGGTCAGGATCCCATTAACTGGGGTCAGGGCCACAATAAACGAGGTTACAGTCCCTTTAGCAAGGTTAATTGATGCTTTACCTGGGGTCAGTCTCCCATTAACTGGGGTCAGTCTCCCATTAACCGGGGTCAGGCTCTCATTAACCGGGGTCAGGTTCCCATTAAACGGCGTCAGAGTCCCGTTAAACAGGGTCAGGGTCCCATTAACTGTGGTCAGGGTCGTGATAAACAGGGTCAGGTTCCCATTAACCGGGGTCAGGGTCAGGGGCCCATTAACTGGGGTCGGGGTCCCTTTGACACGGGTCTGTTTCCCATTGACACGGGTGACGGTTTCATTGACCCGAGTCAGGGTTCCATTGACTGGGTCAGGGTCCCATTGACCGGCGTCAGGTTCCCATTAAACGGGGTTGGGATTCCATTAACAGGGGTCATGACCCCCTGAAACGAGATTAGGTTCCCATTGACCCGGGTCAGGGTTTCATTATGCCCGAATCAGGGTCCATTGACTGGGTCAGTATCCCATTGACCTGCGTCAGTATCCCATTAACCGGGGTCACGGACCCCTTAAGACATTAACCGGGTTCACGGTCCCAGTAACCTGGGTCATGTCCCATTAACCGGGATCGGGGTCCCATTAAATGGGGTCAGGGTCCCATTAACCGGAGTCAGGGTCCTTTGACCCGAGTCTGGATCCTTTGACCCAGTTCTGGATTCATTTGACCCGGGTAAGGGTTCCATTGATTGGGTCAGGGTCCATTTGATCGGGGACAGGGTCCCATTAACCAGAGTTCGGGGTCCCATTAACAGGGGTCACGGTCCCATTCACATATTAATAGGTGTCAGGGGCCCATAACCGGGGTCAGGGTCCACATAACCGGTGTTGGGGTCCCATTAAGCACGGTCAGGTCCTATTAACTGGGGTCAGGGTCCCATTAACCGGGCCATGGTCCCATTAACCGGGTCTCGGCCCCCTAAACACATTAACTGTGGTCACGGTCCCATTAACCGTGGTCAGGGTAACATTAACCGGGGTCAGGGTCCCATTGACCCGGGTCTGGATCCCTTTGACTCGGCTAAGGGTTCCATTGACTGGGTCAGGGTCCCATTAACTGGGGTCGTGGTCTCGTTAACCGGAGTCAGTGTCCCTTTGACCCGGGGCTGGAACCCTTTGACTTGGGTCAGGTTTCCATCGACCCGAATCAGGGTTCCATTGACTGTGTCAGAGTCCCATTGACCGGGGTCAGGGTCCCATTAACCAGGGTCGGGTCCTATTAACCGGGGTACGGCCCCCTTAACATATTAAACGGGGTCAGGTTCCCATGATCCAGGGTCAGCATCCCATTAATGGGGTTAGGTCCCGTTAACCAGAGTCATGGTCCCATTAACTGGGGTCAGTCTCACATTAACCGGCGTCAGGCTCCCATTAATCAGGGTCAGGTTCTCATTAACTTGGGTCAGGATCCCATTAACCGGCATCAGACTCCCATTAAACGGAGTCAGGGTTCCAAATAACCGGGGTCAGGGTCACGGTCCCATTAACTGGGATCGGAGTCCCTTTGACACGGGGCTGGTTCCCATTGACCCGGGTCAGGGTTCCATTGACCGGAGTCAGGGTCCCATTGACTGGGTCAGGGTCCCACTGATAGTGATCACGGTCTAATTAACTGGGGTCGGGGTCCCATTAACCGGCGCCACAGCCCCCTTAACACATTCACCGGGGTCAGGGTCCCATGATTCTGGGTCAGGATCCCATTACCCGGGGTCAGGTTCCCATTAACCGGGGGCAGGGTCCCATTAACTGCGGTCGGGGTCCCTTTGACACAAGTCTCTTTCCCATTGACCCGGGTCAGGGTTCCAATGACTGGGTCAGTGTCCCATTGACAGAGATCAGCGTCCCATTAACTGGGGTCTGGGTTCCATTAATCAGGGTAAGTGTCCCATTAACCTGGGTCATGGTCCCATTAACCAGGCTTCTGGTCCCAATAAGTGTGGAGAGGATCCCATTAACTAGATTCACAGTCTCTTTACCTGGGGTCAGTCTCCCATTAACTGGGTTCAGTCTACCATTAACCGGGGTCAGGGTCTCATTAACCGGGGTCAGGCTCCCATTAAACGGCGTCAGAGTCCCGTTAAACGGGGTCAGGGTCCCATTAACTGTGGTCAGGATCGTGATAAACGGGGTCAGGTTCCCATTAACCTGGGTCAGGGTCAGGGGCCCATTAACAGGGGTCGGGGTCCCTTTGACACGGGTCTGTTTCCCATTGACACGGGTGACGGTTTCATTGACCCGAGTCAGGGTTCCATTGACTGGGTCAGGGTCCCATTGACCGGCGTCAGGTTCCCATTAAACGGGGTCGGGATTCCATTAACAGGGGTCACGACCCCCTTAAACGAGATCAGGTTCCCATTGACCCGGATCAGGGTTTCATTACGCCCGAATCAGGGTTCCATTGACTGGGTCAGTATCCCATTGACCTGCGTCAGTATCCCATTAACCGGGGTCACGGACCCCTTAAGACATTAACTGGGTTCACGGTCCCAGTAACCTCGGTCATGTCCCATTAACCGGGTTCGGGGTCCCATTAAATGGGGTCAGGGTCCCATTAACCGGAGTCAGGATCCTTTGACCCGAGTCTGGATCCTTTGACCCGGTTCTGGATTCCTTTGACCCGGGTAAGGGTTCCATTGATTGGGTCAGGATCCCATTAACCACGGTCACACTCCCATTAACCGGGGTCAGGTTTCCATTAACCAGGATAAGTGTCCCATTAACCTGGGTCACGCTCCCATTAACCAGGGTTTGGGTCGCAATAAACGCAGAGAGGAACCCATTCACCAGGTTCACAGTCTTTTTAACCGGAGTCACTGTTCCATTAACCAGGGTCAGGTTCCCATTAACCAGGGTCAGGGTTCCATTAACAGGGGTCAGGGTCAGGGGCCCAATAACAGGGGTCGGGGTCCCTTTGACACGGGTCTGTTTCCCATTGACACGGGTGACGGTTTCATTGACCCGAGTCAGGGTTCCATTGACTGGGTCAGGGTCCCATTGACCGGCATCAGGTTCCCATTAAACGGGGTCGGGATTCCATTAACAGGGGTCACGACCCCCTTAAACGAGATCAGGTTCCCATTGACCCTGGTCAGGGTTTCATTACGCCCGAATCAGGGTTCCATTGACTGGGTCAGTATCCCATTGACCTGCGTCAGTATCCCATTAACCGGGGTCACGGACCCCTTAAGACATTAACCGGGTTCGCGGTCCCAGTAACCTGGGTCATGTCCCATTAACCGGGTTCGGGGTCCCATTAAATGGGGTCAGGGTCCCATTAACCGGAGTCAGGATCCTTTGACCCGAGTCTGGATCCTTTGACCCGGTTCTCGATTCCTTTGACCCGGGTAATGGTTCCATTGATTGGGTCAGGGTCCCATTAACCACGGTCACACTCCCATTAACCGGGGTCAGGTTTCCATTAACCAGGGTAAGTGTCCCATTAACCTGGGTCACGCTCCCATTAACCAGGGTTTGGGTCGCAATAAACGCAGAGAGGAACCCATTCACCAGGTTCACAGTCTTTTTAACCGGAGTCACTGTTCCATTAACCAGGGTCAGGATCCCATTAACCAGGGTCAGGGTCCCATTAACAGGGTTCCGGGTCACAATAAATGGGGTCGAAATAACTTTAGCAAGGTTAAGTGTCCCTTTAAACGGTGTCAGGACCCATTACAGGGATCATGGTCCCATGAACGGTGGTCAGTTCCCATTACCGGGATCACGGCCCCATTAACCGTGGTCAGTTCCCATTAACCGGGGTCCCGGTCCCATTAACCGGGGTCGCAGCCCCATTAACCGTGGACAGAGTTCCATTAATCTGGGTCAGTGTCCCATTAACCTGGGTCACGGTTCCATTAACCAGGGTCCGGGTCGCTATAACCACAGAGAGGAACCCATTAACCAGGTTCACAGGCTCTTTAACCGGGTTCACTGTCCCATTAACCGGGATCAGGATCCCATTAACCAGGGTCAAGGTCCCATTACCCTGGCTCTGGGTCAAAATAAGCGGGGTCACAGTCCCTTTAGCGAGGTTAAGTGTCCCTTTTAACGGGGTCAGGCTCCCATTAACTGGGGTCAGGCTCCCATTAACCGGGGTCAGGCTCCCATTAAACAGGGTCATGGTCCCATTAACCAGGGTTCTGTTCCCAATAAGCGTGGAGAGGAACCCATTAACTAGATTCACAGTCTCTTTAACTGGGGTCAGAGTCCCATGAACCAGGGTCAGGGTCCCATTAACCGTGGTCAGGATCCCATGAACCAGGGTCAGGATCCCTTTAACTGGGGTCAGGGCCACAATAAACGAGGTTACAGTCCCTTTAGCAAGGTTAATTGACGCTTTACCTGGGGTCAGTCTCCCATTAACTGGGGTCAGTCTCCCATTAACCGGGGTCAGGCTCTCATTAACCGGGGTCAGGCTCCCATTAAACGGGGTCAGAATCCCGTTAAACGGGGTCAGGGTCCCATTAACTGTGGTCAGGGTCGTGATAAACGGGGTCAGGTTCCCATTAACCGGGGTCAGGGTCAGGGGCCCATTAACTGGGGTCGGGGTCCCTTTGACACATGTCTGTTTCCCATTTACACGGGTGATGGTTTCATTGACCCGAGTCAGGGTTCCATTGACTGGGTCAGGGTCCCATTGACCGGCGTCAGGTTCCCATTAAACGGGGTTGGTATTCCATTAACAGGGGTCATGACCCCCTTAAACGAGATCAGGTTCCCATTGACCCGGGTCAGGGTTTCATTATGCCCGAATCAGGGTTCCATTGACTGGGTCAGTATCCCATCGACCTGCGTCAGTATCCCATTAACCGGGGTCACGGACCCCTTAAGACATTAACCGGGTTCACGGTCCCAGTAACCTGGGTCAAGTCCCATTAACCGGGATCGGGGTCCCATTAAATGGGGTCAGGGTCCCATTAACCGGAGTCAGGATCCTTTGACCCGAGTCTGGATCCTTTGACCCGGTTCTCGATTCCTTTGACCCGGGTAAGGGTTCCATTGATTGGGTCAGGGTCCCTTTGATCGGGGACAGGGTCCCATTAACCAGAGTTCGGGGTCCCATTAACAGGGGTCACGGTCCCATTCACATATTAATAGGTGTCAGGGGCCCATAACTGGGGTCAGGGTCCACATAACCGGTGTTGGGTTCCCATTAAGCATGGTCAGGTCCTATTAACTGGGGTCAGGGTCCCATTAACCGGGTCATGGTCCCATTAACCGGGTCTCGGCCCCCTTAACACATTAACTGTGGTCACGGTCCCATTAACCGTGGTCAGGGTAACACTAACCGGGGTCAGGGTCCCATTGACCCGGTCTGGATCCCTTTGACTCGGGTAAGGGTTCCATTGACTGGGTCAGGGTCCCATTAACTGGGGTCGTGGTCTCGTTAACCGGAGTCAGTGTCCCTTTGACCCGGGGCTGGATCCCTTTGACTCGGATCAGGTTTCCATTGACCCGAATCAGGGTTCCATTGACTGTGTCAGAGTCCCATTGACCGGGGTCAGGGTCCCATTAACCAGGGTCGGGTCCCATTAACCGGGGTCACGGCCCCCTTAACATATTAAACGGGGTCAGGTTCCCATGATCCAGGGTCAGCATCCCATTAATGGGGTTAGGTCCCGTTAACCAGGGTCATGTTCCCATTAGCTGTGGTCAGAGTCTCATTACCCGGGCTCACAGTCCCACTAACCAGGGTCACGGTCCCATTTACCGGGGTCAGGGTTCCATTAACCAGGTTAAGTGTCCCATTAACCTGGGTCACAGTTCCATTAACCTTGGTCAGGCTCCAATTTAAGCTCGGTTAGGGTCACATTAACCAGGGTCGCGGTCCCATTAGCCTTGGTCCTGGTCCCATTAACCAGGGATTGGGTCACAATAAACGCGGAGAGGAACCCATTAACCAGGTTCACAGTTTCCTTAACTGGGGTTACGATCCCATTAACCGGGGTCAGGATCCCATTAACCAGGGTCAGGGTCCCATTAACCGGGGTCCGGATCACAATAACCAGGGTTACAGTCCCTTTAGCAAGGTTAAGTGTCCCTTTAACTCTGGTCAGGTCCCATTGACCGTGGTCACGTCCCGTTAACCGTGGTCAGGGTCCCATTAACCGAGGTCAGCATTCTATTAACCAGGGTAAACGTCCCATTAACCTCGGTCACAATTTCATTAACCAGGGTTCGCGTCCCAATAACCGTGGAGAGGAAACCATTAACCAAGTTCAGTAACTTAACCGGGGTCAGGGCCCCATTAATCGGGGTCAGGATCCCATTAACCAGGGCCAGGGACAAAATGACCGGGATCACAGTCCCTTTAGAAAGGTTAAGTTTCCCTTTAACCGGGGTCCGGCTCCCATTAACGTGGGTCAGGCTCCCCTTAACCGGGGTCATGCTCCCATTAATCAGGGTCAGGGTCCCATTAACTGGGGTCAGGATCCCATTAACTTGGGTCAGGCTCCCATTAACCGGGGTCAGGCTCCCATTAAACGGGGTCAGTGTTCCAAATAACTGGGATCTGGGTCAAGGTCCCATTAACCGGGATCAGGGTCCCTTTCACACTGGTCTGATTCTCATTGACCCGCATCAGGGTTCCATTGACCGGAGTCAGGGTCCCATTCACTTGATCAGGGTCCCACTGACAGAGATCAGGGTCCCATTAACAGGGGTCGGGGTCCCATTTACCGGGGTCTTTGCCCCCCCTAACACATTAACCGTGGTCAGGATCCCATTAACCAGGGTCAGGTTCTCATTAACCGGAGTTATGCTCACATTAAACGTGGTCAGGGTCCCGTTAACCAGGGTCAGGGTCTCATTAACCGGAGTTATGCTCACATTAAACGTCGTCAGGGTCCCGTTAACCTGGGTCACGTGGTCAAGGTCCTATTAACCGGGGTCAGGTTCCCATTAACCGGGGTCAGGATCAGGAGCCCATTAACTGGGATCGGGGTCCCTTTGACACGGGTCTGTTTCTCATTTACCGGGGCCAGGGTCACAATAAACGGTGTCACAGTCCCTTTAGCAAGGTTAAATGTCACTTTAACCGGGGTCAGGCTCCCATTAACTGGGGTCAGTCTCTCATTAACCGACGTCAGACTCCCATTAACCAGGGTCAGGTTCTCATTAACTTGGGTCAGGATCCCATTACACGGGGTCAGGCTCGCATTAACCAGCATCAGACTCCATTAAACGGAGTCAGGGCTCCAAATAACCGGGGTCAGGGTCACGGTCCCATTAACTGGGATCAGGGTCCCTTTGGCACGGGGCTGGTTCCCATTGACCCGGGTCAGGGTTCCATTGACCGGAGTCAGGGTCCCATTGACTGAGTCAGGGTCCCACTGATAGTGATCAGGGTCTAATTAACTGGGGTCGGGGTCCCATTAACCGGCGCCACAGCCCCCTTAACACATTCACCGGGGTCAGGGTCCCATGATTCTGGGTCAGGATCCCATTAACCGGGGTCAGGTTCCCATTAACCGGGGGCAGGGTCCCATTAACTGCGGTCGGGGTCCCTTTGACTCAAGTCTCTTTCCCATTGATCCGGGTCAGGGTTCCATTGATTGGGTCAGTGTCCCATTGACAGAGATCAGCGTCCCATTAACTGGGGTAAGGGTTCCATTAATCGGGGTAAGTGTCCCATTAACCTGGGTCATGGTCCCATTAACCGGCTTCTGCTCCCAATAAGTGTGGAGAGGATCCCATTAACTAGATTCACAGTCTCTTTAACTGGGGTCAGAGTCCCATGAATCAGGGTCAGGGTCCCATTAACCGTGGTCTGGATCCCATGAACCAGGGTCAGGATTCCATTAACTGGGGTCAGGGCCACAATAAACGAGGTTACATTCCCTTTAGCAAGGTTAATTGATCCTTTACCTGGGGTCAGTCTCCCATTAACTGGGGTCAGTCTCCCATTAACCGGGGTCAGGCTCTCATTAACCGGGGTCAGGCTCCCATTAAACGGCGTCAGAGTCCCGTTAAACGGGGTCAGGGTCCCATTAACTGTGGTCAGGATCGTGATAAACGGGGTCAGGTTCCCATTAACCGGGGTCAGGGTCAGGGGCCCATTAACTGGGGTCGGAGTCCCTTTGACACGGGTCTGTTTCCCATTGACACGGGTGACGGTTTCATTGACCCGAGTCAGGGTTCCATTGACTGGGTCAGGGTCCCATTGACCGGCGTCAGGTTCCCATTAAACGGGGTCAGGATTCCATTAACAGGCGTCACGACCCCCTTAGACGAGATCAGGTTCCCATTGAACCGGGTCAGGGTTTCATTACGCCCGAATCAGGGTTCCATTGACTGGGTCAGTATCCCATTGACCTGCGTCAGTATCCCATTAACCGGGGTCACGGACCCCTTAAGACATTAACCGGGTTCACGGTCCCAGTCACCTGGGTCATGTCCCATTAACCGGGATCGGGGTCCCATTAAATGGGGTCAGGCTCCCATTAACCGGAGTCAGGGCCCTTTGACCCGAGTCTGGATCCTTTGACCCGGTTCTGGATTCCTTTGACACGGGTAAGGGTTCCATTGATTGGGTCAGGGTCCCTTTGATCGGGGACAGGCTCCCATTAACCAGAGTTCGTGGTCACATTAACAGGGGTCACGGCCCCATTCACATATTAATAGGTGTCAGCGGCCCATAACCGGGGTCAGGGTCCCCATAACTGGTGTTGGGGTCCCATTAAGTACGGTCAGGTCCTATTAACTGGGGTCAGGGTCCCATTAACCGGGGTCATGGTCCCATTAACCGGGTCTCGGCCCCCTTAACACATTAACTGTGGTCACGGTCCCATTAACCGTGATCACACTAACATTAACCGGCGACAGGTTCTCATTAACCGGGGTCAGGATCAGGAGCCCATTAACTGGGATCGGGGTCCCTTTGACACGGGTCTGTTTCTCATTAACCGGGGTCAGGGTCACAATAAACGGTGTCACAGTGCCTTTAGCAAGTTTAAGTGTCCCTTTAACCGGGGTCAGAATCCCATTAACTGGGGTCAGTCTCTCATTAACCAGCGTCAGGCTCCCATTAACCAGGGTCAGGTTCTCCTTAACTGGGGTCAGTCTCCCATTAACCGGGGTCAGGCTCTCATTAACTAGGGTCAGGCTCCCATTAACCGGTGTCAGGCTCTCATTAACTGGGTTCAGGCACCCATTAAACAGCGTCAGAGTCCCGTTAAACGGGGTCAGGGTCCCATTAACTGTGGTCAGGATCGTGATAAACGGGGTCAGGTTCCCATTAACCGGGGTAAGGGTCAGGGGCCATTAACTGGGGTCGGGGTCCCTTTGACATGGGTCTGTTTCCCATTGACACGGGTGACGGTTTCATTGACCCGAGTTTGGGTTCCATTGACTGGCGTCAGCTTCGCATTAAACGGGGTCGGGATTCCATTAACAGGGGTCACGACCCCCTTAAACGAGATCAGATTCCCATTGACCCGGGTCAGGATTTCATTACGCCCGAATCAGGGTGCCATTGACTGGGTCAGTATCCCATTGTCCTGCGTCAGTATCCCATTAACCGGGGTCACGTACCCCTTAAGCCATTAACCGGGTTCACGGTCCCAGTAACCTGGGTCATGTCCCATTAACCGGGATCGGGGTTCCATTAAATGGGGTCGAGATCCCATTAACCGGAGTCAGGGTCCTTTGACCCGGGTCTGGATCCTTTGACCCGGTTCTGGATTCCTTTGACCCGGGTAAGGGTTCCATTGATTGGGTCAGGGTCCCTTTGATCGGGGACAGGGTCCCATTAACCAGAGTTCGGGGTCCCATTAACAGGGGTCACGGCCCCATTCACATATTAATAGGTGTCAGCGGCCCATAACCGGGGTCAGAGTCCCCATAACCGGTGTTGGGATCCCATTAAGCACGGTCAGGTCCTATTAACTGGGGTCAGGGTCCCATTAACCGGGATCATGGACCCATTAACCGGGTCTCGGCCCCCTTAACACATTAACTGTGGTCACGGTCCCATTAACCATGATCAGGGTAACATTAACCGGGGTCAGGGTCCCATTGACCCGGGTCTGGATCCCTTTGACCCGCGTAAGGGTTCCATTGACTGGGTCAGGGTCCCATTGATCGGGGACAGTATCCCATTAACAAGGGTTCGGGGTTCCATTAAACGGGTTCACGGCCCCATTCACATATTAATCGGGGTCAGGGGCTCATAACTTGGTTATGGGTCCCAGTAATCGGGTCAGGTTGCCATTAACTGGGGTCGGGGTCAGGATCCCATTAACCAGGGTCAGGGTCCCTTTGACCCGGTTCTGTGTCCCATTGGACCACATCAGGGTTCCATTGACTGGAGACAGTGTCCCATTGACCGGTGTCAGTGTCCCATTAATCGGGGTCAGGGTCCCATTAACCGGGATCACGGCCACATTTAACCCAATAACTGTGGTTAGGTTCCCATTCACTGGGGCAAGGCCCCATTAACCGTTAACCAGGGTGAGGGTCCCATTAAGCATTCTCGGCCCACTTAACACATTAACTGTGGTCACGATCCCATTAACCGTTGTCAGGGTAACATTAACCGGGGTCAGGGTCCAATTAACCAGATTCACGGTCACATTAACGGGCATCAGTGTCCTATTAACCTGTGTCACGGTCTCATTAACCGGGGTCAGGGTCCCATTAACCGTGGTCGGGGTTCCAATAAACGGGATTTGGTTCCCATTAATCGCGGTCAGGTCCTATTAACTGGGGTTAGGGTCCCATTAACCGGGGTCAGGGTCCAATTAACCAGGTTCACGGTCACATTAACGGGCATCAGTGTCCCATTAACCTGGGTCAGGGTCCCATTAACCGGGGTCAGGGTCCAATTAACCAGGTTCACGGTCACATTAACGGGCATCAGTGTCCCATTAACCTGGGTCAGGGTCCCATTAACCGGGAGCAGGGTCCCGTTAACCATTGTCGGGGACCCATTAACCGGGGTCAGGGTCCCATTAACCAGTGTCAGGGTCCCCTTAACCGGTGTCACCGTCCCATTATCCGGGGTCACGGTCTCATTAACTGGGGTCAGAGTCCCATTAACCGGGTTCCGGGTCAGGGTCCCATTAATCGGGGTCGGGGTCCCCAAAAATGGGATTGGGGTCCCATTAACCATGGCCAGGTCCTATTAACTGGGGTCAGGGTCCCATTAACCGGGGTCATGGTCCCATTAACCGTTCTCGGCCCCCTTAACATTTTAACTGTGGTCACGATCCTATTAACCGTTGTCAGGGTAACATTAACTGGGTTCAGGGTCCCGTTAACCAGGGTCAAGGTCCAATTAACCGTGGTCAGGGTTGAATTAACCGGGGTCAGGGTCCCATTAACCACGGTCATGGTCCCATTAACCAGGGTCACACTCCCATTAACCGGGGTCAGGGTTCCATTAACTATGGTAATTGTCCCATTAACCTGTGTCACGCTCCCATTAACCAGGGTTTGGGTCGCAATAAACGCAGAGAGGAACCAATTCACCAGGTTCCCAGTCTTTTTAACCGGGGTCACTGTTCCATTAACCAAGGTCAGGATCCAATTAACCAGGGTCAGGGTCCCATTAACCGGGGTCCGGGTCACAATAACCAGGGTCACAGTCCCTTTTGCAAGGTTAAGTGTCCCTTTAACCGGTGTCAGGTCCCATTACCGGGATCACGGTCCCATTAACCGTGGTCAGTTCCCATTACCGGGATCACGGTCCCATTAACCGTGGTCAGTTCCCATTAACCGGGGTCGCGGTCACATTAACCGGGGTCGCAGCCCCATTAACCGAGGTCAGAGTTCCATTAACCAGGGTCAGTGTCCCATTAATCTGGGTCACGGTTCCATTAACCAGGGTCCGGGTCCCAATAACAGCAGAGATGAAACCATTAACCAGGTTCACAGGCTCTTCAACCGGGTTCACTGTCCCATTAACCGGTGTCAGGATCCCATTAACCAGGGTCAAGGTCTGATTAACCGTGCTCTGGGTCAAAATAACAGGGGTCACAGTCCCTTTAGCAAGGTTAAGTGTCCCTTTTACCGGGGTCAGGCTCCCATTAACTGGGGTCAGGCTCCAATTAACCGAGGTCAGGCTCCCATTAACCAGGGTCAGGGTCCCATTAACTAGGGTCAGGATCCCATTAGCCGGGGTCAGGCTCCCATTAACCGGGGTGAGAGTCAGTGTCCCATTAACCGGGGTCAGGCTCCCATTAAACGAGGTCAGTGTCCCATTAATCCTGATCAGGGTCCCATTAGACGGGGTCCCATTAACCAGCGTCACAGTCCCATTAACCATGGTCAGGGTTCCCATTAACCGGGGTCAGCGTCTGTGCGCCATTAACCGGGGTCAGTGTCACATGACACGGTCTGGTTCCCATTGACCCGGGGTGGGTACCATTGAGCGGGGTCAGGGTCCAATTGACCGAGGTCAGGGTCCCATTAACCGGGATCAGGTTCAGGGTCCTATTAACTGGGGTCAGGGTCAGTGTCCCATTAACCGGGGTCAGGGTCCCTTTGACATGGGTCTGGTTCCCATTGACCCGAGTCAGGCTTCCATTCACTGAATCAGAGTCCCATTGACTGGGGCCAGGGTCCCATTAACCGAGGTCGGGGTCCCATTAACCGGGGTCACGGCCCCCTTAACACATTAACTGGGGTCACGGTCCCATTAACTTGGGTCACGGTCCCATTAAACGGGATCAGGATGACATTAAACGGGGTCAGGGTCACATTAACTGGGGTCAGGGTCCCATTAACTGGGGTCTGGATCCCTTTGACTGAGGTCAGGGTTCCATTGACCGAGTCAGGATTCCATTGACTGGGTCAGAGTCCCATTGACCGGGGTCAGGGTCCCATTAACCAGGGTCAGGGTCCCATTAACTGGCGTCAGGGTCCCTTTGACCCAGGTATGGATCACTTTGACTCGGGTCAGGGTTCCATTGACCGAGTCAGGGTTCCATTGACTGGGTCAGGGTCCCATTGACCGGGGTCAGTGTCCCATTAAATGGGGTCGCGGTCCATTAAGCAGGGTCACGGCCCCCTTAATACATTAAGCTGGGTCAGGTTCCCATGATGCGGGGTCAGGTTCCCATTAATTGGGGTCAGGTCCCATTAACCAGGGTCACGGTCCAATTAAGCATGGTAGGGTCCCATTAAACGGGGTCAGTTTCCCATTAACTGCAGTCAGGTCCTATTAACTGGGGTCAGGGTCCCATTAACCGGGGTCAGGGTCCCATTAACCGGGGTGACCGTCCCATTAACCGGTGTCACGGTTTCATTAACCAGGGTCAGGTTCCCATTAACTGGGGTCAGGCTCCCATTAACCGGGATCAGGGTCCCTTTGACACGGGGCTGGTTCCCATTGACCCGGGTTAGGGTTCCATTGACCTGAGTCAGGGTCGCATTGACTGTGTCAGGGTCCCAGTGACCGAGATCAGGGTCCAATTAACTGGGGTCGGGGTCACATTAACCGGGTTCACTGCCCCCTTAACATATTAATCGGGGTCAGGGTCCCATGATCAGGGGTCATTATCCCATTAACCGGGGTCAGGTTCCCATTAATCGGGGTCAGGATCCCATTCACTGTGGTCGAGGTCCCTTTGAAGCGGGTCTGTTTCCCATTGACCCGGGTCAGGGTTCCATTGACCTGAGTCAGGGCTCCTTTGAATGGGTCAGTGTCAAATTGACCTGCGTCAGGGTCCCATTAACTGGGGTCGGGGTCCCATTCACCAGGATCACGGCCCCCTTAAGACATTAACAGGGGTCACGGTCCATTAACTGGGGTCAGAGTCCCATTAACCTGGTCAGGATCCCATGAACCAGGGTCAGGGTACCATTAACCGGAGTCAGGATCCCATGAACGAGGGTCAGGATCCTGTTAACCGGGGTCAGGGTCACAATAAACGGGGTCACATTCCCTTTAGCAAGGTTAAGCGTCCCTTTAACCGGGGCCAGGCTCCCCTTAAACGGGGTCAGGCTCCCATTAACCAGGGTCACGCTCCCATTAACGGGGGTCAGGCTGCCCTTAACCGGGATCAGGCTTCCATTAACAGGGTCAGGTTCCCATTAACTGGGGTCAGGATCCCATTAAACGGTGTCAGGCTCCCATTAACTGGGGTCAGGCCTCCATTAACCGGGATAAGAGTCCCTTTGACACGGGGTTGGTTCCCACTGACCCGGGTTAGGGTTCCATTGAACCGAGTCAGGGTCCCATTGACTGTGTCAGGGTCCAAGTGACCGAGATCAGGGTCCCATTAACAGGGGTCGGGGTCACTTTAAACGGGTTCATGGCCTCCTTAACACGTAAACCGGGGTCAGGGTCCCATGATCTGGCGTCATTACCCCATTAACCGGGGTCAGGTTCCCATTAATCGGGGTCAGGATCCGATTAACTGTGGTCGGGGTCCCTCTGAGACGGGTCTGTTTCCCATTGACCCGAGTCAGGGTTCCATTGACGTCGTCAGGGTCCCATTGACCGAGATCATGGTCCCATTAACCGGGGCCGGGGTCCCATTAACCGGGGTCACGGGCCCCTTAACACATTCACCGGTGTCAGAGTTCCATAATCAAGGGTCAGGATCCCATTTACCGGGGTCAGGTTCGCATAAACCGGGGTCAGTGTTAGGCTCCCATTAACTGGGGTCGGGGGCCCTTTGACACTGGTCTGTTTCCCATTGACCCGTGTCAGGGTTCCATTGACCCGAGTCAGGCCTCCATTGACTGGGTCAGTTTCAAATTGACGTGGGTCAGGGTCCCATTAACTGGGGTCGGGGTCCCATTCACCAGGATCACGGCTCCCTTAAAACATTAACAGGGGTTACGGTCCCATTAACCGGGATCAGAGTCCCGTTAAATGGAGTCAGGGTCCCAATAACTGGGGTCAAGGACCCATTAACCTGGGTCAGGGTCCCTTTGACCCGGGTCTGGATCCCTTTGACCAGGGTTTCATTGACCCGAGTCAGGGTTCCATTGACTGGGTCAGGGTCCCATTGACCGGGGTCACGGTCTCTTTAACTGGGGTCGGGGTCACATTAACCGACGTCACGGACCCCTTAACACATTAACCGGGTTCAGTTCCCATGATCTGGGGTCAGGATCCCATTAATTGGGGTCGGGTCCCATTAACCAGGGTCAAGGTCCAATTAACCATGGTCAGGGTTGAAGTAACCGGGGTCAGGGTCCCATTAACCACGGTCAGGGTCCCATTTACCGGGGTCACACTCCCATTAACCGGTGTCAGGGTTGCATTAAACAGGGTAGTGGCCCATTAACTTGGGTCACAGTCCCATTAATCAGTGTTTGGGTCGCAATAAACGCAGAGAGGAATCCATTCACCAGGTTCACGGTATTTTTAACCGGGGTCACTGTTCCATTAACCAGGGTCATGGTCCCACTAACCAGGGTCATGATCCCATTAACTGGTGTCAGGATCCCATTAACCTGGGTCCGGCTCTCATTAACCGGGGTCAGGCTCCCATTCAACGGGGTCAAAATTCCATTAACCGGGGTCAGGGTCCCATTAACTGTGGTCAGGGTCGTATTAAATGGGATCAGGTTCCCATTGGCCCGGGTCAGAGTTTCATTACGCCCGAGTCAGGGTTCCATTGACTGGGTCAGGATCCCAATGACCAGCGTCAGGTTCCCATTAAACGGGGTCGGGGTACCATTAACTGGGGTCACGGACCGCTTAACTCATTAACCGGGGTCACAGTCCCAGTAACGTGTGTCATGTCCCATTAACCGGGATCAGGGTCCCATTAAATGGGGTCAGGGTCCCATTAACCGGAGTCAGGGTCCCTTTGACCCGGGTCTGGATCCCTTTGACCCGGGTAAGGGTTCCATTGATTGGGTCAGGGTCCCATTGATCGGGGACAGGATCCCATTAACCAGAGTTGGGGTCCCATTAACAGGGGTCACGGCCCCATTCACATATTAATAGGGGTCAGGGGCCCATAACCGGGGTCAGGGTGCCCATAACCGGTGTTGGGGTCCCATTAACCACGGTCACGTCCTATTAACTGGGCTCAGGGTCCCATTAACTGTGGCCACGGTCCCATTAACCGTGGTCAGGGTAACATTAACCGGGGTCAGGGACCCATTGACCCGGGTCTGGATCCTTGGACCCGGGTCTGGATCCCTTTGACCCGGGTAAGAGTTCCATTGACTGGGTCAGGGTCCCATTGATCGGGGACAGGGCCCATTAACAAGGGTTCATAGAAAATATAGAAAATAAGTGCAGGAGTAGAGCATTCGGCCCTTCGAGGTACTATTATTAGGGGTCACGGCCCCATTCACATATTAATAGGGGTCAGGGGCCCATAACCTGGGTATGGGTCCCAGGAACCGGGGTCAGGGTTTCATTAACCAGGGTCAGGGTCACTTTGACCCGGGTCTGTGTCCCATTGGCCCACATCAGGGTTCCATTGACTGGAGACAGTGTCCCATTGACCGGTGTCAGTGTCCCATTAATCGGGGTCAGGTCCCATTAACCGGGATCACGGCCCCATTAACCCAATAACCGTGGTCAGGGTCCCATTCACTGGGGGCACGGCCCCATTAACCCATTAACCAGGGTGAGGGTCCCATTAACTGAGGTAAGGGTCCCATTAACCCGGGTAAGCGTCCAATTAACCGGGTTCGCCATCGAATTGAAGGGAATCAGTCTCCCATTTACCTGGGTCAGGGTCGCATTAAACCGGCTCAGGGTCCCATTAACCGTGGCCGGGGATCCATTAACCGGGGTCAGGGTCCAATTAACCAGTGTCAGGGTCCCATTGACCGGGGTCACGGCCCCATTAACCGGGGTCACGGTCTCATTAACTGGGGTCAGGGTCCCATTAACCGTGGTCAGGGTTCCAATAACCGGGATTGGGTTCCCATTAACCGCAATCAGGTCCTATTAACTGGGGTCAGGGTCCCATTAACCGGAGTCAGGGTCCAATTAACCAGGTTCACGGTCACATTAACGGGCATCAGTGTCCCATTAACCCGGGTCAGGGTCCCATTAACCGGGAGCAGGGTCCCGTTAACCATGGTCGGGGACCCATTAAGCGGGGTCAGGGTGCCCACAACCGGGATTGGGGTCCTTTTAACCATGGTCAGGTCCTATTAACTGGGGTCAGGGTGCCATTAACTGGGGTCATGGTCCCATTAACCGTTCTCGGCCCCCTTAACACTTTAACTGTGGTCACGGTCCCATTTACCGTTGTCAGGGTAACATTAACCAGGGTCAATGTCCAATTAACCGTGGTCAGGGTTGAATTAACCGGGGTCAGGGTCCCATTAACCATGTTCACGGTCCCATTAACCGGGGTCACACTCCCATAAACCGGGGTCAGGGTTCCCTTAACCACGGTAAATGCCCCATTAACCTGGGTCACGGTCCCATTAACCAGGGTTTGGGTCACAATAAACGCAGAGAGGAACCCATTCACCAGGTTCACAGTCTTTTTAACCGGGGTCAGTGTTCCATTAACCAAGGTCATGATCCCATTAACCAGAGTCAGGGTCCCATTAACCGGGGTCTGGGTCACAATAACCGGGGTCACAGTAACTTTAGCAAGGTTAAGTTTCCCTTTAACTGGTGTCAGGTCCCATTACCGGGATCGCGGTCCCATTAACCGTGGTCAGTTCCCATTAACCGGGGTCGCGGTCCCATTACCCGGGGTCGCAGCCCCATTAACCGAGGTCAGAGTTCATTAATCTGGGACAGGGTCCCATTAACTAGGGTCAGGATCCTATTAGCTAGGGTCAGGCGCCCATTAACCGGGTTGAGAATCAGTTTCCCATTAACCGGTGTCAGGCTCCCATTAAACGGGGTCGGGGTCCCATTAATCCTGATCACGGTCCCATTAACCGGGGTCCCATTAACCGTCATCATGGTCCCATTAACCAGGGTCAGTGTTCCCATTAACCGGGGTCAGCGTCTGTGTCCCATTAAGCCGGGGTCAGTGTCCCAAGACACGGTCTGGTTCCCATTGAACCGGGGTGGGTACCATTGAGCGGGGTCAGGGTCCCATTGACCGAGGTCAGGGTCCCATTAACCAGGATCAGGTTCAGGGTCCTATTAACTGGGGTCAGGGTCAGTGTCCCATTAACCTGAGTCAGTGTCCCATTAACCAATATCAGGGTCCCGTTAACCATGGTAGAGGACCCATTAACCAGTGTCAGGGTCCCATTAATCGGGGTCACCGTCCCATTAACCGGGATCACGGTCTCATTAACTGGGGTCAGGGTCCCATTAACCGGGGTCCGGGTCAGGGTCCCATTCACCGGGGTCGGGGTCCCCATAACTGTGGTCAAGGTCCCATGAACCCTGGTCAGGGTAACATTAACGGGGGTCAGGGTCCCATTAACCAGGGTCACGGTCCCATTAACCGGGGCCACGGTCCCATTAACCGGGGTCGGGGTTCCATTAACCTGGGTAAGTGTCCCATTAACCTCGGCCATGGTCCCATTAATGAGGGCTCGGGTCCCAATAACCGTGAAGAGCAACCCATAAACTCGATTCACAGTCTCCTTAACTGGGGCCAGAGTCCCATTAACCTGGTCAGGATCCCATGAACCAGTGTCAGGGTACCATTAATCGGGGTCAGGATGCCATGAACTAGGGTCAGGATCCTGTTAACCGGGGTCAGGGTCAAAATAAACGGGGTCACATTCCCTTTAGCAAGGTTAAGTGTCCCTTTAACCGGGGTCAGGCTTGCATTAACTGGGGTCAGTCTTCCATTAACCGGGGTCAGGCTCCCATTAACCAGGGTCAGGGTTTCATTAACTGGGATCAGGATCCCATTAACTGGGGTCAGGCTCTCATTAACCGGGGTCAGGCTCCCTTTAAACATTCAACATTCAGGAAGGATAGAATAAAAGGAAAAGGAGGTGGAGTAGCATTGCTGGTTAAAGAGGAGATTAATGCAATAGTTAGGAAAGATAATAGCTTGGATGATGTGGAATCTATATGGGTAGAGCTGCAGAACACTAAAGGGCAAAAATCGTTAGTGGGAGTTGTGTACAGACCTCCAAACAGTAGTAGTGATGTTGGGGAGGGCATCAAACAGGAAATTAGGAGTGCATACAATAAAGGTGCAGCAGTTATAATGGGTGACTTTAATATGCACATAGATTGGGCTAGCCAAACTGGAAGCAATACGGTGGAGGAGGATTTCCTGGAATGCATAAGGGATGGTTTTCTAGACCAATATGTCGAGGAACCAACTAGGGGGGAGGCCATCTTAGACTGGGTGTTGTGTAATGAGAGAGGACTAATTAGCAATCTCATTGTGCGAGGCCCCTTGGGGAAGAGTGACCATAATATGGTGGAATCCTGCATTAGGATGGAGAATGAAACAGTTAATTCAGAGACCATGGTCCAGAACTTAAAGAAGGGTAACTTTGAAGGTATGAGGCAGGAATTGGCTAAGATAGATTGGCTAATGATACTTAAGGGGTTGACTGTGGATGGGCAATGGCAGACATTTAGAGACCGCATGGATGAATTACAACAATTGTACATTCCTGTCTGGCGTAAAAATAAAAAAGGGAAGGTGGCTCAACCGTGGCTATCTAGGGAAATCAGGGATAGTATTAAAGCAAAGGAAGTGGCATACAAATTGGCCAGAAATAGCAGTGAACCTGGGGACTGGGAGAAATTTAGAACTCAGCAGAGGAGGACAAAGGGTTTGATTAGGGCAGGGAAAATGGAGTACGAGAAGAAGCTTGCAGGGAACATTAAGGCGGATTGTAAAAGTTTCTATAGGTATGTAAAGAGAAAAAGGTTAGTAAAGACAAACGTAGGTCCCCTGCAGTCAGAATCAGGGGAAGTCATAACGGGGAACAAAGAAATGGCAGACCAATTGAACAAGTACTTTGGTTCAGTATTCACTAAGGAGGACACAAACAACCTTCCGGATATAAAAGTGGTCAGAGGGTCTATTAAGGAGGAGGAACTGAGGGAAATCTTTATTAGTCGGGAAATTGTGTTGGGGAAATTGATGGGATTGAAGGCCGATAAATCCCCAGGGCCTGATGGACTGCATCCCAGAGTACTTAAGGAGGTGGCCTTGGAAATAGCGGATGCATTGACAGTCATTTTCCAACATTCCATTGACTCTGGATCAGTTCCTATCGAGTGGAGGGTAGCCAATGTAACCCCACTTTTTAAAAAAGGAGGGAGAGAGAAAGCAGGGAATTATAGACCGGTCAGCCTGACCTCAGTAGTGGGTAAAATGATGGAATCAATTATTAAGGATGTCATAGCAGCGCATTTGGAAAATGGTGACATGATAGGTCCAAGTCAGCATGGATTTGTGAAAGGGAGATCATGCTTGACAAATCTTCTGGAATTTTTTGAGGATGTTTCCAATAAAGTGGACAAAGGAGTACCAGTTGATGTGGTATATTTGGACTTTCAGAAGGCTTTCGACAAGGTCCCACACAGGAGATTAATGTGCAAAGTTAAAGCACATGGGATTGGGGGTACTGTGCTGACGTGGATTGAGAACTGGTTGTCAGACAGGAAGCAAAGAGTAGGAGTAAATGGGTACTTTTCGGAATGGCAGGCAGTGACTAGTGGGGTACCGCAGGGTTCTGTGCTGGGGCCCCAGCTGTTTACATTGTACATTAATGATTTAGACGAGGGGATTAAATGTAGTATCTCCAAATTTGCGGATGACACTAAGTTGGGTGGCAGTGTGAGCTGCGAGGAGGATGCTATGAGGCTACAGAGTGACTTGGATAGGTTAGGTGAGTGGGCAAATGCGTGGCAGATGAAGTATAATGTGGATAAATGTGAGGTTATCCACTTTGGTGGTAAAAACAGAGAGACAGACTATTATCTGAATGGTGACAAATTAGGAAAAGTGAAGGTGCAACGAGACCTGGGTGGCATGGTACATCAGTCATTGAAGGTTGGCATGCAGGTACAGCAGGCGGTTAAGAAAGCAAATGGCATGTTGGCCTTCATAGCGAGGGGATTTGAGTACAGGGGCAGGGAGGTGTTGCTACAGTTGTACAGGGCCTTGGTGAGGCCACACCTGGCGTATTGTGTACAGTTTTGGTCTCCTAACTTGAGGAAGGACATTCTTGCTATTGAGGGAGTGCAGCGAAGATTCACCAGACTGATTCCCGGGATGGTGGGACTGACCTATCAAGAAAGACTGGATCAACTGGGCTTGTATTCACTGGAGTTCAGAAGAGTGAGAGGGGACCTTATAGAAACGTTTAAAATTCTGACGGGTTTGGACAGGTTGGATGCAGGAAGAATGTTCCCAATGTTGGGGAAGTCCAGAACCAGGGGTCACAGTCTAAGGATAAGGGGTAAGCCATTTAGGACCGAGATAGGGAGAAACTTCTTCACCCAGAGAGTGGTGAACCTGTGGAATTCTCTACCACAGGAAGTAGTTGAGGCCAATTCACTAAATATATTCAAAAGGGAGTTAGATGAAGTCCTTACTACTCGGGGGATCAAGGGGTATGGCGTGAAAGCAGGAAGTGGGTACTGAAGTTTCATGTTCAGCCATGAACTCATTGAATGGCGGTGCAGGCTAGAAGGGCTGAATGGCCTGCTCCTGCACCTATTTTCTATGTTTCTATGTTTAAACGGGGTCAGAATCAGGAGCCCATTAACTGTGATCGGGGTCCCTTTGACACGGGTCTCTTTCCCATGATCCGGGGTCAGGATCCAATTAACCGGGGTCAGGTTCCCATTAACCGGGGTCAAGGTCAGGATCCCATTAACTGGGGTCGGGTTCCCTTTGACACAGGTCTGTTTCCCATTGACCCGGATCAGCGTTCCATTGACCCGAGTCAGAGTTCCATTGACTGGGTCAGGGTCCCATTGACCGAGATCAGGGTCCCCTTAACCGAGGTCGGGGTCCCATTAACCGGGGTCACGGCCCCTTAACACATTAAAAGGGGTCAGGGTCCCATGATCCCGGGTCAGGATCCAATTAACCGGGCTCAGGTTCCCACTAAGCGGGGTCAGGGTCAAGGTCCCATTAACTGGGGTCGGGGTCCCATTAACCGGAGTCAGTGTTCCTTTGACCCGGGGCTGGATCCCTTTGACTCGGGTCAGTTTTCCATTGACCCGAATCAGGGTTCCATTTACTGTGTCAGGGTTCCATTGACCGGAGTCAGTGTCTCATTAACCAGAGTCGGGTCCCATTAACCGGGGTCACGGCCCCTTTAACACATTAAACGGGGTCAGGCTCCCATGATCCAGGGTCAGGATACCATTAACGGGATTAGGTCCCATTAACCAGGGTCATGGTCACATTTGCTGTGGTCAGGGTCTCATTACCCGGGGTCACAGTCCCACTAACCAGGGTCACGGTCCCATTTACAGGGGTCAGGGTTCCATTAACCAGGGTAAATGTCCCATTAACCTAGGTCACGGTTCCATTAACCTTGGTCAGGCTCCAATTAAGCTGGGTCAGAGTCACATTAACCAGGGTCGCGGTCCCATTAGCCTGGGTCCCGATCGATTTAACCAGGGATTGTGTCCCAATAAACGCAGAGAGGAACCCATGAACCAGTTTCACAGTTTCTTTAACTGCCATTACGATCCCATTAACCGGAGTCAGGATCCCATTAACCAGGGTCAGGGTCCCATTAACCAGGGTCTGGTTCACAATAATCAGGGCAACATTCCCTTTAGCAAGGGTAAGTGTCCCTTTAACTGTGGTCAGGTCCTATTAACCGTGGTCACGTCTCATTAACCGTGGTCAGGGTCCCATTAACCGAGGTCAGCGTTCTTTTAACCAGTGTAAACGTCCCATTAACCTGGGTCACGATTTCATTAACCAGGGTTCGCGTCCCAATAACCGTGGAGAGGATACCATTAACCAGGTTCACAGTCACTTAACCGCGGTCAGGATCCCATTAACCGGGGCCAGGGACAAAATAACCGGGATCACAGTCCCTTTAGAAAGGTTAAGTTTCCCTTTAACCGTTGTCAGGCTTCCATTAACGGGGGGTTAGGCTCCCCTTAACCGGGATCAGGCTCCCATTAATCAGGGTCAGGATTCCATTAACTGGGGTCATGATCCCATTAACCGGGGTCAGGCTCCCATTAAACGGGGTCAGGGTTCCAAATAACCGGGTTATGGGTCAGGGTCCCATTAACCGGGATCAGGGTCCCTTTCACACTGGTCTGGTTCTCATTGACCCGCATCAGGGTTCCATTGTCCGGAGTCAGGGTCCCATTGACTGGGTCAGGTTCCCACTGACAGAGATCAGGGTCCCATTAACTGGGGTCAGGGTCCCATTAACAGGGGTCATTGCCTCCTTAACACATTAACCGTGGTCAGGATCCCATTAACCAGGGTCAGGTTCCCATTAACTGGTGTCAGTCTCTCATTAACCGGGTCAGGCTCCCATTAACTAGCGTCAGGTTCTCATTAACTTGGGTCAGGATCCCTTTACACGGGGTCAGGCTCCCATTAACCGGTATCAGGCTCCCATTAAACGGGGTCAGGGTTCCAAATAACCGGGGTCAGGGTCACGGTCCCATTAACAGCGATCAGGATCCCTTTGACACGGGGCTGGTTCCAATTGACCCGGGTCAGGGTTCCACTGACCAGAGTCAGGGTCGCATTGACTGGGTCAGGGTCCCACTGATAGCGATCAGGGTCTAATTAACTGGGGTCGGGGTCCCATTAACCGGCGCAACGTCCCCCTTAACACATTAAACGGGGTCAGGGTCCCATGATTCTGGGTCACGATCCCATTAACTGGGGTCAAGTTCCCATTAACCGGGGGCAGCGTCCCATTAACCGGGGTCGGGGTTCCATTAACCAGGTTAAATGTCCCATTAATCTGGGTCATGGTCCCATTAACCAGGGTTATGGTCCCAATAACCGTGGAGAGGAACCATTACTGAGATTCACAGTCTCTTCAACTGGGGTCAGAGTCCCATGAACCAGGGTCAGGGTCACATTAACCGTGGTCAGGATCCCATGAACCACGGTCAGGATCCCATTAACCAGGGTCAGGGCCACAATAACCGGGGTCACAGTCCCTTTAGCAAGGTTAATTGACCTTTTACCCGGGTCAGTCTCCCTTTAACTGGGGTCAGTCTCCCATTAACCGGGATGAGGCTCCCATTAAACGGGGTCAGATTTCCGTTAACCGGGGTCAGGGTCCCATTAACTGTGGTCAGGGTCGGATCAAATTCCCATTTACCCAGGTCATGGTTTCATTACCCCCGAGTCAGGGTTCCATTGACTGGGTCAGGATCCCATTGACCAGCGTCAGATTCCCACTAAACGGGGTCGGGGTACCATTAACCGGGGTCACGGACCGCTTAACTCATTAATCAGGGTCACGGTCCCAGTAACGTGTGTCATGTCCCATTAACTGGGATCAGGGTCCCATTACATGGGGTCAGGGTCCCATTAACCGGAGTCAGGGTCCCTTTGACCCGGGTAAGGGTTCCATTGATTGGGTCAGGGTTCTATTGATCGGGGACAGGATCCCATTAACCAGAGTTCGGGGTCCCATTAACAGGGGTCACGGCCCCATTCACATGTTAATAAGGGTCAGGTGCCCATAACCGGGGTCATGTTCCCCATAACCGGTGTTGGTGTCCCATTAACCACGGTCAGGTCCTATTAACTGGGGTCAGGGTCCCATTAACCGGGGTCACGGTCCCATTAACCGGGTCTCGGCCCCCTTAACACATTAACTGTGGTCACGGTCCCATTAACCGTGGTCAGGGTAACATTAACCGTGGTCAGGGACCCATTGACCCGGGTCTGGATCCTTTGTCCCGGGTCTGGATCCCTTTGACCCGGGTAAGAGTTCCATTGACTGGGTCAGGGTCCCATTGGTCGGGGACAGGGCCTATTAACAAAGGTTCATAGAAAATATAGAAAATATGTGCAGGAATAGGCCATTCGGCCCTTCGAGGTACCATTAACAGGGGTCACGGCCCCATTCACATATTAATAGGGGTCAGGGGCCCATAACTTGGGTATCGGTCCCAGGAACCGGGGTCAGGTTGCCATTAACCGGGGTCGGGGTCAGGGTCCCATTAACCAGGGTCAGGGTCCCTTTGACCGGGGTCTGTTCCCATTGGCCCACATCAGGGTTGCATTGACTGGAGACAGTGTCCCATTGACCGGTGTCAGTGTCTCATTAATCGAGGTCAGGGTCCCATTAACCGGGATCACGGCCCCATTAACCAAATAACCGTGGTCAGGGTCCCATTCACTGGCGGCACGGCCCATTAACACATTAACCAGGGTGAGGGTTCCATTAACTGAGGTAAGGGTTCCATTAACCCGGGTAAGCGTCCAATTAACCGGGTTCACGGTCCCATTGAAGGGGATCAGTCTCCCATTTACCTAGGTCAGGGTCTCATTAACCCAACTCAGGGTCCCGTTAACCGTGGCCGGGGATCCATTAACTGGGGTCAGGGTCCCATTAACCAGTGTCAGGGTCCCATTAACCGGGGTCGCTGTCCCATTAACTGGGTCACGGTCTCATTAACCGGGGTCAGGACCCATTAACCCGTGGTCAGGGTTCCAATAACCGGGATTGGGTTCCCATTAACCGTGGTCAGGTCCTATTAACTGGGGTCACGGTCCCATTAACCGTTGTCAGCGTAACATTAACCGGGGTCAGGGTCCCATTAACCAGTGTCAGGGTCCCATTAACCAGTGTCACCGTCCCATTAACCGGGGTCACGGACTCATTATCTGGGGTCAGGGTCCCATTAATCGGGGTCTGGGTCAGGATCCCATTAACCGGGGTCTGAGTCCCCACAACCGGGATTGCGGTCCCATTAACCACGGTTAGGTCCTATTAACTGGGGTCAGGGTCCCATTAACTGGGGTCATGGTCCCATTAACCGGGTCTCGGCCCCCTTAACACATTAACTGAGGTCACGGTCCCATTAACTGTTGTCAGGGTAACATTAATCGGGGTCAGGGTCCCATTAACCAGGGTCAAGGTCCAATTAACCGTGGTCAGGGTTGAATTAACCGGGGTCAGAGTCCCATTAACCACGGTCACGGTCCCATTAACCGGGGTCACACTCCCATTAACCGGGGTCACGTTTGCATTAACCATGGTAAGTGTCCCATTAACCTGGGTCAAGGTCCCATTAACCAGGGTTTGGGTCACAATAAACGCAGAGAGGAACCCATTCACCAGGTTCACAGTCTTTTTAACCGGAGTCACTGTTCCATTAACCAGGGTCAGGATCCCATAACCAGGGTCAGGGTCCCATTAACCGGGGTCCGGGTCACAATAACCGGGATCACAGTCCCTTTAGCAAGGTTAAGTGTCCCTTTTACCAGGGCCGGGCTCCCATTAACTGGGTTCAGGCTCCCATTAATCGAGGTCAGGCTCCCATTAACCAGGGTCAGGGTCGCATTAACTAGGGTCAGGATCCCATTAGCTGGGGTCAGGCTCCCATTAACCGGGGTGAGGGTCAGTGTCCCATTAACTGGGGTCAGGCTCCCATTAAACGGGTTCGGAGTCCCATGAACTCTGATCAGGCTCCCATTAACCAGGGTCCCATTAACCGACATCACGATCCCATTAACCATGGTCAGGTTTCCCATTAACCGGGGTCAGCGTCTGTGTCCCATTAGCTGTGGTCAGTGTCCCAAGACATGGTCTGGTTCCCATTGACCCAGGGTGGGTAACATTGAGCGGGGTCAGGGTCCCATTGACCGAGGTCAGGGTCCCATTAACCGGGATCAGGTTCAGGGTCCTATTAACTGGGGTCAGGGTCAGTGTCCCATTAACCGGGTTCAGGGTCTCTTTGACACGGGTCTGGTTCCCATTGACCCGAGTAGGGTTCCATTCTCTGAATCAGGGTCCCATTGACCGGGGCCAGGGTCCCATTAACTGAGTTCGGGGTCCCATTAACCGGGGTCACGGCCCCCTTAACACATTAACCGGGGTCACAGTCCCATTAAGCGGGATCATGGTGACATTAAACGGGGTCAGGGGCACATTAACTGGGGTCAGGTTCCCATTAACTGGGGTCGGGGTCACATTAATCGGGTTCACGGCCCCCTTAACACATTAACCGGTGTCAGGGTCCCATGATCCGGGGTCATTATCCCATTAACCAGGGTCATGTTCCCATTAATCGGGGTCAGGATCCCATTAACTGTGGTCGGGGTCCCTTTGACACGGGTCTGTTTCCCATTGACCCGGGTGAGGGTTCCATTGACGTCATCAGGATCCCATTGACCGAGATCAGGATCCCATTAACCGGGGACGGGGTCCCATTAACCGGGGTCAGTGTCAGGGTCCCATTAACTGGGGTCGGGGGCCCTTTAACACTGGTCTGTTTCCCATTGACCCGTGTCAGGGTTCCATTGACCCGAGTCAGGGCTCCATTGACTGGGTCAGTGTCAAATTGACGTGGGTCAGGGTCCCATTAACTGGGGTCGGGGTCCCATTCACCAGGATCACGGCCCCCTTAGGACATTAACAGGGGTCACGGTCCCATTAACCGGGATCAGAATCCCGTTAAATGGAGTCAGGGTCCCATTAACTGGGGTCAAGGACCCATTAACCTGGATCAGGGTCCCTTTGACCCGGGTCGGAATCCCTTTGACCCGGGTCAGGGTTCCATTGACCCGAGTCAGGGTTCCATGAACTGGGTCAGGGTCCCATTGACCGGGGTCAGGGTCTCTTTAACTGGGGTCGGAGTCCCATTAACCGACGTCACGGACACCTTAACACATTAACCGGGGTTAGGTACACATGATCTGGGGTCAGGATCCCATTAATTGGGGTCGGGTCCCATTAACCAGTGTCAAGGTCCAATTAACCGTGGTCAGAGTTGAAAGAACCGGGGTCAGAGTCCCATTAACCACGGTCACGGTCCCATTCACCGGGGTCACATTCCCATTAACCGGGATCAGGGTTCCATTAACCATGGTAAGTGTCCCATTAACCAGGGTCACGGTCCCATTAACCAGGGTTTGGGTTGCAATAAACACAGAGAGGAACCCATTCACCAGGTTCACAGTATTTTTAACCGGGGTCACTGTTCCATTAACCACCGTCAGGATCCCATTAACCAGGGTCAGGGTCCCATTAACCGCAGTCCGGGTCACAATAACCGGGGTCACAATCCCTTTAGCATGGTTAAGTGTCCCTTTAACCGGTGTCAGGTCCCATTGCCGGGATCACGGTCCCATTAACCATGGTCAGTTCCCATTACCGGGATCACGGTCCCATTAACCATGGTCAGTTCCCATTAAGCGGGGTCGCGGTTCCATTAACCGGGTTTGCAGCCCCATTAACCGAGGTCAGAGTTCCATTAACCTGGGTCAATGTCCCATTAACCTGGGTCACGGTTCCATTAACCAGGGTCCGGGTCGCAATAACCACAGAGAGGAACCCATTAGCCAGGTTCACAGGCTCTTTATCCGGGTTCACTGTCCCATTAACCGGGATCAGGATCCCATTAACCAGGGTCAGGGTCCCATTAACCGGGCTCAGGGTCTAAATAAGCGGGGTCACAGTCCCTTTAGCTAGGTTAAGTGTCCCTTTTAATGGGGTCAGGCTCCCATTAACTGGGGTCAGGCTCCCATTAACCGGGGTCAGGCTCCCATTAAACAGGGTCAGGGTCCCATTAACTAGGGTCAGGATCCCATTAGCCGGGGTCAGGCTCCCATTAACCGGGGTGAGGGTCAGTGTCCCATTAACCGGGGTCAGGCCCCCATTAAACGGGGTCAGGTTCCATTAACCCTCATCACGGTCCCATTAACCGGGGTCCCATTAATCGGCATCACCGTTCCATTAACCGGGATCAGGGTTCCCATTAACCGGGGTCAGGTTCCCATTATCCAAGGTCATGGTCCAATTAACTGGGGTCAGGGTCCCATTAACCGGGGTCATGGTCCCATTAACCGGGTTCGGCCCCCTTAACACATTAACTGTGTTCACGATCCCATTAACCGTTGTCAGGGAAACATTAACCGGGGTCAGGGTCCCATTAACCAGGGTCAAGGTCCAATTAACCGTGGTCATGATTGAATTAACCGGGGTCAGGGTCCCATTTACCACGGTCACGGTCCCATTAACCGGGGTCAAACTCCCATTAACCGGGGTCAGTTTTCCATTAACCATGGTCAGTGTCCCATTAATCTGGGTCACGGTCCCATTAACCAGGGTTTGTGTCGCAATAAACGCAGAGAGGAACCCATTCACCAGGTTCACAGTCTTTTTAACCAGAGTCACTGTTCCATTAACCAGGGTTAGGATCCCATTAACCAGCATCAGGGTCCCATTAACCGTGGTCCGGGTCACAATAACCGGGGTCACAGTAACTTTAGCAAGGTTAAGTGTCCCTTTAACCGCTGTCAGGTCCCATTACCGGGATCACGGTCCCATTAACCATGTTCAGTTCCCATTAACCGGGGTCGCGGTCCCATTAACCGGGGTCGCAGCCCCATTAACCAAAGTCAGAGTTCCATTAATCTGGGTCAGTGTCCCATTAACCTGGGTCATGGTGCCATTAACCAGGGTCCTGGTCCCAATAACTGCAGGGAGGAACCCATTAATCAGGTTCACAGGCTCTTTAACCAGGTTCACTGTCACATTAACCGGGGTCAGGATCACATTAACCGGGCTCTGGGTCAAAATATCCGGGGTCACAGTCCTTTCATCAAGGTTAAGTGACCCTTTTACCGGGGTCAGGCGCCCATTAACTGGGGTCAGGCTGCCATTAACCGGGGTCAGTTTCCCATTAACCAGGGTCAGGGTCCCATTAACTAGGGTCAGGTTCCCATTAGCCGGGGTCAGGCTCCCATTAACCGGGATGAGGGTCAGTGTCCCATTAACCAGGGTCAGGCTCCCATTAACCGGGGTCCCATTAACCGGCATCACGGTCCCATTAACCATGGTCAGGGTTCCCATTAACCGGGGTCAGCGTCTGTGTCCCATTAGCCGGGGTCAGTGTCCCAAGACACGGTCTGGTTCCCATTGACCCGGGATGGGTACTATTGAGCGGGGTCAGGGTCCCATTAACCGGGATCAAGTTCAGGGTCCTATTAACTGGGGTCAGGGTCAGTGTCCCATTAACCGGGGTCAGGGTCTCATTCACACGGTTCTTGTTCCCATTGACCCGAGTAGGGTTCCATTCACTGAATCAGGGTCCCATTGACCGGGGCCACGGTCCCATTAACCGAGGTCGGGGTCCCATTAACCGGGGTCACGGCCCCCTTAACACATTAATCGTGGTCAGGGTCCCATTAACCTGGGTCACAGTCCCATTAAACGGGATCAGGATGACATTAAACGGGGTCAGGGTCACATTAACTGGGGTCAGAGACCCATTAACTGGGGTCGGGGTCACATTAATCGGGTTCACGGCCCCCTTAACACATTAACCTGGGTCAGGGTCCCATGATCCGGGGTCATTATCCCATTAACCAGGGTCAGGTTCCCATTAATCGAGGTCAGGATCTCATTAACTGTGGTCGGGGTCCCTTTGACAAAGGTCTGTTTCCCATTGACCCGGGTCAGGGTTCCATTGACGTCATCAGGGTCCCATTAACGTCATCATGGTCCCATTGACCGAGATCAGGATCCCATTAACCAGGAACGGGGTCCCATTAACCGGGGTAAAGGTCCCATTAACCGGTCTCTGGGTCAAAATAAGCGGGGTCACAGTCCCTTTAGGAAGGTTAAGTGTCCCATTAACCTGGGTCACGGCTCCATTATCCAGGGTCCGGGTCGCTATAAACACAGAGAGGAACCCATTAACCAGGTTCACAAGCTCTTTAACCGGGTTCACTGTCCCATTAACCGGGATCAATTTCCCACTAACCAGGGTCAAGGTCCCATTAACCGGCCTCTGGGTCACAATAAGCGGGGTCACAGTCCCTTTAGCATGGTTATGTGTCCCTTTTAACGGGGTCAGGCTCCCATTAACTGTGGTCAGGCTCCCATTTACCGGGGTCAGGCTCCCATTTACCAGGGTCAGGGTCCCATTAACTAGTGTCAGGATCCCATTAGCCGGGGTCAGGCTCCCATTAACCGGGGTGAGGGTCAGTGTCCCATTAACCGGGGTCAGGTTCCATTAACCCTCATCACGGTCCCATTAACCGGGGTCCCATTAACCGGCATCACCGTCCCATTAACCAGGGTCAGGGTTCCCATTAACCGGGGTCAGGCTCCCATTAACCAGGGTGATGGCCCCATTAACTGGGGTCAGGGTCCCATTAACCGGGGTCATGGTCCCATTAACCGGGTTCGGCCCCCTTAACACATTAACTGTGGTCACGGTCCCATTAACCATTGTCAGGGAAACATTAACCGGGGTCAGGGTCCCATTAACCAGGGTCAAGGTCCAATTAACCGTGGTCAGGGTTGAATTAACCGGGGTCAGGGTCCCATTAACCACGGTCACGGTCCCATTAACCGGGGTCGCACTCCCATTAACCGGGGTCAGGTTTTCATTAACCATGGTAAGTGTCCCATTAATCTGGGTCACGGTCCCATTAACCAGGGTTTGGGTCGCAATAAACGCAGAGAGGAACCCATTCACCAGGTTCACAGTCTTTTTAACCAGAGTCACTGTTCCATTAACCAGGGTCAGGATCCCATTAACCAGGGTCAGGGTCCCATTAACCGTGGTCCGGGTCACAATAACCGGGGTCACAGTAACTTTAGCAAGGTTAAGTGTCCCTTTAAGCGCTGTCAGCTCCCATTACCGGGATCACCGTCTCATGAACAATGGTCAGTTCCCATTACCGGGATCACAGTCCCATTAACCGTGGTCAGTTCCCATTAACCGGGGTCGCGGTCCCATTAACCGGGGTCGCAGCCCCATTAACCGAGGTCAGAGTTCCATTAATCTGGGTCAGTGTCCCATTAACCTGGGTCATGTTTCCATTAACCAGGGTCCTGGTCCCAATAACTGCAGAGAGGAACCCATTAATCAGGTTCACAGGCTCTTTAACCGGGTTCACTGTCACATTAACAGGGGTCAGGCTCCCATTAACTGGGGTCAGGCTCCCATTAACCGGGTTCAGTTTCCCATTAACCAGGGTCAGGGTCCCATTAACTAGGATCAGGTTCTCATTAGCCGGGGTCAGGCTCCCATTAAACGGGCTGAGGGTCAGTGTCCCTTTAACCGGGGTCAGGCTCCCATTAAACGGAGTCGGGGTCCCATTAACTCTGATCAGGCTCCCATTAACCGGGGACACATTAACCGGCATCACGGTCCCATTTACCATGGTCAGGGTTCCCATTAACCGGGGTCAGCGTCTGTGTCCCATTAGCCGGGGTCAGTGTCCCAAGACACGGTCTGGTTCCCATTGACACGGGGTGGGTACCATTGAGCGGGGTCAGGGTCCCATTGACCGAGGTCAGGGTCCCATTAACCGGGATCAGGTTCAGGGTCCTATTAACTGGGGTCAGGGTCAGTGTCCCATTAACCGGGGTCAGGGTCTCTTTGACACGGTTCTGGTTCCCATTGACCCGAGTAAAGTTCCATTCACTGAATCAGGGTCCCATTGACCGGGACCAGGGTCCATTAACCGAGGTCGTGGTCCCATTCGCCGTGGTCATGGCCCCCTTAACACATTAACTGGGGTCACGGTCCCATTAACATGGGTCACAGTCCCATTAAACGGGATCAGGATGACATTAAACGGGGTCAGGGTCACATTAACTGGGGTCAGAGTCCCATTAACTGGGATCGGGGTCACATTAATCGGGTTCACGGCCCCCTTAACACATTAACCGGGGTCAGGGTCCCATGATCCGGGTTCATTATCCCATTAACCGGGGTCAGGTTCCCATTAATCGGGGTCAGGATCCAATTAACTGTGGTCGGGGTCCCTTTGACACTTGTCTGTTTCCCATTGACAAGGGTCAGTCTTCCATTGACGTTATCAGGGTCCCATTGACGTCATCAGGATCCCATTGACCGAGATCAGGATCCCATTAACCGGGGACGGGGTTCCATTAACTGGGGTCAGTGTCAGGGTCCCATTAACTGGGTCGGGTGCCCTTTGACACTGGTCTGTTTCCCATTGACCCGTGTCAGGGTTTCATTGACCCGAGTCATGGCTCCATTGACTGGGTCAGTGTCAAATTGACGTGGGTCAGGGTCCCATTAACTGGGGTCGGGGTCCAATTCACCAGGATCACGGCCCCTTTAAGACATTAACAGGGGTCACGGTCCCATTAACCGGGATCAGAGTCCCGTTAAATGGAGTCAGGGTCCCATTAACTGGGGTCAAGGACCCATGAACTTGGGTCAGGGTCCCTTTGCCCCGGGTCGGAATCTCTTTGACCCGCGTCAGGGTTCCATTGATCCGAGTCAGGGTTCCATTAACTGGGTCAGGGTCCCATTGACCGGGGTTAGGGTCTAATTAACTGGGGTCGGGGTCCCATTAATCGACGTCATAGAAACATAGAAACATAGAAAATAGGTGCAGGAGTAGGCCATTCGGCCCTTCTAGCCTGCACCGCCATTTAATGAGTTCATGTCTGAACATTCAACTTCAGTACCCCATTCCTGCTTTCTCGCCTTACCCCTTGATCCCACTAGTAGTAAGGACCTCATCTAACTCCTTTTTGAATATATTTAGTGAATTGGCGTCAACAACTTTCTGTGGTAGAGAATTCCACAGGTTCACCACTCTCTGGGTGAAGAAGTTCCTCCGCATCTCGGTCCTAAATGGCTTACCCCTTATCCTTAGACTGTGACCTCCGGTTCTGGACTTCCCCAACATTGGGAACATTCTTCCTGCATCTAACCTGTCTAACCCCATCAGAATTTTAAATGTTTCTATGAGGTCCCCTCTCATTCTTCTGAACTCCAGTGAATACAAGCCCAGTTGATCCAATCTTTCTTGATAGGTCAGTCCCGCATTCCCGGGAATCAGTCTGGTGAACCTTCGCTGCACTCCCTCAATAGCAAAAATGTCCTTCCTCAGGTTAGGAGACCAAAACTGTACACAATACTCCAGGTGTGGCCTCACCAATGCCCTGTACAACTGTAGCAACACCTCCCTGCCCCTGTACTCAAATCCCCTTGCTATGAAGGCCAACATGCCATTTGCTTTCTTAACCGCCTGCTGCACCTGCATGCCAACCTTCAATGACTGATGTACCATGACACCCAGGTCTCTTTGCACCTCCCCTTTTCCTAATCTGTCACCATTCAGATACTAGTCTGTCTCTCTGTTTTTACCACCAAAGTGGATAACCTCACATTTATCCACATTATACTTCATCTGCCATGCATTTGCCCACTCACCTAACCTATCCAGGTCGCTCTGCAGCCTCACAGCATCCTCCTCGCAGCTCACACTGCCACCCAACTTAGTGTCATCTGCAAATTTGGAGATACTACATTTAATCCCCTCATCTAAATCATTAATGTACAGTGTAAACAGCTGGAGCCCCAGCACAGAACCTTGCGGTACCCCACTAGTCACTGCCTGCCATTCTGAAAAGTACCCATTTACTCCTACTCTTTGCTTCCTGTCTGACAACCAGTTCTCAATCCATGTCAGTACACTACCCCCAATCCCATGTGCTCTAACTTTGCACATCAATCTCTTGTGTGGGACCTTGTCGAACGCCTGCTGAAAGTCCAAATATACCACATCAACTGGTTCTCCCTTGTCCACTCTACTGGAAACATCCTCAAAAAATTCCAGAAGATTTGTCAAGCATGATTTCCCTTTCACAAATCCATGCTGACTTGGACCTATCATGTCACCTCTTTCCAAATGCACTGCTATGACATCCTTAATAATTGATTCCATCATTTTACCCACTACCGATGTCAGGCTGACTGGTCTATAATTCCCTGTTTTCTCTCTCCCTCCTTTTTTAAAAAGTGGGGTTACATTGGCTACCCTCCACTCCATAGGAACTGATCCAGAGTCAATGGAATGTTGGAAAATGACTGTCAACGCATCCACTATTTCCAAGGCCACCTCCTTAAGTAATGTGGGATGCAGTCCATCAGGCCCTGGGGATTTATCGGTCTTCAATCCCATCAATTTCGCAACACAATTTCCCGGCTAATAAGGATTTCCCTCAGTTCCTCCTCCTTACTAGACCCCCCGACCCCTTTTATAACCGGAAGGTTGTTCGTGTCCTCCTTCGTGAATACCGAACCAAAGTATTTGTTCAATTGGTCTGCCATTTCTTTGTTCCCCGTTATGACTTCCCCTGATTCTGACTGCAGGGGACCTACGTTTGTCTTTACTAACCTTTTTCTCTTTACATATCAATAGAAACTTTTGCAATCCGTCTTAATGTTCCCTGCAAGCTTCTTCTCGTACTCCATTTTCCCTGCCCTAATCAAACGCTTTGTCCTCCTCTGCTGAGTTCTAACTTTCTCCCAGTCCCCAGGTTCACTGCTATTTCTGGCCAATTTGTATGCCACTTCCTTGGCTTTAATACTATCCCTGATTTCCCTAGATAGCCACGGTTGAGCCACCTTCCCTTTTTTATTTTTATGCCAGACAGGAATGTACAATTGTTGTAGTTCATCCATGCGGTCTCTAAATGTCTGCCATTGCCCATCCACAGTCAACCCCTTCAGTATCATTCGCCAATCCATCCCAGCCAATTCACGCCTCATACCTTCAAAGTTAGCCTTCTTTAAGTTCTGGACCATGGTCTCTGAATTAACTGTTTCATTCTCCATCCCAATGCAGAATTCCACCATATTATGGTCACTCTTCCCCAAGGGGCCTCGCACAACGAGATTGCTAATTAATCCTCTCTCATTACATAACAACCAGTCTAAGATGGCCTCCCCCCTAGTTGGTTCCTCGACATATTGGTCTAAAAAACCATCCCTTATGCACTCCAGGAAATCCTCCTCCACCGTATTGCTTCCAGTTTGGTTAGCCCAATCTATGTGCATATTAAAGTCACCCATTATAACTGCTGCACCTTTATTGCACGCACCCCTAATTTCATGTTTGATGCCCTCCCCAACATCACTACTACTGTTTGGAGGTCTGTACACAACTCCTACTAACGTTTTTTGCCCTTTGCTGTTCTGCAGCTCTACCCATATAGATTCCACATCATCCAAGCTAATGTCCTTCCTAACTATTGCCTTAATCTCCTCCTTAACCAGCAATGCTACCCCACCTCCTTTTCCTTATATTCTATCCTTCCTGAATGTTGAATACCCCTGGATGTTGAGTTCCCAGCCCTGATCATCCTGGAGCCACGTCTCCGTAATCCCAATCACATCATATTTGTTAACATCTATTTGCACAGTTAATTCATCCACCTTATTGCGGATACTCCTTGCATTAAGACACAAAGCCTTTAGGCTTGTTTTTTTAACACCCTCTGTCCTTTTAGAATTTTGCTGTACAATGGCCCTTTTTGTTCTTTGCCTTGGGTTTCTCTGCCCTCCACTTTTCCTCATCTCCTTTCTGTCTTTTGTTTTTGCCTCCTTTTTGTTTCCCTCTATCATGGACCCCTTAACACATTAACCGGGGTCAGGTTCCCATGATCTGTGGTCAGGATCCCATTAATTGGGGTCGTGTCCCATTAACCAGGGTCAAGGTCCAATTAACCGTGGTCAGAGTTGAAGTAACCGGGGTCAGGGTCCCATTAACCATGGTCACAGTCCTATTAACCGGGGTCACATTCCCATTAACCGGGATCAGGGTTCCATTAACCAGGGTAATTGTCCCATTAACCAGGGTCACGGTCCCATTAACCAGGGTTTGGGTCGCAATAAACGCAGAGAGGAACCCATTCACCAGGTTCACAGTATTTTTAACCGGGGTCACTGTTCCATTAACCACGGTCAGGATCACATTAACCAGTGTCAGGTTCCCATTAACCGCGGTCCGGGTCACAATAACCGGGGTCACAATCCCTTTAGCATGGTTAAGTGTCCCTTTAAACGGTGTCAGGTCCCATTACCGCGATCACGGTCCCAATAACCATGGTCAGTTCCCATTACCGGGATCACGGTCCCATTCACCGTGGTAAGTTCCCATTAACCGGAGTCGCGGTCCCATTAACCGGGTTTGCAGCCCCATTAACCGAGGTCAGAGTTCCATTAACCTGGGTCAGTGTCCCATCAACCTGGGTCACGGTTCCATTAACCAGGGTCCGGGTCGCAATAACCACAGAGAGGAACCCATTAAGCAGGTTCACAGGCTCTTTAACCGGGTTCACTGTCCCATTAACCGGGATCAGGATCCCATTATCCAGGGTCAAGGTCCTATTAACCGGGCTCTGGGTCAAAATAAGCGGGGTCACAGTCCCTATAGCAAGGTTAAGTGTCTCTTTTAACGGGGTCAGGCTCCCATTAAATGGGGTCAGGCTCCCATTAACCGGGGTCAGGCTCCCATTAACCAGGGTCAGTGTCCCATTAACTCGGGTTAGGATCCCATTAGCCGGGGTCAGGCTCCCATTAACTGGGGTGAGGGTCTGTGTCGCATTAACCGGGGTCAGGCCCCCATTAAACGGGGTCGGGTTCCATTAACCCTCATCACGGTCCCATTAACCAGGGTCCCATCAACCGACATCACAGTCCCATTAACCAGGGTCATGGTTCCCATTAACCGGGGTCAGGCTCCCATTAACCAGGGTCATGGTCCCATTAACCGGAGTCAGGCTCCCATTAACCAGGGTCAGTGTCCCATTAACTAGGGTCAGGATCCCATTAGCCGGGGTCAGGCTCCCATTAACCGGGGTGAGGGTCAGTGTCGCATTAACCGGGGTCAGGCCGCCATTAAACGGGGTCGGGTTCCATTAACCCTCATCATGGTCGCATTAACCAGGATCCCATCAACCCGCATCACAGTCCCATGATCCAGGGTCAGGGTTCCCATTAACCGGGGTCAGGCTCCCATTAACTGGGGTCATGGTCCCATTAACTGGGGTCAGGGTCCCATTAACCGGGGTCATGATCCCATTAACCGGGTTCGGCCCCCGTAACACATTAACTGTGGTCACGGTCCCATTAGCCGTTATCAGGGTCCCATTAACCAGGGTCAAGGTCCAATTAACCGTGATCAGGGTTGAAGTAACCGGGGTCAGGGTCCCATTAACCATGGTCACGGTCCCATTAACCAGGGTCACATTGCCATTACCCGGGGTCAGGTTTCCATTAACCATGGGAAGTGTCCCATTAACCTGGGTCACGGTCCCATTAACCAGGGTTTGGGTCGCAATAAACGCAGAGAGGAACCCATTCACCAGGTTCACAGTCTTTTTAACCAGAGTCACTGTTCCATTAACCAGGGTCAGGATCCCATTAACCAGGGTCAGTGTCAAAATAACCGGGCTCTGGGTCAAAATAAGCGGGGTCACAGTCCCTTTAGCAAGGTTAAGTGTTCCTTTAACCGCTGTCAGGTCCCATTACCGGGATCACTGTCTCATGAACCATGGTCAGTTCCCATTACCGGAATCACGGTCCCATTAACCGTGGTCAGTTCCCATTAACCGGGGTCGCGGTCCCATTAACCGGGCTCTGGGTTCCATTAATCTGGGTCAGTGTCTCATTTACCTGGTTCCATTAACCAGGGTCCTGGTCCCAATAACCGCAGAGAGGAACCCATTAACCACGTTCACAGGCTCTTTAACCGGGTTCACTGTCACATTAACCGGGGTCAGGATCCCATTAACCGGGCTCTGGGTCAAAATAACCGGGGTCACAGTCCCATTAGCAAGGTTAAGTGTCCCTTTTACCGGGGTCAGGCTCCCATTAACTGGGGTCAGACTCCCATTAACCGGGGTCAGTTTCCCATTAACCAGGGTCAGGGTCCCATTAACTACGGTCAGGTTCCCATTAGCCGGGGTCAGGCTCCCATTAACCGGGGTGAGGGTCAGTGTCCCATTAACCGGGGTCAGGCTCCCATTAAACGGGGTCGGGGTCCCATTAACTCTGATCAGGCTCCCATTAACCGGGTTCCCATGAACCGGCATCACGGTCCCATTAACCATGGTCAGGGTTCCCATTAACCGGGATCAGCATAGTGTCCCATTAGCCGGGGTCAGTGTCCCAAGACACGGTCTGGTTCCCATTGACCCGGGGTGGGTACCATTAAGCGGGGTCAGGGTCCCATTGACCGAGGTCAGGGTCCCATTAACCGGGATCAGATTCATGGTCCTATATACCGGGGTCAGGGTCTCTTTGACACGGGTCTGGTTCCCATTGACCCGTGTAGGGTTCTATTCACTGAATCAGGGTCCCATTGACCGGGGCCAGGGTCCCATGAACCGAGGTCGGGGTCCCATTAACCGGGGTCCCATTAACCGGGGTCACGGCCCACTTAACACATTAACCGGGGTCACGGTCCCATTAACCTGGGTCACAGTCCCATTAAACGGGATCAGGATGACATTAAACGGGGTCAGGGTCACATTAACTGGGGTCAGGGTCCCTTTAACTGGGATTGGGGTCACATTCATCGGGTTCACAGCCCCATTAACACATTAACCGGGGTCAGTGTCCCATGATCCGGGGTCATTATCCCATTTACCGGGGTCAGGTTCCCATTAATCGGGGTCAGGATCCCATTAACTTTGGTCTGGGTCCCTTTGACACGGGTCTGTTTCCCTTTGACCCGTGTCAGGGTTCCATTGACCCGAGTCAGGGCTCCATTGACTGGGTCAGTGTCAAATTGACGTGGGTCAGGCTCCCATTAACTGGGGTCGGGGTCCAATTCACCAGGATCACGGCCCCCTTAAGACATTAACAGTGGTCACAGTCGCATTAACCGGGATCAGAGTCCCGTTAAATGGAGTCAGGGTCCCATTGTCTGGGGTCAAGAACCAATTAACTTGGGTCAGGGTCCCCTTGACCCGGGTCGTAATCCCTTTGACCTGGGTCAGGGTTCCATTTACCCGAGTCAGGGTTCCATTAACTGGGTCAGGGTCCCATTGACCGGGGTCAGGGTCTCTTTAACTGGGGTCGGGGTCCCATTAATCGACGTCACGGACCCCTTAACACATTAACCGGGGTTAGGTTCCGATGATCTGGGGTCAGGAACCCATTAATTGGGGTCGGGTCCCACTAACCAGGGTCAAGGTCCAATTAACCCTGGTCAGAGTTGAAGTAACCGGGGTCACGGTCCCATTAACCGGGATCAGGGTTCCATTAACCAGAGTAAGTGTCCCATTAACCAGGGTCATGGTCCCATTAACCAGGGTTTGGGTCGCAATAAACGCAGAGAGGAACTCATTCACCAGGTTCACAGTATTTTTAACCGGGGTCACTGTTCAATTAACCACGGTCAGGATCCCATTAACCAGGGTCAGGTTCCATTAACCGGGGCCCGGGTCACAATAACTGGGGTCACAATCCCTTTAGCATGGTTAAGTGTCCCTTTAACCGGTGTCAGGTCCCATTACCGGGATCACGGTCCCATTAACCGTGGTCAGTTCCCATTACCGGGATCACGGTCCCATTCACCATAGTCAGTTCCCATTAACAGGGGTCGCGGTCCCATTAACCGGGTTTGCAGCCCCATTAATGCGGTCAGAGTTCCATTAATCTGGGTCAGTGTCCCATTAACCTGGGTCACGGTTCCATTAACCAGGGTCCGGGTCGCAATAACCACAGAGAGGAACCCATTAATCAGGTTCACAGGCTCTTTAACCGGGCTCACTGTCCCATTAACAGGGATCAGGATCCCATTAACCAGGGTCAAGGTCCCATTAACCGGGCTCTGGGTCAAAATAAGCGTGGTCACAGTCCCTTTAGCAAGGTTAAGTGTCCCTTTTAACGGGGTCAGGCTCCCATTAACTGGGGTCAGGCTCCTATTAACCGGGGTCAGGCTCCCATTAACCAGGGTCAGTGTCCCATTAACTAGGGTCAGGGTCCCATTAGCCGGGGTCAGGCTCCCATTAACTGGGGTGAGGGTCAGTGTCGCATTAACCGGGGTCAGGCCCCCATTAAACGGGGTCAGGGTCCATTAACCCTCATCACGGTCCCATTAACCAGGATCCCATCAACCGGCATCACAGTCCCATTAACCAGGGTCAGGGTTCCCATTAACCGGGGTCAGGCTCCCATTAACCAGGGTCATGGTCCCATTAACTGGGGTCAGGGTCCCATTAACCGGGGTCATGATCCCATTAACCGGGTTCGGCCCCCTTAACACATTAACTGTGGTCACGGTCCCATTAACCGTTGTCAGGGAAACATTAACCGGGGTCAGGGTCCCATTAACCAGGGTCAAGGTCCAATTAACCGTGGTCAGGGTTGAAGTAACCGGGGTCAGGGTTCCATTAAGCACGGTCACGGTCCCATCAACCGGGGTCACATTCCCATGAACCGGGTTCAGGTTTCCATTAACCATGGTAAGTGTCCCATTAACCTGGGTCACGGTCCCATTAACTAGGGTTTGGGTCTTAATAAACGCAGAGAGGAACCCATTCACCAGGTTCACAGTCTTTTTAACCAGAGTCACTGTTCCATTAACCAGGGTCAGGATCCCATTAACCAGGGTCAGGGTCACAATAACCGGGGTCCGGGTCACAATAACCGGGGTCACAGTAACTTTAGCAAGGTTAAGTGTCCCTTTAACCGCTGTCACGTCCCATTACCGGAATCACGGTCTCATGAACCATGGTCAGTTCCCATTACCGGGATCACGGTCCCATTAACCGTGGTCAGTTCCCATTAACTGGGGTCGCGGTCCCATTAACCGGGGTCGCAGCCCCATTAACCAAGGTCAGAGTTCCATTAATCTGGGTCAGTGTCCCATTAACCTGGGTCATGGTTCCATTAACCAGGATCCTGGTCCCAATAACCGCAGAGAGGAACCCATTAACCAGGTTCACAGGCTCTTTAACCGGGTTCACAGTCACATTAACTGGGGTCAGGATCCCATTAACCGGGCTCTGGGTCAAAATAACCGGGGTCACAGTCACTTTAGCAAGGTTAAGTGTCCCTTTTACCGGGGTCAGGCTCCCATTAACTGGGGTCAGACTCCCATTAACCGGGGTCAGTTTCCCATTAACCAGGGTCAGGGTCACATTAACTACGGTCAGGTTCCCATTAGCCGGGGTCAGACTCCCATTAAACGGGGTCGGGGTCCCATTAACTCTGATCAGGCTCCCATTAACCGGGTTCCCATTAACCGGCATCACGGTCCAATTAACCATGGTCAGGGTTCCCATTAACCGGGGTCAGCGTCTGTGTCCCATTAGCCGGGGTCAGTGTCCCAAGACACAGTCTGGTTCCCATTGACCCGGGGTGGGTACCATTGAGCGGGGTCAGGGTCCCATTGACCGAGGTCAGGGTCCCATTTACCGGGATCAGGTTCATGGCCTATTAACCGGGGTCAGGGACTCTTTGACACGGGTCTGGTTCCCATTGACCCGAGTAGGGTTCCATTCACTGAATCAGGGTCCCATTGATCGGGGCCAGGGTCCCATTAACCGAGGTCGGGGTCTCATTAATCGTGGTCACGGCCCCCTTAACACATTAACCGGGGTCACGGACCCATTAACCTGGGTCACAGTCCCATTAAACGGGATCAGGATGACATTAAACGGGGTCAGGGTCACATTAACTGGGGTCAGAGTCCCATTAACTGGGGTCGGGGTCACATTAATCGGCTTCACGGCCCCCTTGACACATTAACCGGGGTCAGGGTCCCATAATCCGGGGTCATTATCCCATTAACTGGGGTCAGGTTCCCATTAATCGGGGTCAGGATCCCATTAACTGTGGTCGGGGTCACTTTGACACGGTCTGTTTCCCATTGACCCGGGTCAGGGTTCCATTGACGTCATCAGAGTCCCATTGACCGAGATCTGGATCCCATTAACCGGGGACGGGGTCCCATTAACCGGGGTCAGTGACAGGGTCCCATTAACTGGGGTCGGGGGCCCTTTGACACTGGTCTGTTTCCCATTGACCCGTGTCAGGATTCCATTGACCCGAGTCAGGGCTCCATTGACTGGGTCAGTGTCAAATTGACGTGGGTCAGGGTCCCATTAACTGGGGTCGGGGTCCAATTCACCAGGATCACGGCCCCCTTAAGACATTAACAGGGGTCACGGTCCCATTAACCGGGATCAGAGTCCCGTTAAATGGAGTCAGGGTCCCATTAACAGGGGTCAAGGACCCATTAACTTGGGTCAGGGTCCCTTTGACCCGGGTCGGAATCCCTTTGACCCGGGTCAGGGTCCCATTGACCGGGGTTAGGGTCTCTTTAACTGGGGTCGGGGTCCCATTAATCGACGTCACGGACCCCTTAACACATTAACCGGGGTCAGGTTCCCATGATCTGTGGTCAGGATCCCATTAATTGGGGTCGGGTCCCATTAACCAGGGTCAAGGTCCAATTAACCCTGGTCAGAGTTGAAGTAACCGGGGTCAGGGTCCCATTAACCATGGTCACGGTCCCATTAACCGGGGTCACATTCCCATTAACCGGGATCAGGGTTCCATTAACCAGGGTAAGTGTCCCATTAACCAGGGTCACGGTCCCATTAACCAGGGTTTGGGTCACAATAAACGCAGAGAGGAAACCATTCACCAGGTTCACAGTATTTTTAACCGGGGTCACTGTTCCATTAACCACGGTCAGGATCCCATTAACCAGGGTCAGGGTCCCATTAACTGCGGTCCAGGTCACAATAACCGGGGTCACAATCCCTTTAGCATGGTTAAGTGTCCCTTTAACCGGTGTCAGGTCCCATTACCGGGATCACGGTCCCATTAACCATGGTCAGTTCCCATTACCGGGATCACGGTCCCATTCACCGTGGTCAGTTTCCATTAACCGGGGTCGCGGTCCCATTAACCGGGTTTGCAGCCCCATCACCCTGGGTCACGGTTCCATTAACCAGGGTCCGGGTCGCAATAACCACAGAGAGGAACCCATTAAGCAGGTTCACAGGCTCTTTAACCGGGTTCACTGTCCCATTAACCGGGATCAGGATCCCATTAACCAGGGTCAATGTCCCATTAACCGGGCTCTGGGTCAAAATAAGCGGGGTCACAGTCCCTATAGCAAGGTTAAGTGTCTCTTTTAACGGGGTCAGGCTCCCATTAACTGGGGTCAGGCTCCCATTAACCGGGGTCAGGCTCCCATTAACCAGGGTCAGTGTCCCATTAACTAGGGTCAGGATCCCATTAGCCGGGGTCAGGCTCCCATTAACTGGGGTCATGGTCCCATTAACTAGGGTCAGGATCCCATTAGCCGGGATCAGGCTCCCATTAACCGGGGTGAGGGTCAGTGTCGCATTAATCGGCGCCAGGCCCCCATTAAACGGGATTGGGTTCCATTAACCCTCATCACGGTCCCATTAAACAGGGTCCCATCAACCGGCATCACAGTCCTATTAACCAGGGTCAGGGTTCCCATTAACCGGGGTCAGGCTCCCATTAACCAGGGTCATGGTCCCATTAACCGTGGTCATGATCTCATCAACCGCGGTCATGATCCCATTATCCGGGTTCGGCCCCCTTAACACATTAACTGTGGTCACGGTCCCATTAACCGTTGTCAGGGTCCCATTAACCAGGGTCAAGGTCCAATTAACCGTGATCAGGGTTGAAGTAACCGGGGTCAGGGTCCCAATAACCATGGTCACGGTCCCATTAACCGGGGTCACATTCCCATTACCCGGGGTCAGGTTTCCATTAACCATGGTAAGTGTCCCATTAACCTGGGTCACGGTCCCATTAACCAGGGTTTGGGTCGCAATAAACGCAGAGAGGAACCCATTCACCAGGTTCACAGTCTTTTTAACCAGAGTCACTGTTCCATTAACCAGGGTCAGGATCCCATTAACCAGGGTCAGGGTCAAAATAACCGGGCTCTGGGTCAAAATAAGCGGGGTCACAGTCCCTTTAGCAAGGTTAAGTGTCCCTTTAACCGCTGTCACGTCCCATTACCGGGATCACTGTCTCATGAACCATGATCAGTTCCCATTACCGGAATCATGGTCCCATTAACCGTGGTCAGTTCCCATTAACTGGGGTCGCGGTCCCATTAACCGGGGTCACAGCCCCATTAACCGAGGTCAGAGTTCCATTAATCTCGGTCAGTGTCCCATTTACCTGCGTCACGGTTCCATTAACCAGGGTCCTGGTCCCAATAACCGCAAAGAGGAACCCATTAACCAGGTTCACAGGCTCTTTAACCGGGTTCAATGTCACATTAACCGGGGTCAGGATCCCATTAACCGGGCTCTGGGTCAAAATAACCGGGGTCACAGTCCCTTTAGCAAGGTTAAGTGTCCCTTTTACCGGGGTCAGGCTCCCATTAACTGGGGTCAGACTCCCATTAACCGGGGTCAGTTTCCCATTAACCAGGGTCAGGGTCCCATTAACTACGGTCAGGTTCCCATTAGCCGGGGTCAGGCTCCCATTAACCGGGGTGAGGGTCAGTGTCCCATTAACCGGGGTCAGGCTCCCATTAAACGGGGTCGGGGTCCCATTAACTCTGATCAGGCTCCAATTAACCGGGTTCCCATGAACCGGCATCACGGTCCCATTAACCATGGTCAGGGTTCCCATTAACCGGGGTCAGCGTAGTGTCCCATTAGCCGGGGTCAGTGTCCCAAGACACGGTCTGGTTCCCATTGACCCGGGGTGGGTACCATTAAGCGAGGTCAGGGTCCCATTGACCGAGGTCAGGGTCCCATTAACCGGGATCAGGTTCATGGTCCTATATACCGGGGTCAGGGTCTCTTTGACACGGGTCTGGTTCCCATTGACCCGCGTTGGGTTCCATTCACTGAATCAGGGTCCCATTGACCGGGGCCAGGGTCCCATTAACCGAGGTCGAGGTCCCATTAACCGGGGTCACGGCCCACTTAACACATTAACCGGGGTCACGGTCCCATTAACCTGGGTCACAGTCCCATTAAACGGGATCAGGATGACATTAAACGGCGTCAGGGTCACATTAACTGGGGTCAGGGTCCCCTTAACTGGGGTCGGGGTCACATTAATCGGGTTCACGGCCCCATTAACACATTAACCGGGGTCAGTGTCCCATGAACCGGGGTCATTATCCCATTAACCGGGGTCAGGTTCCCATTAATCGGGGTCAGGATCCCATTAACTTTAGTCGGGGTCCCTTTGACACGGGTCTCTTTCCCATTGACCCGTGTCACGGTTCCATTAACCAGGGTCCTGGTCCCAATAACCGCAAAGAGGAACCCATTAACCAGGTTCACAGGCTCTTTAACCGGGTTCAATGTCACATTAACCGGGGTCAGGATCCCATTAACCGGGCTCTGGGTCAAAATAACCGGGGTCACAGTCCCTTTAGCAAGGTTAAGTGTCCCTTTTACCGGGGTCAGGCTCCCATTAACTGGGGTCAGACTCCCATTAACCGGGGTCAGTTTCCCATTAACCAGGGTCAGGGTCCCATTAACTACGGTCAGGTTCCCATTAGCCGGGGTCAGGCTCCCATTAACCGGGGTGAGGGTCAGTGTCCCATTAACCGGGGTCAGGCTCCCATTAAACGGGGTCGGGGTCCCATTAACTCTGATCAGGCTCCAATTAACCGGGTTCCCATGAACCGGCATCACGGTCCCATTAACCATGGTCAGGGTTCCCATTAACCGGGGTCAGCGTAGTGTCCCATTAGCCGGGGTCAGTGTCCCAAGACACGGTCTGGTTCCCATTGACCCGGGGTGGGTACCATTAAGCGAGGTCAGGGTCCCATTGACCGAGGTCAGGGTCCCATTAACCGGGATCAGGTTCATGGTCCTATATACCGGGGTCAGGGTCTCTTTGACACGGGTCTGGTTCCCATTGACCCGCGTTGGGTTCCATTCACTGAATCAGGGTCCCATTGACCGGGGCCAGGGTCCCATTAACCGAGGTCGAGGTCCCATTAACCGGGGTCACGGCCCACTTAACACATTAACCGGGGTCACGGTCCCATTAACCTGGGTCACAGTCCCATTAAACGGGATCAGGATGACATTAAACGGCGTCAGGGTCACATTAACTGGGGTCAGGGTCCCCTTAACTGGGGTCGGGGTCACATTAATCGGGTTCACGGCCCCATTAACACATTAACCGGGGTCAGTGTCCCATGAACCGGGGTCATTATCCCATTAACCGGGGTCAGGTTCCCATTAATCGGGGTCAGGATCCCATTAACTTTAGTCGGGGTCCCTTTGACACGGGTCTCTTTCCCATTGACCCGTGTCAGGGTTCCATTGACTGGGTCAGTGTCAAATTGACGTGGGTCAGGCTCCCATTAACTGGGGTCGGGGTCCAATTCACCAGGATCACGGCCCCCTTAAGACATTAACAGTGGTCACAGTCCCATTAACCGGGATCAGAGTCCCGTTAAATGGAGTCAGGGTCCCATTAACTGGGGTCAAGGACCAATTAACTTGGGTCAGGGTCCCTTTGACCTGGGTCGGAATACCTTTGACCCGTGTCAGGGTTCCATTGACCCGAGTCAGGGCTCCATTGACTGGGTCAGTGTCAAATTGACGTGGGTCAGGCTCCCATTAACTGGGGTCGGGGTCCAATTCACCAGGATCACGGCCCCCTTAAGAGATTAACAGTGGTCACAGTCCCATTAACCGGGATCAGAGACCCGTTAAATGGAGTCAGGGTCCCATTAACTGGGGTCAAGGACCAATTAACTTGGGTCAGGGTCCCTTTGACCTGGGTCGGAATACCTTTGACGCGGGTCAGGGTTCCATTGACCCAAGTTAGGGTACCATTAATTTGGGTCATGGTCCCTTTGACCCGGGTCGGAATACCTTTGACCCGGGTCAGTGTTCCATTTACCCAAGTCAGGGTTCCATTGACCGGGGTCAGGGTCCCATTGACCGGGGTCAGGGTCTCTTTAACTGGGGTCGGGGTCCCATTAACCAATGTCACGGACCCCTTAACACATTAACCGGGGTCAGGTTCCCATGATCTGGGGTCAGGATCCGATTAATTGGGGTCGGGTCCCATTAACCAGGTTCAAGGTCCAATTAACCGTGGTCAGGGTTGAAGTAACTGGGGTCAGGGTCCCATTAACCACGGTCATGGTCCCATTAACCGGGGTCACATTCCCATTAACCGGGATCAGGGTTCCATTAACCAGGGTAAGTGTCCCATTAACCAGGGTCACGGTCCCATTAACCAGTGTTTGGGTCGCAATAAACGCAGAGAGGAACCCATTCACCAGGTTCACGGTATTTTTAACCGGGGTCACTGTTCCATTAACCACGGTCAGGATCCCATTAACCAGGGTCAGGGTCCCATTAACCGGGGTCCGGGTCACAATAACCGGGGTCACAATCCCTTTAGCAAGGTTAAGTGTCCCTTTAACCGGTGTCAGGTCCCATTACCGGGATCACGGTCCCATTAACCGTGGTCAGTTCCCATTACCGGGATCACGGTCTCATTAACCGTGGTCAGTTCCCATTAAGCGTGGTCCCGGTCCCATTAACCGGGTTTGCAGCCCCATTAACCGAGGTCAGAGTTCCATTAACCTGGGTCAGTGTCCCATTAACCTGGGTCAGTGTCCCATTAACCTGGGTCACGGTTCCATTAACCAGGGTCCGGGTCGCAATAACTACAGAGAGGAACCCATTAAGCAGATTCACAGGCTCTTTAACCGGGTTCACTGTCCCATTAACCGGGATCAGGATCCCATTAACCATGGTCAAGGTCCCATTAATCGGGCTCTGGGTCAAAATAAGCGGGGTCATAGTCCCTTTGGCAAGGTTAAGTGTCCCTTTTAAAGGGGTCAGGCTCCCATTAACTGGGGTCAGGCTTCCATTAACCGGGGTCAGGCACCCATTAACCAGGGTCAGGATCCCATTAACTAGGGTCAGGGTCCCATCAGCCGGGATCAGGCTCCCATTAACCGGGGTGAGGGCCAGTGTCGCATTAACCGGGGTCAGGCCCCCATTAAACGGGATTGGGTTCCATTAACCCTCATCACGGTCCCATTAACCAGGGTCCCATCAACCGGCATCACAGTCCCATTAACCAGGGTCAGGGTTCCCATTAACCGGGGTCAGGCTCCCATTAACCAGGGTCATGGTCCCATTAACCGTGGTCATGATCTCATTAACCGGGGTCATGATCCCATTAACCGGGATCGGCCCCCTTAACACATTAACTGTGGTCACGGTCCCATTAACCGTTGTCAGGGAAACATTAACCGGGGTCAGCGTCCCATTAACCAGGGTCAAGGTCCAATTAACCGTGGTCAGGGTTGAATTAACCGGGGTCAGGGTCCCATTAACCATGGTCACGCTCCCATTAACCGGGGTCACACTCCCATTAACCCGGGTCAGGTTTCCATTAACCATGGTATGTGTCCTATTAACCAGGGTTAGGTCGCAATAAACGCAGAGAGGAACCCATTCACCAGGTTCACAGTCTTTTTAACCATAGTCACTGTTCCATTAACCAGTGTCAGGATCCCATTAACCAGGGTCAGGGTCCCATTAGAAACATAGAAACATAGAAACATAGAAAATAGGTGCAGGAGTATGCCATTCGGCCCTTCTAGCCTGCACCGCCATTCAATGAGTTCATGGCTGAACATGCAACTTCAGTACCCCATTCCTGCTTTCTCGCCATACCCCTTGATCCCCCTAGTAGTAAGGACTTCATCTAACTCCTTTTTGAATATATTTAGTGAATTGGCCTCAACAACTTTTTGTGGTAGAGAATTCCACAGGTTCACCACTCTCTGGGTGAAGAAATTCCTCCTCATCTCGGTCCTAAATGGTTTCCCCCTTATCCATAGACTGTGTCCCCTGGTTCTGGACTTCCCCAACATTGGGAACATTCTTCCTGCATCTAACCTGTCTAACCCCGTCAGAATTTTAAACGTTCCTATGAGGTCCCCTCTCATTCTTCAGAACTCCAGTGAATACAAGCCCAGTTGATCCAGTCTTTCTTGATAGGTCAGTCCCGCCATCCCGGGAATCAGTCTGGTGAACCATCGCTGCACTCCCTCAATAGCAAGAATGTTCTTCCTCAGGTTAGGAGACAAAAACTGTACACAATACTCCAGGTGTGGCCTCACCAAGGCCCTGTACAATTGTAGCAACACCTCCCTGCCCCTGTACTCAAATCCCCTCGCTATGAAGGCCAACATGCCATTTGCTTTCTTAACCGCCTGCTATACCTGCATGCCAACCTTCAATGACTGATGTACCATGACACCCAGGTCTCTTTGCACCTCCCCTTTTCCTAATCTGTCACCATTCAGATAATAGTCTGTCTCTCTGTTTTTAACCACCAAAGTGGATAACCTCACATTTATCCACATTATACTTCATCTGCCATGCATTTGCGCAGTCACCTAACCTATCCAAGTCGCTCTGCAGCCTCATAGCATCCTCCTCGCAGCTCACACTGCCACCCAACTTTGTGTCATCCGCAAATTTGGAGATACTACATTTAATCCCCTCGTCTAAATCATTAATGTACAGTGTAAACAGCTGGGGCCCCAGCACAGAACCTTGCGGTACCCCACTAGTCACTGCCTGCCATTCTGAAAAGTCCCCATTTACTCCTACTCTTTACTTCCTGTCTGACAACCAGTTCTCAATCCATGTCAGCACAGTACCCCCAATCCCATGCGCTTTAACTTTGCACATTAATCTCTTGTGTGGGACCTTGTCGAAAGCCTTCTGAAAGTCCATATATACCACATCAACTGGTTCTCCCTTGTCCACTCTACTGGAAACATCTTCAAAAAATTCCAGAAGATTTGTCAAGCATGATTTCCCTTTCACAAATCCATGCTGACTTGGACCTATCATATTACCTCTTTCCAAATGCACTGCTATGACATCCTTAATAATTGATTCCATCATTTTACCCACTACCGATGTCAGGCTGACCGGTCCATAATTCCCTGTTTTCTCTCTCCCTCCTTTTTTAAAAAGTGGGGTTACATTGGCTACCCTCCACTCGATAGGAACTGATCCAGAGTCAATGGAATGTTGGAAAATGACTGTCAATGCATCCGCTATTTCCAAGGCCACATCCTTAAGTACTCTGGGATGCAGTCCATCAGTGCCCTGGGGATTTATCGGCCTTCAATCCCATTAATTTCCCCAACACAATTTCCCGACGAATAAGGATTTCCCTCAGTTCCTCCTCCTTACTCGACCCTCCGACCCCTTTTATATCCGGAAGGTTGTTTGTGTCCTCCTCAGTGAATACCGAACCAAAGTACTTGTTCAATTGGTCCGCCATTTCTTTGTTCCCCGTTATGACTTCCCCTGATTCTGACTGCAGGGGACCTACGTTTGTCTTTACTAACCTTTTTCTCTTTACATATCTATAGAAACTTCTGCAATCCGTCTTAATGTTCCCTGCAAGCTTCTTCTCGTACTCCATTTTCCCTGCCCTAATCAAACCGTTTGTCCTCCTCTGCTGAGTTCTAAATTTCTCCCAGTCCCCGGGTTCGCTGCTATTTCTGGCCAATTTGTATGCCACTTCCTTTGACTATAATGCTATTCCTGATTTCCCTTGATAGCCACGGTTGAGCCACCTTCCCTTTTTTATTTTTACGCCAGACAGGAATGTACAATTGTTGTAGTTCATCCATGCGGTCTCTAAATGTCTGCCATTGCCCATCCACAGTCAACCCCTTAAGTATCATTCGCCAATCTATCCTAGCCAATTCACGCCTCATACCTTCAAAGTTACCCTTCTTTAAGTTCTGGACCATGGTCTCTGAATTAACTGTTTCATTCTCCATCCTAATGCAGAATTCCACCATATTATGGTCACTCTTCCCCAAGGGGCCTAGCACAACGAGATTGCTAATTAATCCTCTCTCATTACACAACACCCAGTCTAAGATGGCCTCCCCCCTAGTTGGTTCCTCGACATATTGGTCTAAAAAACCATCCCTTATGCACTCCAGGAAATCCTCCTCCACCGTATTGCTTCCAGTTTGGTTAACCCAATCTATGTGCATATTAAAGTCACCCATTATAACTGCTGCACCTTTATTGCACGCACCCCTAATTTGCTATTTGATGCCCTCCCCAACATCACTGCTGCTGTTTGGAGGTCTGTACACAACTCCCACTAACGTTTTTTGCCCTTTGGTATTCTGCAGCTCTACCCATATAGATTCCACATCATCCAAGCTAATGTCCTTCCGAACTATTGCCTTAATTTGCTCCTTAAACAGCAATGCTACCCCACCTCCTTTTCCTTTTATTCTATCCTTCCTGAATGTTGAATACCCCTGGATGTTGAGTTCCCAGCCCTGATCATCCTGGAGCCACGTCTCCGTAATCCCAATCACATCATATTTGTTAACATCTATTTGCACAGTTAATTCATCCACCTTATTGCGGATACTCCTTGCATTAAGACACAAAGCCTTCAGGCTTGTTTTTTTAAACACCCTTTGTCCTTTTAGAATTTTGCTGTACAGTGGCCCTTTTTGTTCTTTGCCTTGGGTTTCTCTGCCCTCCACTTTTCCTCATCTCCTTTCTGTCTTTTGCTTTTGCCTCCTTTTTCTTTCCCTCTGTCTCCCTGCATTTGTTCCCATCCCCCTGCCATATTAGTTTAAATCCTCCCCAACAGCACTAGCAAACACTCCCCCTAGGACATTGGTTCTGGTCCTGCCCAGGTGCAGACCGTCCGGTTTGTACTGGTCCCACCTCCCCCAGAACCGGTTCTAATGCCCCAGGAATTTGAATCCCTCCCTGCTGCACCACTGCTCAAGCCACGTATTCATCTGTGCTATCCTGCGATTCCTACTCTGACTATCATGTGGCACTGATAGCAATCCCGAGATTACTACTTTTGAGGTCCTACTTTTTAATTTAGCTCCTAGCTTCTTAAATTCGTTTCGTAGGACCTCATCCCTTTCTTTACCTATGTCGTTGGTACCAATGTGCACCACAACAACTGGCTGTTCTCCCTCCCTTTTTAGAATGTCCTGCACCCGCTCCGAGACATCCTTGACCCTTGCACCAGGGAGGCAACATACCATCCTGGAGTCTCGGTTGCGGCCGCAGAAACGCCTATCTATTCACCTCACCATTGAATCCCCTATCACTATTGCTCTCCCACTCTTTTTCCTGCCCTCCTGTGCAGCAGAGCCAGCCATGGTGCCATGAACTTGGCTGCTGCTGCCCTCCCCTGATGAGTCATCCCCCTCAACAGTACCCAAAGCAGTGTATCTGTTTTGCAGGGGGATGACCACATGGGACTCCTACACTACCTTCCTTGCACTGCTCTTCCTGTTGGTCTTTCATTCCCTATCTGACTGTGGACCCTTTCCCTGCGGTACGACCAACTCGCTACACGTGATACTCACGTCATTCTCAGCATCGTGGATGCTCCAGAGTGAATCCACCCTCAGCTCCAACTCCGCAACGCGGACCGTCAGGAGCTTGAGGTGGATACACTTCCTGCAGATATCGTCGTCAGGGACACTGGTGTCGTCCCTGAGTTCCCACATGGTACAGGAGGAGCATTACACCCGACTGAGCTCTCCTGCCATGACTTAACCCTTAGATACACTTAAATTGGCAATAACAATGTTAAAAGTTACTCACTGATATAGAAGAGAAAAAAGAAAAACTACTACCAATCACCAGCCAATCACTTACCCTCTTGGCTGTGACGTCACCTTTTGATTTCTTTCTACTTCTTTTTTGCCCTCTCCCTGTAGTTGCACCGGCTCGCCTTTTATAGGCCTCACCAACATACCTCCTCGACGCTGCTCCCGACTGCCGCCGACTCTGGGCCCCGGACTCCCTGCTGTGCCTTTTATAGGCCTCACCAACATACCTCCTCGACGCTGCTCCCGACTGCCGCCGACGCTGGGCCCCGGACTCCCTGCTGTGCCTTTTATAGGCCTCTCCACGCACCTCCTCGACGCTGCTCCCGACTGCCGCCGACGCTGGGCCCCGGACTCCCTGCTGTGCCTTTTATAGGCCTCACCAATGGACCTCCTCGACGCTGCTCCCGACGCTGGGCCCCGGACTCCCTGCTGTACCTTTTATAGGCCTCACCAACGGACCTCCTCGACGCTGCTCCCGACTGCCGCCGACGCGTGGTCCGGGTCACAATAACCGGGGTCACAATAACTTTAGCAAGGTTAAGTGTCCCTTTAACTGCTGTCAGGTCCCATTACCAGGATCACGGTCTCATGAACCATGGTCAGTTCCCATTACCGGGATCACGGTCCCATTAACCGTGGTCGGTTCCCATTAACCGGGGTCGCGGTCCCATTAACCGGGGTCGCAGCCCCATTTAACCGAGGTCAGAATTCCATTAATCTGCGTCAGTGTCCCATTAACCTGGGTCATGGTTCCATTAACCAGGGTCCTGGTCCCAATAACCGCAGAGAGGAACCCATTAACCAGGTTCACAGGCTCTTTAACCGGGTTCACTGTCACATTAACCGGAGTCAGGATCACATTAACCGGGCTCTGGGTCAAAATAACCAGGGTCACAGTCCCTTGAGCAAGGTTAAGTGTCCCTTTTACCGGGGTCAGGCTCCCATTAACTGGGGTCAGGCTCCCATTAACCGGTGTCAGTTTCCCATTAGCCAGGGTCAGAGTCCCATTAACTAGGGTCAGGTCCCCATTAGCCGGGGTCAGGCTCCCATTAACCGGGGTGAGGGTCAGTGTCCCATTAACCGGGGTCAGGCTCCCATTAAACGGGGTCGGGGTCCCAGTAACTCTGATCAGGCTCCCATTAACCGGGTTCACATTAACCGGCATCACGGTCCCATTAACCATGGTCAGGGTTCCCATTAACCAGGGTCAGCGTCTGTGCCCCATTAGCCGGGGTCAGTGTCCCAAGACACGGTCTGGGTGGGTACCATTAAGCGGGGTCAGGGTCCCATTGACCGAGGTCAGGGTCCCATTAACCGGGATCAGGTTCTGGGTCCTAATAACTGGGGTCAGGGTCAGTGTCCCATTAACCGAGGTCAGGGTCTCTTTGACACGGGTCTGGTTCCCATTGACCCGAGTAGGGTTCCATTCACTGAATCAGGGTCCCATTGACCGGGGCCAGGGTCCCATTAACCGAGGTCGGGGTCCCATTAACCGGGGTCACGGCCCACTTAACACATTAACCGGGGTCACGGTCCCATTAACCTGGATCACAGTCCCATTAAACGGGATCAGGATGACATTAAACGGGGTCAGGGTCACATTAACTGGGGTCGGGGTCACATTAATCGGGTTCACGGCCCCCTTAACACATTAACCGGGGTCAGGGTCCCATGATCCGGGGTCATTATCCCATTAACCGGGGTCAGGTTCCCATTAATCGGGGTCAGGATCCCATTAACTGTGGCCGGGGTCCCTTTGACACGGGTCTGTTTCCCATTGATCCGGGTCAGGGTTCCATTGACGTCATCAGGGTCCCATTGACCGAGATCAGGATCCCATTAACCGGGGACGTGGTCCCATTAACCGGGATCACTGTCAGGGTCCCATTAACTGGGATAGGGGGCACTTTGACACTGGTCTGTTTTCATTGACCCATGTCAGGGTTCCATTGACCCGAGTCAGGGCTCCATTGACTGGGTCAGTGTCAAATTGACGTGGGTCAGGGTCCCATTAACTGGGGTCAGGGTCCAATTCACCAGGATTACGGCCCCCTTAAGACATTAACAGGGGTCACGGTCCGATTAACCGGGATCAGAGTCCCGTTAAATGGAGTCAGGGTCCCATTAACTGGGGTCAAGGACCCATTAACCTGGGTCAGGGTCCCTTTGACCCGGGTCGGAATCCCTTTGACCCGGGTCAGGGTTCCATTGACCCGAGTCAGGATTCCATTAACTGGGTCAGGGTCCCATTGACCGGGGTCAGTGTCTCTTTATCCGACGTCACGGACCCCTTAACACATTAACCGGGGTTAGGTTCCCATGATCTGGGGTCAGGATCCCATTAATTGGGGTCGGGTCTATTAACCAGGGTCAAGGTCCAATTAACCGTGGTCAGGGTTGAAGTAACCGGGGTCAGGGTCCCATTAACCTCGGTCACGGTCCCATTAACCGGGGTCACATTCCCATTAACCGGGATCAGGGTTCCATTAACCAGGGTAAGTGTCCCATTAACCAGGGTCACGGTCCCATTAACCAGTGTTTGGGTCGCAATAAACGCAGAGAGGAACCCATTCACCAGGTTCACAGTATTTTTAACCGGGGTCACTGTTCCATTAACCACGGTCAGGATCCCATTAACCAGGGTCAGGGTCCCATTAACCGGGGTCCGGGTCACAATAACAGGGGTCACAATCCCTTTAGCATGGTTAAGTGTCCCTTTAACCGGTGTCAGGTCCCATTACCGGGATCACAGTCCCATTAACCGTGGTCAGTTCCCATTACCAGGATCACGGTCCCATTAACCGTGGTCAGTTATCATTAACCGGGGTCGAGGTCCCATTAACCGGGTTTGCAGCCCCATTAGCCGAGGTCAGAGTTCCATTAACCTGGGTCAGTGTCCCATTAACCTGGGTCACGGTTCCATTAACCAGGGTCCCTGTTGCAATAACCACAGAGAGGAACCCATTAACCAGGTTCACAGGCTCTTTAACCAGGTTCACTGTCCCATCAACCGGGATAAGGATCCCATTAACCAGGGTCAAGATCCCATTAACCGGGCTCTGGGTCAAAATAAGCGGGGTCACAGTACCTTTAGCAAGGCTAAGTGTCCCTTTTAATGGGGTCAGGCTCCCATTAACTGGGGTCAGGCTCCCATTAACTAGGGTTAGGATCCCATCAGCCGGGGTCAGGCTCCCATTAACCGGGGTGAGGGTCAGTATCCCATTAACCAGGGTCAGGCCCCCATTAAACGTGGACGGGTTCCATTAACTCTCCTCACGGTCCCATTAACCGGGGTCCCATTAACCGGCATCACCGTCCCATTAACCAGGGTCAGGGTTCCCATTAACCGGGGTCAGGCTCCCATTAACCAGGGTCATGTTCCCATTAACTGGGGTCAGGGTCCCATTAAACGGGGTCATGGTCCCATTAACCGGGTTCGGCCGCTTAACACATGAACTGTGGTCACGGTCCCATTAACCGTTGTCAGGGAAACATTAACCGGTGTCAGGGTCCCATTAATCAGTGTGAAAGTCCAATTAACCGTGGTCAGGGTTGAATTAACCGGGGTCAGGGTCCCATTAACCACGGTCACGGTCCCATTAACCGGGGTCACACTCCCATTAACCGGGGTCAGGTTTCCATTAACCATGGTAAGTGTCCCATTAACCTGGGTCACCGTCCCATTAACCAGGTTTTGGGTCGCAATAAACGCAGAGAGGAACCCATTCACCAGGTTCACAGTCTTTTTAACCAGAGTCACTGTTCCATTAAACAGGGTCAGGATCCCATTAACCAGTGTCAGGGTCCCATTAACCGTGGTCAGTTCCCATTAACCGGGGTCGCGGTCCCATTAACCGGGGTCGCAGCCCCATTTACCGAGGTCAGAGTTCCATTAATCTGGGTCAGTGTCCCATTAACCTGGGTCACGGTTCCATTAACCAGGGTTCTGGACCCAATAACCGCAGAGAGGAACCCATTAACCAGGTTCACAGGCTCTTTAACCGGGTTCACTTTTACATTAACCGGGGTTTGGTCACATTAACCAGGGTCAAGGTCCTATTAACCGGGCTCTGGGTCAAAATAACCGGGGTCTCTGTCCCTTTAGCAAGGTTAAGTCTCCCTTTTACCGGGGTCAGGCTCCCATTAACTGGGGTCAGGCTCCCATTAACCGGGGTCAGGCTCCCATTAGCCAGGGTCAGGTTCCCATTAACTAGGGTCAGGATCCCATTAGCCGTGGTCAGCCTCCCATTAAAAGGGGTGAGGGTCAGTGTCCCATTAACCGGCGTCAGGCCCCCATTAAACGGGGTCGGGTCCCATTAACCCTGATCACGGTCCCATTAACCGCGGTCCCATTAACTGGGGCCAGGCTCCCATTAACCAGGGTCAGTGTTCCCATTAACCGTGGTCAGCGTCTGTGTCCCATTTAGCCGGGGTCAGTGTCCCAAGACACGGTCTGGTTCCCATTGACCCGGGGTGTGTACCATTGAGCGGGGTCAGGGTCCCATTAACCGGGATCAGGTTCAGGGTCCTATTTACTGGGGTCAGGGTCAGTGTCCCATTAACCTGGGTCAGGGTCTCATTAACTGGGATCAAGATCCCATTAACTGGGGTCAGGCTCGCCTAAACCAGGGTCAGGCTCCCATTAAACGGGGTCAGAATCAGGAGCCCATTAACTGGGATCGGGGTCCCTTTGACACGGGTCTGTTTCCGATTGACCGGGGTCAGGATCCCATTGACCAAGGTCGGGGTCCCATCAACCGGGGTCACGACCCCCTTAACACATTAATCGGGGTAACGGTCTCAGTAACCTGGGTGACGGTCCCATTAACCGGTATCAGTGTCCCATTACATGGGGTCAGGGTCCTATTAACAGGGGTCAGTGTCCCATTAACCGGGGTCGGAATCCCATTACTTGGGTCACGGCCCCCTTAACACATTAAACGGTGTCAGGGTCCCATGATCGGGGGTCAGGATCCAATTAACCGGGGTCAGGTTCCCATTAACCGGAGTCAAGGTCAGGGTCCCATTAACTGGGGTCGGGTTCCCTTTGACACAGGTCTGTTTCCCATTGACCCGGGTCAGCATTCCATTGACCCGAGTCAGAGTTCCATTGACTGGGTCAGGGTCCCATTGACCGAGATCAGGGTCCCATTAACCGAGGTCACGCTCCCATTAACCGGGGTCAGGCTCCCATTAAACGGGGTCAGCGTTCTAAATACTCGCGCTCAAGGTCAGAGTCTCATTAACCTGGATCAGGGTCCCTTTGACACGGGGCTGGTTCACGTTGACCCTAGTCAGGGTTCCATTGACCAGAGTCAGGGTCCCATTGACTGGGTCAGGGTCTCACTGACCGAGATCAGGTTGCCATTAACTGGGGTCGGAGTCTCATTAAGAGGGGTCACAGCCCCCTTAACACATTAACCGGGGTCAGTATCCCATGATCCGGGGTCAGGATCCCACTGACCGCGGTCAGGTTCCCATTAACCGGGTTCAGGGTCCCATTAACTGGAGTCGGGGTCCCGTTAACACGGTTCTATTTCCCATTGACCCGGGTCAGGATTGCATTGACTGGGTCAGTGTTCCATTAACCGAGATCTGGGTCCCATTAACCGGGGTTGGGTTTCCATTAACCAGGGTAAGTTTCCCATTAAACTGGGTCATCGTCCCATTAACCAGGCATCGGGTCCCAATAACCATGGAGAGGAACCTATTAACTAGATTCACAGTCTCTTTAACTGAGGTCAGAGTCCCATTAACCGGGGTCAGGATCCCAAGAACCAGGGTCAGGATCCCATTAACCGAGGTCAGGGTCACAATAAACGGGGTCACAGTCCCTTTAGCAAGGTTAAGTGTCCCTTTAACCGGGGTCAGGCTCGCATTAAATGGGGTCAGTCTCCCATTAACAGGGGTCAGGCTCCCATTAACTGGGGTCATGGTCACATTAATCGTTTTCAGGGTCCTATTAACCGGGGTCAGATTCCCATTAACCGGAGTAAGGGTCAGGGGCCCATTAACTGGGGTCGGGGTCCCTTTGACACGGTCTCTTTCCCATTGACCCGGGTCAGGGTTTCATTGACCCGAATCAGGGTTCCATTGACTGGGGTCACGGTCCCAGTAACCTGGGTCACGGTCCCATTAACCGGGATCAGGGTCCCATTAAATGGGGTCACGGTCCCATTAACTGGGGTCAGGGACCCATCACCCGGAGTCAGGCTCCCTTTGACCCAGGCCTTGATCCCTTTGCACCGGGTGAAGGTTCCATTGACCGGGGTCAGCGTCCCATTAACCAGGGGTCGGGGTCCCATTAACGGGGGTCACGGCCCCATTAACTCATTAACTGGGGTCAGGAGCCCTTAACCGGGGTCAGGTTCCCAGTAACCGGGGTCAGGGTTCCATTAACCGGGGTCACGGTTCCATTAACCGGTGTCAGGATCCTATTAACCGTGGTCAGGGTCCCATTCACTGGGGACATGGCCTCATTAACCCATTAACCAGGGTGAGGGTCCCATTAACTGAGGTAAGGGTCCCAATAACCGGGGTCAGGGTCCAATTAAACGGGTTCACGGTCCCATTAACGGGGATCAGTCTCCCATTAACCTGGGTCAGCGTCCGATTAATGGAGGTCAGGGTCCCGTTAATCGTGGCCGGGGAACCATTAACCTGGGTCAGGGTCCCATTAACCTGTGTTAGGGTCCCATTAACCGGGGTCACGCTCCCATTAACCGGGGTCATAGTCTCATTAACTGAGGTCAGTGTCCCATTAACCGGGGTGAGGGTCACGGTCCCATTAACCGGGGTCGGGGTTCCAATAAACGGGGTTGGGGTCCTATTAACCGTGGTCAGGTCCGATTAACTGGAGTCAGTGTCCCATTAACCGGTGTCAGGGTCCAATTAACCCGGTTCACGGTCCCATTAACGGGGATCAGTGTCCCATTAACCTGGGTCAGTGTCCCATTGACCGGGGTCAGGGTCCCATTAACTGGGGTTGTGGTCCATTTAACGGGGGTCATGACTACCTTAACACATTAACCGAGGTCAGGTTCCCATGATTGGGGGTCAGGATCCCATTAACGGGGTCAGGTCCCATTAACCAGGGTCACGGTCCCATTAACTGTGGTCAGGGTCCCACTAGCCGTAGTCACAGTCCCATTAACCAGGGTCACGGTTTCATTAAATAGGGTCAGGGTCCCATTAACCAGGTTCAGTGTCCCTTTGACTGGAGACAGTGTCCCATTGACCGGTGTTGGTGTCCTATTACCGGGGTCAGGGTTCCATTAACCGGGTTCACGGCCCCATTAACCCAAGAACCGTGGTCAGGGTCCCATTCACCGGGGACACGGCTTCATTAACCCATTAACCGGGGTCAGTGTCCCATTAACTGGGGTAAGGTTTCCAATAACCGAGGTCAGGGTCCAATTAACCGGGTTCACGGTCCCATTAACAGGGATCAGTCTCCCATTAACCTGGGTCAGCATCCGATTAATGGAGGTCAGGGTCCCGTTAAGCGTGGCCGGGGACCCATTAACCTGGGTCAGGGTCCCATTAACCAGTGTCAGGGTCCCATTAACCGGGGTCACGGTCCCATTAACCGGGGTCACGGTCTCATTAACTAGGGTCAGTGTCCCATTAACCGGGGTGAGGGTCAGGGTCCCATTAACCGGGGTCGGGGTTCCAATAAACGGGGTTGGGGTCCCATTAACCATGGTCAGGTCCGATTAACTGGAGTCAGTATCCCATTAACCGGTGTCAGGGTCCAATTAAATCGGTTCACGGTCCCATTAACGGGGTTCAGTGTGCCATTAACCTGCATCAGTGTCCCGTTGACCGGGGTCAGGTCCCATTAACTGGGGTCGTGGTCCATTTAACGGGGGTCACGACTACTTAACACATTAACCAGGGTCAGGTTCCCATGATTGGGGTCAGGATCTCATTAACGGGGTCAGGTCCCATTAACCAGGGTCACGGTCCCATTAGCTCTGGTCAGGGTACCACTAGCCATAGTCACAGTCCCATTAACCAGGTTCACGGTTCTATTAACCGGTGTCAGGTTCCCATTAACCGGGGTCACGCTCCCATTAACCGGGGTCACGGTCTCATTAACTGGGGTCAGTGTCCCATTAACCGGGGTGAGGGTCAGGCTCCCATTAACCAGGGTCAAAGTCCCATTAACCGGTGTCCGCTTCACAATAACCGTAATCACAGTCCGTTTAGTAAGATTATGTGGCCCTTTAACTGGGGTCAGGTCCCATTAACCTGGCTTAGGCTACCATTAACCAGGGTCACGGTCCCAATAGCCTGGGTCACGGTCCCATTAATCGGGGTTTAGGTCCCAATAAACACGGAGAGGAACCCATTAACCAGGTACACAGTTTCTTTAACTGGGGCTATGGTCCCATTAACCGGGGTCAAGATCCCATTAACCAGGGTCAGGGTCCCATTAACCAGGGTCACGGTCATATTAGCCTGGGTCACGGTCCCATTAACTAGGGTTGGGTCCCAATCAACGCGGAGAGGAACCCATTAACCAAGTTCACAGTTTCTTTAACTGGCGTTACGGTCCCATTAACCGGGGTCAGCATCCCATTAACCAGGGTCAGGGTCCCATTAACCGGGTTCCGCTTCACAATAACCGGGGTCACAGTCTGTTTAGTAAGGTTAAATGTCCCTTTAACCGCGGTCAGGTACCATTAACCGGGGTCACGGTCCCATTAACCCAGGTCAGTGTCCCATTAACCGGGGTCACAGTCCCAGTAACCGGGGTCAGCGTTCTATTAACCAGGGTAAATGTCCCATTAACGTGATCACGATTCCATTAACCAGGGTTTGGGTCACAATAAACGTGGAGAGGAACCCATTAACCAGGTTCACAGTCTCTTTAACCGGGGTCAGGGTCCCATTAGCCGGGGTCAGGATCCCATTAACCAGTATCAGGTTCCCATTAACCGGACTCAGCGTCCCATTAACCAGGGTCACGGTCCCATTAGCCTGGGTCACGGTCACATTAACCAGGGTTTGGCACCCAATAGATGCGGAGAGGAATACATTAACCAAGTTCACAGTTTCTTTAACTGGGGTTACGGTCCCATTAACCGCGGTCAGGAACCCATTAACCAGGGTCAGGATCCCATTAACCGGGGTCTGGTTCACAATAACTGGGGTCACAGTCTTTTTAGCAAGGTTAAGTGTCCCCTTAACCAGGTTAGGTCCCATTAACCGCGGTCATGGTCCCAGTAACCGTGGTCAGGGTCCCATTAACCGGGGTCACAGTCCCATTAACCGGGGTCACTGACCCATCAACCGAGGTCTGCGTTCTATTAACCAGGGTAAATGTCCCATTAACCTGTGTCGCGATTCCATTAACCAGGGTTCGGGTCCCAGTAACCGTGGAGAGGATCCCATTAACCAGGTTCACAGTCTCTTTCACCTGTGACAGGGTCCTATTAATCAGGGTCAGGATCCCATTCACCAGGGTCAGGATCCCATTAACCGGGGTCAGCATAACAATAACCGGGGTCACACTCCCTTTAGCAAGGTTAAGTGTCCCTTTAACCGGGGTCAGGCTCCGATTAATGGGGGTCAGGCTCCCCTTAACCGGTGTCAGGCTCCCATTAACCAGGGCCAGGGTTTCATTAACTAGGATCAGGATCCCATTAACCGAGGTCACGCTCCCATTAACCGTGGTCAGGCTTCCATTAAACGGGGTCAGCGTTCTAAATACACGTGGTCAAGGTCAGGATCCCATTAACCGGGATCAGGGTCCCTTTGACACGGGGCTGGTTCATGTTGATCCGGGTCAGGGTTCCATTGACTGGAGTCAGGGTCCCATTGACTGGGGTCGGGGTCCCTTTGACACGGTTCTATTTGCCATTGACCCGGGTCAGGATTCCATTGACTGGGTCAGGGTTGCATTGACCGAGATCTGGGTCCCATTAACCGGGGTCGGGGTTCTATTAACCAGCGTAGGTTTCCCATTAAAATGGGTCATCGTCCCATTAACCAGGGATCGGGTCCCAATAACCGTGGAGAGGAACCTATTAACTAGATTCACAGTCTCTTTAACTGGGGTCAGAGTCCCATTAACCGGGGCCAGGCTCCCTTTGACCGGGGTCTGGATCCCTTTGCACCGTGTAAAGGTTCCATTGACCGGGGTCAGCATCCCATTAACCAGGGGTCGGGGTCCCATTAACGGGGGTCACGGCCTCATTAACTCATTAACTGGGTTCAGGAGCCCTTAACCGGGGTCAGGGTCCCAGTAACCGGGGTCAGGGTTCCTTTAACCGGGGTCACGGTTCCATTAACCGGTGTCAGGGTCCTATTAACCGGGGTCAGGTTCCCATTAACCGGGGTCACGGCCCCATTAACCCAATAACTTTGGTCAGGGTCCCATTCACCGGGGACACAGCCTCATTAACCCATTAACCGGGGTCAGTGTCCCATTAACTGGGGTAAGGGTCCCAATAACCGGGGTCAGGGTCCAATTAACCGGGTTCACGGTCCCATTAACAGGGATCAGTCTCCCATTAACCTGGGTCAGCGTCCGATTATTGGAGGTCAGGGTCCCATTAATTGTGGCCGGGGACCCATTAACCTGGGTCAGGTTCCCATTAACCGGTGTCAGGGTCCCATTAACCGGGGTCACAGTCCCATTAACCGGGGTCAAGGTCTCATTAACTGGGGTCAGTGTCCCATTAACCGGGGTGAGGTTCAGGGTCCAATTAACCGGGGTTGGGGTTCCAATAAACGGGGTTGGGGTCCTATTAACCGTGGTCAGGTCCGATTAACTGGAGTCAGTGTCCCATTAACCGGTGTCAGGGTCCAATTAACCCGGTTCACGGTCCCATTAATGGGGATCAGTGTCCCATTAACCTGGGTCAGTGTCCCATTGACCGGGGTCAGGGTCCCATTAACTAGGGTCGTGGTCCATTAAACGGGGGTCATGACTACCTTAACACATTAACCGGGGTCAGGTTCCCATGATTGGGGGTCAGGATCCCATTAACGGGGTCAGGTCCCATTAACCAGGGTCACGGTCCCATTAACTGTGGTCAGGGTCCCACTAGCCATTGTCACAGTCCCATTAACCAGGGTCACAGTTTCATTAAATAGGGTCAGGGTCCCATTAACCAGGTTCAGGATCCCTTTGACCCGTGTCTGGGTCCCATTGACCCGCATCAGGGTTCCATTGACTGGTGTTGGTGTCCCATTAACCGGGGTCAGGGTTCCATTAACCAGGGTCACGGTCCCATTAAACAGGGTCAGGGTTCCATTAACCAGGGTTAGTGTCCCATTAATCTGGGTCATGGACCCATTAATCTTTGTCAGGGTCCCATTAACCTGGCTCAGGGTCCCATTATCCAGGGTCACGATCCCATTAGCCTGGGCCATGGTCCCATTAACAAGGGTTTGGATCCCAATAAACATGGAGAGGAACCAGGTTCACAGTTTCTTTAACTGGGGTCAGGCTCCCATTAACCTGGGTTAAGGTCCCTTTGACCCGGTTCTGGATCCCTTTGACCCGGGTCAGGTTTCTATTGACCCGAGTCAGGGTTCCATTGACTGGGCCAGGGTCCCATTGACCGGGGTCAGGGTCCCATTAACTGGGCTCGGGGTCCCATTAACCGACGTCACGGACACCTTAACACATTAACCGGGGTCAGGTTCCCATGATCTGGGATCAGGATGACATTAAGTGGGGTCGTGTCCCATTAACCAGGGTCAAGGTCCAATTAACTGTGGTCAGGTTTGAAGTAACCGGGGTCAGGTTCCCTTTAACCACGGTCACTGTCCCATTAACCGGGGGCAGCGTTCCATTAACCAGGGTAAGTGTCCCATTAACCTGGGTCACGGTCCCAGTAACCATGATATGGGTCGCAATAAACGCAGAGAGGAACCCATTCATCAGGTTCACAATCTTTTTAACCGGAGTCACTGTTCCATTAACCAGGGTCAGGATCCCATTAACCAGGGTCAGGGTCCCATTAACCGGGGTCCGGGTCACAATAACCGGGGTCACAGTCCCTTTAGCAAGGTTAAGTGTCCCTTGAACCGGGGTCAGGTCCCTTTACGGGGATCACGGTCCCATTAACCATGGTCAGTTCACATTAACCGGGGTTGCGGTCCCATCAACCGGGGTCGCAGCCCCATTAACCGAGGTCAGAGTTCCATTAACCTGGGTCAGTGTCCCATTAACCTGGGTCACAGTTCGATTAACCAGGGTCCAGGTCCCAATAACCGCAGAGAGGAACCCATTAACCAGGTTCACAGGCTCATTAACTGGGTTCACTGTCCCATTAACTGGGGTCAGGATCCCATTAACCAGATTCAAGGTCCCATTAACTGGGCTCTGGGTCAAAATAACCGGGGTCACAGTCCCTTTAGCAAGGTTAAGTGTCCCTTTTACAGGGATCATGCTCCCATTAACCGGGGTCAGGCTCCCATTAACCAGGTTCAGGGTCCGATTAACTAGGGTCAGGATCCCATTAGCCGGGGTCAGGCTACCATTAACCCGGGTGAGGGTCAGTGTCACATTAACCGGGTTCAGGCTCCCATTAAACGGGGTCGGGGTCCCATTAACCCTGATCACGGTCCCATTAACCGGGGTCCCATTAACCGGCGTCACGGTCCCATTAACCGGGGTCAGGGTTCCCATTAACCGGGGTCAGCATCTGTGTCCCATTAACCGGGGTCAGTGTCCCATGACACGGTCTGGTTCCCATTGACCTGGGGTGGGTACCATTGAGTGGGATCAGGGTCCCATTGATTGAGGTCAGGCTCCCATTAACCGGGATCAGGTTCAGGGTCCTATTAACTGGGGTCAGGGTCAGTGTCCCATTAACCAGGGTCAGGGTCCCTTTGACACGGGTCTGGTTCCCATTGACCCGAGTCAGGGTTCTATTCACTGAGTCAGGGTCCCATTAACCGAGGTCGGGGTCCCATTAACCGGGGTCACGGCCCCCTTAACACATTAACCGGGGTCACGGTCCCATTAACTTGGGTCACGGTCCCAGTAAACGGGATCAGTATCCCATTAAATGGGATCAGGGTCACATTAATTGGGGTCAGGGTCCCATTAACCTGGGTCATGGTCCCTTTCACCCGGGTCTGGATCCCTTTGATTCGGGTCAGGGTTTCATTGACCGTGTCAGGGTTCCATTGACTGGGTCAGAGTCACATTGACCGGGGTCAGGGTCCCATTAACCAGGGTCAGGGTCCCATTAGCTGGCGTCAGGGTCCCTTTGATCTGGGTCTGGATCCCTTTGACTCGGGTCAGGGTTCCATTGACCGAGTCAGGGTTCCATTGACTGAGTCAGGGTCCCATTGACCGGGGTCAGGGTCCCATTAACTGGGGTGGGGTCCCATTAACCGGGGTCACAGTCCCATTAACCAGGGTTTGGGTCCCAATAAACGCGGAGATGAACCCATTAACCAGGGGTCTTTAACTGGTGTCACGGTCCCATTAACCAGGGTCAGGAGCCGATTAACCAGGGTCAGTGTCCCATTAACCTGGGTCACGGTTCCATTAACCAGCGTTCAGATTCCAATAACCGCGGAGAGGAACCCATTAACCAGGTTCACAGCCTCTTTAACCAGGGCCACAGTCCTATTAACGGGGGTCAGGATCCAATTAACCAGGGTCAGGGTTCCATTAACCGGGGCCAGGGTCACAATAACCGGGGTCACTGTCCCTTTAGCAAGGTTAAGTGTCTCATTAACCGGGGTCAGGCCCCCATTAATCAAGGTCAGGGTCCCATTAACTGGGGTCAGGATCCCATTAACCGGGGTCAGATTCCCATTAATCGGGGTCAGACTCCCATTAACCAGGGTCAGGATCCCATTAACCATGGTCAGGGTCCCTGTAACCGGGGTCCCATTAACCGGGGTCTCGGTCCCATTAACTGGGGTCAGGATTCCCATTAACCGGGGTCAGGTTCAGGGTCCCATTAAACGGGCTCAGGGTCCCTTTGACCCGGGACTGGGTCCCATTGTCCAGGGTCAGGCTTCCATTGACCGGAGCCAATGTCCCATTAACCAGGGTCAGGTTCCCATTAACCCGGGTCATGGTCCCATTAACTGGGGTCAGGATCCCATTAACCGGGGTCAGATTCCCATTAATCGGGGTCAGACTCCCATTAACCAGGGTCAGGATCCCATTAACCATGGTCAGGGTCCCTGTAACCGGGGTCCCATTAACCGGAGTCCCGGTCCCATGAACTGGGGTCAGGATTCCCATTAACCGGGGTCAGGTTCAGGGTCCCATTAAACGGGCTCAGGGTCCCTTTGACCCGGGACTGGGTCCCATTGTCCCGGGTCAGGCTTCCATTGACCGGAGCCAATGTCCCATTAACCAGGGTCAGGTTCCCATTAACCCGGGTCACGGTCCCATTAACCAGGCATCGGTTCCCAACAACCGCGGAGAAGAACCTATTAACCAGCTACACAGTCTCTTTAACCAGTGTCAGAGTCCTATTAACACAGGTCAGTGTCCCATTAACCAGGGTCAGGGTTCCATTAACCAGAGTCGGGTTCACAATAACCGGGATAACAGTCCCTTTAGCAAGGGTACGTGTCCTTTTAACCAGAGTCAGTGTTCCATTAACAGTGGTCATGGTCACATTAACCGAGGTCAGACTCCCATTAACCAGGTTCAGAGTCCCAATATTCGGGGTCTGGTTCCAATAACCGGGGTCAGGGGCTCATAACTGGGCTCAGGGTCCCACTAACCAGGATCAGGATATCTTTGACCCGCGTCAGGCTTCCATTGACCGGAGACACTGTCCCATTGACCGGGGTCAGGGTCCCATTAACCGGTGTCAGGGTCCCATTAACCTGGTTCACGGTCCCATTAACCCATTGACCGGGGTCAGGGTCCCATTAACCGGGGTCAGGGTCCCATTAACCTGGTTCACGGCCCCATTAACCCATTAACCGGGGTCAGGGTCCCATTAACCGCGATCAGGGGCCCATTAACCGGGGTCACGGCCCCGTTTACCCATTATCCGGGGTCAGGATCCTATTATCTGGGGTCAAGGTCCCATTAACCGGGGTCAGGGTCCCATTAACCTGGTTCACGGACCCATTAACCCATTAACCGGGGTCAGGGTCCCATTAACCGCGATCAGGGGCCCATTAACCGGGGTCACGGCCCCATTAACCCATTAACCGGGGTCAGGGTCCCATTAACCGCGATCAGGGGCCCATTAACCGGGGTCACGGCCACATTTACCCATTATCCGGGGTAAGGATCCTATTATCTGGGGTCAGGGTCCCATTAACCGGGGTCAGGGTCCAATTAAACGATTCACGATCCCATTAGCGTGGATCAGGGTCCCATTAACCTGGGTCAGTGTTCCATTAACCAGGATCAGGGTCCCATTAACCGGGGTCTGGGTCCCATTAACCAGGGTCGGGGTCCCATTAACTGGGGTCAGGGTCCCATTAAACGGTGTCAGGGTCTCATTAATCGGGGTCACCGTCCCATTAACCGGGGTCACGGTCTCATTAACCGGGGTCACGGCCCCCTTAACACATTAACCCGGGTCAGGTTCCCATGATTGGGGGTCAGGATCCCATTAACGGGGTCAGGTCCCATTTACCAGGGTCACAGTCCCATTAACTGTGGTCAGGTTCCCACTAGCCGCAGTCACAGTCCCATTAACCAGGGTCACAGTCCCATTAGCCTGGGTCACGGTCCCATTAACCAGGGTTTGGGTCCCAATAAACGCAGAGAGGAACCCATTAACCTGGTTCACAGTTTATTTAACTGGGGTTACGGTCCCAGTAACTGGGGTCAGCATCCAATTAACCAGGGTCAGGGTGCATTAACCGGGTTCCGCTTCACAATAACCGGGGTCACAGTCTGTTTAGTAAGGTTAAATGTCCCTTTAACGGTGGTCAGGTACCTTTAAGCGGTGTCACGGTCCCATTAACCGTGGTCAGGGTCCCATTAACCGGGGTCACAGTCCCATTAACCGAGGTCAGCGTTCTATTAACCAGGATAAATGTCCCATTAACGTGGGTCACGATTCCATAAACCAGGGTTTGGGTCACAATAAACGCAGAGAGGAACACATTAACCAGGTTCACAGTCTCTTTAACCGTGGTCAGGGTCCCATTAACCGGGGTCAGGATCCCATTAACGGGGTCAGGTCCCATTTACCAGGGTAACGGTCCCATTAACTGTGGTCAGGTTCCCACTAGCCGCAGTCACGGTCTCATTAACCAGGGTCACGGTCCCATTAGCCTGGGTCACGGTCCCATTAACCAGGGTTTGGGTCCCAATAAACGCAGAGAGGAACCCATTAACCTGGTTCACAGTTTATTTAACTGGGGTTATGGTCCCATTAACTGGGGCCAGCATCCAATTAACCAGGGTCAGGGTGCATTAACCGGGTTCCGCTTCACAATAACCGGGGTCACAGTCTGTTTAGGAAGGTTAAATGTCCCTTTAATGGTGGTCAGGTACCATTAAGCGGTGTCACGGTCCCATTAACCGTGGTCAGGGTCCCATTAACCGGGGTCACAGTCCCATTAACCGAGGTCAGCGTTCTATTAACCAGGGTAAATGTCCCATTAACGTGGGTCACGATTCCATAAACCAGGGTTTGGGTAACAATAAACGCAGAGAGGAACACATTAACCAGGTTCACAGTCTCTTTAACCGTGGTCAGGGTCCCATTAACCGGGGTCAGGATCCCATTAACCATGGTCAGGGTCCCATTAACTGGGGTCAGGGTCACAATAACCGGGGTCACAGTCCCTTTATCAAAATTAAGTGTCACTTTCACTGGGGTCAGGCTCCCATTAACGGGGTCAGGCTCCCCTTAACCGGGGTCAGACTCCCATTAACCAGTGTCAGGTTCTCATTAACGGGGGTCAGACTCCCCTTAACCGGGATCAGGCTCCCATTAACCAGGGTCAGGGTCCCATTAACTGGGGTCAGGAACCCATTAAACGGTGTCAGGCTCCATTAACTGGGGTCAGGTTCCCATTAACCAGGATCAGGGTCCCTTTGAAACGGGGCTGGTTCCCATTGACCCGGGTTATGGTTCCATTGACCCGAGTCAGGTTCCCATTGACTGTGTCAGGGTCCCAGTGACCGAGATCAGGGTCCCATTAACTGGGGTCGAGGTCACATTAACCGGGTTCACGGCCCCCTAAACACTTTAACCGGGGTCAGGGTCCCATGATCCGGGGTCATTATCCCATTAACCGGGGTCAGGTTCCCATTAATCGGGGTCAGGATCCCATTAACTGGGGTCGGGGTCCATTTGACACGCGTCTGTTTCCCATTGACCCGGGTCAGGGTTCCATTGACGTCATCAGCGTCCATAGACTGAGATCAGGGTCCCAATTAACTGGGGCCGGGGTCCCATTAACCGGGGTCACGGCCCCCTTAACACATTCACCGGGGTCAGAGTCCCATAATCCGAGGTCAGGATCCCATTTACCGGGGTCAGGTCCGCATTAACTGGGGTCAGTGTCAGGGTCCCATTAACTGGGGTCGGAGGCCGTTTGACACTGGTCTGTTTCTCATTGACCCGTGTCAGGGTTCCATTGACCCGAGTCCGGGCTCCATTGACTGGGTCAGGGTCTCATTGACCTGGGTCAGGGTCCCATTAACTGGGGTCGGGGTCCCATTCACCAGAGTCACGGCCCCTTTAATACATTAACAGGGGTCAGGATCCCATTAACCAGGGTCAGGGTCCCATTAACCGGGGTCAGGGTCACAATAACTGGGGTCACAGTCCCTTTGGCAAGGTTAAGTATCACTTTAACTGGGGTCAGGCTCGCATTAACGGGGGTCAGGCTCCCCTACACCGGGGTCAGGCTCCCATTAACCAGGGTCAGTGTCCCATTAACCGGGATCAAGGTCCCTTTGACACGGGGCTGGTTCCCATTGACCTGGATTAGGGTTCCATTGACCCGAGGCTGGGTCCCATTGACTGTGTCAGGGTCCCAATGACCGAGATCAAGGTCCCATTAACTGGGGTCGGGTTCACATTAAATGAGTTCACGGCCCCCTTAACACATTAACCAGAGTCAGGGTCCCGCGATCTGGGGTCATTATCCCATTAACCGGGGTCAGGTTCCCATTAATCGGGGTCAGGATCCCATTAACTGGGGTCGGGGTCCCTTTGACACGGGTCTGTTTCCCATTGACCCGGGACAGGGTTCCATTGACTGGGTCAGGGTCCCATTGACCGAGATCAGGGTCCCATTAACCAGGGTCGGGGTCCCATTAACCGGGGTCACTGCCCCCTTAACTCATTCACTGGGGTCAGAGTTTCATAATTCGGGGTCAGGATCCCATTTACCGGGGTCAGGTTCCCATTAACCGGGGTCAGTGTCAGGGTCCCATTAACTGGAGTCGGGGGCCCTTTGACACTGGTCTGTTTCCCATTGACCCGTGTCATGTTTCCATTGACCCGAGACAAGGCTCCATTGACTGGTTCAGAGTCCCATTGACCTGGGTCAGGGTCCCATTAACTGCGGTCGGGGTCCCATTCACCAGGGTCACGGTCCCCTTAAGGCATTAACAGTGGTCATGGTCCCATTAACCTGGGTCACAGTCCCATTAACCGGGATCAGAGTCCCGTTAAATGAGGTCAGGGTCCCATTAACTTGGGTCAGGGTCCCATTAACCTGGGTCAGGGTCCCTTTGACACGAATCCGGATCCCTTTGACCCGGGTCAGGTTTCCATTTACCTGAGTCAGGGTTCCATTGACTGGGTCAGGGTCCCATTGACCGGGGTCAGGGTCCCATTAACTGGGGTTGGGGTCCCATTAACCGACGTCACGGCCCCCTTAACACATTAACCGTGATCAGATTCCCATGATCTGGGGTCAGGATCCCATTAAGTGGGGTCGGATCCCATTAACCAGGGTCAAGGTCCAATTAACCGTGGTCAGTGTTGAAGTAACCAAAGTCAGGGTCCCATTAACCTCGGTCACGGTCCCATTAACCGGGGTCACACTCCCATTAACCCAGGTCAGGGTTCCATTCACCAGGGTAAGTGTTCCATTAATCTGGGTCACGGTCCTATTAACCAGGATTTGGGTCCCAATAAATGCAGAGAGGAGCCCATTCATCAGGTTCACAATATATTTAACCAGGGTCACTGTTCCATTAACCAGGGTCAGGATCCCATTAACCAGGGTCAGGGTCCCATTAACCGGGGTCTGGGTCACGATAACCGTGGGTCACAGTCCCTTTAGCAATGTTAAGTGCCCCTTTTACCGGGGTCAGGTCCCATAACCGGGATCACGGTCCCATTAACCGTAGTCAGTTCCCATTAACCGGGGTCACGGTTCCATTAACCGGGGTCACAGTCCCATTAACCGAGGTCGGAGTTCCATTAACCTGGGTCAGTGTCCCATTTACCTGTGTCACGGTTCCATTAACCAGTGTCTGGGTCCCAATAACCGTAGAGAGGAACCCATTAATCAGGTGCACAGGCTCTTTAACCGGGTTCACTGTCCCATTAACCGGGGTCAGGATCCCATTAACCAGGGTCAGTGTCCCATTAACTAGGGTCAGGATCCCATTAGCCGGTGTCAGGCTCCCATTAACCGGGGTGAGGGTCAGTGTCCCATTAACCGGGTTCAGGCTCCCATTAAACGGGGTCGGGTCCCATTAACCCTGATCAGGGTCCCATTAACCGGGGTCCCATTAACAGGCGTCACTGTCTCATTAACCCAGGTCAGGGTTCCCATTAGCCGGGGTCAGCGTCTGTGTCCCATTAACCGGGGTCAGTGACCCTTTGACATGGTCTGGTTTCCATTGACCCAGTGTGGATACCATTGAGTGGGGTCAGGGTCCTATTGACCGAGGTCAGGGTTCCATTAACCAGGATCAGGTTCAGGGTCCTATTAACTGGGGTCAGAGTCAGTGTCCTATTAACCGGGGTCAGGGTCCATTTGACACGGTTCTGGTTCCCATTGACCCGAGTCAGGATTCCATTCACTGAGTCAGGGTCCCATTGACCGGGGTCATGGTCCCATTGACCGGAGTCAGGGTCCCATTAACCAGGGTCAGGATCCCATTAATTGGGGCCAGGGTCCCTTTTAACGGGGTCTGGATCCCTATGACTCGGGTCAGGGTTCCATTGACCGAGTCAGAGTTCCATTGACTGCGTCAGGGTCCCATTGACCGGGGTCAGGGTCCCTTAACCAGGGTCAGGGTCCCATTAACCTGGGTCACGGCCCCCTTAACACATTAACCTGGGTCAGGTTCCCAAGATGCGGGGTCAGGATCCCATTAAGTGGGGTCAGGTCCCATTAACCAGGGTCACGGTCCAATTAACCGTGGTAGGGTCCCATTAACCGTGGTCAGTTTCCCATTAACCAGCGTCACGGTCCCATTAACTGGGGTATTGGTTCCATTAACCAGGGTCAGGGCTCCATTAACCAGGGTAAGTGTCACATTAACCTGGGTCACGGACCCATTAACCAGAGTTTGGGTCCCAATAAACGTGGAGTTGAACTCATCAAGCAGGTTCGCAGTCTCTTTAACCGGGGACACGGCCCCATTAACCAGGGTTAGGATCCCATTAACCAGGGTCAGGGCCCCATTAACCATTGTCACGGTCCCATTAACCGAGGTCAGAGTTCCATTCAGCAGGGTAAATGTCCCATTAACCTGGGTCACGGTTTCATTAACCAACGTTTGGGTTCCAATAACCGTGGAGAGGAATCCATTAACCAGGTTCACAGCCTCGTTAACCGGGGTCACAGTCCTATTAACCGGGGTCAGGATCCAATTAACCAGGGTCAGGGCTCCATTAACCGGCGCCAGGGTCACAATAACAGGGGTCACAGTCCATTTAGCAACGTTAATTCTCCCTTTAACCGGGGTCAGGCTCCATTAACCAAGGTCAGGGTCCCATTAACCAGGGTCAGGATCCCGTTAACTGGGTTCAGGCTCCCATTAATTGGGGTCAGGCTCCCATTAAACATGGTCAGGGTCCCATTAACGGTGGTCAGGGTCCCATTAACCGGGGTCCCATTAACCGGGGTCATGGTCCCATTAACTGGGCTCAGAGTTCCCAATAACCGGGGTCAGGTTCAGGATCCCATTAACCGGGCTCAGGGTCCCTTTGACCAGAACTGGGTCCCATTGTCCCGGGTCAGGCTTCCATTGACCAGAGCCAGTGTCCCATTAACCAGGGTCAGGTTCCCATTAACCACGGTCACGGCCCCATTAAATCATTCACCAGGATCAGGATACCATTAACCGGGGTCACGGTTCAATTATCCTGGGTCAGTATCCCCTTAACCGGGGTCAGGCTCCCATTAACCTGGGTCACGATCACATTAACTGGGGTCACGGTCCAATTAATCAGGGTCATGGTCCCATTAACCAGGTTCAAGGTCCCATTAACCAGGGTCACTGTCCCATTAACTAGGGTGACGGTCCCTTTACCAAGCGTCACAGTCCCTTTAGCCAGGGTAACTGTTCCATTAACCCGGGTCACGGTCCCATTAACCAGGGTTCGGTTCCCAACAACCACGGAGAAGAACCTATTAACCAGGAACACAGTCTCTTTAACCAGTGTCAGAGTCCTATTAACATGGGTCAGTGTCCTATTAACCAGGGTCAGGGTCCCATTAACCAGGGTCGGGGTCACAATAACTGGGATCACAGTCCCTTTAGCAAGGGTATGTGTCCTTTTAACCGGAGTCAGGGTTTCATTAACCAGGGTCATGGTCACATTAACCGAGGTCAGACTCCCATTAACCAGGTGCAGAGTCCCAATATTCGGGGTCTGGGTCCCATTAACCGGGGTCAGGGGCCCATAACAACTCCTGCGACAGTTGGAACTGGTGCTCTCCACTCTCCCATCCTGCGACAGTTGGAGCTGGTGCTCTCCACTCTCCCGTTGGTGTAGGACGGAGGGCTTTAGTTACCTGAACAATTGGGACCGCTTCTCGGGAAGTTGGGACCTGTACAAGTCGGACAGGTTACACCTCAACAGAGACGGGACCAATGTTTTCGCGGGTGGTTTTGATAGTACTGTTGGGAGGGCTTTAAATTAGCTTGGCAAGGGGATGGGAACCCAGGAGAGGGCTTTGAGCTAGTTAGAGTGGGTGAGAGCTCAGATGAACAGAACCCCAAGAAAGAATGCAAAAGGCACGAGGCAACAGAGCAGAGTAGCACTGGGGTAAGTGTAAACCACAAGGTGATAGGAAGGGATAATATGTATGAATATAAAGGGACTGCAGGAGGAGTCAAAACTAAAAATCATGGTTTAAAACTAGTATTAAAAGACTCTACCTAAACGCACGCAGCTCTCGAAATAAAGTAAATGAGTTGATGGCACAAATCATTACAAATGGGTATGATTTGGTGGCCATTACAGAAACGTGGTTGCAGGGTGGCCAAGACTGGGTATTAAACATACAGGCATATCTGACAATTCGGAAAGATAGACAAGAAGGTAATGGAGGTAGGGTAGCTCTGTTAATAAAGGATGATATCAGGGCAGTTGTGAGAGACGATATTGGCTCTAATGAACAAAATGTTGAATCATTGTGGGTGGAGATTAGAGGTAGTAAGGGGAAAAAATAATAACTTCACGGTGGGGCGGGAAATAATCAAGGGAATAATGGAGGCATGTGAAAAAGGAACGGCAGTAATCATGGGGGATTTTAACCTATATATCGATTGGTCAAATCAAATCGCACGGGGTAGCCTTGAGGAGGAATTCATAGAATGCATACGGGATTGTTTCTTGGAACAGTATGTTACAGAATCTACAAGGGAGCAAGCTATCTTAGATGAGACAGGAATAATAAACAATCTCCTAGTAAAAGATCCTCTCGGAATGAGTGATCACAGTATGGTTGAATTTGTAATACAGATTGAGGATGGGAAGTAGTGTCTTAAACAAGCGTACTATGCTTAAACAAAGGGGACTACAGTGGCATGAGGGCAGAGTTGGCTAAAGTAGACTGGGACACAGACTAAACGGTGGGACAATTGAGGAACAGTGGAGGACTTTTAAGGAGCTCTTTCATAGTGCTCAACAAAAATATATTCCAGTGAAAAAGAAGGGCGGCAAGAGAAGGGATAACCAGCCGTGGATTACCAAGGAAATAAAGGAGAGTATCAAATTAAAAACCAATGTGTATAAGGTGGCCAAGGTTAGTGGGAAACTAGAAGATTGGGAACATTTTAAATGACAGCAAAGAATGACTAAGAAAGCAATAAAGAAGGGGAAGATAGATTACGAATGTAAACTTGCACAAAACATAAAAACAGATAGTAAAAGCTTTTACCGATATATAAAACAGAAAAGAGTGACGAAAGAAAATGTTGGTCCCTTGGAAGATGAGAAAGGGGATTTAATAATGGGGAATGTGGAAATGGCTGAGACCTTAAATAATTATTTTGCTTCGGTCTTCACAGTGGTAGACACAAAAACCATGCCAAAAATTTCTGGTCACGGGAATGTGGGAAGGGAGGACCTTGAGACAATCACTATCACTAGGGAGTAGTGCTGGACAGGCTAATGGGACTCAAGGTAGACAAGTCCCCTGGTCCTGATGAAATGCATCCCAGGGTATTAAAAGAGATGGCGTAATTTTTAGCAGATGCAGTCGTTATAATCGACCAAAATTCTCTGGACTCTGGGGAGGTACCAGCGGATTGGAAAGCAGCTAATGTAACGCCTCTATTTAAAAAAGGGGGCAGACAAAAGGCAGGTAACTATAGGCCAGTTAGTTTAACATCTGTAGTGGGGAAAATGTTTGAAGCTATCATTAAGGAAGAAATAGCGGGACATCTAGATAGGAATAGTGCAATCAAGCAGATGCAACATGGATTCATGAAGGGGAAATCATTTGTAACTAATTTACTGGAATTCTTTGAGGATATAACGATCATGGTGGATAGAGGTGTACCGATGGATGTGGTGTATTTAGATTTCCAAAAGGCATTCGATAAGGTGCCACACAAAAGTTTACTGCAGAAGATAAAGGTACGCGGAGTCAGAGGAAATGTATTAGCATGGATAGAGAATTGGCTGGCGAACAGAAAGCAGGGAGTCGGGATAAATGGGTCCTTTTCGCGTTGGAAATCGGTGGTTAGTGGTGTGCCACAGGGATCGGTGCTGGGACCACAACTGTTTACAATATACATAGATGACCTGGAAGAGGGGACAGAGTGTAGTGTAACAAAATTTGCAGATGACACAAAGATTAGTGGGAAAGCGGGTTGTGTAGAGGACACAGAGAGGCTGCAAAGAGATTTAGATAGGTTAAGGGAATGGTCTAAGGTTTGGCAGATGGAATACAATGTCGGAAAATGTGAGGTCATCCACCTTGGGGAAAAAAACAGTAAAAGGGAATATTATTTGAATGGGGAGAAATTACAACATGCTGTGGTGCAGAGGGACTTGAGGGTCCTTGTGCATGAATCCCAAAAAGTTAGTTTGCAGGTGCAGCAGGAAGGCGAATGGAATGTTGACCTTCATTGCGAGAGGGATGGAGTACAAAAGCAGGGAGGTCCTGCTGCAACTGTAAGGATATTGGTGAGGCTGCACCTGGAGTACTGCATACAGTTTTGGTCACCTTACTTAAGGAAGGATATACTAGCTTTGGAAGGGGTATATAGACGATTCACTAGGCTGATTCTGGAGATGAGGGGCTTACCTTATGATGATAGATTGAGTAGACTGGGTCTTTACTCGTTGGAGTTCAGAAGGACGAGGGATGATCTTATAGAAACATTTAAAATAATGAAAGGGATAGACATGATAGAGGCAGAAAGGTTGTTTCCACTGGTCAGGGAGACTAGAACTAGGTGGTACAGCCTCAAAATACAGGGGAGCCAATTTAAAACCGAGTTGAGAAGGAATTTCTTCTCCCAGAGGGTTGTGAATCTGTGGAATTCTCTGCCCAAGGAAGCAGTTGAGGCTAGCTAATTGAATATATTCAAATCACAGATAGATAGATTTTTAACCAATAAGGGAATTAAGGGTGATGGTGAGCTGGCGGGTAAGTGGAGCTGAGTCCACGGCCAGATCAGCCGTGATCTTGTTGGGTGGCGGAGCATCCTCGAGGGGCTAGATGGCCTTCTCCTGTTCCTAATTCTTATGTTCTTATGTTCTTATTAATGTTGGGGAAGTCCAGAACTAGGGGTCACAGTCTTAGGATAAGGGGTAAGCCATTTAGGACCGAGATGAGGAGAAACTTCTTAACCCAGAGAGTGGTGAACCTGTGGAATTCTCTACCACAGAAAGTTGTTGAGGCCAATGAACTGAATATATTCAAAAAGGTGTTAGATGTAGTCCTTACTACTAGGGGTATCAAGGGGTATGGCGAGAAAGCAGGAATGGGGTACTGAAGTTGAATGTTCAGCCATGAACTCATTGAATGGCGGTGCAGGCTCGAAGGGCCGAATGGCCTACTCCTGCAACTATTTTCTGTTTTTTTTTCTATAACCGGGCTCAGGGTCCCACTAACCGGGATCAGGATACCTTTGACCCGCATCAGGGTTCCATTGACCGGAGACAGTGTCCCATTGACCGGGGTCAGGGTCCCATTAACCGGGGTCAGTGTCCCATTAATCTGGTTCACGGCCCCATTAACCAATTAACCGAGGTCAGGGTCCCATTAGCCGGAATCAGGGTCCCATTAACCGGGGTCACGGCCCCATTAACCCATTATCCGTGGTCAGGGTCCCATTAACCAGGGTCAGAGTACAATTAAACGGGTTCACAGTCCCATTAGCGTGGATCAGGGTCCCATTAACCTGGGTCAGTATCCCATTAACCGGGATCAGGGTCCCATTAACTGGGGTCTGGGTTCCATTAACCAGGGTCGGGTCCCATTAACTGGGGTCAGGATCCCATTAATTGGTGTCACCGTCCCATTAACCGGGGTCACGGTCTCATTAACCGGGGTAATGGCCCCATTAACCGGGGTCAGGGTCCCACTAACCGGGGTCTGGGTCATGGTCCCATTAACCGGAGACGGGGTCCCAATAACCGGGGTCGGGGCACCATTAACCGCAGTCAGGGTCCCATTAACCGGGCTCAGGGTCCCATTAACTGGGATCAGGATACCTTTGGCCCGCATCAGGGTTCCTTTGACCGGAGACACTGTCCCATTGACCGGGGTCAGGGTCCCATTAACCAGGGTCAGGGTCCCATTTACCGGGTTCAGGGGCCCATTAACCGGAGTCACGGCCCCATTAACCCATTATCCTGGGTCAGGGTCCCATTATCTGGGGTCAGGGTCCCATTAACCGGGGTCAGGGTCCAATTAACCGGTTTCACGATCCCATTAGCGTGTATCAGGGTCCCATTAAACTGGGTCAGTGTCCCATTAACCGGGATCAGGGTCCCATTAACCGTGGTCTGGGTCCCATTAAACAAGGTCGGGGTCCCATTAACTGGGGTCAGGGTCCCATTAGCCGGGTTCCCGGTCTCATTAACCGGGGTCAGGGCCCCATTAACCGTGGTCATGGTCCCAATAACCGGGGTCAGTGTCATGGTCTCATTAACCGGAGAAGGGGTCCCAATAACCGTGGTCGGGGTCCCATTAACCGCAGTCAGGGTCCCATTAACCGGATTTTCAGGGTTCCATTAACCGGGTCACAGTCCCATTAACCTGGGTTATGGACCCATTAAACGGGATCAGGGTTCCATTAAATGGGATCAGCGTCCCATTAACCGGGGTCAGGGTCCCATTAACCGGCGTCAGGGTCCCTTTGTCCCACGTCTGGGTCCCTTTGACCCGTGTCAGGTTCCCATTAATCGGGGTCAGGGTGCCATTAACCGGGGTCACAATCCCCTTAACACATTAACCGTGGTCAGAGTCACATTAACAGGGGTCAGGGTCCCATTAAACAGGGTCAGGGTTCCATTAACCTGGGTCATCGTCCCATTAACCAGAGGTCTGGTCCCAATAACCGTGGAGAGGAAGCCATTAACCAGATTCACAGTCTCTTTAACTAGGGTCAGGGTCCCATTAACCGGGGTCAGGATCCCATTAACCAGGGTCACTATCCCATTAACCGGGGTCCGGGTCACAATAACCGGGGTCACAGTCCCTTTAGCAAGGTTAAGTGTCCCTTTATCCAGTGTCAGGCTTCCATTAACTGGGGTCAGGGTCCCATTAACTAGGGTCAGGCTCCCATTAACCAGGATCAGGGTCCCATTAACTGGGGTCAGGATCCCATTAACCGGGGTCAGGCTCTCATTAACCGGGGTCAGGCTCCCATTGAACGGGGTCAGGGTCCCATTAGCCGGGGTCAGGGTCCCATTAACCGTGATCAGGGTTCAATTAACAGGGGTCAAGTTCCCATTAACCGGGATCAGGGTCAGAGTCCCATTAACTGAGGTCGGGGTCCCTTTGACACGGGTCTGTTTCCCATTGACCCGGATCAGAATTCAATTGACCGAAGTCAGAGTTCCATTGACTGGGGTCAGGGTCCCATTGACCGAGGTCAGGGTCCCATTATCCGGGGTCAATGTCAGGGTCCCTTTAACCGGGGTCAGGGTCCCTTTGATGCGGGTCTGGGTCCCATTGTCCCAGGACAGGGTTCCTTTAACTTGAGTCACAGCCCCATTAAACCATTAACCGGGGTAAGGGTTCCATTAACCGGAGCCACGGTCCCATTAACCAGGGTCAGAGTCCCATTAACCTGGGTCAGGGTCCCATTAACCTGGACCAGGGTCCTATTAACCTGGTTCAGGTTCTCATTAACCGGGGTGGTCCCATTAACAAAGGTCACGGTCCCATTAACCAGGGTCACGATCTCATTAACCAGGGTAAATGTCCCATTCATTGCGGTCAGGCCTATCATTAACAGAGGTCAGGCTCTCATTAACCGCGGTCATGGTTCCATAAACCGGGGTCAGGCACCAATTAACCGGGGTCAGTGTCCCATTAACCGGGTTCAGGGTTCCATTAACCGGGGTCAGGGTTCCATATAACACTGGTCAGGGTTCCATTAACCGGAGTCAGATTTCCATTAACCGGGGTCAGAGTCCAATTAACCGGGTTCATGGTCCCATTAGCGTGGATCAGGGTCCCATTAACCTGGGTCAGTGTCCCATTAACCGGGATCAGAGTTCCATTAACCGGGGTCTGGGTTCCATTAACCAGCGTCGGGGTCCCATTAACTGGGGTCAGGGTCCCATTAACTGGTGTCAGGGTCTCATTAACCGGGGTCACCATCCCATTAACCGGGGTCATGATCTCATTAACCGGGGTCAGGGCCCCATTAAATGGGGTCATGGTCCCATTAACCGGAGACAGGGTCCCAGTAACCGGGGTCGGGGGTCGCATTAACCGCGGTCAGGGTCCCATTATCCGGGGTCAGGTTCCTATTAACCGGGTCACAGTCCCATTAACTTGGGTTATGGTCCCATTAACCGGTGTCAGGGTCCCATTAATCCGGGTCGGGGTCCCATTAACCGGGGTCACGATCCCCTTAACACATTAACCGTGGTCAGGGTCCCATTAACCGGGGTCAGGGTCCCATTAAACAGGGTCAGGTTCCTTTAACCGGGGTCATGGTCCCATTAACTGGGGTCAGTGACTATTAACCAGGGTAAGTGTCCCATTAACGTGGGTAATCATCCCATTAACCAGGGGTCTGGTTACAATAACCGTGGAGAGGAACCCATTAACCAGATTCACAGTCTCTTTAACCGGGGTCAGGGTCCCATTAACCAGGGTCATGATCCCATTGACCAGGGTCAGGATCCCATTAATCGGGGTCCGGGTCACAATAACCGGGGTCACAGTCCCTTTAGCAAGGTTAAGTGCCCCTTTATCCAGTGTCAGGCTTCCATTAACTGGGGTCAGTCTCCCATTAACCGGGGTCAGGCTCCCATTAACCAGGGTCAGGGTCGCATTAACTGGGGTCAGGATCCCATTAACCGGGATCAGGCTCTCATTAACCGGGATCAGGCTCCCATTGAACGGGGTCAGGGTCCCATTAGCCGGGGTCAGGGTCCCATTAACCATGATCAGGATCTATTAACCGGGGTGTAGTTCCCATTAACTGGGGTCAGGGTCAGGGTCCCATTAACTGGGGTCGGGGTCCCTTTGTCACGGGTCCGTTTCCCATTGACCTGGGTCAGAATTCCATTGACCGGAGTCAGAGTCCCATTGACCGGGGTCAGGATCCCATTGACCGAGGTCGGGGTCCCATTATCCGGGGTCGGTGTCAGGGTCCCATTAACCGGGGTCAGAGTCCCTTTGACGCGGGTCTGGGTCCCATTATCCCAGGTCAGGGTTCCTTTGACCGGAGTCACAGCCCCATTAAACCATTAACCGGTGTAAAGGTTCCATTAACCGGGGTAAATGGTAAATGTCCCATTCATTGGGGTCAGGCCGACCATTTACAGGGGTCAGGCTCTCATTAACCATGGTCACGGTTCCATTAACCGGGGTCAGGCTCCCATTAACCGGGGTCAGTGTCCCATTTACCGATGTCAGGGCTCCATTCACCGGGGTCAGGGTTCCATTAACCGGGGTCAGATTTCCATTAACCGGGCTCAGGGTCCCATTAACTGGGGTCAGGGTCCCATTAACTGGGGCAAGTGTCTCATTTACCGGGACCAGCGGACGAGCGTCTGTCGACCACCCTCACTGCCTCAGTCCCCGGCCCATGGCCAGGCCGCTCCGGGGGTCGGCCCTCCCTCTGCCCAGCCAATCATCTGCCCCTCGCCAAACGCAACGCCTCTGCTCCCCGCATGGTGCATGTGCTGTGTACTCTGGCCTCATTGCCGCAAAACCTCCGTGATATCAGCACGCACAAGCCGAGTGATGTCGCCGCCAATCACGTGACTATACCAACAGCCCCGGGAGTGAGAGAGAGGGGGAAAGAGAGAGAAAAGGAGCTGTCAATCAAAGGAGCTGCAGACAGTCGGCCCCGCCCAGAGGATGGTTGCAAAAATAAATGCAAATTCTGCAACCATGCACAAATCATAATTAGCAATTTTCTAAACAGAAAGAGGATCAAAACTGCAAATGCTCGTGTGCAAAGGCAGCTAGGATTAACCTTTCAGGTCTACAGAAGGTTCAATGTCCCTGATCCGTTAATCTGAGCTTTCCTTCCCCACAAAAGCGGCAGGATCTGCTCAATCCTTTCCAGCATTTTATTTTATTCTTTCTGTATCATAGAAATTTACAGTATGGAAGGAGGCCATTTCAGCCCATCATGTCCACTCCAGCCAACCAAGAGCTACCCAGCCTAATCCCACTTTCTAGCTCTTGGTCCATAGCTCTGTAGGTTACGGCACTTTAAGTGCACATCCAAGTATTTTTTAAATGTGTTGAGGGTTTCTGCCTCTACCTCCCTTTCAGGCAGTGAGTTCCAGACCCCCACCACCCGCTAGGTGAAGACATTTCCCCTCATATCTCCACTAAAGCTTCCCCCAATGGCTTTAAACCTATGCCCCCGGTTTTTGACCCCTCTGCCAAGGTAAGCATGTCCGTTTTAGCCACTCTATCCAGACCCCTCTTAATTTTATACACCTCAATCAGATCTCCCATCACCCTCTACTATTCCAAAGAAAATGCCCCGCTTTCCCCTTTGATTGTTTCCTGTGAAACTTTCAGTCTTATACTCAGTTTATATTTGCAGAATCATAGAAACTTACAGCACAGAAGGAGGCCATTCAGCCCTCTGTGTCTGTGCTGGATCTTTGACAGAGCTGTCGTGCTGAATTACACAACGCCCGCTCTTTTGTCCCTTACCTGCCCCAACTCCCTTTTAAAATGATTGATGGGATCAGCATCCACTACCTTTTTAGGCGGTGCATTCCAGACCCCTCATCTGCCCTCTTGATGTTTTATAATGATTTTAAAACCATGACTGTAGATTCTAGTATGTGTGTGTGCTGTTTGTTCTGTACCTGTCATTCTCTCGTATGTGTGTGTGTATTTTATTCGGTACCTGTCAATTTCTGGTATATGTGTGGTTTTATTCTGTATCTGTCAGTTTCTGGTATGTGTGTGTGCATTTCATTCTGTACCTATCAATCTCTGGTATATGAGTGTGTGTTTAATCTGCAACTGTCTGTTACTGGTATCTGAGTAGGTTTTATTCTGTACCTGTCACTCTCTGGTATATGAATGTTGGTTTAATCTGTACCTATGAGTTTCTGGTATGTGAGTGTTTATTGTATTCAGTACCTGTCAATCTCTGGTATATAAGTGCGGTGTTTAATCTGTACCTGTCATTTTCTGGTATGTGCATGTGGGTTTAATCTCTACCTGTCAGTTTCTGGTTGATGAGTATGGTGTTTAATCTGAACCTATCAGTTTCTGTTATAGGAGTGCAGGTTTAATCTGTACCTCTCATTTTTTTGTTTGTGAGTGTATATTTTATTATGTATCTGTTATATGAGTGTGGTTTGAATCTGTGCCTGTCAGTTTATGCTCGAGGATTGTGGGTTTAATGTGCAACTATCAGTTTCTGGTATGTGAGTGTGGCTTTTTCACTGTTCCGGTCAATTTCTGGTACGATAGTGTAGTTTTAATCTGGTATATCAATGTGGTGCCTAACATTTTCTTGTATATGTGTGTGGGGATTAATCTCTATATGTGTGTGGGGTTTAATCTGTGCCTGTCAGTTTCTGGTATATGAGTGTTTGTTCTCTCTATACTTGTTCATTTATAGTATGGAAGTGTGGGTTTTATCCTGTATCTCTCAGTTTCTGGTATATGAATGTAGGTTTAATCTGTAAGGTTCTGGTATATGAGTGTGGTGTTTAATCTGTACGCATCAGTCTCTGATAAGCGAGTGTGGGTTTTAATCTGTACCTGTCAGTTTCTGCTATGTGAGAGTGGATTTACATAGAAACATAGAAACAGAAAATAGGAGTAGGCCATTCGGCCCTTCGAGCCTGCACGACCATTCAATGTGATCATGGCTGATGATGCAACTTCAGTACCCCATTCCTGCTTTCTCTCTATACCCCTTGATCTCGTTAGTCGTAAGGGCAACATCTAACTCCCTTTTGAATATATCTAACAAACTGGCCTATAACTTTCTGTGGTAGAGAATTCCACAGATTCACAATTCTCTGAGTGAAGAAGTTTCTCCTCAGCTCGGTCCTAAATGGCTTACTCCTTATCCTTAGTCTGTGACCCCTGGTTCTGGACTTACCCAACATCAGGAACATTCATCCTGCATCTAACCTGTCCAATCCCGTCAGAATTTTATATGTTTCTATAAGATCCCCTCTCATTCTTCTAAATTCCAGTGAATATAAACCTAGTCAACCCAATCTTTCTTCATATGTCAGTCCAGCCATCCCGGGAATCAGTCTGGTGAACCTTCGCTGCACTCCCTCAATAGCAAAAATGTCCTTCCTTAGATTAGGTGACCAAAACTGTACACAACATTCAAGGTGTGACCTCACCAAGGCCTGGTACAACTGCAGCAAGACCTCCCTGCTCCTATACTCAAATCCCCTCGCTATGAAGGCCAACATGCCATTTGCTTTCTTCACCGCCTGCTGTACCTGCATGCCAACTTTCAATAACTCATGTACCATGACACCCATGCCTCGTTCAGGCTTCCTATTTTTGGCAGCAAAGTGGATAACCTCCCATTTATCTACATTATACTGCATCTGCCATGCATTTGCCCACTCACCTAACCTGTCCAAGTCACACTGCAGCCACTTCGCATCCTCCTCACAGATCACACTGCCACCCTGTTAGTTGGAGATATTACATTCAATTCCTTTGTCTATATCATTAATGTATATTGTAAAAAGCTGAGGTCCCAGCACTGAACCTTGCGGTGCCCCACTAGTCACTGTCTGCCATTCTGAAAAGGACCCGTTTATTCCTACTCTTTGCTTCCTGTCTGCCAACCAGATCTCTATCCGCATGAATACATTACCCCCAATACCATGTGCTTTAATTTTTCACACTAATCTCTTGTGTGGGACATTGTCAAAAGCTGTTTGAAAGGCTAAATACACCACATCAACTGGTTCTCCCTTTTCCACTCTATTTACATCCTCAAAAAATTCTAGAATACTTGTCAAGCATGATTTCCTTTTCCTAAATCCATGCTGACTTGGACCGATCCTGTCACTGTTTTCCAAATGCTCTGCTATTACATCTTTAATAATTGATTTCAACATTTTCCCCATTGCCGATGTCAGTCTAACCGGTCTATAATTCCCTGATTTGTCTCTCCTGTTTAAAAAAGTGGTGCTACATTAGCTACTCTTCAGTCCATAGGAACTGATTCAGAGTTCCGAGAATGTTGGAAAATGATCACCAATGCATCCACTTTTTCTAGGGCCTCTTCCTTAAGTACTGTGGGATGCAGCGTATCATACCCTGGGGATTTTCAGCCTTCAATCCCATCAATTTCCCTAATACATTTTCCTGACTAATAAGGATTTCCTTCAGTTCCTCCTTCTCGCTCGACACTTGGTCCCCGAGTATTTTCGGAAGGTTATTTGTGTCTTCCTTTGTGAAGACAGAACCAAAGTATTTGTTCAATTGGCTGCCATTTCTTTGCTCCCCATTATAAATTCACCTGATTCTGACTGCAAGGGACCTACATTTGTCTTCACTAATCTTTTTCTGTTCACATATCTATAGAAGCTTTTGCAATCAATTTTTATGTTCCCTGCAAGCTTACTCTAATACTCTATTTCCCCCCTCCTAATTAAACCATTAGTCCTCCTCTGCTGAATTCTAAATTTCTCCCAGTCCTCAGGTTTACTGCTTTTTCTGGCCAATTTATATGCTATCCCTAATTTCCCTTGTTAGCAACTTTTGAGTCACCTTTACCGTTTTATTGTTATGACAGACAAGGATGTACAATTGTTGTAGTTCATCCATGTAATCCTTAAGTGCCTGTCATTGCCTATCAACCGTAAACCCTCTAAGTGTCATTCACCAGTCTATCCTAGCCAATTCATGTCTCATACCATTGAAGTTACCTTTCTTTAAGTTCAGTACCCTTGTCTCTGAATTAACTGTGTCATTCCCAATCTTAATGAAGAATTCTACCATATTATGGTCACTCTTCCCCAAGGGGCCTCACACAAAAAAATTGTTAATTAATCCTCTCTCATTACACATCACCAAGTCTAGGCTGGCCAGCTGTCGAGTTGGTTCCTCGACATATTGGTCTAGAAAACCATCCCTTATACACTCCAGGAAATCCTCTTCCATCGTATTGCTACCAGTTTGGAAATAGTATAGTATTAGGCATTCCCTCATATCGAGGATGACCTGCTTCCATACCAAAAAGGGATGAGTTCACAGCTGTTTCAATGAGGAACCTGACATTCTACATCCCAAACTAAATACTGAAGGGTGGAAGATGCCTGTGCATGTATTCTTTTAACATTGGGTGGCCGTTGCACACCAGCCACCAAACGGGCTTGACAGAGCTAGGTCTTGATCCAGTGGCAAAGGTTAACCAAGACGACTGGAGACCAAGCTCTGCTGCACAGACCTTGTGCGCATGCATGCTTCTACTATCCATAGATCACAGTGTGGGGTGGTTCGTGCTGTCCCTGGACCCTCGCCTCTCCTGGGCACCGAACCCTTACCTCTCCTGGGCCCCGATCACGATGCTCCTGGGTCCCGATCTGTCACCGCTCCACCGCCCAATCAAATATGGAGCAGTCAGGACATAGACAGGCTAAGTGAGGGGGAAAACATTTGGCAGATGGAGTATCATGTTGGAAACTTTGGCAGAAAAAAATCAAAGAGGAAGTTACTATTTAAATGGAGAAAGATTGCAAAGTGCCGCAGTACAGCGGGACCTGGGGGTACTTGTGCATGAAATACAAAAGGATAGTATGCAGGTACAGCAAATGATCAGGAAGGCCAATGGTATATTGGCCTTTATTGCAAAGAGGATGGAGTAGAACAGCAGGGAAGTCTTGCTACAACTATATAAGGTACTGGTGCATGCAGTTTTGGTTTCCATATTTATGAAAGGATATACTTGCTTTGGAGGCAGTTCAAAGAAGATTCACTAGGTTGATTCCGGGGATGAGGGGGTTGACTTATGGGGAAAGGTTGAGCAGGTTGGGCCTCTACTCATTGGATTTCAGAAGAATGAAAGGTGATCTTATCGAAACGTATAAGATTATGAGAGGGCTTGACAAGAAGGATGGAGAAAGGATGTTTCCACTGATGGGGGAGACTGGAACTAAAGGGCCTGATTTTAGAATAAGGGGATGAGGAGATGAGGAGAAAGTTTTTCTTGGAGCATTGTAAATCTGTGGAATTCGCTGCCTCAGAGAACCGTTGAAGCTGGGACATTGAATGAATTTAAGACAGAAATAGACAGTTTCTTAACAATAAGGGGATAAGAGGCTATGGGGAGCGGGCGGGGAAATGGATCAGAGTCCATGATCAGATCAGCTATGATCTTATTGAATGGCGGAGCAGGCACGAGGGGCCGTATTGCCTACTCCTGTTCCTATTTCTTACATTCTTATAATGAGGGGTGTCGACAAGGTAGTTGCAGAGAGGATATTTCCACCCATAGGGGAAACTAGAACCGGGGGCAAAGTCTCACAAAAAGGGCCACGCATTTAAAACTGAGATGCAGAGGAATTTCTTCTCTGCGGGTTGCAAATCTGTGGAATTCTGTGCCCCAGAGAGCAGCGGAGGCTGGGTCATTGAATATATTTAAGGCGGAGATAGACAGATTTTTGAGTGATAAGGGAACAAATGGTTATGGGGAGCAGGCGGGGAAGTGGAGCTGAGTCCATGATCAGATCAGCCATGATCTTATTGAACGACAGAGCAAGGCTTGAGGGGCCAAATGACCGACTCCTGCTCCTATTTCTTATGTTCTAGACTTCGAGCTGATAGAGCACCTTATCACAAACTTATAGGAAGACTGGACAGGGGAGGGTGAAGGGGGTGTCTGGGTCAGTCTGGGACAGGGGAGGGTCGGTTTCTGGTTCAGTCTGGGACAGGGGAGGGTGAGGGGGAGTCTGGTTCTGGTTCAGTCTGGGACAGGGGAGGGTGAGGGGGGTCTGGTTCAGTATGGGTCATGGGAGGATGAGGGAGGTCTGGTTCAGTCTGGGACAGGGGAGGGTGAAGGGGGTCTTGGTCAGTCTGGGACAGGGGAGAGTGAGGGGTGGGTCTGGGTCAGTCTGGGAGAGGGGAGGGTGAGGGGGGTCTGGGTCAGTCTGGGACAGGGGAGGGTGAGGGTGGTCTGGTTCTGGGTCAGTCTGGGACCAGGACAATTGAGGGAGATGTTGTCTGCTCCAGTCCTGTACAGTGCCCGGTAAATGGGGCACGTTTCCTGAGTGTGTGCTAGGAATTGAAGACGATTTGCTCTGTATTTCTGCACCCAGCCAGAGTCAGCATGTTCGGGGGTGGGGAAGAGCTGCTGTGGGTAAATTTAACTCCCCGCAGACACAGTGACAGTGGAGCTAACATGGGGCGTCTGGGGGGGGGGGGGGGTGGCAGAGCTATCGCTCCCCCCGTGTGGAGACCCAGTGTCCCAGGTCTGTGGGCCAAAGCTCTGGGGTCTGGGGCTTTCTCCAGGTTCTGTGAGGTCCAACGTGATCTCTGTGACTTTTCAGCCTGCAGCGCAGAATGTGGAATTTGGTATGAATCCGATTCAGGGTTCACGACCAGGTGTGGAGTAGTTCTCCTTCTGTCTGCAGATCTTCCAGCAGCGACTCCACTAGAGAAAGGGTAGTTTGTGCATCCTCCATAATGTGCAGTATTTTCAGCGTCTGATCCTGAGCTGCCCCAGTGAGGGGGCAGTGTGTGATGTCCCTGTGGGGTGCAGCCTTTGACCCTGAGCTGCTCCAGGGAGGGGGCAGTGTGTGATGTCCCTGTGGGGTGCAGTAAGTTCAGTGTCTGACCCTGAGCTGTCCCAGGGAGGGGGCAGTGTGTGATGTCCCTGTGCGGTGCAGTACGTTCAGTGTCTGACCCTGAGCTGCCCTCATTCCTCCTGCTCCAGGGGGCAGTCACGCTCCAATCAGTCCGAATTAATTGTAGGGAAAACGTCATCTACTGGGCACTGGCGGTATTTCAAGGCACATCGTATTCCACAGAAATCCAAAATCAACCTGCAGATTCAATTCATTTTATTATCAATTGTTTAATAAACTTTAGCTCCATTTGTTGCCGCTGTCAGTATTTGAATAACAACCGTCGGATATTTTGTATCAGTCTTCACAGTGGAAGATACTAAATAGATCCCAATAATAGATAATCGAGGGGCTATAAGGGAAGGAGGAACTTAAAACAATCACTAATGGAAAAGTACTCCGTAAAATAATGGGATCCAAGATGGACAAGTCCCCTGGACCAAAGCTGGACAAGTCCTCTGGACCTGATGGCCTGCATCCTAGGATTTTAAAAGAAGTGGCTGCAGAGATAGTGGATGCATTGGTTGTAATCTACCAAAACTCCCTGGATTGTGGAGAGGTCCCAGCTGTTTGGAAAACTGCAAATATAACATCCCTATTTAAAAAAGGAGACAGAAAACAGGAAACTATAGATTAGTTAGCCTAACATCTATCGTTGGGAAAAAGCTGGAGTCCATTATTAAGGAAGCTGTAGCAGGACATTTGGAAAATAATAATAGACAAGCAGTCAGTGTGGTTTTATGGGAGGGAAATCATGTTTGACAAATTTTCTGGAGTTCTTGGAGGATGTAATGAGCTGGCTGAAAAAGTGCAACATCCCCACTGACACATGGGAGTCCCTGGCCAAAGACCGCCCCAAGTGAAGGAAGTGCATCCGGGAGGGCGCTGAGCACCTCGAGTCTCATCGCCGAGAGCATGCAGAAATGAAGCGCAGGCAGCGGAAAGAGCGTGCGGCAAACCTGTTCCACCCACTCCTTGCCTCAACGACCATCTGTCCCACCTTTAACAGGGACTGTGGTTCTCTTATTTGACTGTTCAGCCAACTAAGCACTCAGTTTAAGAGTGGAAGCAAGTCTTCCTAGATTCCGAGGGACTGCCTATAATGATGATGATGAGGGATAAGGGGGAACCAATGGATGTGTTGCATTTGGATTTCCAGAAGCCATTCGATCTGCTGCCACACAACAGGTTACAAGATAAGAGCTCACGAGGTTGGAGCTAATATATTAACACGGATAGAGGATTGGCTAACGAACAGAAGACAGAGAGTTGGGATCAATGGGTTATTTTCCTGTTGGCAAACAGTGACTAGTGGGATGCCGCAGGGATCGGTGCTGGGGCCTCAACTATTTGCAATCTATATTAATGACTTGAATGAAGGGAACGAGTGTAATGTAGCCAAGTTTGCTGATGATACAAAGATGGGTGGGAAAGCAGGTTGCAGGAGACCAGAAATAATCTGCAAAGGGATGCAGACAGGCTAAGTGAGTGAGCTAATATTTGGCAGATGGAGTATAATGTTGGAAAGTGTGAGGTTATTCACTTTGGCAGGAAAAATAAAAATACCATTTATTATTTAAATGGAGATATATTACAGAGTGCTGCAGTACAGGGGGGGGGGGTCATTGTGCATGAGATTAATATACACAAGAGATTAATGTTTCTATACACAAGAGATTAATGTGCAAAGTTAAAGCACATGGGATTGGGGGTAGTGTGCTGACATGGATTGAGAACTGGTTGTCAGACAGGAAGCAAAGAGTAGGAGTAAATGGGTACTTTTCAGAATGGCAGGCAGTGACTAGTGGGGTACCGCAAGGTTCTGTGCTGGGGCCCCAGCTGTTTACACTGTACATTAATGATTTAGACGAGGGGATTAAATGTAGTATCTCCAAATTTGCGGATGGGTGGCAGTGTGAGCTGCGAGGAGGATGCTTTGAGGCTGCAGAGTGATTTGGATAGGTTAGGTGAGTGGGCAAATGCATGGCAGATGAAGTATAATGTGGATACATGTGAGGTTATCCACTTTGGTGGTAAAAACAGAGAGACAGACTATTATCTGAATGGTGACAGATTAGGAAAAGGGGAGGTGCAACGAGTCCTGGGTGTCGTGGTACATCAGTCATTGAAGGTTGGCATGCAGGTACAGCAGGCGGTTAAGAAAGCAAATTGCATGTTGGCCTTCATAGCGAGGGGATTTGAGTACAGGGGCAGGGAAGTGTTGCTACAGGGTCTTGGTGAGGCCACACCTGGAGTGTTGTGTACAGTTTTGTTCTCCTAACTTGAGGAAGGACATTCTTGCTATTGAGGGAGTGCAGCGAATGTTCACCAGACTGATTCCCGGGATGGCGGGACTGACCTATCAAGAAAGACTGGATCAACTGGGCTTGTATTCACTGGAGTTCAGAAGAATGAGAGGGGACCTCATAGAAACGTTTAAAACTCTGATGGGTTCAGACAGGTCAGATGCAGGAAGAATGTTCCCAATGTTGGGGAAGTCCAGAACCAGGGGTCACAGTCTAAGGATAAGGGGTAAGTCATTTAGGACCGAGATGAGGAGAAACTTCTTTACCCAGAGAGTTGTGAACCTGTGGAATTCTCTACCACAGAAAGTTGTTGAGGCCAATTCAAAAAGGAGTTAGATGAAGTCCTTACTACTCAGGGGATCAAGGGGCATGGCGAGAAAGCAGGAATGGGGTACTGAAGTTGCATGTTCAGCCATGAACTCATTGAATGGCGGTGCAGGCTAGAAGGGCCGAATGGTCTACTCCTGCACCTATTTTCTATGTTTCTATGAAACTCAAAAAATTAGTATTCCGCTACAGCAAGTAATTACAAAGGCAAATGGAATGTTGGCCTTTACTGCAAGGGGGATAGAGTATAAAAGTAGGGAAGTCCTGCTGCAACTGTACAGGGTATTGGTGAGACCACACCTGGAGTCCTGCATACAGTTTTGATTTCCTTATTTAACGAGGGATATCCTTGCATTGGAGACAGTTGAGAGAAGCTTCACTAGTTTGATTCCAGAAATGAAGGGGTTGACTTATGAAGATAGTTTGAGCAGGTTGGGCCTAAACTCATTGGAGTTTAGAAGGATGAGAGTTGATCTTATTGAAACATATTGATACTGAGGGAGCTCGACAAGGTAGATGCAGAGAGGATGTTTCCACTCATGGGGGAGTCTAGAACTAGGGGGCATAGTTTAACAATAAGGGCTCGCCGATTTAGTACAGAGATGAGGAGAAACTTCTTCTCTCAGTGTCGTAAATCTGTGGAATTCTCTACCTCAGAGAGCTGTAGAAACTGGGTCATTGAATATATTAAAAGGTGGAGATAGCAAGATTTTTGAATGATAAAGGAGTAAAGAGTTATGGGGAGCGGGCAGGGAAGGGGAGTTGTGCCCAAGATCAGATCAGCCATGATCTTATTAAATGGCAGAGCAGGTTCAAGTGGCCTATGGCCTAATCCTGCTCCTATTTCTTACATAAGAACATAAGAATTAGGAACAGGAGTAGGCCATCTAGTCCCTCGAGCCTGCTCCGCCATTTAAAAAGATCATGGCTGATCTGGCCGTGGACTCAGCTCCACTTACCCGCCCGCTCCCCATAATCCTTAATTCCCTTATTGGTTAAAAATCTATCTGTGATTTGAATACATTCAATGAGCTAGCCTCAACTGCTTCCCTGGGCAGAGAATTCCACAGATTCACAACACTCTGGGAGAAGAAATTCTTCTCAACTCGGTTTTAAATTGGCTCCCCCATATTTTGAGGCTGTGCCCCCTAGTTCTAGTCTCCCCGACTAGTGGAAACAACCTCTCTGCCTCTATCATGTCTATCCCTTTCATTATTTTAAATGTTTCTGTAAGATCACCCCTCATCCTTCTGAACTCCAACGAGTAAAGACCCAGTCTACTCAATCTAACATCATAAGGTAACACCCTCATCTCCGGAATCAGCCTAGTGAATCGTCTCTGTACCCACTCCAAGGCTAGTATATCCTTCCTTAAGTAAGGTGACCAAAACTGCACGCAGTACGCCAGGTGCGGCCTCACCAATACCCTGTCCAGTTGCAGCAGGACCTCCCTGCTTTTGTTCCATCCCTCTTGCAATGAAGGCCAACATTCCATTCACCTTCCTGATTACCTGCAAACTAACCTTTTGGGATTCATGCACAAGGACCCCCAAGTCCTTCTGCACCGCAGCATGTTGTAATTTCTCCCCATTCAAATAATATTCCTTTTTACTGTTTTTTTTTCCCCCCAAGGTGGATGACCTCACATTTTCCGACATTGTGTTCCATCTGCCAAACCTTAGCCCATTCGCTTAACCTATCTAAATCTCTTTGCAGCCTCTCTGTGTCCTCTACACAACCCGCTTTCCCACTAATCTTTGTGTCATCTGCAAATTTTGTTACACTACACTCTGTCCCCTCCTCCAGGTCATCTATGTATATTGTAAACAGTTGTGGTCCCAGCACCGATCCCTGTGGCACACCACGAACCACTGATTTCCAACCTGAAAAAGACCCATTTATTCCGACTCTCTGCTTTCTGTTAGCCAGCCAATTCTCTATCCATGCTAATACATTTCCGTTGACTCCGCGTACCTTTATCTTCTGCAGTAACCTTTTGTGTGGCACCTTATCGAATGCCTTTTGGAAATCTAAATACACCACATCCATCGGTACACCTCTATCCACCATGCTCGTTATATCCTCAAAGAATTCCAGTAAGTTAGTTAAACATGATTTCCCCTTCACGAATCCATGTTGCGTCTGCTTGATTGCACTATTCCTATCTAGATGTCCCGCTATTTCTTCCTTAATGATAGTTTCAAGCATTTTCCCCACTACAGATGTTAAACTAACCAGCCTATAGTTACCTGCCTTTTGTCTGCCCCCTTTTTTAAACAGAGGCATTACATTAGCTGCTTTCCAATCCACGGGTCCCTCCCCAGAGTCCAGAGAATTTTGGTAGATTATAACGAATGCATCTGCTATAACTTCTGCCATCTCTTTTAATACCCTGAGATGCATTTCATCAGGACCAGGGACTTGTCTACCTTGAGTCCCATTAGCCTGTCCAGCACTACCCCGCTAGTGATAGTGATTGTCTCAAGGTCCTCCATTCCCACATTCCCGTGACCAGCAATTTTTGGCATGGTTTTTATGTCCTCCACTGTGAAGACCGAAGCAAAATAATTAAGGTCTCAGCCATTTCCACACTTCCAATTACTAAATCCCCCTTCTCATCTTCCAAAGGACCAACATTTACTTTAGTCACTCTTTTCCTTTTTATATATCGGTAAAAGCTTTTACTATCTGTTTTTATGTTTTGCACAAGTTTACTTTCGTAATCTATCTTTCCTTTCTTTATTGCTTTCTTAGTCATACTTTTCTGTCGTTTAAAATTTTCCCAATCTTCTAGTTTCCCACTAACCTTGGCCACCTTGATTTTTAATTTGATACTCTCCTTTATTTCCTTGGCTCTCCACGGCTGGTTATCCTTTCTCTTACCGCCCTTATTTTTCACTGGAATATATTTTTGAGCACTATGAAAGAGCTCCTTAAAAGTCCTCCACTGTTCCTCAAATGTGCCACCGTTTAGTCTATGTTCCCAGTCTACTTTAGCTAATTCTGCCCTCATCCCACTGTAGTCCCCTTTGTTTAAGCATAGTATGCTCGTTTGAGACATTACTTCCTCACCCTCAATCTGTATTACAAATTCAACCATACTGTGATCACTCATTCTGAGAGGATCTTTTACGAGGAGATCGTTTATTATTCCTGTCTCAAGATAGCTTGCTCCCTTGTAGGTTCTGTAACATACTGTTCTAAGAGAAAATCCTGTTTGCATTCTATGAATTCCTCCTCTAGGCTACCCCGTGCGATTTGATTTGACCAATCGATATGTAGGTTAAAATCCCCCATGATTACTGCCATTCCTTTTTTACATGCCTCTATTATTCCCTTGATTATTGTCTGCCCCACCGTGACGTTATTATTTGGGGGCCTATAAACTACACCCACCAGTGACTTTTTCCCCTTACGTCAGAATAGCTTAATATTGGGGTATGCTTGTTTGAACCGTGAATGGTTTGTGAATGGAGAATGATTTTCTGCGATCTGATTGAGAGAAAATTAAAGGTGAAGTATGGATGCAACCACAATCGGCATAATTTTTTTATCTCACCCTTTTTCCGTTGATTAATTGGTCAAATATTCAGAATATTAAACTCCAGCCTAGTTATCGGTGTATTCAATATCAGCAGAAAGAAACCCCAACTGTCAGAATGGACACCATTCAGCCTGGGGTAACAGCAGAATCCAAACTCTGCAGTCACTTGTGAACTCTCTGGTGTGTCAGCAGGGTGAATGAACGAGTGAATCCCTTCCCACAAACAGAGCAGGTGAACGGCCTCGCCCCAGTGTGAACTCTCTGGTGTGTCAGCAGGTTGGATGACTGAATGAATCCCTTTCCACACTCGGAGCAGGTGAATGGCCTCTCCCCGGTGTGAACTCGCTGGTGTTTCCGCTGTTGGGATGAGGTAGTGAATCCCTTCCCACACTCGGAGCAGGTGAACAGCCTCTCCCCAGTGTGAACTCGCTGGTTTATCAGCAGGTGGAATGAGGTAGTGAATCCCTTCCCACACTCGGAGCAGGTGAACGGCCTCTCCCCGGTGTGACCTCGCTGGTGTCCCAGCAGGTGGGATGACTGAATGAATCCCTTCCCACACTCGGAGCAGGTGAATGGCCTCTCCCCAGTGTGACCTCGCTGGTGTCCCAGCAGGTGGGATGACACAGTGAATCCCTTCCCACACTCGGAGCAGGTGAATGACCTCTCCCCAGTGTGACCTCGCTGGTGTCCCAGCAGGTGGGATGACACAGTGAATCCCTTCCCACACTCGGAGCAGGTGAATGACCTCTCCCCAGTGTGAACTCGCTGGTGAGTTAGAAGGCTGGATGACCGAGTGAATCCCTTCCCACAATCAGAGCAGGTGAACGGGCTCTCCCCAGTGTCTCTGAGCCGATGAACTTCCAGCTCAGACGGGTAATTGAATCCCCTCCCACAGTCTGCACATTCCCACGGTTTCTCCGTGGTGCGGGTGTCCTCGTGTCTCTCCAGCTTAAACGATCAGTTGAAGCCTGGTCCACACACACAACACGTGTACGGTTTCTTCCCGCTGTCAATGCTGCGATGTTTTTTCAGGCTGTGTAACTGGCTCTTTCCAGTCAGTGCACTGGAACACTCTCTCGGGTGTGTATGACTCGGTGCTTTTCCAGTCACACTGATGTTTCAAATCTAGTCCCACAGACAGAACATACAAACTTTTCTCCTTCCACATTCAAAGTCTGATGATATTCAGATTTTGATGAATTGAGTGATTCTGTCAGATCTTGACGTGATGTTTAGTTTGAGTTCCCCGTCTGCAAATCCTGCCCCTCGAATACCCTGTTAATGATACAGGAGAGAAAGTAAGAACAGACAATTCGAGATTCAATGGAACATTCTCTGCTCTGTTGTTCCTCCAAAGCTGTTCCCCCTCCCTGACCTGAAATTCAAATACATCGCACATCTGAAGGCAGCTTGTCCTCCGCTCCCAATTTTCACCAACAACTCTGGCTGGGTTCAGTTCTACACTCACTGCTTCCCCTGCCCTGAAGGTCTGACTCTGGCTGGGTTCAGTTCTACACTCACTGCTTCCCCTCCCCTGAAGGTCTGACTCTGGCTGGGTTCAGTTCTACACTCACTGCTTCCCCTCCCCTGAAGGTCTGACTCTGGCTGGGTTCAATTCTACACAGAAACATAGAAAATGGGTGCAGGAGTAGGCCATTCGGTCCTTCGAGCCTGCACTACCATTCAATATGATCATGGCTGATCATCCACTTCAGTACCCCATTCCTTCTTTCTCTCCACACCCCTTGATCCCTTAAGCCGGAAGGGCCACATCTAACTCCCTTTTGAATGTATCAAACGAACTGGCCCCAACAACTTTCTGTGGTAGAGAATTCCACATGCTTACGACTCAGTGAAGAAGTTTCTCCTCATCTCGGTCCTAAATGGCTTACCCTTAATCTTAGATTGCGACCGCTGGTGCTGAACTTCCCCAACATCGGGAACATTCATCCTGCATCTAACCTGTCCAATCCCGTCAGAACTTTATATGTTTCTATGAGGTCCCCTCTCATTCTTCTAAATTCCATTGAATATAAGCCGAGTAGATCCAGTCTTTCTTCATATGTCAGTTCTGTCATCCCGGGCATCAGTCTGGTGAATCTTCGCTGCACTCCCTCAATAGCAAGATTGTCCTTCCTCAGATTAGGAGACCAAAACTGCACACAATACTCAAGATATGGCCTCACCAAGGCCTTGTACAACTGCAGCAAGATGTCCCTGCTCCTATAATCAAATCCCCCAGCTATGAAGCCCAAAATGCCAGTTGCCTTGTTCACCGCCTGCTGTACCTGTATGCCAACTTTCAATGAATGATGTTCCATGACACCCAGGTCTCGTTGCACCTCCTCTTTTATTAATCTATCACCATTCAGATAATAATTTACCTTCCTGTTTTTACCACCAAAGTGGATAACCTCACATTTATCTACATTATACTGCATCTGCCATGCATTTGCCCACTTACCTAACCTGTCCAAGTCACCCTGCAGCCTCTTAGCATCCTCCTCACAGCTCACACTGCCACCCAGCTTAGTTTCATCTTCAAACTTGGAGATATTACATTCAATTACTCCGTCTAAATCTTTAATGTATCTTGAAAACAGCTGGGGTCCCAGCACTGAACCTTGTTGTACCCCACTAGTCACTGCCTATCATTGTGAAAAGGACCCATTTATTCCTACTCTTGGTTTCCTGTCTGCCAACCAGTTCTCTATCAAAAGCCCAGCGGGAGATCGAGAGCCAGCGGCAGTTGGTGAAAGGGGAGCGACCTATCAAAAGCCCAGCGGGAGATCGAGAGCCAGCGGCAGTTGGTGAGAGGGGAGCGACCTATAAAAGGCCCAGCGGGAGATCGAGAGCCAGCGGCAGTCGGCGAGAGGCCTATAAAAGGTATACTGTGCAGCTACAGCGGGAGAGAAAGCAAAATAGAAGTAGAAAGGAATCAAAAAGTGACGTCACAGCCAATGGGGTAAGTGATTGGTTGGTGATTGGTGAGTAGCTTTTCTTTTTCTTTTTTATATCAGTAAGTGAACTTTAGCATTGTTACTACCAATTTAAGGGTATCTAAGGGTTAAGACATGGCAGGAGAGCTCGGTCACGTGATATGCTCCTCCTGTACCATGTGGGAACTCGGGGACACTTCCGGTGTCCCTGGGCGCTACGTGTGTGGGAAGTGTATCCGCCTCGAGCTCTTGATGGTCCGCGTTGCGGAATTGAAGCTGAGGGTGGATTCACTCTGGAGCATCCACGATGCTGAGAATGACGTGAGTATCACGTGTAGTGAGTTGGTCTTACCGCAGGAGAAGGGTCCACAACCAGATAGGGAATGGAAAACCAGCAGGAAGAGTAGTGCAAGGAAGGTAGTGCAGGGGTCCCCTGTGGTCATCCCCCTGCAAAACAGATACACTGCTTTGAGTACTGTCGGGGGGGATGACTCATCAGGGGAGGGCAGCAGCAGCCAAGTTCATGGCATCGTGGCTGGCTCTGCTGCACAGGAGGGCAGGAAAAAGATTGGTAGCGCGATAGTGATAGGGGATTCAATGGTGAGGTGAATAGATAGGCGTTTCTGCGGCCGCAACCAAGACTCCAGGATGGTATGTTGCCTCCCTGGTGCAAGGGTCAAGGATGTCTCGGAGCGGGTGCAGGACATTCTGAAATGGGAGGGAGAACAGCCAGTTGTCATGGTGCACATTGGTACCAACGACATAGGTAAAAAAAGGGATGAGGTCCTACGAAAAGAATTTAAGGAGCTAGGAGCTAAATTAAAAATTAGGACCTCAAAAGTAGTAATCTCGGGATTGCTACCAGTGCCACGTGCTAGTCAGAGTAGGAATCGCAGGATAGCGCAGATGAATACGTGGCTTGAGCAGTGGTGCAGCAGGGAGGGATTCAAATTCCTGGGGCATTGGAACCGGTTCTGGGGGAGGTGGGACCAGTACAAACCGGATGGTCTGCACCTGGGCAGGACCGGAACCAATGTCCTAGGTAGGGGGAGTGTTTGCTAGTGCTGTTGGGGAGGAGTTAAACTAATATTGCAGGGGGATGGGAACCTATGCAGGGAGACAGAGGGAGAAAAAAATGAGGCAAAAGCAAAAGGCAGAAAGGAGATGAGGAAAAGTGAAGGGCAGAGAAACCCAAGGCAAAGAACAAAAAGGGCCACTGTACAGCAAAATTCTAAATGGACAAAGGGTGTTAAAAAAGCAAGCCTGAAGGCTTTGTGTCTTAATACAAGGAGTATCCGCAATAAAGTGGATGAATTAACTGTGCAAATAGATGTTAACAAATATGATGTGATTGGAATTACGGAGACGTGGCTCCAGGATGATCAGGGCTGGGAACTCAACATCCAGGGGTATTCAACATTCAGGAAGGATAGAATAAAAGGAAAAGGAGGTGGGGTAGCATTGCTGGTTAAAGAGGAGATTAATGCAATAGTTAGGAAAGACATTAGCTTGGATGATGTGGAATCTATATGGGTAGAGCTGCAGAACACTAAAGGGCAAAAAACGTTAGTGGGAGTTGTGTACAGACCTCCAAACAGTAGTAGTGATGTTGGGGAGGGCATCAAACAGGAAATTAGGAGTGCATGCAATAAAGGTGCAGCAGTTATAATGGGTGACTTTAATATGCACATAGATTGGGCTAGCCAAACTGGAAGCAATATGGTGGAGGAGGATTTCCTGGAGTGCATAAGGGATGGTTTTCTAGACCAATATGTCGAGGAACCAACTAGGGGGGAGGCCATCTTAGACTGGGTGTTGTGTAATGAGAGAGGATTAATTAACAATCTCATTGTGCGAGGCCCCTTGGGGAAGAGTGACCATAATATGGTGGAATTCTGCATTAGGATGGAGAATGAAACAGTTAATTCAGAGACCATGGTCCAGAACTTAAAGAAGGGTAACTTTGAAGGTATGAGGCGTGAATTGGCTAAGATAGATTGGCGAATGATACTTAAGGGGTTGACTGTGGATGGGCAATGGCAGACATTTAGAGACTGCATGGATGAATTACAACAATTGTACATTCCTGTCTGGCGTAAAAATAAAAAAGGGAAGGTGGCTCAACCGTGGCTATCAAGGGAAATCAGGGATAGTATTAAAGCCAAGGAAGTGGCATACAAATTGGCCGAAAATAGCAGCGAACCTGGGGACTGGGAGAAATTTAGAACTCAGCAGAGGAGCACAAAGGGTTTGATTAGGGCAGGGAAAATGGAGTACGTGAAGAAGCTTGCAGGGAACATTAAGGCGGATTGCAAAAGTTTCTATAGGTATGTAAAGAGAAAAAGGTTAGTAAAGACAAACATAGGTCCCCTGCAGTCTGAATCAGGGGAAGTCATAACGGGGAACAAAGAAATGGCAGACCAATTGAACAAGTACTTTGGTTCAGTATTCACTGAGGAGGACACAAACAACCTTCCGGATATAAAAGGGGTCAGAGGGTCTAGTAAGGAGGAGGAACTGAGGGAAATCTTTATTAGTCGGGAAATTGTGTTGGGGAAATTGATGGGATTGAAGGCCGATAAATCCCCAGGGCCTGATGGACTGCATCCCAGAGTACTTAAGGAGGTGGCCTTGGAAATAGCGGATGCATTGACAGTCATTTTCCAACATTCCATTGACTCTGGATCAGTTCCTATCGAGTGGAGGGTAGCCAATGTAACCCCACTTTTTAAAAAAGGAGGGAGAGAGAAAGCAGGGAATTATAGACCGGTCAGCCTGACCTCAGTAGTGGGTAAAATGAAGGAATCAATTATTAAGGATGTCATAGCAGCGCATTTGGAAAATGGTGACATGATAGGTCCAAGTCAGCATGGATTTGTGAAAGGGAGATCATGCTTGACAAATCTTCTGGAATTTTTTGAGGATGTTTTCAGTAAAGTGGACAAAGGAGAACCAGTTGATGTGATATATTTGGACTTTCAGAAGGCTTTCGACAAGGTCCCACACAGGAGATTAATGTGCAAAGTTAAAGCACATGGGATTGGGGGTAGTGTGCTGACGTGGATTGAGAACTGGTTGTCAGACAGGAAGCAAAGAGTAGGAGTAAATGGGTACTTTTCAGAATGGCAGGCAGTGACTAGTGGGGTACCGCAAGGTTCTGTGCTGGGGCCCCAGCTGTTTACATTGTACATTAATGATTTAGACGAGGGGATTAAATGTAGTCTCTCCAAATTTGCGGATGACACTAAGTTGGGTGGCAGTGTGAGCTGCGAGGAGGATGCTATGAGGCTGCAGAGTGACTTGGATAGGTTAGGTGAGTGGGCAAATGCGTGGCAGATGAAGTATAATGTGGATAAATGTGAGGTTATCCACTTTGGTGGTAAAAACAGAGAGACAGACTATTATCTGAATGGTGACAGATTAGGAAAAGGGAAGGTGCAATGAGACCTGGGTGTCATGGTACATCAGTTATTGAAGGTTGGCATGCAGGTACAGCAGGCGGTTAAGAAAGCAAATGGCATGTTGGCCTTCATAGCGAAGGGATTTGAGTACAGGGGCAGGGAGGTGTTGCTACAGTTGTACAGGGCCTTGGTGAGGCCACACCTGGAGTATTGTGTACAGTTTTGGTCTCCTAACTTGAGGAAGGACATTCTTGCTATTGAGGGAGTGCAGCGAAGATTCACCAGACTGATTCCCGGGATGGTGGGACTGACCTATCAAGAAAGACTGGATCAACTGGGCTTGTATTCACTGGAGTTCAGAAGAGTGAGAAGGGACCTCATAGAAACGTTTAAAATTCTGATGGGTTAGATGCAGGAAGAATGTTCCCAATGTTGGGGAAGTCCAGAACCAGGGGTCACAGTCTAAGGATAAGGGTTTTGCCATTTAGGACCGAGATGAGGAGAAACTTCTTCACCCAGAGAGTGGTGAACCTATGGAATTCTCTACCACAGAAAGTTTTTGAGGCCAATTCACTAAATATATTCAAAAAGAAGTTAGATGAAGTCCTTACTACTCGGGGGATCAAGGGGTATGGCGTGAAAGCAGGAAGGGGGTACTGAAGTTTCATGTTCAGCCATGAACTCATTGAATGGCGGTGCAGGCTAGAAGGGCCTGTGTTTTTCTGTGTTTCTATGTTTCTATCTACATCAATACATTACCCCCAATACCATGTGGTTTAATTTTGCACACTAATCTCTTGTGTGGGATCTTGTCAAAAGCCTTTTGAAAGTCTAAATACACCACACCCACTGGCTCGCCCTTGTCCACTCTACTGGTTACACCCTGGAAAAATTCTAGAAGATTTGGCAAGCATGAATCCCTTTCATAAATCCATGCTGACTTGGACCGATCCTGTCACTGCTTTCCAAGTGCACTGCTGTTACATCTTTAATCATTGATTACAACAATTTCCCCACGTCAGGCTGACAGGTCTATAATTCTCTGTTTTCTCTCTACCTCTTTTTTTTTTTAAATGGGGATACATTAGCTACCCTCCAGTCAATCGGAACTGATCCAGAGTCTATAGAATGTTGGAAAATGACCACCAATGTATCCACTATTTCTAGGGCCACTTCCTTTAGTACTCTGGGATGCAGACTATCAGGCCCTGGGGATTTATTGGCCTGCTAGCCCATCAATTTTCCTAACACAATTTGCTGACCAATAAGGATTTCCTCCTTCTCGCTAGACCCTTGGTCCCCTAGTATTTCCGGAAGGTTATTTGTGCCTTCCTTAGGTGAAGACAGAATCAAAGTATTTGTTCAATTGGTCTGCCATTTCTTTGATCCCCATTATAAATTCACCTGATTCTGACTGTAAGGGACCTATATTTGCCTTCACTAATCTTTTTCTCTTCACGTATCTGTCGAAGCTTTTGCAGTCGGTTTTTATGTTCCCTGCAAGCTTCCTCTCGTATTCTATTTTTCCCCTCCTAATTAAACCCTTTGTCCTTTTCTGCTGATTTCTAAATTTCTCCCAGTCCTCAGGTTTGCTGCTTTTTTGGCAAATTTATATTCCTCTTCCTTGGATTTAATACTATCCCTAATTTCCCTTGTAAGCCACGGTTGAGCCACCTTCCCCGTTTTATTTTTACACCAGACAGGGATGTACAATTGTTGAAGTTCATCCATGTGATCGTTAAAAGTCTGTCATTGCCTATCCACCGTCAACCCTTTAAGTATCATTCGCCAGTGTATCCAAGTCAAATCACGTCTCATACGATCGAAGTTATCTTTCTTTAAGTTCAGGACTCTTGTCTCTGAATTAACTGTGTCACTCTCCATCTTAATGAAGAATTCTACCATATTATGGTCACTCTTCCCCAAGGGGCCTCGCACAACAAGATTGCTAATTAATCCTCTCTCATTACACAACACCCAGTCTAGGATGGCCAGCTCTCTAGTTGGTTCCTCGACGTATTGGTCCAGAAAACCATCCCTTATACATTCCAGGAAATCCTCCTCCACTGTGTTGCTACCAGTTTGTTTAGCCCAATCTGTATGTAGATTAGTCACCCATGATGACTGCTGTACCTTTATTGCACGCATCCCTAATTTCCTGTTTGATGCCAATCCCAACCTCACTATGACTGTTTGGTGGTCTGTACACAACTCCCACTAGCGTTTTCTGTCCTTGGTGTTCCGCAGCTCTACCGATACAGATTTCACCTCATCCACGATAATGTCTTTCCTTACTATTGCGTTAATCTTCTCTTTAACCAGCAATGCTACCCCACCTCCTTTTCCTTTCAGTCTATCCTTCCTGAATATTGAATACCCTTGGATGTTGAGCTCCCAGCCTAGGTCACCCTGGAGCCATGACTCCGTAATCCCAATTACATCATGTCCGTTAACAGCTATCTGCGCAGTAAATGCATCCACATTATTAAGAATGCTCCTCGCATTGAGACACAGAGCCTCCAGGCATTTTTTTTAAAAACACTCTTTGTCCTTTTCGAATTATGTCGTAATGTGGCCCTTTTTGAATTTTTCCCTGGATTTTTCTGCCCTCCACTTTTACTTTTCTCCTTTAGCCCTTTTGCTTCTGACCCCATTTTACTTCCGTCTGTCTCCCTGCATAGATTCCCCCTGCCCTATTATTTTAAATCCTGTGCAACAGCACGAGCAAACACTCCCCCTCGGACATTGGTTCCAGTCCTGCACAGGTGCAGGCCGTCTGGTTTGTACTGGTCCCACCTCCCCCAGAACCGGTTCCACTGTCCCAGGAATTTGAATCCCTTCCTCTTGCACCATTCCTCAGACACGTATTCATCTCAACTATCCTGCTATTTAAATTCTGACTAGCACGTGGCACTGGTAGCAATCCTGAGATAACTACCTTTGAGGTCCTACTTTTTAAATTTAATTCCTAGCTCCCAAAATTTAGCTTGTAGGACCTCATCCTGCTTTTTACCTATATCGTTCGTACCGATAAGCACCACAACAACTGCCTGTTCACCCTCCCATTCCAAAATGTCCTTCACCCTTGCACCAGGGGAGGGAACATACCACCGGTTCAGTTCTACTCTCACTGATTCCCCTCCACTGAAGGTGTGACTCTGGCTGGGATCAGTTCTACACTCACTGATTCCCATCCCCTGAAGGTGCCGACTCTGTCTCGGTTCAGTTCTACACTCATTGGTTCCCTTTCCATGAAGGTCTGACTCCGGCTGGGGTCAGTTCTACACTCACTGGTTCATTGAAACATAGAAAATAGGTGCATGAGTAGGCCATTCGGCCCTTCGAATCTGCACCACCATTCAATAAGATCATGGCTGATCATTCACCTCAGTACACCTTTCCTGCTTTCTCTCCATACCTCTCGATCCCTTTAGCCGTAAGGGCCATAGCTAACTCCCTCTTGAATATATTCAATGAACTGGCATCAACAACCCTCTGCGGCAGTGAATTTCACAGGTTAACAAATCTCAGTGAAGAAGTTTCTCCTCATCTCAGTCCTAAATGGCCTACCCTTTATCCTAAGATTGTATCCCCTGGTTCTGGACTTCCCCAAAATCGGGAAGAGTCTTCCTGCATCTAACCTGTCCCGACCTGTCAGAATCTTATACGTTTCTATAAGATCCCCTCTCATCCTTCTAAACTCCAGTGTATTAGGGCCCATTTGATCTAGTTTCTCCTCATATGTCAGTCCAGCCATCCATGGAATCAGTCTGGTGAACCTTTGCTGCACTCCCTCAATAGCAAGAACGTCCTTCCTCAGATTAGGAGACCAAAACTGAACACAATATTCCAGGTGAGTCCTCAGCAAGGCCCTGTACAACTGCAGTAAGACCTCCCTGCTCCTTTACTCAAATCCCCGAGCTATGAAGGCCAACATGCCATTTGCCTTCTTCACCGCCTGCTGTACCTGCATGTCAACTTTCAATGACTGATGAACCATGACACCCAGGTCTCGTTGCACCTCCCCTTTTCCTAATCTGCTGCCATTCAGATAATATTCTGCCTTCGTGTTATTGCCTCCAAAGTGGATAACCACACATTTATCCACATTATACTGCATCTGCCATGCAATTGCCCACTTACCTAACCTGTCCAAATCACCCTGCAGCCTCTTAGCATCCTCCTCACAGCTGACACCGCCACCCAGTTTAGTGTCATCTGCAAACATGGAAATATTACATTCAATTCCTTCATCCAAATCATTAATATATATTGTAAAGAGCTGGGGTCCCAGCACAGAGCCCTGCGGCACTCCACTCGTCACTGTCTCCCATCCCGACTCTCTGCTTCCTGTCTGCCAACCAATTCTCTATCCACACCAGTACATTACCCCCAATACAATTTGCTTTGATTTTGCACACCAATCTCTTATGTGGGACCTTGTCAAAGGCCTTTTGAAAGTCCGAATAAACCACATCCACTGGTTCTCCCTTGTCCACTCTATCAGTTACACCCTCAAAAAATTCCAGAAGATTTGTCACGCATGATTTCCCCTTCATAAGCCCATGCTGACTTGGACCGATCCTTTCACTGCTTTCCAAATGCGCTGCTATTTCATCCTTAATAATTTATTCAAACATTTTCCCCACTACTGATGTCAGGCTAACAGGTCTATAATTACCCGTTTTCTTTCTCCTTCCATTTTTAAAAAGTGGTGTTACATTAGCTACCCTCCAGTCCATAGGAACTGATCCCAAGTTCATAGACTGTTGGAAAATGATCACCAATGCATCCACTATTTCTTGGGCCACTTCCTTAAGTACTCTGGGATGCAGACAATCAGGCCCTGAGGATTCATTGGCCTTCAATCCCATCAATTTCCCAACACAATTTTCTGCCTAATAAGGATATCCTTCAGTTCCTCCTTCTCTCTGGACCCTCAGTCCCCTAGTACATCCGGAAGGTTATTTGTGTCTTCCTTCGTGAAGACAGAACCAAAGTACTTGTTCAATTGGTCTGCCATTTCTTTGTTCCCTATTATAAATTCAGCTGAGTCCGACTGCAAGGGACCTACGTTTGTCTTCACTAATCTTTTTCTCTTCACATATCTATAAAAGCTTTTGCAGTCAGTTTTTATGTTCCCGGCAAGCTCCCTCTTGTACTCTATTTTTCCCCTCCTAATCAAACGTTTTGTCCTCCTCTGCTGAATTCTAAATTTCTCCCAGTCCTCAGGTTTGCTGCTTTTTTTAGCCAATTTATATGCCTCTTCCTTGGATCTAACACTATCCTTAATTTCCGTTGTTAGCCACAGTTGAGCCAACTTCCCCGTTTTATTTTTACTCCAGACAGGGATATACAATTGTTGAAGTTCATCCATGTGATCTATTAATGTTTGCCATTGCCTATCCACCGTCAACCCTTTAAGTATCATTTGCCAGTTTATTCTAGCCAATTCACGCCTTATGCCGTCAAAGTTAGCTTTCCTTAAGTTCAGGACCCTAGTTTCTGAATTAACTGCATCACTCTCCATCTTAATAAAGAATTCTACCATGTTATGGTCACTCTTCCCCAAGGGGTCTCGCACAACATGATTGCTAATTAGTCCCTTCTCACTACACATCACCCAGTCTAGGATGGCCAGCTCTCTCGTTGGTTCCTCGACATATTGATCAAGAAAACCATCCCTAATACACGCCAGGAAATCCTCCTCCACCACATTGCTACCAGTTTGGTTAGCCCAATCTGTATGTAGATTAGTCACCCATGATGACTGCTGTACCTTTATTGCACACATCCCTTATTTCTTGTTTGATGCTGTCCCCAACCTCACTACTACTGTTTCGTGGCCTGTACACAACTCCCACCAGCATTTTCTGCCCTTTGGTATTCCGTAGCTCCACCCATACTGATTCCACATCATCCAAGCCAATGTCCTTCCTTAGTATTGCATTAATTTCCTCTTTAACCAGTAATGCCACCCCGCCTCCTTTTCCTTTCTGTCTATCCTTCCTAAATGTTGAATACCCCTGGATGTTGAGTTCCCAGCCTTGGTCTTCCTGGAGCCATGTCTCTGTGATGCCAATTACATCATATCCATTAACTGCTATCTGCGCAGTTAATTCATCCACCTTATTCTGAATACTCCTCGCATTGAGGCACAGAGCCTTCAGGCTCGTCTTTTTAACACACTTTGCCCCTTTATAATTTTGCTGTAATGTGGTCCTTTTTATTTTTTGCCTTGCGATTCACTGCCCTCCCCTGGAGCTCTGACTCTGACTGGGTTCAGTTCTACACTCACTGGTTCCCCTCCCCTGGAGCTCTGACTCTGGCTGGGTTCAGTTCTACATTCACTGGTTCCCCTCCCCTGGAGCTCTGACTCTGGCTGGGTTCAGTTCTACATTCACTGGTTCCCCTCCCCTGGAGCTCTGACTCTGGCTGGGTTCAGTTCTACACTCACTGGTTCCCCTCCCCTGAAGGACTGACTCTGGCTGGGTTCAGTTGTACACTCACTGGTTCCCCTCCCCTGAAGGACTGACTCTGGCTGGGTTCAGTTCTACACTCACTGGTTCCCCTCCCCTGGAGCTCTGACTCTGGCTGGGTTCAGTTCTACACTCACTGGTTCCCCTCCCCTGAAGGTCTGGGTCTGGCTGGGTTCAGTTCTACACTCACTGGTTCCCCTCCCCTGAAGGACTGACTCTGTCTGGGTTCAGTTCTACACTCACTGGTTCCCCTCCCCTGAAGGACTGACTCTGGCTGGGTTCAGTTCTACACTCACTGGTTCCCCTCCCCTGGAGCTCTGACTCTGGCTGGGTTCAGTTCGACACTCACTGGTTCCCCTCCCCTGGAGCTCTGACTCTGGCTGGGTTCAGTTCTACATTCACTGTTTCCCCTCCCCTGGAGCTCTGACTCTGGCTGGGTTCAGTTCTACATTCACTGGTTCCCCTCCCCTGGAGCTCTGACTCTGGCTGGGTTCAGTTCTACACTCACTGGTTCCCCTCCCCTGGAGCTCTGACTCTGGCTGGGTTCAGTTCTACACTCACTGGTTCCCCTCCCCTGAAGGACTGACTCTGGCTGGGTTCAGTTCTACACTCACTGGTTCCCCTCCCCTGAAGGACTGACTCTGTCTGGGTTCAGTTCTACACTCACTGGTTCCCCTCCCCTGAAGGACTGACTCTGTCTGGGTTCAGTTCTACACTCACTGGTTCCCCTCCCCTGAAGGACTGACTCTGTCTGGGTTCAGTTCTACACTCACTGGTTCCCCTCCCCTGAAGGACTGACTCTGGCTGGGTTTAGTTCTACACTCACTGGTTCCCCTCCCCTGAAGGACTGACTCTGTCTGGGTTCAGTTCTACACTCACTGGTTCCCCTCCCCTGAAGGACTGACTCTGGCTGGGTTCAGTTCTACACTCACTGGTTCCCCTCCCCTGAAGGTCTGACTCTGACTGGGTTCAGTTCTACACTCACTGGTCCCCCTCCCCTGAAGGACTGACTCTGGCTGGGTTCAGTTCTACACTCACTGGTTCCCCTCCCCTGAAGGACTGACTCTGGCTGGGTTCAGTTCTACACTCACTGGTTCCCCTCCCCTGAAGGTCTGACTCTGGCTGGGTTCAGTTCTACACTCACTGGTTCCCCTCCCCTGAAGGACTGACTCTGACTGGGTTCAGTTCTACACTCACTGGTTCCCCTCCTCTGAAGGACTGACTCTGGCTGGGTTCAGTTCTACACTCACTGGTTCCCCTCCCCTGGAGCTCTGACTCTGTCTGGGTTCAGTCACTGGGACCCTGAAGCCCCGCCCACCCCTCGCTCATGACGCCTGCGCTGTGTCTCGATGAATCACATAAACCTGTCGCTGTCCTTTACAAAGCTGGCGGCCGGTAGCTTGGGCCCGGAGCGGCAGATTCGGGACCTGTAGTTTGCGAGTCCGGGTGTGCGACCTACACCAGGTGTTTATGAAGCCTACCCGCCGAGTGCGTTACTTCCGTTTTGGCTCCGAATGGCGAGTCCGGCCTCAGCCTCAGCCTCGCCTCTCACAGCCCCGGCCCAGCTCTGATTGGAGCCACATTGCGCACTGTGGTAACGGCACCGGCTCAGCACATGGTCTCCCGCCGGCAGGGCAGCCGGTGCGAGCCGCGCCCCCAGAGCGCCGGACCCAGAGAGCAGCTGACACCAGACGAGGAAGCGGAATGGCAGACAGTGAGGAAAAGGCGCAAGGCCAAGAGGCGACCACCAAGCTCGGCAGAAAGCAGCGACGGCAGCTTGTCTGACGAGAAAAGTGCCACCGCCTGAAGAAGAGGCAATGCGCCATCCCACGGCCACGGGAAACCGGGAGCAGGGAAGCGACCAACACAGCCCTGCCCCAGGAACCCGAGAGCAACGAAGGGCCCAGCGCACACCCCACCTCTGGGACACCGGGAGCGAAGGAGCAACCAACGCAGACCAGCCCCGGGATAACGGGAGCAGCGAAGTGCCCAGCACACCCCACCTCCGGAACACCGGGAGCGACGCAGCGATCGACGCACACCAGCTCGACACCGCCGCGACTGATGAAAAGGGGGAACCACCAACACCAGGCGAGGACAGTGCAGAGAACATTGAGGACTTAATCACAGAACCGCAGCAGTCCCCTGGTCAAAACATCCCCACAACAGAGGACGACGATGACCACGCCACCCCAGGTGCAGTAAATGTTCAACTTGATGTGGATAGTAATAACTTACACATGCTGCAAATCGCCATTGTGGAATATGGGGAAATTGACAACAATTTACCTGAAATTGAAAACGATGTATCTGAACTGCAATGTATGTAAATGTAAAACATAGCTTAAAAATGGATTTAAAAATTGCTAGTATTAACGTGCGTAGCGTGAAATCAACTACGCGATGTGTTTCCACCTTGGGGTACCTCGCCAAGGTCAAAGCAGACCTGCTGTTCTTGCAGGAGTGCGGTCTGCCGCACTTCAGCAGTTACCGGCAGTGGTCACGATGGTGGACCCATGGACCATCCATTTGGTCAGGGGGCAACGACAGCCGAGCTTCCGGCTTGGGCATTCTGCTGCGGGGAGGCCACTTCACCATCACCGAAGTTAAGGAGGTGGTGGGCGGCCGCCTCCTCGTAGCAGATGTAATGTACAAAAACTCCCCTCTCAGGTTAATTAATGTTTACGCTCCAGCTGTGGCCCTCTTCCAGCAGCTCCCACTGTTACTGGCAACGTCCAGGCCGGTCATTCTGGGTGGTGACTTCAACTGCATCATCGATGCGGCTGGACGATCCAGCAGAGCCGACAGCAAACTGGACGCCACGTCTAAACTCCTGATGGATGCGGTAAAAGATGCCAAGCTGTGCGACGTCTTCAGCAACCCTGCAGACGGAGCACCGCGCAGATACACCTGGTCGAGACCAGACGGGTCCGTCCGTTCCAGAATTGACTTCCTGTTTGTGTCCCACACGCTCAAGGTCAGATCCACCGACGTCACGCCGGTGTTCTTCTCTGACCACTGCCTCCTGCTGGCTGACTGTCACACACAGGACAACCAGAAAGTTGGCAGAGGGATATGGAAGCTGAACGTGAAACTGTTGACTCCGGAAAACATTGAGGAACTCAAGAGGGATTACAACGGTTGGAGAACCGTAAAACCCCTCTGCGATTCCCCGATGCACTGGTGGGAAACAATCAAGACGAACATCAAGAGGTTCTTCATCCTCAAAGGTGTTCAGGAGGCGAGAGGGAGACAGAGGGAATTGTCCCAACTCCAGACAAATATGCAAAACCTGCTCCTGCTGCAGTCGATGGGGGTCGATGTCGCGGAGGAACTCGAAGAGGTGAAGGGCCAGCAAGCCTCGCTCTTTGCCTCAGAGTCCTCCAAGATCATCTTCCGATCCAGAGTCCGCTCCGTCGAGCAGGATGAGACGTGTTCGCGTTTCTTCTTCCAAAAGGTACACAGGGGGAGCTCTGTGATCACCAGCCTAAAGGAAGAAGACGGTTCTGTGACGTCTTCGCAGCCTGACATGCAGAGGATCAGCAAATCCTTCTATGTCAGGCTGTACGACGTCAAGCCCACAGACCGTGCGGCCTCCCAGTCTTTCCTGTCGTCTATTTCGGAGGTCTTAGACGACGGCAAGCGAGAGAGTCTGGACCACCCGCTAACTCTGGACGAGCTGACAAAGACCGTCCGGTCCTTCGAGACGAATAAAACTCCCGGAAGCGATGGCTTACCGGTCGAGTTGTACTCGGCTCTGTGGGACTGGATAGGCCCGGACCTGCTGGAAGTGTACGGGGGTATGCTTCTGGCCGGCAGCATGTCAGAATCGATGAGGAAAGGCATCATCACCCTCATCTACAAGCAGAAGGGGGAGAGGGAGGAAATCAAAAACTGGCGGCCCATTTCGCTGCTCAGTGTGGACTACAAGATCCTGTCAAAGGTCATCGCCAACAGGGTCAAGTCTGCTCTTGAGCTGGTGATTCACCCGGACCAGACCTGCGCTGTCCCCGGCAGGAAGATCTCTGATAGCCTCGCGCTACTCAGAGATACGATCGCCTACGTGCGGGACAGGAGGGTGGACACCTGTTTAATCAGCTTAGACCAGGAGAAAGCCTTTGACAGGATATCGCACACGTACCTGATGGACGTGCTCTCCAAAATGGGGTTTGGGGAGGGCATCCGAAATTGGGTCAAACTGCTCTACACAGACATCAGTAGTGCAGTTCTAATCAACGGGTGGGAAACTCAAAGCTTTCCAATCAGATCTGGAGTCAGGCAAGGCTGTCCTCTCTCGTCTGTCTTGTTTGTGTGTTGTATCGAGCCCTTTGCCGAGTCCATCAGGAAGGATGCGGGCATCAGGGGGGTGATGATCCCAGGCAGCGGAGGCGCCCAGGTCAAAACCTCCCTGTACATGGACGACGTCGCCGTCTTTTGCTCGGTTGAACTGGCCTCGGGAGCAAAGATCAACCGCACCAAAAGCGAGGCCATGCTCTTTGGTCACTGGACCGACCGAGCCTCCATTCCCTTCACCGTCAAGCCAGATTTCCTGAAGGTGCTGGGAATATGGTTCGGAGCGGACGGGGCGTGCGCCAAAAACTGGGACGAGCGCATTGCCAAGGTCAGACAGCAACTGTCATTTTGGGAGCAGTGCTCCCTTTCCATCACTGGCAAGAACCTGGTCATCAGGAGTGAGGTGCTCTCGGTGTTGTTGTACGTGGCGCAGGTCTGGCCCATCTCACGATGCAGCGCCGCGGCAGTCACCCGAGCCGTCTTCCACTTTGTCTGGAGGTCCAAAATGGACCGTGTCCGCAGAGACACGATGTACAAATCTCTGGACAGTGGAGGAAAGGACGTTCCGAACGTGGCCCTGATCCTGATGGCCACCTTTGTGTGCGGCTGCATCAAGCTGTGCACAGACCCCTGGTACGCAAACACCAAGTGTCACTACGTGCTGAGGTTCTACCTGTCCCCATTGTTGAGAAGGATGGGTCTGGCCACGCTGCCGCGAAACGCCCCCACCAGTTGGACCATGCCTGTCCACCTGTCCTTTGTGGAAAAGTTCTTCAAAAGAAACCCCTTTGACCACAAGGCCATCAAACAGTGGTCAGCACGTAAGGTCCTGGACGCCCTCCGAAAGAAGGAGAGGGTGGACCCTGTCGGGTGGTTCCCTGAGCAGACTGTCGAACTTGTTTGGCAGAACATCTCATCGCCAGAGCTTACACACAAGCACCAAGACGTAGCTTGGTTGGCGGTGAGGAGGGCCCTACCCGTCAGAGCGTTCATGCACAGCCGACGCCTCAGCAGCACGGCACGGTGCCCCCGGGCCGGCTGTGGGGCGGACGAGACTGTCCCCCATCTCCTTCAGGATTGCCCCTTTGCAACGCAGGTCTGGAAAGAGATGCAGTGGTTGCTGTCGAGGTTCATCCCAAGCAGCTCCGTAACACAGGACTCTGTGCTCTACGGGCTGTTCCCAGGGACACACACTGAGACAGACATCACCTGCTGCTGGAGGGCCATCAACTCGGTCAAAGACGCCCTTTGGTCTTGCCGAAACTTGCTGGTCTTCCAGAACAAGGAGATGACCACGTCCGCATGTTGCAGACTGGCGCAATCCAAGATCCAGGAATACGCGCTGAGGGACGCACTGAAAATTGGTGCAGTCGCCGCAAAGGCACGGTGGGGTAGGGCCACAGTCTAAAGCCCTTCCGCCACGGAAAACCCGGGGGCAGAAATCAGCACCAAACTCCCTCGGGCGGTATTTGTAATTTACACTTTGTGTACATAGAGCACCAAATCTGTAAACACCAATGTCGTGCCATGTACAATGCAAGGTGTGTTATGAAATGCATGTTTGAAAAGACAAAATGTAAATGTACCGTCACCCATTCCGGGCACTGTATTGTAACACATGAAATGTAATTTGTGTAAATGTACCACAATGTACCCTGTTTATTGTACTGAATCGCAGTTGAACAGAAAAACGAGAAATGTAACGAACGGAACTGCCGTCAGCACCCAGATGTATTGTATGGGATTGCTGACCGCAGCGAAATGTAATGAAATGCCATTGAATGTACTGTACAGATTCTTTTTATGAATAAAGTATATTTTGAAATTAAAAAAAACAATGTGCATGCGCTGTTGAAAATAAAACCCAACCTGGTATTTGTTTTGTTTTTTTAATTCTTTAATGCAGCCGAGAATCGCATCACCAAAAAATGCACCGAATGCTGCAAATCTCTGATGATTAGTCGCGGTTTCTAAAGTTCTGTCTCCAGTTACCAGGGAAGACGCGTCAGGCTCTGCAGCAGCCGACCGGAAGTGGGGGTTGCCAGGAGCAACGGCGAGGCCGGGCCAGGCGGACAATGGCTGGTGCTTCGGATGGGCCAGCCCGACTCTCACTGTTTGTGTGCCCGCTCTCAGCGCGGCATTTTCGCCTCCCTTTTGTACAGAATGAGAATATGTCCATGCGGCGGCAGAGCGGTGAGTATCTGACGGTGCGGGGTTGATCCAAATTTCAATGTCGGTGAGATGCCCGGTACACCGACTGCACCCGCCCAATGTGGGTCATAAGAACATAAGAATTAGGAACAGGAGTAGGCCATCTAGCCCCTCGAGCCTGCTCCGCCACCCAACAAGATCACGGCTAATCTGGTCGTGGACTCAGCTCCACTTACCCGCCCTCTCCCCGTAACCTTTAATTCCCTTATTGCTTAAAAATCTATCTAAAAAAATCGATCTGACTTGAAAACATTCAATGAGCTAGCCTCAACTGCTTCCTTGGGCAGAGAATTCCACAGATTCACAACCCTCTGGGAGAAGAAATTCCTTCTCAACTCGGTTTTAAATTGGCTCCCCCGTATTTTGAGTTCTAGTCTCCCCGACCAGTGGAAACAACCTCTCTGCCTCTATCTTGTCTATCCCTTTCATGATGTTAAATGTTTCTATAAGATCACCCCTCATCCTTCTGAACTCCAAGGAGTAAAGACCCAGTCTACTCAATCTATCATCATAAGGTAATCCCCTCACTTCTGGAATCAGCCTCGTGAATCGTCTCTGTACCCCTTCCAAAGCTAGTATATCCTTCCTTAAGTAAGGTGACCAAAACTGCACGCAGTACTCCAGGTGCGGCCTTACCAATACCTTATACAGTTGCAGCAAGACCTCCCTGCTTTTGTACTCCATCCCTCTCGCAATGAAGGCCAACATTCCATTTGCCTTCCTGATTACCTGCTGCACCTGCAAACTAACCTTTTGGGATTCATGCACCAATGGCAAAAAAAAAACCCACAAAAAAACCCCCAAAAAAAACATAAAAGGACCTTGTAAATGTCTTGTGTGTGTCATCCAGGTCGGGTGGCACGGATACATGTTTTATGTTTTCGCAGGTAAACTCAAAAGAGTTTCATGCACCAATGGCATCCGGTCCAGGGTGTCCTTGGAGATGGAGCACGCGGTGTCCACCGGTACGCTCGCGGCCTTCCGCGAGAGGTGGGCACCGGAGGGACTGGAGTGCATCATCACGCCCGGCAACCAAATTTTAATTTGATTTTACGTTTTAAAGTTTAATTTGTTTTAATTGCCAGTGCTTTTAGTGTCCCCCTCCCCTTTTATAGGGGGCACTGGAAAAGGAAATTGATTTTAGCGCCCAAAAAAAAAACCAAACAAAAAGAAAAAAAAAAAGGGGCCTTGTAAATGTCTGCTGTATCATCCAGGGCGGGTGGCACGGTTTAATGTTTTTTGTTTTACAGATAAACTCAAAAAGAGTTTCATGCACCAATGGTGGAGCAGTGGAGGCGTGGCCTAATCAGTAGGAGCTGAGCTGCAGTGAGAAGGAGCTACCAACTTTAGCTCCTGCCTTGGAAGGCCTGGAGTGAGCCCTGAGACCAGCCCAGGAAGAGGAGGAAAGGGCTAGCTTGCTACCCATTCAACATCCGGAGGGAGAGGAGGAGCACAGAAAAAATTAACCATTTATTACAACTACAGAGAGTTGGAGAGAGGGGGGAATAAACAACAACCTGTGTGGAAGGAGGGAGAGTCATTTCCACAACATTCTACAGGTGTGTGTGTTTTGGTGCATTCCCCAATAGACTTTGTTGTATCGGTGGGGGGAGGAAAGAAGACCACTGAGGGCCGGAACATCGCGGGGGGTGTGTGTGTGTGGAAGTGTGTGTGGGGGCCTTGCTTACAACTAGGCCCCACACACAATTGAACCCCCACCCCCAATTGCCTAGCCTGGGATAGCTGGAGCTACCAGGCTGAAGATTGATTAATCACACCTTTGAACATCGTTGGGAGTGTGTGCCTGGTTGGCTCTAGCTGCCCCAGGTGAAGACATCTTCTCCCCCCACCCGAAGACCAACCCAAAGACTGTGTTTTGTTTTGTTTTTGCCATCTGGGGAGTGCACCCCAAGAAAAACACCCACCCATCGCTGTGAGGGCATACCTGCCCTGGCAGCCTCTCTCTTTCCCGCACCCCCCTTACTCTATCACTCTCTCTCTGTCTCTCCCCTCTCTGAGAGCCCTTCCTCCTAATTTTTTTAAAAACAATTAAAACAACTGAGCAGAGGGAGCAAGGCCCCTCCCCAATTGCCAACTAGGGGAGAGGTGTGCCTCGTTAAGAGCTCCTCTGCTCAGTCTTTAGATAAGAGGCCAATTAAGACCATTAAGGCCTGTGACTTTGGGGTGGGTGTAGCCCTTAAAGGGACCCCGTGATGGCGACCCCATCCACGCCGGTGGCAGGGCCAGCTAGGACTTATGCGCAGGCGGCATCCACATCCACAGCGCCTCCTGCGCCACCTGCTGCCCTGCCATCATTCAGACTCATCACAAAAAAGTACGGGGTCAAGAGCTACACTCACCCCACAATGAGCATCGAGGAGTGCGTGCGGGCGATGGCTGGGGTAGTCGGCCCCTCGGCCATTGTCGCAGCCTCCAAGATGTCTGGGAAGGCCGTGTTCTTCCTGGGGTCGGAGCGGGCGGTGTCCCTGGCCCTCGAAAAGGGGCTCACGGTGGGTGGAACGTTCCTGCCGGTGGACCCTCTCGAGGCCACCGCGCAGAGGGTCATCGTGTCAAACGTCCCGCCCTTTGTTCCCGGTGAGCTCCTCCTCGCTCCTCCTCCCTCACCTACACCAACTGGGGGAGGTAAGGTCGGGGATTAACCCCATACCGTTCGGCCTCAGGGAGAACAGCCTGCGCCACGTGTTCTCCTTCCGCCGCCAGCTCTTTGTCCGGATGGCGCGGGAGGACCCGACGGAATGGCATTTTAATGTGGTGCACGAGGGGACTGCCTACCGCGTCTTCTGGACGTCGGACGGCGTGCGGTGCCATGCCTGTAGGGAGGTGGGGCATGTTCGTAAGAACTGCCCCTCCTCCAAGGCCGCCAAATCACCGAAGGCGGCCAAGGCTGGCGCCGTCACCACCCCTCCCCCTAGTTGCGTCCGCGTGCCGGGAGCCATGGGTGCGCGGGCATCGTCGGAGGCCTTTGTTTTCAGGGCCTCCGGCGGGGGGGAGGGAGAGCGTCCGACCGGAAAGAAGGCGCGGAACAAGGCAAAACATCTAGAGGAGGGTCCCCTCATTGCGCCAGAAAGTTTGACCACCGCGCTCGGCCCAACCCAGCCACCGGCGAGCGCGGGGTGCCCTGAGCCCGTGCCCGAGCCCTTAAACAACACCACAGAGGGGCCCGGGCGCGGGCAAGAAAAGGAAAAGGGGGGGGCGGAGCGGGAGGTCTCGGCAGACATGGAGGTCTCCCTACCTCAGTGCACCCCCAGCAACAAAAGTAGGCGCCGCTCCGTTGAGGCGGAGAGGGAACAACATCCCTCCGCGGAGGAGTCGGTGCCCGCCGCGTGTCCCGCGTCCCCCCCAAGCAGCGCCGTAGGCGGGAGGAGTCTGTCCCCAGGGAGGGTGAGACAGTCGAGACTGCCCAGCCTCTGCCTCCCGGGGATGGCGTGGAAGGTCAGCCTGTCATGGGGGGCGTGGGGATCGCGGAGGAATGCATTGCCGCCGGGCCGGGCGTCCCGGGGACTGAGGCGAAAAGGCCGAACCTGAGCCCGCCCAGCCAATACCCAACTTACCCCGAGATTTGCTCGACCCGGCAGAAACCGAAATTAAGAATTTTAATGAAACTGTAGATGCTGGGCCGGGGGGTGGCAGCGGGGAGGGGGAGGAACACCCACCCTCGCCCGCTACTTTGGAGCTGGGGCACTTGGAGAGCCTGGGGATTTCCTATGGCCGGGTCTCTCCTTGTTCCCCGGTTCCTGGGGCGGAGGGGGAACCCCTTCCGCTGTCGTTTCCCGACCCAGCACCATTTTTAAAAGAGCCCAGTGGGGACTCCTCTGCCGACGATCCTGGGGGTGGGATCTGGGCAGAGCCAGGGCCGGTTGGAGCGGCCGGGTCATTTGCCGTACCTTGTGCGGTCGATGGGCCGGCTGCTGGCGGCCACCTCCCGGAGGAGGACGGGGACTCGGTGGGGGACGCGGGAGAAGACCTAGAGACCACCGCCAGCGAGGCGGTGGATCTGTTCGCGGCCGCCGCTGAGGCCCTCCTCATTCCTGCAAAGGAACTCCGGGACTTTTTGGCCCAGAGCCGGGGTCGCTGCGACCAAGCCCGACTGGCCCTGGAAAAATGGTCCGCGCCGCCGCTAAAACCTTGGCCGCGGGCGGGCCCTTGACAAAGGCGCAACACCTTGAGCTGCGCGAGCTCGAGGGACTCCTCGCTGGGCTGCGGAGGGAGTGGAGTTCAACAAAAGACTCCGCTCCCTCCCCCCACAATAGGTTAAGGTAGAGGTTGCACTATGCTTTTGCCATGAAGATAACCATAGCCAGCCTCAACATCAACGGCGGCAGAGGGTCACGCCGTAGATTTGACAATTTTTCGCTCCTGCGGGAGGGGAAATATGCGGTGTGCTTCCTGCAAGAAACCCACACCGTTCCGGGAGACGAAGCCACGTGGCTCCTGGAATGGCAAGGAGAGGTCCGCATGAGCCACCTCACCGCCACTTCTAGTGGGGTGGCCATCTTGCTGGGCCCGCATTTTCAGCCGGAGATCTTGGGGGTCGAGGAGCCCGTGCCAGGCCGCTTGCTGCACGTAACGGTTCACCTGGGGGACGTGCCGCTCCATCTCGTGAACGTGTACGCCCCTCAGCCCGGCCCGCAGCAAACGCGCTTCTTCGAAGAGGTGTCCGCTCTTCTTGGCTCCGTCGACGTCGGCGACTGCATTGTCCTCGGGGGGGATTTTAACTGCACCCTCGAGGCGAGGGACCACTCCGGTGCCCCGCAGAGCATGACGGCGATGGAGAAGTTGAGGGACCTGGTCGGGTCCTTCGACTTGGTGGACGTCTGGCGAAATCTCCACCCCGACTCCAGCGCCTTTACTTGGGTGAGGCCTGGAGTAGGATGTTCCAGAGTCGACCGCCTTTACGTGTCTCGGGCGTACGTTTCCTGCGTCCCGGCAGCCTCCATGCGGCCGGTGCCGTGTTCGGACTACCACCTGGTGTGGGCGGAGCTCGCTTCGCTCCGCGCGAGGACGGGGTCCGCGTACTGGCACTTTCACAACCGGCTGCTGGAGGACGTGCGGTTCCAGGACTCGTTCCGTCGATTCTGGTCCGACTGGAGAAGGAAGCAGGGAGGCTTCCCCTCCTTGAGGCTATGGTGGGACGTGGGCAAGGCTCACGTCCGCGTCTTCTGTCAAGAGTACGCGAGGGGGTCGACCAAGAGGCGGGCGGCCAGGGTCGGGCGCCTAGAAAAAGAGGTGCTCGACCTGGAATCCCGTCTCGGTCAAGTCGTCCAGGACCCGGCCCTGCGGACAGTGTACGAAGCGAAGAAGGCCGCGGTGAAGGACCTGCAGCTCATCGGGTCCCGATGGCGCGTTCATGAGGTCGCGGATCCGGTTCCTGCGGGATCTGGACCGCGGCTCCCCCTTCTTCTACTCGCTGGAAAAAAGGCAGAGTGTCCGTAAGCAGCTCTTGACGCTGCTGGCCGACGACGGCTCTCTCATCTCAGATCCGGAGGGCGTCAACAACAGGGCCCGTGAATATTACGGGGCTCTGTTCTCTCCGGATCAGTCCAGCGAGGAAGCGCGTAGAGTTTTGTGGGAGGACCTGCCAAAAATTTGGAAGCTCCGCTAAGTCTGGCGGAGCTGACCGGTGCCCTCGACCGGCTCTCGAGGGGAAAATCCCCGGGGCTGGTCGGGCTGACCGTGGAGTTCCACAGGGCGTTCTGGGACGTCCTGGGGGGCGACTACGCGCGGGTCCTGGGGGAAAGTCTGGCGACCGGGGAGATGCCCCTCTCTTGGCGCAAGGCAGTCATCGTCCTGCTGCCTAAGAAGGGCGATTTCCGCCTCCTTAAGAACTGGCGCCCGGTCTCCCTCCTCAGCACGGACTACAAAATCTTCGCCAGGGCGATGTCTGCTCGCCTTGGTGCCGTGCTGGACCACATGATCCACCCCGACCATTCCTACACGGTCCCGGGCCGGACAATCCACGATAACACCCATCTGGTCCGGGACCTCATCCATTGTTCCCAGGAGGCTGGTCTGTTGGTCGCCTTCATGTCCCTCGACCAAGAAAAGGCGTTCGACAGGGTGGATCACGACTATCTGCTCGGAACTCTGCGCGCTTTCGGGTTCGGGACGCATTTCGTCGCCCGGATCCGACTTTTGTACGCCGCCGCGGAGTGTCTGATTAAGGTTAAAGGGTCCTTGACGGCGCCCCTTCGCTTTAGGAGAGGGGTGCGCCAGGGATGCCCCATGTCCGGCCAGTTATACGCCATTTGCGTGGAGCCTTTCCTGCGCCTCTTGCGGACGAGGTTGATGGGACTGGCTCTGCAATGGCCGGGCGTGGAGGTCGTCCTCTCGGCTTACGCCGATGACGTGCTCCTCGCGGTAGAGGATCCCGCTGACCTGCGGAGGATGTGTGAGTGCCAGGAGATTTACTCGGCCGCGTCCTCCGCCAGGATCAACTGGGAGAAATGTTCCGGACTCCTGGTGGGTCAGTGGCGGGTGGACTCCCTGCCGGAGGAGCTCAGGCCTTTTGCCTGGAGCACGACCCATCTCCTCTATCTGGGAGTCTACCTTAGCCCAGACGAGGGAGCCTGGCCAGCGAACTGGCAGGAGCTGGAGGCCAAGGTCGCCGCTCGCCTAGGGCGCTGGACAGGACTGCTCCGAGTGCTGTCCTACAGGGGTCGAGCGCTAGTCATAAACCAGCTGGTGGCCGCAATGTTGTGTTACCGACTGGTCACTTTGACCCCTCCCCCTGCGTTTGTCGCCAAGATACAGAAGAAGCTGGTGGACTTCTTCTGGAACAACAGGAAGCACTGGGTCTCTGCTGCGGTCTTGAGTCTCCCGCTTGAGGAGGGCGGTCAGTCGTTGGTGTGCGTCAGCGCCCAGCTCACGACTTTCCGTCTTCAGACCCTGCAGAGATACCTTTACGTCGAGCCCCCTCCTAGGTGGTGTGCTCTGGTGACGTATTTCTTCCGCCAGCAGCGCGACCTCAATTACGACACGCAGCTCCTGTTTGTGAACTTGGGGGGTGTCAGGACCGCCCTCCGGGAGCTGCCTGTCTTTGACAAGGAACTCATCAGGTTCTGGAACAAAGTCTCCACCAAGCGCAGGTCTCCGCCGGCTGGAGTGGCGGCTGTCCTGCAGGAGCCGCTGCTCGGGAATCCGTACCTCCACGACCGAGGTTTTATGTGGCGGTCGGAAGAGAGGGCTGTGGCTGGTGAGGTGACCAGGGTCAGGGACCTGCTCGATGGCGGAGGAGCGGGCTGGATGGCGCCAGACACGCTGGCGCGGCGCCTAAATTCTGCCAACGTCCGCCACACGGCCGATGCCATCGAGTCGCTAAAAACAGCTCTGGGCCCTGACTCTGTTAGGTGCATCGAGGAGGCTCAAGCACGTGGGGAGATCCCGTCCGAACTGACCCCCGTCCGGACGGAATTCCTCATTGGCGCCAAACCCCGGAACCTCCCTCGGGGGCCGGCGCCTCACAACTTGAGCCGCCTCGGGGAAATCCCCTCCGTGCCCTTCAGTTCTGCGCGGAGGGGTTTCCTGTACGGGCTGCACCTGCACACTCTCAACTTTGACATCCTCGCCGGCCATCCGGACACGCCATGGCGTACCATCCTGCCGTCCGGAGGAGGCGGGGGTCCCCGATGGAGGGCACTCTACGCAGGGGTCCTCCCACTATTTGTCGGGGACTTGGCCTGGAGGGTGGTGCACGGAGCAGGGACTGGAGTGCATAATCACGCCCGGCAACCAAATTTTAATTTGATTTTACGTTTTAAAGCTTAATTAGTATTAATTGCCGGTGCTTTTAGTGTCCCCCTCCCCTTTTACAGGGGGCACTTGGAAAAATGTGATTTGAGCGCCCAAGAAAAACAAAAAAAAAGAAAAACCAAAAAAAAAACCACAAAAAAAGGAAAAAAAAAAGGGGCCTTGAAAATGTCTGCTGTGTCACCCAGGCGGGTGGCATGGTTTAATGTTTGTTTTTTTTCAGGTAAACTCAAAAAGAGTTTCATGCACCAATGGCATCCGGTCCAGGGTGTCCTTGGAGATGGAGCACGCGGTGTCCACCGGTACGCTCGCGGCCTTCCGCGAGAGGTGGGCACCGGAGGGACTGGAGTGCATCATCACGCCCGGCAACCAAATTTTAATTTGATTTTACGTTTTAAAGTTTAATTTGTTTTAATTGCCAGTGCTTTTAGTGTCCCCCTCCCCTTTTATAGGGGGCACTGGAAAAGGAAATTGATTTTAGCGCCCAAAAAAAAAACCAAACAAAAAGAAAAAAAAAAAGGGGCCTTGTAAATGTCTGCTGTGTCATCCAGGGCGGGTGGCACGGTTTAATGTTTTTTTTGTTCACAGATAAACTCAAAAAGAGTTTCATGCACCAATGGTCTGGTCCAGGGTGTCCTTGGAGATGGAGCACGCGGTGTCCACCGGTACGCTCGCGGCCTTCCGCGAGAGCTGGGCACCGGAGGGACTGGAGTGCATCATCACGCCCGGCAACCAAATTTTAATTTGATTTTACGTTTTAAAGTTTAATTTGTTTTAATTGCCGGTGCTTTTAGTGTCCCCCTCCCCTTTTATAGGGGGCACTTGGAAAAATGTGATTTTAGCGCCCAAAAGAAAACCAAAAAAAAAGAAAAACACAAAACAAAACCACAAAAAAGGGAAAAAAAAGGGCCTTGTAAATATCTGCTGTGTCATCCAGGGCGGGTGGCACGGTTTAATGTTTTTTGTTTTACAGATAAACTCAAAAAGAGTTTCATGCACCAATGGTGGAGCAGTGGAGGCGTGGCCTAATCAGTAGGAGCTGAGCTGCAGTGAGAAGGAGCTACCAACTTTAGCTCCTGCCTTGGAAGGCCTGGAGTGAGCCCTGAGACCAGCCCAGGAAGAGGAGGAAAGGGCTAGCTTGCTACCCATTCAACATCCGGAGGGAGAGGAGGAGCACAGAAAAAATTAACCATTTATTACAACTACAGAGAGTTGGAGAGAGGGGGGAATAAACAACAACCTGTGTGGAAGGAGGGAGAGTCATTTCCACAACATTCTACAGGTGGGTGTGTTTTGGTGCATTCCCCAATAGACTTTGTTGTATCGGTGGAGGGAGGAAAGAAGACCACTGACGGCCGGAACATCGCGGGGGGTGTGTGTGTGTGTGGAAGTGTGTGTGGGGGCCTTGCTTACAACTAGGCCGCACACACAATTGAACCCCCCCCCCATTGCCTAACCTGGGATAGCTGGAGCTACCAGGCTGAAGATTGTTTAATCACACCTTTGAACATCGTTGGGAGTGTGTGCCTGGTTGGCTCTAGCTGCCCCAGGTGAAGACATCTTCTCCCCCGACCCGAAGACCAACCCAAAGACTGTGTTTTGTTTTGTTTTTGCCATCTGGGGAGTGCACCCCAAGAAAAACACCCACCCATCGCTGTGAGGGCAGACCTGCCCTCGCAGCCTCCCTCTTTCCCGCACCCCCCTTACTCTATCTCTCTCTCTGTCTCTCCCCTCTCTCTCTGAGAGCCCTTCCTCCTAATTTTTTAAAAAACAATTAAAACAACTGAGCAGAGGGAGCAAGGCCCCTCCCCAATTGCCAACTAGGGGAGAGGTGTGCCTCGTTAAGAGCTCCTCTGCTCAGTCTTTAGATAAGAGGCCAATTAAGACCATTAAGGCCTGTGACTTTGGGGTGGGTGTAGCCCTTAAAGGGACCCCGTGATGGCGACCCCATCCACGCCGGTGGCAGGACCAGCTAGGACTTATGCGCAGGCGGCATCCACATCCACAGTGACTCCTGCGCCACCTGCTGCCCTGCCACCATTCAGACTCATCACAAAAAAACACGTGGTCAAGAGCTACACTCACCCCACAATGAGCATCGAGGAGTGTGTGCGGGCGATGGCTGGGGTAGTCGGCCCCTCGGCCATTGTCGCAGCCTCCAAGATGTCTGGGAAGGCCGTGTTCTTCCTGGGGTCGGAGCGGGCGGTGTCCCTGGCCCTCGAAAAGGGGCTCACGGTGGGCGGGACGTTCCTGCCAGTGGACCCTCTCGAGGCCACCGCGCAGAGGGTCATCGTGTCTAACGTCCCGCCCTTTGTTCCCGCTGAGCTCCTCCTCCCTCACCTACACCAACTGGGGGAGGTAAGGTCGGGGATTAACCCCATACCGCTCGGTCTCGGAGAACAGCCTGCGCCACGTGTTCTCCTTCCGCCGCTAACTCTTTGTCCGGATGGCACGGGAGGACACGACGGAAGGGCATTTTAATGTGGTGCACGAGGGGACTGCCTACCGCGTCTTCTGGATGTCGGATGGCGTGCGGTGCCATGCCTGTAGGGAGGTGGGGCATGTTCGTAAGAACTGCACCGCCTCCAAGGCCGCCAAACCACCGAAGGCGGCCAAGGCTGGCGCCACCGCCACCCCTCCCCCTAGTTGCGTCCGCGTGCCGGGAGCCGTAGGTGCGCGGGCATCGTCAGAGGCCTTTGTTTTCAGGGCCTCCGGCGGGGGGGAGGGAGAGCGTCCGACCGGAAAGAAGGCGCGGAACAAGGCGAAACATCTAGAGGCGGGTCCCCTCAGTGCGCCAGAAAGTTTGACCACCGCGCTCGGCCCAACCCAGTCACCGGCGAGCGCGTGGTGCCCTGAGCCCGTGCCCGAGCCCTTAAACAACACCACAGAGGGGCCCGGGCGCGGGCAAGAAAAGGAAAAGGGGGGGGCGGAGCGGGAGGTCTCGGCAGACATGGAGGTCTCCCTGCCTCAGCGCATCCCCAGCAACAAAAGGAGGCGCCGCTCCGTTGAGGCGGAGAGGGAACAACATCCCTCCGCGGAGGAGTCGGTGCCCGCCGCGTGTCCCGCGTCCCCCACCAGCGCCCCCAAGCAGCGTCTTGGGGGGAGGAGTCTGTCCCTGGGGAGGGTGAGACAGTCGAGGCTGCCCAGCCTCTGCCTCCCGGGGATGGCGTGAAAGATCTGCCTGTCGTGGGGGGCGTGGGGATCGCGGAGGAATGCATTGCCGCCGGGCCGGGCGTCCCAGGGACTGAGGTGAAAAGGCCGAACCTGAGCCCGCCCAGCCAATACCCAACTTACCCCGGGATTTGCTCGACCCGGCAGAAACCGAAATTAAGAATTTTAATGAAACTGTAGATGCTGGGCCGGGGGGTGGCAGCGGGGAGGGGGAGGAACACCCACCCTCGCCCCCTACTTTGGAGCTGGGGCACTTGGAGAGCCTGGGGATTTCCTATGGCTGGGTCTCTCCTTGTTCCCCGGTTCCTGGGGCGGAGGGGGAACCCCTTCCGCTGTCGTTTCCCGACCCAGCACCATTTTTAAAAGAGCCCAGTGGGGACTCCTCTGCCGACGATCCTGGGGGTGGGATCGGGGCAGAGCCAGGGCCGGTTGGAGCGGCCGGGTCATTTGCCGTACCTTGTGCGGTCGATGGGCCGGCTGCTGGCGGCCACCTCCCGGAGGAGGACGGGGACTCGGTGGGGGACGCAGGAGAAGAACTAGAGACCACCGCCAGGGAGGCGGTGGATCTGCTCGCGGCCGCCGCTGAGGCCCTCCTCATTCCTGCAAAGGAACTCCGGGACTTTTTGGCCCAGAGCCGGGGTCGCTGCGACCAAGCCCAACTGGCCCTGGAAAAATGGTCCGAGCCGGAGCTGATCAAGGGGTCCGTCCGCGCCGCCGCTAAAACCTTGGCCGCGGGCGGGCCGTTGACAAAGGCGCAACACCTTGAGCTGCGCGAGCTTGAGGGACTCCTCGCTGGGCTGGGTCCGCATACTGGCACTTTAACAACCGGCTGCTGGAGGACGTGCGGTTCCAAGACTCGTTCCGTCGATTCTGGTCCGACTGGAGAAGGAAGCAGGGGGGCTTCCCCTCCTTGAGGCTATGGTGGGACGTGGGCAAGGCTCACGTCCGCGTCTTCTGTCAAGAGTACGCGAGGGGGTCGACCAAGAGGCGGGCGGCCAGGGTTGGGCGCCTAGAAAAAGAGGTGCTCGACCTGGAAGCCCGTCTCGGTCAAGTCGTCCAGGACCCGGCCCTGCGGACGGTGTACGAAGCGAAGAAGGCCGCGCTGAAGGACCTGCAGCTCGTCGGGTCCCGAGGCACGTTCGTGAGGTCGCGGATCCGGTTCCTGCGGGATCTGGACCGCGGCTCCCCCTTCTTCTACTCGCTGGAAAAAAGACAGAGTGTCCGTAAGCAGCTCTTGACGCTGCTGGCCGATGACTGCTCTCTCGTCTCGGGTCCGGAGGGCGTCAACAACAGGGCCCGAGAATATTACGGGGCCCTGTTCTCTCCGGAGCCGTCCAGCGAGGAAGCGCGTAGAGTTTTGTGGGAGGACCTGCCGAAAGTCAGCCCGGAGGGCGGTGAAAATTTGGAAGCTCCGCTAAGCCTGGCGGAGCTGACCGGTGCCCTCGACCGGCTCTCGAGGGGAAAATCCCCGGGGCTGGACGGGCTGACCGTGGAGTTCCACAGGGCGTTCTGGGACGTCCTGGGGAGCGACTACGCACAGGTCCTGGTGGAAAGTCTGGCGACCGGGGAGATGCCCCTCTCTTGGCGCAGGGCAGTCATCGTCCTGCTGCCTAAGAAGGGCGATCTCCGCCTCCTTAAGAACTGGCGCCCGGTCTCCCTCCTCAGCACGGACTACAAAATCTTCGCCAGGGCGATGTCTGCTCGCCTTGGTGCCGTGCTGGACCACATGATCCACCCCGACCAGTCCTACACGGTCCCGGGCCGGACAATCCACGATAACATCCATCTGGTCCGGTACCTCATCCATCATTCCCAGGAGGCTGGTCTGTCGGTCGCCTTCCTATCCCTCGACCAAGAGAAGGCGTTCGACAGGGTGGATCACGACTATCTGCTCGGAACTCTGCGCGTTTTCGGGTTCGGGACACATTTCGTCGCCCGGATCCGACTTTTGTACGCCGCCGTGGAGTGTCTGATTAAGGTTAACGGGTCCTTGATGGCGCCCCTTCGCTTTGGGAGAGGGGTGCGCCAGGGATGCCCCATGTCCGGCCAGTTATACGCCGTTTGCGTGGAGCCTTTCCTGCGCCTCCTGCGGACGAGGTTGACGGGATTGGCTCTGCAAGGGCCGGGCGTGGAGGTCGTCCTCTCGGCTTACGCCGATGACGTGCTCCTCGCGGTAGAGGATCCCGCTGACATGTGGAGGATGCGTGAGTGCCAGGAGATTTACTCGGCCGCGTCCTCCGCCAGGATCAACTGGGAAAAATGTTCCGGACTCCTGATGGGTCAGTGGCGGGTGGACTCCCTGCTGGAGGAGCTCAGGCCTTTTGCCTGGAGCATGACCCATCTCCTCTATCTGGGAGTCTACCTTAGCCCCGACGAGGAAGCCTGGTCGGTGAACTGGCAGGAGCTGGAGGCCAAGGTCGCCGCTCGCCTAGGCCGCTGGACAGGACTGCTCCGAATGCTATCCTACAGGGGCCGAGCGCTAGTCATAAACCAGCTGGTGGCCGCCATGTTGTGGTACCGGCTGGTCACTTTGACCCCTCCCCCTGCGTTTGTCGCCAAGATACAGAAGAAGCTGGTGGACTTCTTCTGGAACAACAGGAAGCACTGGGTCTCTGCCGCGGTCTTGAGGCTCCCCCTTGGGGAGGGCGGTCAGTCGTTGGTGTGCGTCAGCACCCAGCTCGCGACTTTCCGTCTTCAGACCCTGCAGAGATACCTTTACGTCGAGCCCCCTCCTAGGTGGCGTGCTCTGGCGACGTATTTCTTCCGCCAGCAGCACGGCCTCAACTACGACACGCAGCTCCTGTGTGTGAGTGTGGCGGGCGTCAGGATCGCCCTCCGGGAGCTGCCTGTCTTTTACAAGGAACTCATCAGGGTCTGGAACAAAGTCTCCACCAAGCGCAGCTCTCCACCGGCTGGAGTGGCGGCTGTCCTGCAGGAGCCGCTGCTCGGGAATCCGTACCTCCACGGCCGAGGTTTCATGTGGCGGTCGGAAGAGAGGGCTGTGGCTGGTGAGGTGACCAGGGTCAGGGACCTGCTCGATGGCGGAGGAGCGGGCTGGATGGCGCCAGACACGCTGGCGCGGCGCCTAAATACGGCCGACGTCCGCCGCGCGCCCGATGCCATCGAGTCGCTAAAAACAGCTTTGGGCCTTGACTCTGTTAGGTGCATCGAGGAGGCTCAAGCACGTGGGGAGATCCCGTCCGAACTGACCCCCGTCCGGACGGAATTCCTCATCGGCGCCAAATCCCGGAACCTCCCTCGGGGGCCGGCGCCTCACAACTTGAGCCGCCTCGGGGAAATCCCCTCCGTGCCTTTCAGTTCCGCGCGGAGGGGTTTCCTGTACGGGCTGCTCCTACACACTCTCAACTTTGCCATCCTCGCCTGCCGTCCGGACACGCCATGGCGTACCATCTTGCCATCCAGAGGAGGCGGAGGTCCCCGATGGAGGGCACTCTATGCGGGAGTCCTCCCAATATTCATCGGGGACTTGGCCTGGAGGGTGGTGCACGGAGCAGTGCCGTGCAATAAATTTTTAAGCCGGTTCACGGACTCCCAGGCCGCCTGCAATTTCTGCGGTCTGGAGGAGTCCGTGTTCCATGTTTTTATTGAGTGCACAAGGTTGCAGCCCCTGTTTTATTATTTAAAGGGGCTGCTCCTGAAATTCTGGCTGCACTTCAGTCCCACTCTCCTGATCTTTGGGCACCCTGTGTGGAGGGGAGCGGGTAGGTCCGAAGGCCTCCTCGTAGGACTGCTCCTGGGCACGGCCAAGGGTGCCATCAGCCAGTCCAGGCAGCGGGCGGTCGAGGGGGTCGTTCAACCTGACTGCCTGCCTCTCTTCCGCTCTTACATCCAGTCCAGGGTGTCCTTGGAGATGGAGCACGCGGTGTCCACCGGTACGCTCGCGGCCTTCCGCGAGAGGTGGGCACCGGAGGGACTGGAGTGCATCATCATGCCCGGCAACCAAATTTTAATTTGATTTTACGTTTTAAAGTTTAATTTGTTTTAATTGCCGGTGCTTTTAGTGTGCCCCTCCCCTTTTTCGGGGGCACTGGAAAAAATGTGATTTTAGCGCCCAAAAAAAAAACCGAAAAAAAGAAAAAAAAGGGGCCTTGTAAATGTCTGCTGTGTCATCCAGGTCGGGTGGCACGGTTTAATGTTTTGTTTTACAGAAACTCAAAAAGAGTTTCATGCACCAATGGTGGAGCAGTGGAGGCGTGGCCTAATCAGTAGGAGCTGAGCTGCAGTGAGAGAAGGAGCTACCAACTTTAGCTCCTGCCTTGGAAGGCCTGGCGTGAGCCCTGAGACCAGCCCAGGAAGAGGAGGAAAGGGCTAGCTTGCTACCAATTCAACATCCGGAGGGAGAGGAGGAGCGCAGAAACAATTATCATTCATTACAACTACAGAGAGTTGGAGAGAGGGGAAAAAAAACAACAATCTGTGTGGAAGGAGGGAGAGTCTACAACATTCTACAGGTGGGTGTTGGTGCATTTCCCCGTAAAGACTTTGTTGTATTGGTGGGGGGAGCAAAGAAGACCACTGAGGGTCAGAACATCGCGGGGGGTGTGTGTGTGTGGAAGTGTGTGCGGGGGCCTTGCTTACAACTAGGCCCCACACACAATTGAACCCCCCCCCCCCCCATTGCCTAGCCTGGGATAGCTGGAGCTACCAGGCTGAAGATTTATTTAATCACCTATTGAACATCATTAGATATGTGTGCCTGGTGGCTCGAGCTGCCCCAGGTGAAGACATCTTCTCCCCCCACCCGAAGACCAACCCAAAGATTGTTTTGTTTTTGTTTTGCCATCTGGGGATTGCACCCACCCATTGCTGTGAGGGGAGACCTGCCCTCGCAGCCTCCCTCTTTCCCGCACCGCCTTGCTCGATCTCTCTCTCTCTGTCTCTCCCCTCTCTCTCTGAGAGCCCTTCCTCCTAATTTTAAAAAACAAACAAAAAAAAACAACTGAGCAGAGGGAGCAAGGCCCCTCCCCAATTGCCAACTAGGGGAGAGGTGTGCCTCGTTAAGAGCTCCTCTGCTCAGTCTTATTATACGAGGCAAATTAAGACCATTAAGGCCTGTGACATTGGGGTGGGTGTAGCCCTTAAAGGGACCCCGTGATGGCGACCCCATCCATGCCGGTGGCAGGGCAGGTGAAGAAATATGCGCAGGTGGCAACCGCTTCCACGGCACCTCCTGCGCCACCCGCTGCCCTGCCACCATTCAGACTTATAACGAAGAAACACAGGGTCAATTAGCTACACTCACCCCACAATGAGCATCGAGGAGTGCGTGCGGGCGATGGCTGGGGTAGTCGGACCCTCGGCCATTGTCGCAGCCTCCAAGATGTCTGGGAAGGCCGTGTTCTTCCTGGCGTCGGAGCGGGCGGTGTCCCTGGCCCTCGAAAAGGGGCTCACGGCGGGCGGGACGTTCCTGCCGGTGGACCCTCTCGAGGCCACCGCGCAGAGGGTCATCGTTTCAAACGTCCCGCCCTTTGTTCCCGCTGAGCTCCTCCTCCCTCACCTACACCAACTGGGGGAGGTAAGGTCGGGGATCAACCCCATACTGCTCGGCCTCAGGGAGAGCAGCCTGCACCACGTGTTCTCCTTCCGCCGCTAGCTCTTTGTCCGGCTGGCGTGGGAGGACACGACGGAAGGGCACTTTAATGTGGTGCACGAGGGGACTGCCTACCGCGTCTTTTGGACGTCGGACGGCATGCGGTGCCATGCCTGCAGGGAGGTGGGGCACGTTCGCAAGAGTTGCCCCGCCTCCAAGGCCGCCAAACCACCGAAGGCGGCCAAGGCTGGCGCCGCCGCCACCCCTCCCCCTAGTTGCGTCCGCATGCCGGGAGCCGTAGGTGCGCGGGCACCGGCGGGGGCCCTTGCTTTCACGGCCTCCGGCGGGGGGGTGGAAGAGCGTCCGATCGGAAGGAAGGCGCGGGAGAAGGCAAAACATCCAGAGGCGGGTCCCCTCTGTGCGCCAGACGATTTGTTTACCGCGCTCAGCCCAACCCCGTCACCGGCGAGCGCAGGGTGCCCTGAGCCCGTGCCCGAGCCCTTGACCAATACGGCAGAGGGGCTCGGGCGCGGGCAAGAAAAGAAAAAGGGGGGTGGAGCGGGAGGCCTCGGCAGACATGGAGGTCTCCCCGCCTCAGCGCACCCCCAGCAACAAAAGGAGGCGCCGCTCCGTTGAGGCGGAGGGGGAACAACATCCCTCCACGGAGGAGTCGGTGCCCGCCGCGTGTCCCACGTCCCCCACCAGCGCCCCCAAATTGCGCCGTAGGCGGGAGGAGTCTGTCCCCGGGGAGGGTGAGCCGGTCGAGGCTGCCCAGCCTCTGCCTCCCGGGGATGGCGTGGAGGATCTGCCCGTCGTGGGGGGCGTGGGGTTAGCGGAGGAATGCTTTGCCGCTGGGCCGGGCGTCCTGGTAACTGAGGCGGGCGGGGCCGAAAAGGCCGAACCTGAGCCCGCCCAGCAATTATCCAACTTCCCCCGGGAGTCGCTCGACCCGGCAGAAACTGAAATTAATAATTATGACACTGTAGATGCTGGGCCGGGGGGTGGCAGCGGGGAGGGGGAAGAACACCCACCCTCGCCCCCTACTTTGGAGCTGGAGCACTTGGGGAGCCTGGGGATTTCCTATGGCCGGGTCTCTCCTTGTTCTCCGGTTCCTGGGGCGGAGGGGGAACCCCTTCCGCTGTCATTTCCCGGCCCTGCATCATTTTTAAAAGAGCCCAGTGGGGACTCCTCTGCCGACGATCCTGGGGGTGGGATCGGGGCAGAGCCAGGGCCGGTTGGAGCGGCCGGGTCATTTGCCGTACCTTGTGCAGTCGATGGACCGGCTGCTGGCGGCCACCTCCCGGAGGAGGACGGGGACTCGGTGGGGGACGCGGGAGAAAATCTAGAGACCACCGCCAGCGAGGCGGTGGATCTGCTCGCAGCCGCCGCTGAGGCCCTCCTCATTCCTGCAATGGAACTCCGGGACTTTTTGGCCCAGAGCCGGGGTCGCTGCGACCAAGCCCGACTGGCCCTGGAAAAATGGTCCGAGCCAGAGCTGATCAAGGGGTCCGTCCGCGCCGCCGCTAAAACCTTGGCCGCGGGCGAGTCCTTGACAAAGGCGCAACACCTTGAGCAGCGCGAGCTCGAGGGACTCCTCGCTGGGCTGCGGAGGGAGCGGAGTTCAACAAAAGACTCTGCTCCCTCCCCCACAATAGGTTAAGGTAGAGGTTGCACTATGCTTTTGCCATGAAGATAACCATAGCCAGCCTCAACATCAACGGCGGCAGAGGGGCACGCCGTAGATTTGACAATTTTTCGCTCCTGCGGGAGGGGAAATATGCGGTGTGCTTCCTGCAAGAAACCCACACCGTTCCGGGAGACGAAGCCACGTGGCTCCTGGAATGGCAAGGAGAGGTCCGCATGAGCCACCTCACCGCCATTTCTAGTGGGGTGGCCATCTTGCTGGGCCCGCATTTTCAGCCGGAGATCTTGGGGGTCGAGGAGACCGTGCCTGGCCGCTTGCTGCACGTAACGGTTCGCCTGGGGGACGTGCAGCTCCATCTCGTGAACGTGTACGCCCCTCAGCCCGGCCCGCAGCAAACGCGCTTCTTCGAAGAGGTGTCTGCTCTTCTTGGCTCCGTCGACGTCGGCGACTGCATTGTCCTCGGGGGGGATTTTAACTGCACCCTCGAGGCAAGGGACCGCTCCGGTGCCCCGCAGAGCATGACGGCGATGGAGAAGTTGAGGGACCTGGTCGGGTCCTTCGACTTGGTGGACGTCTGGCGAAATCTCCACCCCGACTCCAGCGCCTTTACTTGGGTGAGGCCTGGAGTAGGATGGTCCAGAGTCGACCACCTTTACGTGTCTCGGGCGTACGTTTCCTGCGTCCCGCCGGTCTCCATTCGGCCGGTGCCGTGTTCGGACCACCACCTGGTGTGGGCGGAGCTTGCATCGCTCCGCGCGAGGACGGGGTCCGTGTACTGGCATTTTAACAACCTGCTGCTGGAGGACGTGCGGTTCCAGGACTCGTTCCGTCGTTTCTGGTCCGACTGGAGAAGGAAGCAGGGGGGCTTCCCCTCCTTGAGGCTATGGTGGGATGTGGGCAAGGCTCACGTCCGCGTCTTCTGTCAAGAGTACGCGAGGGGGTCGACCAAGAGGCGGGCGGCCAGAGTCGGGCGCCTAGAAAAAGAGTCCTGTCTCGGTCAAGTCGTCGAGGACCCGGCCCTGCGGACGGTGTACGAAGCGAAGAAGGCCGCGCTGAAGGACCTGCAGCTCGTCGGGTCCCGAGGCGCGTTCGTGAGGTCGCGGATCCGGTTCCTGCGGGATCTGGATCGCGGCTCCCATTCTTCTACTCGCTGGAAAAAAGGCAGAGTGTCCGTAAGCAGCTCTTGACGCTGCTGGCCGACGACGGCTCTCTCGTCTCGGATCCGGAGGGCATCAACAACAGGGCCCGTGAATATTACGGGGCTCTGTTCTCTCCGGATCCGTCCAGCGAGGAAGCGCGTAGAGTTTTGTGGGAGAACCTGCTGAAAGTCAGCCCGGAGGGCGCCGAAAATTTGGAAGCTCCGCTAAGCCTGGCGGAGCTGACCGGCGCCCTCGACCGGCTCTCGAGGGGAAAAACCCGGGGGCTGGACGGGCTGACCGTGGAGTTCCACAGGACATTCTGGGACGTCCTAGGGAGCGACTATGCGCGGGTCCTGGGGGAAAGTCTGGCGACCGGGGAGATGCCCCTCTCTTGGCGCAGGGCAGTCATCGTCCTGCTGCCTAAGAAGGGCGATCTCCGCCTCCTTAAGAACTGGCGCCCGGTCTCCCTCCTCAGAACGGACTACAAAATCTTCGCCAGGGCGATGTCTGCTCGCCTTGGTGCCGTGCTGGACCACATGATCCACCCCGACCAGTCCTACACGGTCCCGGGCCGGACAATCCACGACAACATCCATCTGGTCCGGGACCTCATCCATCATTCCCAGGAGGCTGGTCTGTCGGTCGCCTTCTTATCTCTCGACCAAGAGAAGGCGTTCGACAGGGTGGATCACGACTATCTGTTCGGAACTCTGCGCGCTTTCGGGTTCGGGACGCATTTCGTCGCCCGGATCCGACTTTTGTACGCCGCCGCGGAGTGTCTGATTAAGGTTAACGGGTCCTTGACGGCGCCCCTTCGTTTAGGAGAGGGGTGCGCCAGGGATGCCCCATGTCCGGCCAGTTATATGCCGTCTGCGTGGAGCCTTTCCTGCGCCTCTTGCGGACGAGGTTGACGGGACTGGCTCTGCAAGGGCCGGGCGTGGAGGTCGTCCTCTCGGCTTACGCTGATGACGTGCTCCTCGCGGTAGAGGATCCCGCTGACCTGCGGAGGATGCGTGAGTGCCAAGAGATTTACTCGGCCGCATCCTCCGCCAGAATCAACTGGGAGAAATGTTCCGGACTCCTGGTGGGTCAGTGGCGGGTGGACTCCCTGCCGGAGGAGCTCAGGCCTTTTGCCTGGAGCACGACCCATCTCCTCTATCTGGGAGTCTACCTTAGCCCCGACGAGGGAGCCTGGCTGGCGAATTGGCAGGAGCTGGAGGCCAAGGTCGCTGCTCGCCTAGGGCGCTGGACAGGACTGCTCCGAGTGCTGTCCTACAGGGGTCGAGCGCTAGTCATAAACCAGCTGGAGGCCACAATGCTTTGGTACCGGCTGGTCACTTTGACCCCTCCCCCTGCGTTTGTCGCCAAGATACAGAAGAAGCTGGTGGACTTCTTCTGGAACAACAGGAAGCAGTGGGTCTCTGCTGCGGTCTTGAGTCTTTTACAGGGACCTCATCAGGGTCTGGAACAAAGTCTCCACCAAGCGCAGCTCTCCGCCGGCTGGAGTGGCGGCTGTCCTGCAGGAGCCGCTGCTCGGGAATCCGTACCTCCACGACCGAGGTTTTATGTGGCGGTCGGAAGAGAGGGCTGTGGCTGGTGAGGTGACCAGGGTCAGGGACCTGCTCGATGGCGGAGGAGCGGGCTGGATGGCGCCAGGCATGCTGGCGCGGTGCCTAAATTCAGCCGACGTCCGCCACGCGTCCGAAGCCATCGAGTCGCTAAAAACAGCTTTGGGCCCTGACTCTGTTAGGTGCATCGAGGAGGCTCAAGCACGTGGGGAGATCCCGTCCGAATTGACCCCCGTCCGGACGGAATTCCTCATTGGCGCCAAATCCTGGAACCTCCCTCGGGGGCCGGCGCCTCACAACTTGAGCCACCTCGGGGAAATCCCCTCCGTGCCTTTCAGTTCCGCGCGGAGGGGTTTCCTGTACGGGCTGCTCCTGCACACTCTCAACTTTGCCATCCTCGCCGGCCGTCCGGACACGCCATGGCGTACCATCTTGCCATCCGGAGGAGGCGGGGTCCCCGATGGAGGGCACTCTATGCGGGGGTCCTCCCACTACTCATCGGGGACTTGGCCTGGAGGGTGGTGCACGGAGCAGTGCCGTGCAACAAATTTTTAAGCCGGTTCACGGACTCCCAGGCCGCCTGCAATTTCTGCGGTCTGGAGGAGTCCGTGTTCCATGTTTTTACTGAGTGCACAAAGTTGCAGCCCCTGTTCCATTATCTGAAGGGGCTGCTCCTGAAATTCTGGCTGCACTTCAGTCCTACACTCCTGATCTTTGGGCACCCTCTGCGGAGGGGAGCGGGTAGGTCCGAAGGCCTCCTCGTAGGACTGCTCCAGGGCACGGCCAAGGGTGCCATCAGCCGGTCCAGGCAGCGGGCGGTCGAGGGGGTCGTTCAACCTGACTGCCTGCCTCTCTTCCGCTCTTACATCTGGTCCAGGGTGTCCTTGGAGATGGAGCACGCAATGTCCACCGGTACGCTCGCGGCTTTCCGCGAGAGGTGGGCACCGGAGGGACTGGAGTGCATCATCACGCCCGGCAACCAAATTTTAATTTGATTTTACGTTTTAAAGTTTAATTTGTTTTAATTGCCGGTGCTTTCAGTGTCCCCCTCCCCTTTTATAGGGGGCACTTGGAAAAATGTGATTTTAGCGCCCCAAAAAAAACCCAAAAATATGAAAAACACAAAAAAAAAACACAAAAAGGAAAAAAAAAGGGCCTTGTAAATGTCTGCTGTGTCATCCAGGGTGGGTGGTACGGTTTAATGTTTTTTTGTTTTGCAGATAAACTCCAAAAAGAGTTTCATGCACAAGGAGCAGGGTACCGTAGCACAATGGTAATGCTCCTGGGCTAGTAATCCAGTGGCCTGGATTAATGATCTGGAGACATGAGTTCAAATCCTACCATGGCTGCTGTAAATAAAAATCTTTAAAAAAAACTCCAAAAGAGTTTCATGCACAAGGAGAGTGGTGCACAGAGCAGTGCCGTGCAATAAATTTTTAAGCCGGTTCACGGGGTCCCAGGCCACCTGCAATTTCTGCGGTCTGGAAGAGTCCGTGTTCCATGTTTTTATTGAGTGCACGAGGTTGCAGCCCCTGTTTTGTTATTTAAAGGGGCTGCTCCTGAAATTCTGGCTGCACTTCAGTCCCACACTCCTGATCTTCGGGCACCCTGTGCGGAGGGGAGCGGGTAGGTCCGAGGGCCTCCACGTAGGACTGCTCCTGGGCACGGCCAAGGGGGCAATCAGCCGGTCCAGGCAGCGGGCGGTCGAGGGGAGCCGGACTGCCTGCCTCTCTTCCGCGCATACATCCGGTCCAAGGTGTCCTTGGAGATGGAGCACGCGGTGTCCATCAGTACGCTCGCGGCCTTCCGCGAGAGGTGGGCACCGGAGGGACTGGAGTGCATCATCACGCCCGGCAACCAAATTTTAATTTGATTTTATGTTTTTTAAGTTAATTTGTTGTAATTGCCAGTGCTGTTAGTGTCCCCCTCCCCTTTTATAGGGTGCACTTGGAGAAAAAATATGTTTTTGTGCCCAAAACAAAACCCCCAAAAAATACCACAAAAAATAAAAGGGCCTGTAAATGTTTGGTGTTTCCACCAGATCGGGGGGCATGGTTTAATGTTTTTTGTTTGCTCTAAAAAGAGTTTCATGCACAAGGACCCCCAGGTCCCTCTGCACCACAGCATGTTGTAATTTCTCCCCATTCAAATAATATTCCCTTTTACTGTTTTTTTTTCCCAAGGTGGATGGCCTCACACTTTCCGACATTGTATTCCATCTGCCAAACCTTAGCCCATTCGCTTAACCTATCCAAATCTCCTTGCAGCCTGAGTCCTCTACACAATCCGCTTTCCCACTAATCTTAGTGTAATCTGCAAATTTTGTTGCACTACACTCTGTCCCCTCTTCTAGGTCATCGATGTATATTGTAAACAGTTGTGGTCCCAGCACTGATCCCTGTGGCACACCACTAACCACTGATTTCCAACTGGAAAATAACCCATTTATCCCGACTCTCTGCTTTCTGTTCGCCAGACAATTCTCTATCCATGCTAATACATTTCCTTTGACTCCGCGTACCTTTATCTTCTGCAGTAACCTTTTGTGTGGCACCTTATCGAATGCCTTTTGGAAATCTAAATACACCACATCCATCGGTACACCTCTATCCACCATACTCGTTATATCCTCAAAGAATTCCAGTAAGTTAGTTAAACATGATTTCCCTTTCATGAATCCATGCTGCGTCTGCTTGATTGCACAGTTCCTATCTAGATGTCCCGCTATTTCTTCCATAATGGTAGTTTCAAGCATTTTCCCCACTACAGATGTTAAACTAACCGGCCTATAGTTACCTGCCTTTTGCCTGCCCCCTTTTTTAAACAGAGGTGTTACATTAGCTGCTTTCCAATCCGCTGGTACCTCCCCAGAGTCCAGAGAATTTTGGTAGATTATAACGAATGCATCTGCTATAACTTCCGCCATCTCTTTTTTAATACCCTGGGATGCATTTCATCAGGACCAGGGGACTTGTCTACCTTCAGTCCCATTAGCCTGTCCAGCACTACCCCCCTAGTGATAGTGATTGTCTCAAGGTTTTTCCTTCCCACATTCCTGTGGCCTGCAAATTTTGGTATGGTTTTTGTGTCTTCCACTGTGAAGACGGAAGCAAAATAATTGTTTAAGGTCTCAGCCATTTCCACATTTCCCATTATTAAATCCCCCTTTTCATCTTCTAAGGGACCAACATTTACTTTAGTCACACTTTTCCGTTTTATATATCTGTAAAAGCTTTTACTATCTGTTTTTATGTTTTGCGCAAGTTTACCTTCGTAATCTATCTTCCCTTTATTGCTTTTTTAGTCATTCTTTGCTGTTGCTTAAAATTTTCCCAATCCTCTAGTTTCCCACTAACCTTGGCCACCTTATACGCATTGGTCTTTGATTTGATACTTTCCTTGATTTCCTTGGTTATCCACGGCTGGTTATCTCTTCTCTTGCCGCCCTTCTTTTTCACTGGAATATATTTTTGTTGTGCACTATGAAAGAGCTCCTTAAAAGTCCTCCACTGTTCCTCAATTGTGCCACCGTTTAGTTCTTGTTTCCAGTCTACTTTAGCCAACTCTGCCCTCATGCCACTGTAGTCCCCTTTGTTTAAGCATAGTACGCTCGTTTCTGACACAACTTCCTCATCCTCAATCTATTACAAATTCAACCATATTGTGATCACTCATTCCGAGAGGATCTTTTATGAGGAGATCGTTCAATTTTCCTGTCTCATTACACAGGACCAGATCTAAGATAGCTTGCTCCCTTGTAGGTTCTGTTACATACTGTTCTAAGAAACAATCCCGTATGCATTCTATGAATTCCTCCTCCAGGATACCCCGTGCGATTTGATTTGACCAATCGATATGTAGGTTAAAATCCCCCATGACTACTGCCGTTCCTTTTTCACATGCCTCCATTATTCCCTTGATTATTGCCCGCCCCACCATGAAGTTATTATTTGGGGGCCTATAAACTACGCCGACCAGTGACTTTTTCCCCTTACTATCTCTAATCTCCACCCACAATGATTCAACATTTTGTTCATTGGAGCCAATATCATCCCTCACAACTGCCCTGATATCATATTTTATTAACAGAGCTACCCCACCTCCTTTCCCTTCTCGCCTATCTTTCTGAATCGTCAGATACCCCTGTATGTTTAATTCCCAGTCTTGGCCACCTTGCAACCATGTTTCTGTAATGGCCACCAAATCATACCCATTTGTAATGATTTGTGCCGTCAACTCATTTACTTTATTTCGAATGCTGCGTGCCTTTAGGTAGAGTGTTTTCATCCTAGTTTTTAAACCATGATTTTTAGTTTTGACCCCTCCTACAGCCCTTTTATATTCAGTGGCCCTTTTTCTTTCTTGCCTTTGGTTTCTCTGCCCTCCACTTTTACTCATCTCTTTTCTGTCTTTTATTTTTGTCTCTTTTTTTTGTTTCCCTCTGTCTCCCTGTATTGGTTCCCATCCCCCTGCCATATTAGTTAAACTCCTCACCAACAGCACTAGCAAACACTCCCCCTAGGACATTGGTTCCGGTCCTGCCGAAGTGCAGACCGTCCAGTTTGTACTGATCCCACCTCCCCCAGAACCTGTTCCAATACCTGTAACTATAAGTGGCAGATGTCTTGGTGAATTACCCCACTGCACGTAGGACGAGGTGCCTGAATTCTGAATCTCCCCTTTAACCCAGCTCTTAATGCAGGGACAAGGTACAAGTCTGCATGGATCAATGTGTTCAGGATGTATATACTTCTCCCTGTGGAATTATTGCCCCAATAAGAGACGGTGAGCCCATCAACTGCGCATTCCCTTTATATTCGGCTCTCCCAACATCGGGTTCAATGCTGGGCGGTCTAACGTTCAGGTTCCGTCTGTTTTGTGTTTCTCTGAAGCCAGACCCCCTCTATATTGATTCCTTGATCTGAATATCGGCCAACAGCAAACACGCGGCACTATTTGGTGATCTAGACCAATAGATGTTAATGCTTATAACTGCTGCGCTGGAGCTGCGGGTGGATTCACTCTGGAGCATCCACGATGCTGCGAATGACGTGAACAGCACGTTTAGTGAGTTGGTCTTACTGCAGGTAAAGGTTACGCAGCCAGATAGGAAATGGATGACCAACAGGAAGAGCAGTGCAAGGAAGGTAGGGCAGGGGTCCCCTGCAGTCATCCCCCTGCAAAACAGATATACCACTTTTGGTACTGTTGCGGGGGGATCACTTATCAGGGGAGGGCAGCAGCAGCCAAGTTCATAGCACCGTGAGTGGCTCTGCTGCTCAGGAGGGCACGAAAAAAAGTGGGAGAACTATAGTGATAGTGGATTCAATTGTAAGGGGAATAGATTGACGTTTCTGCGGCTGCAACCGAGACTCCAGGATGGTATGTTGCCTCCCTGGTGCAAGGGTCAAGGATGTCTTAGAGTGGGTGCGGGGCATTCTGAAAAGGGAGGGTGAACAGCCAGTTGTCGTGGTGCATATAGGTACCAACGATATAGGTAAAAAACGGGATGAGGTCCTACAAGACAAATTTAGGGAGCTAGGAGCTAAATTTAAAAAGTAGGACCTCAAAAGTAGTAATCTCAGGATTGCCACCAGTGCCATGTGCTAGTCAGAGTAGGAATCGCAGGATAGCTCAGTTGAATACATGGCTCCAGGAGTGGTGCAGAAGAGAGGGATTCAAATTCCTGGGACATTGGAACCAGTTCTGGGGGAGGTGGGACCAGTACAAACTGGACGGTCTGCACCTGGGCAGGACCGGAAACAATGTCTTAGGGGGAGTGTATGCTCGTGCTGTTGGGGAGGAGTTAAACTAATATGGCAGGGGGATGGGAATCTATGCAGGGAGACAGAGGGAAGTAGAATGGGGGCAGAAGCAAAAGATAGAAAGAAGAAAAGTAAAAGTGGAAGGCAGAGAAACCTAAGGCACAAAGCAAAAAGGGACACATTGCAGCAAAATTCTAAAGGGACAAAGTGAGTTAGAAAGACAGGCCTGAACGCTCTGTGCCTCAATGCGAGGAGTATTCGGAATAAGGTGGAAGAATTAACTGCGCAGATAGCAGTTAACGGGTATGATGCAATTGGCATCACGGAGGCATGGCTCCAGGGTGACCAAGGTTGGGAACTCAACATCCAGGGGTATTCAACATTTAGGAAGGATAGACAGAGAGGAAAAGGAGGCGGGGTGGCATTGCTGGTTAAAGAGGAAATTAATGCAACAGTAAGAAAGGACATTAGCTTGGATGATGTGGCATCGGTATAGGTGGAGCTACGGAATACCAAGGGCCAGAAAACGCTAGTGGGAGTTGTGTACAGACCACCAAACAGCATCAAACAAGAAATTAGGGATGCATGCAATAAAGGTACAGCCGTTATCATGGGAGACTTTAATCTACATATTGATTGGGCTAATCAAAATGGTAGCAATGTGGTGGAGGAGCATTTCCTGGAGTGTATGAGGGATGGTTTTCTAGATCAATATGTCGAGGAACCAACTAGGGAGCTGGCCATCCTAGACTGGGTGATGTGTAATGAGAAAGGACTAATTTGCAATCTTGTTGTGCAAGGCCCCTTGGGGAAGAGTGACCATAACATGGTAGAATTCTTTACTAAGATGGAGAGTGACACAGTTAATTCAGAAACTTGGGTCCTGAACTTAAGGAAAGGTAACTTTGATGGTTTGAGGCGTGAATTAGCTAGAATAGACTGGCAAATGATACTTAAAGGGTTGACGGTGGATAGGCAATGGCAAACATTTAAAGATCACATGGATGAACATCAGCAATTGTACATCCCTGTCTGGAGTAAAAATAAAACGGGGAAGTTGGCTCAACCGTGGCTAACAAGGGAAATTAAGAATAGTGTTAATTCCAAGAAAGAGGCAAAAAATTGGCCAGAGAAAGCAGCAAACCTGAGGACTGGGAGACATTTAGGATTCAGCAGAGGAGGACAAAGGGTTTAATTAAGAGGGGGAAAATAGAGTGCGAGAAAAAGCTTGCCGGGAACATAAAACCTTACTGTAAAAGCTTCAATAGATATGTGAAGAGAAAAAGATGAGTGAAGACAAACGTAAGTCCCTTGCAGCCGGATTCAGGTGAATTTATAATGGGGAACAAAGAAATGGCAGCCTAATTGAACAAATTCTTTGGTTCTGAATTCATGAAGGAAGACACAAGTAACCTTCCGGAAGTACTAGGGGACCGAGGGTCTAGTGAGAATGAGGAACTGAAGGATATCCTTATTAGGCGGGAAATTGTGTTAGGGAAATTGATGGGATTGAAGGCCGATAAATCCCCGGGGCCTGATTGCCTGCATCCCAGAATACTTAAGGAAGTGGCCCTAGAAATAGTGGATTCTGGATCAGTTCCTATGCATGAGAGGATAGCAAATGTAACATCACTTTTTAAAAAGGGAGGGAGAGAGAAAGCGGGTAATCATAGACCGGTTAGCCTGACACCAGTAGTGGGGAAAATGTTGGAATCAATTATTAAGGATGAAATAGCAGCGCATTTGGAAAGCAGTGACAGGATCGGTCCAAGTCAGCATGGTTTTCTGAAGGGGAAATCATGCTTGACAAATCTTCTGGAATTTTTTGAGGATGTAACTAGTAGAGTGGAAAAGGAAGAACCAGTGGATGTGGTGTATTTGGACTTCCAAAAGGCTTTTGACAAGGTCCCACACAAGAGATTGGTGTGCAAAATCAAAGCACGTGGTAATGGGGGTAATATACTGACATGGATAGAAAACTGGTTGGCAGACAGGAAGCAGAGAGTCGGGATAAACGGGTCCTTTTCAGAATGGCAGGCAGTAACTAGTGGAGTGCCGCAGGGCTCAATGCTGGGACCCCAAACTCTTTACAATATACATCAATGATTTAGATGAAGGAATTGAGTGTAATATCTCCAAGTTTGCAGATGACACTAAACTGGATGGCTGTGTGAGCTGTGAGGGGACGTTAAGAGGCTGCAGGGTGACTTGGACAGGTTAGGTGAGTGGGCAAATGCATGGCAGATGCAGTATAATGTGGATAAGTGTGAGGTTATCCACTTTGGGGGCAAAAACGTGAAGACAGAATATTATCTGAATGGCGGCAGATTAGGAAAAGGGGAGGTGCAACGAGACCTGGGTGTCATGGTTCATCAGTCATTGAAAGTTGGCATACAGGTACAGCAGGCGGTGAAGGCGGCAAATGGTATGTTTGCCTTCATAGCTAGGGGATTTGAGTATAGGTGCAGGGAGGCTTTACTGCAGTTGTACAGGGCCTTGGTGAAGCCTCACCTGGAATATTGTGTTCAGTTTAGGTCTCCTAATCTGTGGAAGAACGTTCTTGCTATTGAGGGAGTGCAGCGAAGGTTCACCAGACTGATTCCTGGGATGGCTGGACTGACATATGAGGAGAGACTGGATCAACTGGGTCTTTCTACATTGAAGTTTAGAAGGATGAGAGGGGATCTCCTAGAAACATATAAGATTCTGACGGGATGGGACAGGTTAGATGCGGGTAGAATGTTCCCGATATTGGGGAAGTCCAGAACCAGTGGACACAGTCTTAGGATAAGGGGTAGGCCATTTAGGACTGAGATGAGGAGAAACTTCTTCACTCAGTGTTGTTAACCTGTGGAATTCCCTGCCGCAGAGAGTTGTGATGCCAATTCATTGGATATATTCAGAGGGAGTTAGATATGGCCCTTACAGCTAAAGGGATCAAGGGATATGGAGAGAAAGCAGGAAAGGGCTACTGAGGGAATGATCAGCCATGATCTTATTGAATGGTGGTGCAGGCTCGAATGGCCTACTCCTGCACCTATTTTCGATGTTTCTAGAATGTCTGAGACTCCTTTCTGATCAGCAAACTCGCAGCTTAATTGCAGAGATTTAATATTAAATTCGAACTCTGACAACTGAGCTTCGTAGAACAGAAGCAGCTCTTTCACAGATACTGTGGGTGGCTCTGAAAAGAGCCTTTGGGTTATTAGATTAAATCATGTCCGCTTTACTTGCTTTTGGACGTACTGGTGGTTTTCTTGGGCAGCAGCACAGCCTGGATATTAGGCAGCACCCTGCACTGAGCGATGGTCACCTTTCCCAGCAGCTTGTTGAGCTCCTGGTCGTTGCGGATGGCCAGCTGCAGGTGTCTGGGGATGATACGGGTCTGCTTGTCGCGAGCCGAGTTGCTGTCCAGCTCCAGGATTTCAGCGGTCAGATACTCGAGCACAGCAGCCAAGTAGACCGGGGCTCCGCTCGGCATATTTCCCTTCCGCAGGAGCCTGTGAACACGGTCCACAGGGAACTGCAGTCCAGCCTGGGAGGAGCGAGACTTGGCCTTGGCCTGAGCTTTGCCGCCGCCGCTTTCTCCTCTTCCAGACATTTCCACAATCCACAGGTTTAGAGAAAGAATGAGAAACCCCTGCCCCCATCTCCCTTTCTTATACCTTCTGGAGGAATGCAGGGAACGAACTTGTGATTGGTCGCTCTGTGGTAAATTTCATTGGTCACAGTCTGTTTAGCCCACCAATGAAAGTAGGGCGGAAATTACTGTCTCCATATGTCAGAATAATGATTTTTTTAAATTCCGCCAAGAATTTTTAAAATAGCGGATTATTGTAATAAATTCACCATTAGTCAAAGATTTCTGAACATGTTTTAATTCCTTTTGTCTCATTTCATATTTCGCTTGCACATTCCAGGCTGTCGGCGAGTCAGTAGTCCCTCTGAGGTCGGCGAGTCCGGAGTTCGGAGGCCTCAGGTCGATGAGCTGAGTTGGTAAGTAGCTCTCTTTTCTCTCTTTCTTTTTAAGTAGGTCGGGAGTTCGGAGGCCGAGAGGTCGGTGAGGTGAGTTGGTAACTTGCTTTCTCTCTTTCTTTTTAAGTAGATTTTAAACTATATTAGGCTATCTCGAGGGATGGCAGCGCAGCTCAGTCCTGTGGCGTACACATCCTGCACCATGTGGGAAGTTCTGGACACTTCGCGCAGCCTAGACAACCATGTGTGCAGGAGGTGTCTCCAGCTTCAACTGCTCGAGTTCCGCATTTCGGAGCTGGAGCAGTGGGTGGAGTCAATAAGGTGCATCCGCGAGGCTGAGAGCTACGTGGATAACATGTTTCAGGAGGTGGTCATCCCGCAGCTTAAAGGCGTGCAGGTAGAGGGGAAATAGGTGACCACCAGACGTAGTAAGTGAGCTAGGCAGGTAGCACAGGAGTCCCCCTCTAAGTCCATCTCGCTTTCAAATCGATATTCACATCTGAGTATTGGTAAGGACGATGGTGTCTCTCGGGACTGCAGCGAGAGCCATTTCCAAGGCACCACGTCTGGCTCAGCTGCACGGGGGGAGGGACGAAGAACAAAAGAGCCCTACTGATAATGGATTCTATAGTTAGGGGAACAGACAGGCGTTTCTATGGCCCCTAGACGTGACTTGCAAACGGTTTTGTGCCTCCCTGGTGCCAGGGTTAAGGATGTCACAGAGTGGCAGGGCATCCTGGGGGGGCGGGGGAGGGATAAACAGCTGGAGGTCGTTGTCCATATCGGGACCAATGACATAGGTAAAATGAGGGATGAGGTCCTACAAGAAGAATTCTGGGAGCTAGGAAGAAAATTAAAGGGTAGGACCTCAAAGGTAGTAATCTCCGGGTTACTACCGGTGCCACGTGCTAATGAGTATAAGAATAGAAGGATAGAGAACACGTGGCTGGAAAGTTGGTGTAGGAGGGAGGGCTTTAAATTCTTGAGGCATTGGGACCGCTTCTGGGGGAGATGGGACCTGTACAAACCGGACAGGTTGCACCTCAACAGCGCCGGGACCAATATCCTCGCGGGGAGTTTTGCTCGTGCTGTTAAGGAGAGTTTAAACTGGCTTGGCAGGGGGATGGGAACCTGAGAACAAATTCAGAAGGGAAGGAAGTAAAGCGGAAATTGGATAGCAAGAATCTAGAAAGCGAATCTGTAAGACAGAGGAAACGGGGCTTAGTATGTAGTAAACAAGGAGGTCTTCCTGTGCTGAATGGTATATACTTTAATGCAAGGTGTATAGCGAATAAGGCGGATGAGCTAAGAGCACAGGTAAACACTTCGGAGTATGACATTATAACCATTACAGAAACATGGCTGAAAGAGGGGCAGATCAATATTCCTGGCTACAGGATTTTTAGACAAGATAGAGAGGGGGGTAAAAAGGGAGGGGCGGGGGAATTGTGGTACTGATTAAAGAAACTATTACAGCGGTGTGGAGGGATGATATCTTCGAGGGATCATCAAATGAGGCCATATGGGTCGAATTGAAAAATAAAAAAGGAGCAATCACACTGCTGGACGTGTAAACCTCTTCTCAATCTTCCTCGCTGCCATGCTCCATCTCACAGTTGGAGTGGAACTAAACTACAGAACCAGTGGGAAGCAGTTCAACCTTTGCCATCTCCAGACCAGTTCCAAGACCACCCAACCTCTGTCATCCAGCTATAGTACGCGGACGATGCCTGCGTCTGTGCACACACAGAGGCTGAACTCCAGGACATAGTCGATGTCTTTACCAAGGCATATGAAAGCATGGGCCTTACGCTAAATGTTAGTAAGACAAAGGTCCTCCACCAACCTGTCCTCGCCGCACAGCACTGCCCCCCCGCAGACATCAAGATCCACGGCGTCGCCCTGGACAACGTGGACCACTTCCCCTATCTCGAGTGCCTCCTATCAACAAGAGCAGGCATCGACGATGAAATCTAACACCGTCTCCAGTGCAACCTTCGGCTGCCTGAGGGAAAGAGTGTTTGAAGACCAGTCCCTCAAAACTGTCACCAAGCTGATGGTCTACAGGGCCGCAGTAATACCCGTCCTGTATGGCTCGGAGACGTGGACCATGTACAGTAGACACCTCATATTGCTGGAGAAATACCCCCAACGATGTCTCCGCAAGATTCTGCATATCCCCTGGGAGGACAGATGCACAAATGTTAGCGTCCTCGTCCAGGCCAACATCCCCAGCATTGAAGCACTGACCACACTTGATCAGCTCCGCTGGGCAGGCCACGTAGTTCGCATGCCGGCCACGTAGTTCGCATGCCAGACACGAGATCCCAAAGCAAGCACTGTACTCGGAACCCGTCCATGGCAAACGAGCCAAAGGCGGGCAGAGGAAACGTTACAAGGACATCCTCAAAGCCTCCCTGACAAAGTGCGACATCCCCACTGACACCTGGGAGTCCCTGGGCATAGACCACCCTAAGTGGAGGAAATGCATTCGGGAGGGCGCTGAGCTCCTCGAGTATCGCCACCGAGTGCATGCAGAAATCAAGCACAGGCAGTGGAAGGAGCATGCGGCAAACCAGACTCCCTGCCCACCCTTTCCCTCAATGACTATCTGTCCCACCTGTGACAGAGACTGTGGTTCTCCTATTGGACTGTACAGCCACCTAAGAACTCATGCTAAGAGTAGAAGCAAGTCTTCCTCGATTACGAGGGACTGCCTATGATGAGGATGATTATAGACCCCCACACAGTAGAAGGGAGATGGAGGAGCAATTATGTAAGCAAATTGCTGTGAAGTCCAAAAGCCATATATTTGTAATAGGGGATTTTAACTATCCAAATATTGATTGGGACAAATTTAGTGTGAAGGTTATAGAGCGTGCGGAATTCTTGAAATGCATTCGAGAACTTATTTAGTCAGTATGTAACGAGCCCAACACGACAGGGGGCGGTCTTAGATTTAGTTTTGGGGATTGAAGCTGGGCAGGTTGAAGGGGTATTACAGGGAGAGCACTTGGGTGCCAGTGACCATAATTCAGTCAGATTCAAGTTGGTTATAGATAAGGACAAGAATTGGCCTGGAATAAAAGTTCCGAATTGGGGAAAAGCTAATTTTGCTATGTTAAGGAGTGATTTGGCCATAGTGGACTGGAAACAGCTACTTGTGGGTAAATCAGTGTCGGAACAGTGGGAAGCATTCAAGGAAGAGATCTGGAAGGCTCAGGCCAAACATATGCCCTTAAAGAAAAAGGCTGGGAAAAATAATTCTAGAGCCCCCTGGATGGCTGGGGACTTGCAGGGGAGGATTAAGAAAAAAGAGACGCTGATAACATATACCAACGGCTAAATACTATAGAATGTTTAGAGGAATATAAAAAGTTAAGAGGCAAAATTAAAAAGGATATTAGGAATGCTAAGTGAGAGCACGAGAAATTCTTAGCCAGTAAAATTATGGAAAACTCTAAGATGTTCTATAAATATATTAAGAATAAGAGGGTTACTAAAGAAAGGGTAGGGCCTATTAGAGACCATGAGGGCAATCTTTGTGGAGGCGTAAGATGTTGATAGGGTTCTTAACGAATACATTGCATCTGTTTTCACAAAGGAAAGGGGCAATGCAGATACTGCTATTGAGGAGGAGTGTGATATTCTGGATGAAATGAATATAGTGAGAGAGGAAGTACTAAGGGGTTCAGTAGCTTTGAAAGTAGATGAGTCCCCAGGACGGATGAAATGCATCCCAGGTTGTTGAGCGAAGTAAAAAAGGAAATAGCAGAGGCCTTGACCATCATTTTCCAGTCCTCTTTGGATTTGGGCATGGTGCCGGAGGATTGGAGGACTGCTAATGCAGTACTCTTGTTTAAGAAGGGAGAAAGGGATAGGCCGAGTAATTACAGGCCTGTCAGCCTAACCTCAGTGGTGGGAAAATTATTGGAAAAAAATTCTGAAAGACAGGCGAGATCTGCATGTGGAAAGGCAAGGATTAATTAGGGACAATCAGCACGGATTTGTTAAGGGAAGATAGTGTTTGACTAACCTGATTGAATTTTTTGAGGTGGTAACCAAGAGGGTCGATGAGGGTAGTGCGTATGATGTAGTATATATGACCTTTAGCGAGGCTTTTGATAAGGTCCCACATGGTAGACTGGTCATGAAGGTTAAAGCCCATGGGATACAGGGCAAGGATCCAAAATTGGCTTGGAGGCAGAAGTAAAAGGTAATGGTTGATGGATGTTTTTGTGACTGGAAGAATGTTTCAAGTGGGGTTCCACAGGGCTTAGTACTTGCTTTTTGTGGTATATATCAACAACTTAGATTTGAATATAGGGAGTATGATTAAGAAGTTTGCAGACGACACTAAAATTGGCTATGTGGTTGATAATGAAGAGGAAAATCATGGGCTGCAGGAGGATATCAATCTACTGGTCAGGTGGGCAAAGCAGTGGCAAATGAAATTTAATTCAGAGAAGTGTGAGGTGATGCACTTTGAGAGAGCTAATATGAAAAGGGTATACACATTAAGCAGTCGGCCACTTAATAATGTAGATGAACAAAGGAACCTTGTCCACAGATCCCTGAAAGTGGCAGGCCAAGTGGCTAAGATGCTTAAGAAGGCATACGGAATGCTTGCCTTTATTGGCCGAGGCATAGAATAAAAGAGCAGGGAGGTTATGCTTAAATTGTATAATACTTTGGTTAGGCCACAGCTGGAGTACTGCGTGCAGTTCTGGTTGCTGTATTATAGGAAGGACGTGATTGCACTAGAGAGGGTGCAGAGGAGATTTGCTAGAATGCTGCCTGGAATGGCGAAACATAGAAAATAGGTGCAGGAGTAGGCCATTCAGTCCTTCGAGCCTGCACCACCTTTCAATATGATCATGGCTGATCATTTTTGCAACTTTAGTACCCCTTTCTTTCTTTCTCTCCACACCCCTTGATCCCTTTAGCTATAAGGGCCGCATCTAACTCCGTTTTAAATATATCTAACGAACTGGCCTCAACTACTTTCTATGGTAAAGAATTCTACAGGTTCACAATTCTGAGTTAAGAAGCTTCTTCTCATCTCAGTCCTAAATGGCTTACCCCTTACCCTTAGACTGTGACCCCTGGTTCTGGACTTCCCCAACATCAGGAACATTCTTCCTGCATCTAACCTGTCCAATCCCGTCAGAATTTTATATGTTTCTATGAGATCCCCTCCCATTCTTTTAAATTCCAGTGAATATAAGCCTAGTCGATCCAGCCTTGGTGAACCTTCGCTGCATTCCCTCCATAGCAAGAATGTTCTTCCTCAGATTAGGAGACCAAAACTGTACACACTATTTAAGATGTGGCCTCACCAAGGCCCTGCGCAACTGCAGTAAGACCTCCCTGCTCCTATACTCAAATCCTCTCGCTATGAAGGCCAACATGCCATTTGCCTTCTTCACCGCCTGCTGCACCTGCATGCCAACTTTCAATGACTGGAGTACGACAAGAAGCTTGCAGGGAACATTAAGAAGGATTGCAAAAGTTTCTATAGATATGTAAAGAGAAAAAGGTTACTAAAGACAAACGTAGGTCCCCTGCAGTCAGAATCAGGGTAAGTCATAACGGGGAACAAAGAAATGGCAGACCAATTGAACAAGTACTTTGGTTCGGTATTCACTAAGGAGGACACAAACAACCTTCCAGATATAAAAGGGGTCAGAGGTCTAGTAAGCAGGAGGAACTGAGGGAAATCCTTATTAGTCAGGAAATTGTGTTGGGAAAATTGATGGGATTGAAGGCCGATAAATCCCCAGGGCCTGATGGACGGCATCCCAGAGTACTTAAGGAAGGTGGCCTTGGAAATAGCGGATGCATTGACAGTCATTTTCCAACATTCCATTGACTCTGGATCAGTTCCTATCGAGTGGAGGGTAGTCAATGTAACCCCACTTTTTAAAAAAGGAGGGAGAGAGAAAATGGGGAATTATAGACCGGTCAGCCTGACCTCAGTAGTGGGTAAAATGATGGAATCAATTATTAAGGATGACATAGCAGCACATTTGGAAAGAGGTGACATGATAGGTCCAAGTCAGCATGGATTTGTGAAAGGGAAATCATGCTTGACAAATCTTCTGGAATTTTTTGAGGATGTTTCCAGTAGAGTGGACAAGGGAGAACCAGTTGATGTGGTATATTTGGACTTTCAGAAGGCTTTCGACAAGGTCCCACACAAGAGATTAATGTGCAAAGTTAAAGCACATAGGATTGGGGGTAGTGTGCTGACATGGATTGAGAACTGGTTGTCAGACAGGAAGCAAAGAGTAGGAGTAAATGGGTACTTTTCAGAATGGCAGGCAGTGACTAGTGGGGTACCGCAAGGTTCTTTGCTGGGACCCCAGCTGTTTACACTGTACATTAATGATTTAGACGAGGGGATTAAATGTAGTATCTCCAAATTTGCGGATGACACTAAGTTGGGTGGCAGTGTGAGCTGCGAGGAGGATGCTTTGAGGCTGCAGAGTGACTTGGATAGGTTAGGTGAGTGGGCAAATGCATGGCAGATGACGTATAATGTGGATACATGTGAGGTTATCCACTTTGGTGGTAAAAACAGAGAGACAGACTATTATCTGAATGGTGACAGATTAGGAAAAGGGGAGGTGCAACGAGACCTGGGTGTCATGGTACATCAGTCATTGAAGGTTGGCATGCAGGTACAGCAGGCGGTTAAGAAAGCAAATGGCATGTTGGCCTTCATAGCGAGGGGATTTGAGTACAGGGGCAGGGAGGTGTTGCTACAGAGCCTTGGTGAGGCCACACCTGGAGTATTGTTTACAGTTTTGGTCTCCTAACTTGAGGAAGGACATTCTTGCTATTGAGGGAGTGCAGCGAAGGTTCATCAGACTGATTCCCGGGATGGCGGGACTGACCTATCAAGAAAGACTGGATCAACTGGGCTTGTATTCACTGGAGTTCAGAAGAATGAGAGGGGACCTCATAGAATCGTTTAAAATTCTGATGGGTTAGATGCAGGAAGAATGTTCCCAATGTTAGGGAAGTTCAGAACCAGGGGTCACAGTCTAAGGATAAGGGTTTTGCCATTTAGGACCGAGATGAGGAGAAACTTCTTCACCCAGAGAGTGGTGAACCTGTGGAATTCTCTACCACAGAAAGTTTTTGAGGCCAATTCACTAAATATATTCAAAAAGGAGTTAGATGAAGTCCTTACTACTAGGGGGATCAAGGGGTATGGCGAGAAAGCAGGAATGGGTTACTGAAGTTGCATGTTCAGCCATGAACTCATTGAATGGCGATACAGGCTAGAAGGGCCGAATGGCCTACTTCTGCACCTATTTTCTATATTTCTATGACACCCAGGTCTCATTGCACCTCCCCTTTTCCTAATCTGTCACCATTCAGATAATATTCTGCCTTCCTAATTTTGCCACCAAAGTGGATAACCTTACTTATATCCCTGTCCAAGTCACTCTGTAGCCTCTTAGCATCCTCCTCATGGCTCACACTGCCACCCAGCTTAGTGTCATCTGAAAACTTGGAGATATTACATTCAATTCCTTCATCTAAATCATGAATGTATATTGTAAATAGCTGGGGTCCCAGCACTGAACCTTGCCACTGCCTGTCCTTCTGAAAAGGACCCGTTTATTCCTACTCTTTGCTTTCTGTCTGCCAACCAGTTCTCTATCCACATCAATACATTACCCCCAATACCATGTGCTTTAATTTTGCACACTAATCTCTTGTGTGGGACCTTGTCAAAAGCCTTTTGAAAGTCCAAATACACCACATCCTCCAAAATCTTAATTATGAGGACAGATTGGATAGGTTAGGTTTGTTCTCATTGAAACAGAGGAGGTTGAGAGGAGACCTCATTGAGGTATACAAAATGTTGAGGGGACTGAACATCGTGGATAGTAAGGGTCTATTTCCATTGGTGGAGGGGTCTATTATGAGAGGGCATAGTGTTAAGGTGGTAGGTGGAAGGTTCAGAGGGGATTTGAGGGGGAGCTTCTTTACGCAGAGGGTTGTAGGGATCTGGAACTCACTGCCTGGAAGAGTGGTGGAAGCAGAAACACTCACCACTTTTAAGAGATGGTTGGATGAGCACTTAATGTGCAGTAACCTGCAGAGTTATGGACCAAGAGCTGGTAATTTGGATTAGAGTGGATGACCTTTTGTTGGACGGCGCAGATATAATGGGAATAGAATACGGCCAGGATGATCTCCTGGACTAGTTTCGATCGCCTGGATGGGTTAGAGAGGAATTTTCCCAGATTTATACTCCCTGAATTGGCCTGGGTTTTTATCTGGTTTTTGCCTCTCCCAGGAGATCACATGGCTCCGGTTGGGGTGGAGTGTAGAATGTTTGTGTAAGGGGTGTCGCAGTTGTGTGAGGTGGACTGGTTGGGCTGGGTGCTCTTTGTCTTTTCGTCCTTGTTCATTGTTCATAGGTTTATATGTAACCATCAGGGCTGCTGACCAAGGGCCGTGCGGCTCTTTGTCGGCTGGCTCGGACATGATGGGCCAAGGTGGCCTCCTTCTGCGCTGTCGATTTCTATGTTCTATGTTGCAATGAGGATTAAATTCGGGTTCTATTTCAAACTGTCTTTAATGGGCGGGACTCAATCCCCACTGATTCTGTAATGGGACACATTCCAGCTCAATCAATGTAAAACTGGGGATTCATAGATTATCGATCGATCCCCCCGCAAAAGCGGGAGTGAGACCAGAACTGGGAGTCCTGTGAAAAGAGAAGAGGGACAGTGTGTTCAAACTGCCCCGGTTCTGGTCTCTAAGAACTCCAATTCAGGGTTGTTACACTGTGGGGAATGTCGGGTTAATAAACGGACTGACCCGCAACAAGAATTAAAAAATAAATTGAAAAGTGCTTGTGAGAGAGAATGTGTGACTGAAATCAGAGTCTCAGCCCCGAAACAAACTCTTAATTTGGCAGTTGACATAAACGAACGGGCTGAAAGCAAAGGGAAAGAGCCACCAGGGACCGTGTTTGTAGTTTGTCAGGGCGGAAAATTCCGGAGATGCTAAGGTCGAACTGGACAGTGAAGCTGCTTGTCTGATAATTCCACGGACTCTGGATCAGTTCCTATGTATTGGAGGGTATCTAATGTAACCCCACTTTTTAAAAAAAGGGGGGAGAGAGAAAACAGTGAATTATAGACCGGTTAGCCTGACATTGGTAGTGGGGAAAATGCTGGAATCAATTATTAAAGATGTAATAGCGCATTTGGAAAGCAGTGACAGGATCGGTCCAAGTCAGCATGGATTTATGAAAGTCAGCATGCTTGACAAATCTAGAATTTTTTGAGGATGTAACCAGTAGAGTGGACAAGGGAGAACCAGTGGATGTGGTGTATTTGAACTTTCAAAAGGCTTTTGACAAGGTCCCACGAAAGAGATTAGTGTGCAAAATTAAGGCACATGGGATTGTGGGTAATGTATTGACGTGGATAGAGAACTGGTTGGCAGACGGGAAGCGAAGAGTGGGAATAAACGGGTCCTTTTCAGAATGGCAGGCAGTGACTAGTGAGGTATCGCAAGGTTCAGTGCTGGGACCCCAGCTATTTAGAATATATTAGTGATTTAGACGAAGGAGTTGAATGTAATATCTCCAAGTTTGCAGATGACACTAAGCTGGGTGGCAGTGTGAGCTGTGAGGAGGATGCTAAGAGACTGCAGGGTGAATTGGACAGGTTAGGTGAGTGGGCAAATGCATGGCAGTTGCAGTATAATGTGGATAAGTGTGAGGTTCCAAAAACCGGAAGGCAGATTATTATCTGAATGGTGATAGGTTAGTAAAAGGGGAGGTGCAACGAGACCTGGTGTCATGGTACATGAGTCATTGAAAGTTGGCATGCAGGTACAGCAGGCAGTGAAGAAGGCAAATGGCATGTTGGCCTTCATAGCGAGAGGATTTGAGTATAGGAGCAGGGAGGTCTTGCTGCAGTTGTACAGGGCCTTGGTGAGACCACACCTTGAGTATTGTGTGCAGTTTTGGTCTCCTAATCTGAGGAAGGACATTCTTGCTATTGAGGGAGTGCAGCGAAGGTTCACCAGACTGATTCCCAGGATGGCATATATGAAAGACTGGATCGACTAGGCTTATATTCACTGGAATTTAGAAGAATGAGAGGGGATCTCATAGAAGCATGTAAAACTCTGACACAATTGGACAGGATTAGATGCAGGAAGAATGTTCCCGGTGTTGGGGAAGTCAAGAACCAGGGGTCACAGTCTAAGGATAAGGGGTAAGCCATATAGGACCGAGACGAGGAGAAACTTTTTCGCCCAGAGAATTGTGAACCTGTGGAATTCTCTACCACAGAAAATTGTTGAGTCCAGTTCATTGATTGACATATTCAAAAGGGAGTTAGATGTGACCCTTACGGCTAAAGGGATTAGGGGGTATGGAGAGAAGGCGGGAGTGGGGTACTGAAGTTGCATGATCAGCCATGATCATATTGAATGGTGGTGCAGGCATGAAGGACCGAATGGCCTACTCCTGCACCTATTTTCTATGTTTCTAAAACTAAATCTACAGCTGGAACTGCAAAGGTTCTCACACTTGCTCAGGAAATAATTAGTGATTTGAGTCCAAAGGGTGATACGTTTATGCAGCTCTTTCAAAGAGGTTGTGGGTGGCTCTTAAAAGAGCCATTGTGTTTGGGGTTTGTTCTCTCAGGACAACGTGCAGTTTTACTTGGAGCTGGTGTACTTGGTCACCGCCTTTGTCCCTTCCGAAATGGCGTGCTTGGCCAGCTCCCCGGGCAGCAGCAGGCGCATGGCGGTCTGGATCTCCCTTGTGCGGCGCTTGTTGTTATGGGCTTGGCGGGAAGCCTCACCCGCGATGCGCTCGAAAATATCATTCACAAACGAGTTCATGATGCTCATGGCCTTGGAGGAGATGCCGGTGTCGGGGTGAACCTGCTTCATCACTTTGTAGATGCAGATGGAGTAACTCTCCTTCTTTGACTTTCTGCGCTTCCTTCCGCTCTTCGGTGGTGTTTTCTTGATTACTTTCTTGACGGTAACTGTTTACTTTTCTTCAGCTATCGTCCTATTCAGTGAGGCGCAGGTTTGAGGAAACTCTGCTCCGAGCCAGCATTATATGGGCAGCCCCACACTCCGCCCACAGCCCTATGCTAATGAGGGATCGGTGAAGTCCATGATTCTGATTGAACCATTAGTTCATTAGCTGCCTTGTCAATATCCATTGGATATTGGATGTTTAAAGAGACCAATCACGTTGCTCGCCAAAATCACAAATTCTTGATGAGGTCATCAGTTACAACATCTCCTGATTTATACTCTGTTCTTTGTGTTTCTAATCTACTAACAGACAAAAAATCTTAGGTGGAAAGTTCATTAATGTTTTAATATATATTCAATAATGTGAACAGCAAACTCGCTGCTCTGTTTGTCGATCTAGATTTCTACATGTTCAACAGACATTGACCTGTTTATAACTGAGATCGACTGAGTGTCAGGAAACTCCCAGCTTATCAACTGTAGGGATTTAATATTAAGTAAAGAAATAGAGACTTGGATTTATAAGAACATAAGAACTAGGAACAGGAGTAGGCCATACGGCTCCTCAAGCCTGCTCCGTCATTCAATAAGATCATGGCTGATCTGATCATGGACTCAGCTCCACTTCCCCGCCTGTTCCCCATAACCCCTTATCCCCTTATCGTTTAAGAAACAGTCTATTTCTGTCTTAAGTCCTGGCTTCCACAGCTCTCTGAGGCAGAGAATTCCACAGATTTACAACCCTCAGAGAAGAAATTTCTCCTCATCTCAGTTTTAAATGGGCAGCCCCTTATTCAAAGATCATGCCCTCTAGTTCTAGTCTCCCCCATCAGTGGAAACATCCTCTCTGCATCCACCTTCTCAATCCCCCTCATAATCTTGTACGTCTTGATAAGATCACCTCTCATTCTTCTGAATTCCAATGAGTAGAGGCCCAACCAATCAACCTTTCCTCATAAGTCAACCTCCTCATCCCCGGAATCAATCTAGTGAACCTTCTCTCAACTGCCTCCAAAGCAAGTATGTCCTTTCGTAAATATGGAAACCAAAACTGCATGCAGTATTTCAGGTGTGGCCTCACCAAATACCCTGTACAACTTCCCTACTTTTATACTCCATCCCCTTTGCAATAAAGGCCAAGATTCCATTGGCCTTCCTGTTCACTTGCTGTACTTGTATACTAACCTTTTGTGTTTCATGCACAAGTACCCCCAGGTTCCGCTGTACTGCAGCACTTTGCAATCTTTCTCCATTTAAATAAAAACTTGCTCTTTGAATCTTGTCCATTTTACTTGTTCTTGCTGAGCCCAGCATTGGATTTCTTTGTCAGTAGCACCATCTGGATTTTTGGCTGTTCGGCCATGATCCTATTGAATTGTGGAGCAGAATTTCCAGAAGGCATTCGATAAGGTGCCACATAAGAGGCTGCACAAGATAAATGCTCACGGGGTTTGGGTAACATATTAGCATGGATAGATGATTGGCTAACTCACCCAAAACAGAGAGTCTGGATAAATGGGTAATTTTCCGGTTGGCAAACAGTAACTAGTGGGGTGCCGCAGGGATCGGTCCTGGGGCCTGAACTATTTACAATCTATATTAATGACTTGGATGAAGGGACCGAGTGTAATGTAGCCAAGTTTGCTGATGATACAAAGATGGGTGAAAAAGCAAATTGTGAGGAGGACACAAGAAATTTGCAAAGGAATATAGACAGGCTAAGTGAGTGGGCAAAATTTTTGGCAAATGGAGTATAATGTGGGAAAATATGAGGTTATCCACTTTGGCAGAAAAAGTAGTAAAGCAAATTATTATTTAAATGGAGAAAAATTGCAAAATGCTGCAGTACAGAGGAACCTGGGGGTCCTTGAGCATGAAACATAAAAGGTTAGTATGCAGATACAGCAAGTGATCAGGAAGGTAAATGGAATGTTGGCCTTTATTGCAAGGGGGATGGAGTATAAAATCAGAGAAGTCCTGCTACAACTGTACAGGGTATTGGTGAGGCCACAGCTAGAGTACTGCATGCAGTTTTGGTTTCCATATTTAAGGAAGGATATACTTGCTTTGGAGGCAGTTCAGAGAAGGTTTACGAGGTTGATTGCGGAGATGAGGGGATTGACTTATGAAGATAGGTTGAGTAGGTTGGGTGTGTACCCATTGGAGTTCAGAAGGATGAGAGGTGATTTTATCGAAACATATAAGGTAATGAGGGGGTCTCGACAAGGTGGATGCAGAGAGGATATTTCCACTCATAGAGGAAACTAGAACTAGGGAACATAGTGTCAGAATAAAGGCCGCCCATTTAAAACAGATGAGGAGGAATTTCCTCTCTCGGAGGGTTATAAATCTGTGGAATTCTCTGCCCTAGAGAGTTGTGGAGGCTGGGTCATTGAATATATTTAAGGTGGAGATGGACAGATTTTTGAGCGATAAGGGAGTAAACGGTTATGGGGAGCGGGCAGGAAGTGGAGCTGAGTCCATGATCAGATCAGTCATGATCTTATTGAACGGCGGAGCAAGGCTCGAGGGACCAAATGGCCGACTCCTGCTCCAAATTCTTATGTTCTCATGTTCTAGGCTTTGAGCTGATAGAGCAGCCCCTTGTGCGGCACCATACCACAAACTTATAGGAAGTCGGGACAGGGGAGAGTGAGGGGGTTCTGGTTCAGTCTGGGACAGGGGAGGGTGAGGGGGGGGGTCTGGTTCTGGGTCAGTCTGGGACCAGGACAATTGAGGGAAGTGTTGTCTGCTCCAGTCCTGTACAGTGCCCGGTAAGTGGGGCATGTTTCCTGAGTGTGTGCTGGGAATTGAAGACGATTGCTCTGTATTTCTGCACCTAGCCAGAGTCAGCATCTTCAGGGGAGGAGAGCTGCTGTGGGTAAATGTAACTCCCTGCAGCTCACAGTGACAGTGGAGCTAACATGGGGGGTCTGGGGGGCAGACGGATCGCTCCCCCCGTGCGGAGACCCAGTGACCCAGTGTCCCAGGTCTGTGGGCCAAAGCTCTGGGGTCTGGGGGCTTCTCCAGGATCCGTGAGGTCCCACGTGGTCTCTGTGACTTCTCGGGCTGTTTGGGGAAGTTCCCTTTCTCTCTGCGGACCCTCCAGCAGTGACTCCCCCAGAGACAAGGCAGTTCGTGCATCCCCTATAGTATGCAGTATGTTCAGTGTCTGACCCTGAGCTGCCCCAGGGAGGGGGCAGTGTGTGATGTTCCTGAGCTGCCTAAGGGAGGGGGCAGTGTGTGATGCCCCTGTGGGGTGCCGTAAGTTCAGAGTCTGACCCTGAGCTACCCTCATTCTTCCTGTTCCGGGGGCAGTCACGCTCCAATCAGTCCGAATTAATTGTAGGGACAGCGTCATCTACTGGGCACCAGCGGTATTTCAAAGTACATCATGTCCCAGAGAAATCCAAAACCAACCTGCAGATTCAATTCATTTTATCATCAATTATTTAACAAACTTTAGCTCCATTTGTTGCAGCTTTCAGTATTTGAATAAAACCATTCTGATATTTTGTATCTGTCTTCACAGTAGAAGATACTAAATACATCGCAATAATAGATAACCTAGGGGCTCTCGGGAAGGGGGAATTAAAGAAAAAGTATTCAGTAAAATAATGTGACCAAAGGTGGACATTGCCCTGGACCTGATGGCCTGCATCCGAGGGTCTTAAAAGAAGTAGCTGCAGAGATAGTGGATGCATTGGTTGAGATGTACCAAAACTCCTTGGATTGTGGAGAGATCACAGCTGTTTGGAAAACCACAAATGTTACATCCCTATTTAAAAAAGGAAGGAGACAGAAAAGAGGAAACTATAGAGTAGTTAGCCTAACATCTGTTGGGAAAAAGCTGGAGTCCATTATTAAGGAAGCAGTAGTGGGACATTTGGAAAAGAATAATACAGAGAAGCAAAGTCAGCATGGTTTTATGAAAGGGAAATCATGTTTGACAAATTTTCTGGAGTTCTTTGAGGATGTAACGAGCAGAGTGGATAAGGGGGAACCAGTAGATGTTGTGTATTTGGATTTCCTGAAGGCATTCGATAAGGTGCCACACAACAGCTGACTGCACAAGATAAAAGCTTACGGGGTTAGGGGTAACATATTAGCATGGATAGAGGGTGGGTTTTGGGGTAAAAGGAACACTTCTCTTCCTCGTGATGGACTCCCTGATATAAGGAGTCGACACCTGTCCTCTGTATAGCAACCACGGATTCATTCAGACGAAAACTTCGGTTCACCGGTTTTATTATTATCCGAACATGCTCGGGAAATATTCCGATAAACACTTCAAAGTACAAGAGGTTTCAATTACAATTATACAGTTTTTTGAGGGGTGCTACCCTCCTACAAAACCATTGATTGGTCTACTGCTATCAGCAGAGTTACATTGATTTGTTGACTCTTATCAGACTAGCTCAAAGTGGTTCGTTCCTACCTGTCCATTTCTCATCACATGTCAATCATGTTGTTCAGTGATATGAACTTTGCCATAGTCCCTATTACGTGTGAAGTAACTCTCTTCCAAAATACTGGCTTCCTTATCTCTTCCCGAGGGAACTAGTCTAATACAGTTTTTCATGAGAATCAGATACTGTTTACAGTCTATGTTCCAGACTGTTGCCCTTGGTGGATTTGCTTATTCAGAATGTAAATCTATACTAAGGTTCACACCACGGATGGTTCATTACCCATCAGGCTTCACTATTCCCTTCTTACTAGCCCAATGTAAGCGAGTGTATAAGTGTGTTTACATACATTAGTGGGTTATACATAACTGGTCAATATTACAATCCATACCATAAGACAGAGGAACTCCTGATTCCTCAGAACCTCCTAATACTGATAAGCCCTCTTAATCTGGACCATTTTATATATCAAATCAATTCACTATCTTCAGTATCTCCATTCTAGTGACCATTTTTTATCCCCTTTAAATCCCCACTAATGGCCCTTGGCTATATGCCCAATATAAGCCATTTCCCAATTACTTCCCCATGGGTGAGCTTCCAGGGTTGGCCTTTCGCTTGGGCAGCGCTACTTTCTGAACTGCAGGACCCACCTGTTTTCTCATCAAGGTTATACTAGTTAAGTCCTTTCTGCCGGACTGTCTATATTCCCTTTATTTAATGTTTTAACTATTGTACGGGCTGGGGCCTGCCTCTTACATAAGTCACACTTTTTTCAGGCTAACAATAGTAATATGACCAAGATGATCCCTTTGACTACAACCAGTACATGTGAAACTATCCGTATACACGGATGCACTTGCACATTGGTCCAGCATTCCATTTTCTCAGTCTTCGAATTCTGCCCTGCCTCGGCTATCCTCTGTTTCCTCTATCTTTCCTCCACCTGGGGTCTTCTCTATCTTGTCGAATTCTGCCCCACCTGGAGTATCCTCTGTTTCTTCTATTCAATCGAGTTTATTCCTCATTCAGTTTGAGTATCGGTTTTCCTTGCGGTCCGATGGCCTTCTCATACCCTTCTGAGATATTGTCTATCATTGTCCCATTGATGGTTTCTTCTTTCAGTTCAGAGTTTATAATGTATCCATTTATGTGTGTTTTGTCAAGCGTGGTATAGCAGAAGTCAGTATTCATGGCGCATGAGGTATTTATGACCGTCATCTCAATCGCCGTGATGCTCACACACCATTCCCCATTTCCTCGTGGAGCAGCGGGAAACATAGAAGCATAGAAAATAGGTGCAGGAGCAGGCTATTCGGCCCTTCGAGCCTGCACCACTAAGCAACTTCAGTACCCCACTCCTGCCTTCTCTCCATATCCCCTGATCCCTTTAGCAATAAGGGCCACATCTAACTCTCTTTTGAATATATCGAACGAACTGGACTCAACAACTTTCTTCGGTAGAGAATTCCACAGGTTTGCTATTCTCTGGGTGAAAAAGTTTCTCCTCATCTCGGTCTTAGATGGCTTACCCCTTATCCTTAGACAGTGACCCCTGTTCTGGACTTCCCCAACATCGGGAACATTTTTCCGGCATCTAACCTGTCCAATCCCGTCAGAATTTTATATGCTTCTATGAGATCCCCCCTCATTCTTCTAAATTCCAGTGAATATAAGCCTAGTCGATCCAGTCTTTCTTTATATATCAGTCCTGCCATCCCAGGAATCAGTCTGGTGAACCTTCGCTGCATTCCCTTCATAGCAAGAATGTCCTTTCTCCGATTAGGAGACCAAAACTGCACACAATACTCAAGGTGTGGTCTCATCAAGGCCCTGTATAGCTGCAGTAACACCTCCCTGTTCCTATACTCCCTAATCCTCTTGCTATGAAGGTCAACATGCCATTTGCTTTCTTCACTGCCTGCTGTACCTGCATGCCTACTTTCAATGACTGATGTACCATCACACCCAGGTTTCGTTGCACCTCCCCTTTTACTAATTTGTCACCATTCAGATAATAATCTGCTTTCCTGTTTTTTCCACCAAAGTGAATAATCTCACATTTATCCACATTATACTGCATCTGCCATGCATTTGCCCACTCACCTAACCTGTCCAATCACCCTGCAGCCTCTTAGCATCCTCCTTACAGCTCACACTGCCACCCAGCTTAGTGTCATCTGCAAACTCGAAGAAATTACATTCAATTCCTTCGCCGAAATCATTAATAGATATTGTAAATAGCTGGGGTCCCAGCACTAAACCTTCCGGTACCCCACTAGTCACTGCCTGCCATTCTGAAAAGGACCGGCTTATTCCCACTCTTTGCTTCCTGTCTGCCAACCAGTTCTCTATCCACGTCAATACATTACCCCCAATGCCATGTGCCTTAATTTTGCACATTAAACAGTAGTTTCGTAGTCCTGTACTGGGGGGGGGGGGTGATACTCAAGGTGCACCTGTCCACTTGGTCATCTCGACAGTCATCTTTGATCATTCATCGTGGATCTCGACATAAAACAACTTGTTTATTTTTTTAAGTCATTTATGCTGAGGCTCTTAGTACTGTTGTTCTTCTTCAATTACATATCTGGATTGTCATGGTACCGCACGCGAGTTTGATTTCGTATATCCTAGATTGTTTGTTTGGTATAGAGGATCTCCCTTTGTCACATCATATTGTGGTATAGATAATACAAAACCTATTCTATTTAAATGTCCAGTTACACATCTGCTCTTTGGGACCCAAGCATGACTGTTCCTCCACACCTCACAGGCATGAGTCATGTTTTTGTCCAAGGTCCAGCTTAAATACATTAAGTGTTCTCCAATCCGGCACCTTTCCATTTTGGAGTTGCTCCAGGTTATGTTGTATACCATTGAGTAACCATGTTCCGTACCCTGCGCATACGATTTCTGTCTGTATGATTCTGCTCAAGTTTCTTTCCGCTCTATTTATCAGATTTATGGTTCTGGCATGGTCTCGCAATGTGTGGGCATTTGTAATAATTTCCTTTCCGTGCCATTCCCCAGTTGTGCCTGTACCCTTTCATTATCCTCATCCCTATCCAACAATCCCGGTCAGGTTCATGTTGGGGCGTTGATCCCATCATCTATCGTGTGCAGGTCGATAGTGTTTACCATCGCATATCCCGCTGCATATCCCACGCCTACCATTTCTTTTTCCCCGGTCCTGTTTTTTACCCGACCCTCTTTCCACATTAAACTTCATGGTTTTCGATTCAGGGTCTTCAAGTGCCCGCAGGGTCACGTTTTTTTTTTAACATGCTTATAGTGTTTGACCCGCAGAAGTTGGGGATGGTTAAGTCTGTTAAATTTAGGAATACAGTGATTATTTGCTGACATACCCCGAAGTGTATCTTATCCTTGGTCTGCCTTATCAATCCCCCTTTTGCCCCAGCGTTCATAGTTGGACACGTTGGGGGTGTGGTGGTCGGAGCCCTGGTAGTGCTCACTGTTACTAATGTAGTGGGTGGGGCCGTGATGGTGGGTCTATCTCTGGAGATATCTCTCCACCACCATTCATAGATGTTGAGTGAAACCTGCACCCACTTCCCCCGGGTGCAGTATCTCTGTCCCTCCTGATTATAAAACACACCATGGTCTTATTCCCACTAATTATTGGTCCCGTATTACTGGCCCATTCCCAATGTTGTTTCGCTTCCTCATTACGTTGTTTTATGCCTGTTATTTAAGTCTACTATTGCTCTGTCCATCACTATCAGCGTTTTTGATTCTTTATCACAACTAATGTCGCCCGAGTCCCTGAATACAGGTCTCGCCATCCCTCAGCCTGTTGTCCTTGATATGAGGCTGCATTACCCCATGTTGTTCCCACGTGCACTAGAGTCCTGCAAAGAAACAATATTTCCTGGTCATCACTGGTTAGTTAGTGACCATGCTTTTTCAACTGGGTCCAGTGTTTCCACTTGCCAATATCCTTTATAACTACGCCGGCGCACATGTCCCTTACCATCCTCACCATCACCTGACTAGTCCCTTTGTGATATTTGGACCTTCTGTTCCTTCGTGTCATTCTCGAAGTCCTTGATTACTTGCTGATCTCTAGTCTGTGCCTTTAGTTCCATTACAAACCTCCGAATCCTGTCTTTATATATTCCTACGTCTTCACTTCCTGTAACCAAGACTTTAGGCAGTCTCATTGCCTTGGCTTGAGCCGCTTTTAGGGTTCTTTTCATTCGTTCCACCAATCCTAATGATTCTGGATGATATGGGATATTTTTGCCCGATCCCTAGGAAAGCTCAAGCCTGTTTCATCACCTGCACTGTGAAGTGTGTATTTTGATCTGAGTCCAGCTCTAGTGGCATTCCCCATCGGGGTATTATAACTAGGCAGTATGTCTTCCCCTTATTGCTGGGTAACGGTCCAGTAAAATCTATCTTAAGTTTTCCCAGGGTCCTTCTTGCCGGGGCTGATGTCCCATTCTGACCTTTACTTTCCTCCCTGGGTTGTATTTTGCGCATATCACGCACCTTCTTCAGTGTATTTTCTCTACCCATTACCTTCCACCACCAGCATCTGGACATCGAGCTTATCATGTTGGTTCTACCTGTATGGAAATACCTGTGGTATAAATTTAGTAGGTTCCCCGGATGCATTTCAGGGCCATCACATTCCCGTCTTTCCTCCATATCCCTTCGAACCCTTGTTGAAGCCCCTCTCTGTTTCCACCTGTCCTTTTCCTGTGGAGCGGCTTCTCCCTGTACCTTAAGCATGTTTACTTCCTCGGGCCCGATTGTACATGTTCCAACCTGGGCTTCCCCGGCCAGTCTCCATCGCTCCCCCCCACCCCTTGTCTGCTCATCGCACACTCCTGGGGTAGGAGGGAGGCTTCCACTAATTTCTTAACAAGCCTCACGTTTAATTGGCCCTCCTCCTGATGTCATGTATCCCCGTCTACTCCAGGCTATCATATAATCATGCACTACTCCAAAAGCATACCGACTGTATAGATGTTTACTCGTTTTCCCTTTGCGAGCCTCGGAGCCTTGGTGAGAGCCACCAATTCAGCCTCTTGCCATCCTTCCCTTCTAACCTGTCCGCTGCTATCTACCACGGCCCATCCCGTCCATGGTGACCCGTTGATACAGCACCAAGACCCATCTACATATAGATCCACGTCTGCCTCCTCAAGCCTGACTATTTCCCTCGTCTTCTCCTGTCGGGCTACGCGGATGCTCCTCTCCCTGCGTAATGATCCACCCTGCAGGGTTGTTAAATTGTCTTTATTGTTACCGTCCCGATGGGGAGTAAGAGCATTGGTCCCCACCTAGCCCTTCGCGAGTCGGATACCATTTTTAGCATTTCTACTAAGATATGCTGGGTACGTGTCCTGGCATTACAATGCCACTGGCCTATGCCTGTCCCCATGTAATGATCTTTGCTGTGGTGGGTATAGATTCTGGTTGGGTAATCTCAGGGCTGGAGCACTTGTGAGAGCTCGTTTTAACTTTACAAATGCCGTTTATTGATCTTGGGAGGGTTTCCCCCCTTTGACCAGGTTCTGTATAGGTTGGGCCATCTCGGCATATTCGGGGATAAAATTTCTGCAGTAGTTGAATAGCCCTAGCACCTGCCCGACCCCTTTCATGGTTCCTGGCCTGGGCATTGATCGAATTGCTTCCTTTCTGACCTCAGGCATCTGCCTCTTCCCTTGTGTTATGATGTATTCTAGATATATTACTTCACTCTTTCCATATTAAAGATTACACATTTTTTTTAAATTCTTTATAACCGTTACAATTTTATTTTCCTTCTGGCATGTGGGAAAAAATTCACGTCTAATTAAGAAACCCAAATTAATAAAGTCCAGTATTAAATTCCATGCAACGGTGCTAAAGTTGTTTGGTGAGCTAAATAAAACAGCTGTCAGTGGGAAGGGTTAACTCCTTTGCAGGTTTGTAAGAAGGGTTTGTAAGAAGGCCTGACATCATTACATGACTTTACGTAATTCTTTTTTTTAAACCTTTCCTGATATCAGAATACGGCATCCATTTTAAAAGTTTTCAAACCCGAAATTTAAATCTCCTTGCTGAAGTGAAACTTTCTCATAATTTAAAATCATTATCAACAATGTCTTTTATCTCTCTTCCAATATACAACTTTGAAACAAAAACGAAATTTCACTGTGGACAGACCCTCCAATTAAATCAATATCTTTTTCATGGCCAATATCTCTTCGCCTCCAGTAAGTTACGTCTTTTTCCATTTTCTCCTTTCTTCAAATTAGTTTTTGTATCTAACAAACATTTTACACAGAGGGCTTGTGTCTTCGTGAATTTGTTAATTTAAACTACGTAAATTCGCAATTTGCAATTCAACAATTAAACGTTCAATTGTTTATTTTTTCTCGCTTCAAGGTTACAAGTTTTATCTTTTGATAAACAAGTCATCCTTTGTGAATTCAATACAGCTTATACTATGGTTTTCCAGCAACTTATTCAACAGTCAAGAAAGCTTCCACACAACACTTTCACTTAAAGACAGACATTCACACCAAATTTTCATTCAATACAGCTTATCCTATTTTTTTTTCAGCAACTTATTTTTCGTCTTTCCTGCTAGCATTTATACCCGGTAGCCTTTTGGTCCATTTCGCAGAGAACCCCCTTGGTCTTCTTTTTATCCCACTGGCCAGTTTTTCCTAAACATCCTGGGGTCCCACCCCCCCTTTTGGTTGTATTCCTTCTTGTTCAGGCAGTACACCTATCCCCCTGCCTTGGATTTCATCCTTCCGTGGTTCATTATAACTTTGTTATACCGATTAACTCCTCTTAGTTCTTTGTACAGATTACCTCCTTCCCCGTCAATGCTGCAGGTGGTACAAAAAACATACTCACTGCCATTGTCAGATGCCACATCTTCCAGGTCGGAGTGTCTGCACCCTGCTCACATGTTGGGGTAAAAGGAAGACTTCTCTTCCTCGCGGTGGACTCCCTGATATAAGGAGTCGACACCTGTCCTCTGTATAGCAACCACGGATTCATTCAGACGAAAACTTCGGTTCACCGGTTTTATTATTATTCGAACATGCTCGGGAAATGTTCCAATGAACACTTCAAAGTACAAGAGGTTTCAATTACAATTATACAGTTTTTCGAGGGGTGCTATCCTCCTACAAAATGATCGATTGGTCTACTGCTATCAGCGAAGGTTACATTGATTTGTTGATTCTCATCAGACTAGCTCAGAGTGGTTCGTTCCTACCTGTCCATCTCTCATCACATGTCAATCATGTTGTTCAGTGATATGAACTTTGCCATAGTCCCTATGATGTGTGAAGTAACTGTTCCAAAATACTGGCTTCCTTATCTCTTCCCGAGAGAACTAGTCTAATACAGTTTTTCATGAGAATCAGATACTATTTACAGTCTATGTTCCAGACTGTTGCCCTTGGTGGATTTGCTTATTCAGAATTTAAATCTGTACTAAGGTTCACACCACGGATGGTTCATTACCCATCAGGCTTCGCTATTCCCTTCTTACTAGTCCAATGTAAGCGAGTGTATAAGCGTGTTTACATACATTAGCGGTTGATGGAGGGGAGGGGGAGGGGCAGTGTGATTGCTGGATTGATGGAGCGGGAGGGGCAGTGAGCGATGGATATTTTTGGAGGGGGATGGGAGGTGTATGTTGTGGAAGATTGTTGGAGGGGAAGGGGCAGTGTGTGCTGGGGGAATTGATGGAGGGAGTGGAGCAACGTGTGATGGAATGTGAGGGCCAACTCACTGACCACTGAATCCACTCTCTGACACCTGACCGCAATTACTGATCCCGACCCCAAACTCTGACCTAATTCACTGACTCTGACCCATGACCCCACTCTGACCCTATTCACTGACCCCTGACCCCACTCTCTGACCTCGACCTGCACTGTCTGACCCCTGACCCCATTCATTGAATCCTGACCCCATTCTCTAACCCACGTTCTGACCCTTGATCCCACTCACTGATCCCTGAACCAATGGACTGACCCCACTCACTGTCCTCTGAATCCACTCACTGACCCCACTTACTTACCTCAATCATTTACCCCTGACGCCCCTCACTCATCCATCTCCCTGACCCCTGACCCCACACTCTTACCCTTGACCCCAGATCTCCAGAATTGGCAGAATTAGGAGAGACCTCCAGAAGCAGGGGAATTAGGAGTTGTGACAATGGGGGAATAAGGATCACCAAAAAAAACAAGTGAATTAGGAGCATCAAAATCAGGAATTCGGAGAGATCACCCGAAACTGTGGTGTTAGCTCAAGAATCAGAGGAATTATGAGCTCCTTAAACAGGTGAATTTTGAACACAATAGAGAGGGGAACTGGCAGTTCCATAAACCAGGAAATGAGAGCACCACAAAGACATGAATTAGGAGCTCCGGGAACAATTGAATAAGGAACTTTAGACTTAGGAGAAACATGGGAATTAGTGGATGTAGAACTGAACCCAGCCAGAGTCAGCACCTTCAGGGGAGGGGAACCAGTGAGTGTAGAACTGAACGCAGCCAGAGTCAGACCTTCAGGGGAGGGGAACCAGTGAGTGTAGAACTGAACCCAGCCAGAGTCAGCACTTTCAGGGAAGGGGAACTAGTGAGTGTAGAACTGAACCCAGCCAGAATATTATCGGCCTTTTAATGTAGCAGGAGGAAATGTTTGTCTGTTGTGCCTGTGGGGATAGATTTAAAATATCAGTGTGACTGGAAAAGCACCGAGACACACACACCCGAGTGAGAGTGTTCCAGTGCACTGACTGTGGAAAGAGCTTTAACCAGTTATGCAGCCTGACAAAACATCGCAGAATTGACAGCGGGGAGAAACCGTACGTGTGTTCTGTGTGTGGACCAGGCTTCAACTCATCGTGAAATCTGGAGAGACACAAGGACACCCGCACCACGGACAAACCGTGGGAATGTGGGGACTGTGGGAGGGGATTCAATTACCCGTCTGCGCTGGAAGTTCATCGGCGCTGTTTCACCTACTCTTATCCAGCCTTCTAACTCACCAGCGAGTTCACACTGGGGAGAGACCATTCAGCTGCTCTGAGTGTGGGAAGGGATTCACTTGGTCATTCACCATCCTGAAACACCAGCGAGTTCACAAGTGACTGCAGGATTTGGATTCTGCTGTTACCCCAGACTGAATCGTGTCCATTCTGACAAGTTGGGGTTTCTTTCTGCTGATATTGATTACCCCTATAACTGGTTTAATATTCTGGATATTTGACCAATTAGTCAACAGGAAAAGGGCGAGTTGTAAAAATAATGCTGATTATGCATCCATACTTCACCCTTCATTTTCTCTCAGTCGGATTACAGAAAATCATTCTCCCTTCACGAACCATTCACGGTTCAAACAAGCATATACCAATATTAAGCTATGCTGACATAAGAAATAGCAGGAGTAAGCATTTGCCGCTCAAATCTGCTCTGCTATTAAATAAGATCATGGCTGATCAGACCTTGGGCAAGGCTCCACTTCCCTGCCCGCTCCCCATAACCCTTCACTCCCTTATCGTTTAAAAATCTGGCTATCTCCACCTTAAATATATTCAATGACCCAGCCTCTGGGGAAGAGAATTCCACAGATTTACGACACTCTGAGAAGAAATTTCTCCTCATCTCAGTTTTAATTCGGCGACCCCTTATTGTTAAACTATGCACTCTAGTTCTAGTTTCAACCACGAGTGGAATCATCCTCCCTGCATCTACCTTGTCAAGTTCCCTCAGTATCATATGTTTCAATAAGACAACCTCTCATTCTTCTAAACTTCCATGAGTTTAGGCCCAACCTGCTCAACCTATCTTCATAAGTCAGCCCCTTCATCTCAGGAATCAAACTAGTGAAGCCTCTCTGAACTTCCTCCAATGCAAGATATCCCTCCTTAAATACGTAGATTAAAACTGTATGCAGTACTCTAGGTGTGGTCTCACCAATTTCCTGTACAGTTGTAGCAGGACTTCCCTGCTTTTCTACTCCATCCCCCTTGCAATAAAGGCCAACATTTCCATTATCTTCGGGATTAATTGCTGTACTTTTTGTGTTTCATGGACAAGGACCCCCAGGTCCCTCTGTACTGCAGCTCCTGAAACAGTGGAATTAGGAGCTCTGGAAACACTCGAATTAGCTCCAGAAACATGGGCATTATGAGCTCCCCAGAAACAGGAATCAGCATATCCAGAAACGGAAGTAGGGCTCCAGCAACAGGGTAATTAACTTTAGAAGCAGGGAAATTAGTTCAAGACTCAGGGAAATTAGGATTTCCAGAAACAGGGACATTATTTCCAGAAACAACAGAATTATAAGATCCAGAAATAGGAGAATTTCGAGCTCCAGAAACAGGGAAATTAAGAGCTCCAGAAACAATGGAATTAAGAGCACTTGAAACAGGAAATTAGCTCCAGAAACAGCTAAATTGGCATTCGAGGAACTGGGGAATTAGGAATTCCAGGAACTGAAGAATTAGGAGCTCCAGAAACAGGGGCATTGGCACCAGAATTAGGGGAATTAGGAGCTCTAGAAACTAGAGGGAAAAATGAACGTGGACTACTTTCTGACCCCACTCACTGACCCCTGAACCGGTCATTGACCCCACTCACTGACCCCTGATGTCACTCATTAACCCCACTCACTGACCCCTGAACCGGTCATTGACCCCACTAACTGACCCCTGATGTCGCTCATTAACTCCACTCACTGACCCATGAACCGATCATTGACCCCACTCACTGACTCCTGATATCACTTCATTAACCTCACTGACCCATGAACCGCCTCACTGAGTCCTGATCCCGATCCCTGACACCTGTCCCACTCACTGAACTACTGTCTGACCCTGGACCCCACTCATGGATCCCTGACCCCTTTCCCTGATCCTTTACCCCACTCACTGACACCTAACCCTGTAATTGAACCCTTACACAACTCTGACCCCACTCTCTGACCCCTGACCCAACTCACTGAACCCAGTCACTGATCCTAATCGCTGGCCACTGATCCCCCTCTCTGACCCCTGACCCCACTCTCTGATGCCACTCACTGACTCCATTCCCTGTCCCCTCTCTTACCGCTGACCCCAGATTTCCAGAATCGGTGGAATTGAGAGAGAGCTCCAGAAGCAGGGGAATTAGGGATCGCCAAAAACACGAGAATTAGGAGCTCCAAATTCAGGAATTAGGAGAGATCACCCGGAATAGTGGAGTTAAGAGAAAGCTCCAGAAGCAGAGGAATTAGGAGCTCCAGAAACAATAAAATTAAGGGTTCTAGAAACAGGGACATTAGCTCCAGAAACACGGGAATTTTGTGTCACAAAAACTGAGGAATTTGGTGCTCCAGAAACCGAGCAACCAGCTCCAGCAACGGGAATTAGGAGCTCCAGAAACAGAGGAATTTGGTCCAGAAACTGGGGAATTAGCTCCAGCAACAGGGGAATTAGGAACACCAGAAACAGAGGAATTTGGTCCAGAAACTGGGGAATTAGCTCCAGCAACAGGGGAATTAGGAGCTCCAGAAACAGAGGAATTTGGTCCAGAAACTGGGGAATTAGCTCCAGCAACAGGGGAATTAGGAGCTCCAGAAACAGAGGAATTTGGTCCAGAAACTGGGGAATTAGGAGCTCCAGAAACAGAGGAATTTGGTCCAGAAACTGGGGAATTAGCTCCAGCAAAAGGGGAATTAGGAACTCATGGGAATTAGCACCAGAAACTGAAGATTCGCTCCAGAAACTAGGGAACTATCACCTGAGAAAGGAGAATTAGGAACTGAAGAAACAGGAAAACCAAAAGCTTCTGAAATAGTGGTATTTGATCCAGTTACACTGAAGATAGGGGCACCAGGAACAGTGGAATTAGGATATTCAGAAATGAACGAATTAACTCCAGAAACAATAGAATTATGAGCTCCAAAAATAGAGGAATAAGGAGCTCCTGAAACAGGAAAAGTAGGCGCTCCAGAAACACAGGGATTACCTCCAGAAACTGGAGAATTAGTCCCAGTAATAGGAGAATTCAGAGCTCCAGAAACAAAACAAAAGAAGTGAGAGCTCCAGAAATAGGGAAATTAGCTCCAGAAACAGGAGAATTAGTCCAGAAATAGTGCATTTAGGGCCTCCAAAAACAATTGAATTCAGAGCTCCAGAAACAGTGAAATTCGTGCAGAAAAAGGGGAATTTATAGTCCCAGAAACTGGGGAATAGGAACTCCAGAAACAGAGGAATTAGCTCTGGAAACAGGAGGAATTAGGAGCTCCAGAAATGGGGAGATTACCTCCAGAAACAGTGGAACTAGGTCTAGAATGGGCAATTAGGAGCTCCAGAAGCTGGAGAATTGGGACCTTGAGAAACAGTGGAATTAAGAGTGTAGACAGAGGAGAATTTTATCTCCACAAACATGTGAATTATATCCAGAAACAGGGGTATTAGTTCCACAAACATAGGAATTACCTTCAGAAACATGAGATGTAAAGCCCCAGAAATAGTTAATTAGGAGTTCCAGAAACTGGGGAATTACCTCCAGAAACAGGCAACTTCGCTCCATAAACCGGGGAGCTAACCCTTGAAAAGGGAGAATTAAGATCTCCAGAAACAGGGGGATTGGGATCTCCAGAAACAGGGGGATTGGGAGCTATAGAAACAGGGGGATTGGGAGCTATAGAAACAGGGAAATTAGGAGCTACAGAAACGGAATTAGTTCAAGAAACACAGGATTTAAAAGCTCGAGAGCAGTGAGCTGGGAGAGGAGCACGTTGGAGGGCGCAAAAGAGCAAGGAAGTTCTCGGACGAGGTAAATGCCTCCCTCCTGCAGGAGGTTGAGTTACACTGGGGTGATTTGACACGGAGGGCGTGGGAAGCCCACTCCAAAGGCCTACCAGACGATATGGACTGAGATAGCAGAGACGGTCTCGTTGGTGACCAACGAGGTGTGTGGGGGCAACCAATGCCGCAAACGATGGAATGACCTTGTGGGATCCACAAGTGTAAGTATTACATTTATTTATATGTACTTACGAATCAAATTATATAAATACGTAAGAGTCATGAGTGACTATCAGCAGATGTGAGGTCTTTCACTTTTACCGGGAATGTTGTACTCAAAGCCTGCGGTCATGGTGTATGTCTTTAGGTAAAGAATGATAATTATCATAATAATCATGATTACATCTGTCAGTTATCTGTTCTATCAGTTTCTGTGACAGTACCTAGCAATGATATCACGCAATGATCTCATGCCATGTCGTCCTATCACCTTTTACAGAAGAAGCTATCGACGATGAGGTCCGTGCAGAGGTGAGCGGGTGGGGGTGGGGGGCACCAGTCCACAGCGACATCACTGAGATGGAGGAGCGGGTGCTCGCAATCATGGGGAAGCACCCCCGGACAGCCAAGGAAGCATCTGCAGACCCTGAAGTGATGCCATGTGAGTAAAGTTTACACCATTGCGTGATGTAAAGTCAATAGATGTCACACCCACTCATACCCGAACAATCATATATGATAGATGATTTCTAAAATTGTCCTAAAAATAATGGTGGCCTAATGAAAATCATTGTAATGCAAATATGTTGATGGTCATGAAATGTGATGTCTGTGATGATTTTAATAGCGGTGGTGCTTTTGTTGTGCATATGCTGTGTGTAGTGCTGGACTCGCCTTGTGACCCTAGCACACCCTTCTCCTCTAATAACCTCATTTGTGTTTTGCAGCTCAGCCAGCAGTGCGGCCCCAGGCAAGATCACAGAGGCCAGAAGGTGGGGGCGCAGGGCCCGACTCTAGACGATCCTACATCTGGTGCTGAGGAGCTCCGATTCTCGCCCGTCAATTCTCTACAGATCCAGTTGTGTCCGTTCTCTACAGATGAGAGCACGGACTTCGATAAACCTGCTCCAGAAGCCATTCCATTCCAAGGCCATTTAGTGCTCCTCTGGTCATTCCCGCCTCCACTCTGGAGGTACCGTCCCCAAGCTCCTCGTCACAGGGCGCCGCATTTGTCCCCAGGATGGTGCTGACCCCACGGAGGCTTCATAGGCACAGCAGGTCTGGTCCACGAGCGCCTCATGAGAGCAGACAGATGGTACATTTGTCCAGGAGGACTGTAGACATTGGTGACCAGCTCATCGAAGTTTAGGGGGGCATATCCCGACAGCTGGCCACCATGACCGAGTATGTTCCGCAGATGACAGAGGCCCTGGATGCAGTAGCCAGGAACACTGCTGGCACAGGCCTCTCAGTGGTCCCAGAGCGGGGCACTCCACTCCTAGGTTCCGCACCATCACTGCGAATGACAGATGAGAGGAAGGACCAAGATCCTGCTTCTGCATCAGAGAATGTTCCTCTCTCGGCACTCCCTGCTCCCGTACCCATGCAACCACGGGCTCTGTCTTCATCCCCCCCGCCTCCCCCCCCCCCCCCACCAATGAGGCACCACCTGAGGAGCTCCTCGGCCAGACGCCGTGGGGCGAGGAGGGGGGAAGGAAAGTGAGGTGCATGTCCGCAGGTGATGGCTGTGTTATATCTCCATCTGGGTGTATGCAATTTGTTGTAATATATGGGGGGAGGGAGCACCCTCCTGCTTTGCATTTGTATTCTGTGTTGCTGGACATGTTGAACATTTGATTTGTGTCAATTGTGGAAAAAGTGGGGTGTGGGCAGGGGTTTGGTGTTTATGCCTGTTATACTTATGATTTCAAATCAATGTTGATATAATTTTTTTTTATTGTACATAACCTTGTTGTGCATTGTCTCACATAGCTGTTCCATTGCAAACTGGTGATTCCTTAACATGAAAGCGTTAAATAAAATGTAAACTTTAACTGGCACCAAAGTGATCGGCACCATTGATGTCTGAGCTGCACACACACAGCAGTGTGTCAGCGTTGTCACTCACAGCAACATTCTTTCAGGCAAATCGTTCAGATAGCAGCTCCTGACGTAAGAGTCTTGCAGCTATGTAGCCACCATTGGCCTTTTCCTGTGGTCTGGAGGGGGTTGTGGGCAAGGTTGCATAGCCAGCCTGATTGTCTGGCCCTAGGTCAGCATCCTGCCCCTTGTCGTCCTCTTCCTCTTCCTCTCTCTCCTGAGGTGGAGTATCAGTCTGTTCTGGCAATTCTTGACCCCTCCTGATAGCCAGGTTATGCAGCATGGAGCACACAATCACGAATTTACCAATTTGCTCTGGGTTTTATTGTAGCTCCCCTCCTGAGTGGTTCAAACATCTGAAACGCTGCTTAAGCACAGTTATTGTTTTGTGGACCACATTGCGTGTGTCTCTGTGGCTCTGGTTGTATCTCTTCTCGGCCTCAGTGTGGGTGTAACGCAGGGAGGCCATCAGCCAGGTGGCTAGGCCATATCAGTTATCACCAAGCATCCAGCATTGTCCTTGTGGCTGACTCTAAAAGATGTCAGAGACAGCGCTCTCACGCAGGATGTGAGCCTCATCGAAGCTGCCCCGACATTTGGAATTCACTGCCAGTATGATCTGGTTGTGGTCGACAACTAGTTGGACCTTCAGGGAGTGAAATCCTTTTCTGTTACGAAAAAGCTTCAGGTCCTGAGAAGGCGATGTGAGTGCACTGTATTTCTCCCTGCACCCTGGGGAACTTAGCAATGCGGTAGAATGCTCCAGCCCTGTCAATCTGAGCCTCCGTGGTCATGGGGAAGCTGATAAAGTCCATCCTTCGTGCATACAGTGCCTCTGTGACCTGTCCAATGCAGTGATGGGTGGCATGGTGAGACAGAGGGGAAATCTCGACTGCGGATGCCCGAAAGGAACCGGACGCATAGAAAGACAGTGCCGCGGTGACCTTGACCTCGACCGACACTGATGTCCTGATTGCAGGCTACATATCTAACCTGATGAGCTCACATATTTCATTGATCACCACCTTGTGGAAATGCAGTCTCCGAAGGCAGGTGTAGTCGGACACGTTGAGGTAAAACCTCTTTATCCCTGTACGTGCGGAGTGTGTATGGTCTGGCCCACCTCTTCATTCTTGCACATCTTAAATTGGGCACATAATCATGTGCATCACACATTGGGCCAGCTGCACTCTGCAGCATCTGCATATTAATTGATGCAGGCTGAGAAATGGCTGGCCCCATTGCAATGAAAGTATAATTGCGATTGATCAGAAGCAATAATTTCCTCACTAAAATACACCTTGAGAAAACCTCCAATAGTCCAGAGTCTGAAAAGATGTCTGTTGAGATGGTCACTTCACCTGAGAAGAACTCGAGTCAATCCAAACTTCCCCCAAAGTTGAAGCGGCCTTTTGAATGAAACGACTTGCGATTTTAAAAATGGCAGCCTCACCGCTGACTTTTGTTCAAAACAGTTCCACTTTTTGGGGGCGGTATTTTGGGCGAGCGATATTGTGGGCGATATGTGGGCGAGGTGGTGAAAGTGATGGTGGGCGATCTCCAGGGTGTTAGTTTCGCCAAATGTGCTCTTTACGACAAAACATTGGGCAGGCTGTATTATTGAATCTCGGCGATAATTCCGGCAGAAAGTAACGCTGGGCGATATTATGGGTGTTGATTTCGTCCATTCTGATGATTGCGCCCAAAAAAAGTGGGCAGGCGGTATTATTTTTTCCTGGCATTACGCACATGGGGAAAGTAACGCTCGCCGATAAGTTTCTGAAAAATGCCTGTCAGTTTCCATTTTGTGGCTAAATAGGTGATAGATGGGTAAAATTCATTTCAGCAGTAAAATGGACGTTAAGCGGGCAAAAAAACATAGAAAATCTAGCCCAATGTATTGGAAAAGTGAATGGACAGCAACCATCAATGGAATTAAACCGTCAATGTATTGGGAAAGTGAATGGACAGGACCTTCAATATCATCATCATGGGCAGTGCCTTGAAGTGAGGATGACTTGCTTTCACGCCAAAAAGAGATGAGTTCACAGGTATTTCAATGAAGGACCTAATAATCCAGATCCTGAAGTATGTCTTGAAGGATGGAAGATGCCTGTGCGTGGATTGTTTTTAATGTGTGGTGGCCTTGGCACATCAACCATCACAAGGGCTTGACAGAGTTGCATCTTGGTCCAGTGGCAAGGAATACCCAAGACGACTGGAGACCAGCTCTGCTGCTCGGATCTAGCGCACACATGTCGCAGTGTGGGCTGGCCCATACTGCTCCTGGGCCCTCGTCTCTCTTGGGCCCCAAACTCTCGCCTCTCCTGGGCCCCGGTCACACTTCCCTCTACAAACTCTTGCCACTCCTTCACCCCCTCCTGCTGTGCCTACCCACACTGCAATCAGCGACCTGGCTTTGCAGCCTCCACTCTCCAGCAGCAGCGCACTCTGGTACCTGCAGTGGTATGCCGCCGCACGCTGCTCCCTGCTGATGGAACAGACGGTCCCGGCCTGCAAGACCATCACTGTATTGGGAATGTGAATGGACAGATAGCGTCAGTGTATTGAGAATGTGAATGGAGTTAAACCTGTATTCCACTGGAATCCCCAGTCTCTGACTGTGGGAAACCATGGAATCTCCCAGCAACACTCATACCACTCAGGAAAGGGGCTGTGCACCTCAATGGGCGGCAACTGCACCTCCTCCAGAGTGAGTACAACAGTGAGGGCTTCATCCATCACCTCCCCCAGCCCCTCACCCCCATGCTCTTGGTCCGGAAGGTGGGATTGGAAGATGTTCTGTTCAGACTCATCTGCATCTGGAACTTCTGCATCATCAGGATTGGCCTCAAGTTCTGCAAAATATAACAGAACAGATAAATGGTTAGCAGCAGAGGAGGGGGTAGGATGGGTGGAATGAGTAGGCTCATATAGTGCAGGCAGCAGGCTGATTTGATGGAACACAATGAATGATAGCACATTGCATCAACCAAAGCTTAGCTGATGGAGACATCCCCATGAACCAAAGCGTGGCTACGCAGTGCAATACTTAACTTTTAGCAAAGCCAGAATGTGGAATTTGCAGGATTTATCCTCTCCCTCGAGTGTGGGCCCAGCTTGTGCAGTGGTGGTTGCTTTTCTCCAGGCAGGACCCATCAAATCAGCGACCCTCTCTTCCAAGGGTGTCGGTGGGTGCAGATTTGCCAGGCCTCCTGTTCGAGTTCTCTCTTATGTGACACCTTCCTCTACAAAGATGAAAATATAACTTTTTAGAGATGGTGTTTTTCTTTTGGGTGGGACATACAGCTGGCCACATTTAAAATTGCAATGAAATAAATGAAAATATTTCTTACACTAACTACTTGACCAAGGTCCTGCCACTTTTTGCACTGGCCTCCAGACCTCGGGGTGGTCACCATTGCACAGTAATTTTCTGCAAGTTGATTCCAGCAGTTCTTCATTTCTTTTGGTGAAACTTTTATGTGACCTCTGCTGGTGTCTAGCTCATGCCATCTCGCTTCAATCACAGTAACCAGTGCTTCCATTTCATCCTGTAAGAAATTCTTGGTCCTTGAGCCGCGTTGCATATTGTATTGCAGCTCTGATTTTTCCAATGAGAATGAAAGTTCTCACAAACAACTGGCTCTTTAAAAATGGCCGAATGCAGACCGGGATCTGTACTAGGCATGCGTGTCCACAGCAGTCATGTCAAAAACCTCATTTTTTTCCAGCACATGCGCAGAAGGTGGGGGCATCGTTTTTTTGGCACAGACATTAGGCTCCAGCCCCCAAAGCTAAAGGACAGGCTACCGGGACACTTGCTACTTATTTGTTTGGAGTAGTCGGTGCCAAAGATAAATGGGTGTAACTCTGGCAATATGCCAAAAAATGGCATTGGGGAAAATTGAGCCCATTATCTGCATTTAAAAAAAAAACGGTGCCTCCATAGAGGTGCAGCAAGTCTGTTCCGACAGCCACCAAATTAGATGCTTTTACCTAAAGCATGACACTGTGATTAGCCACATTTGCTTAGGGTTGATAAAACACACCTGCATAGAAGACCACAATAGACCTAAGGAGGTGGACTTCCCTGTGGTTTCACGTCTCTCACATTGGTGAGTTTCCAGCAGTTTCTGTGACTCTTCCATCGAAGATAACTGCAGACAGGGCAAAGAAGCCTGGTGGAAATTCACCCCAGGAAATCCAACCACACCAAGTCAGGAATTCCTAACTCTGCAGGGTGCTAAGGGCACAATGTTGTCAATTAATACCAAGCCTCACAGGCATTGGATGAGGCGGCAAGGTGGCAGCTCCAACTAGAATGAAAGATCATGGGTAAAATTTGGGAAGTCAGAATTTGGCCAGGGGAGATGATCAGTTGGTGCTACATATCATTTAAATTCTGCCCCAAATTATGCAGGATATGAGAAAGGGTGCAAGATGCACCTACACTAGCTATTAAGTAGCTATGTAAATAATGGGTTTAGACCAGAATGACAGCTTCTGTCCTTAATAGTGATTTCTGCCCTAAGAACTGTCCATCGAACTTAAGCCATTATAAAAGAAGGGTAATGGAACTTAGAACAATCAGCTGAGGAAAGCTGATGCTAGAATCTTAAAAGTACATTTCTATGTTTTATTGAGCTGTTATATGTAAACTGAGCTTACCTTAGATTAGTCTGTTTATTAGACTGTTTAGGCTACTTTGCTTAGCTACACAGCATCAGGGCAGCACTGCACCTTTTTCCAGCACATCATCATCATAGGCAGTCCCTCGAAATTGAGGAAGACTTGCTTCCACTCAAAGTGAGTTCTCAGGTGACTGTACATTCAAATACAGGAATTACAGTCTCTCTCGGGTGGGACAAACAGTCATTGAAGGAAAGGGTGGGTGGGGAGTCTGGTTTGCTGCACGCTCCTTCTGCTGCCTGCGCTTCTTTTCTGCATGCTCTCAGCAATGAGACGCGAGGAGCTCAGCGCCCTCCACTTAGGGGGTCTTGGGCTAGGGATTCCCAGGTGCCAGTGGGGATGTTGCACTTTATCAAGGAGGCTTTGAGGGTATCCTTGCAATGTTTCCCCTCCCCACCTGGGACTCACTTGCCTTGTAGGAGTTCCGAATAGAGAGCTTGCTTTGGGAGTCTCGTGTTGGGCCCACCCAACGGAGCTGGTCGAATGTGGTCAGTGCTTCGATGCTGGGGATGTTGGCTTGAGCAAGAACACAGATGCTGGTGTGTCTATCCTCATAAGTGCATGTATAGGATCTTGCTGAGGCAGCATTGGCGGTATTTCTCTAGCGCTTTCAGGTGTCCACTGTATATGGTCCACGTCTCTGAGTCATATAGGCGGGCGGGTATCACTACAGCCCTGTAGACCATAAATTTGGTGTAAAATTTGAGGTCCTGGTATTCAAACACTCTTTCGAAGGTGACCGAAGGCTGCACACGTGCACTGGAGGCGGTGTTGGACCTCATCGTCAATGTCTGCCCTTGCTGATAGTAGGCTCCCGAGATAAGGAAAATTTTCCATTTTGTCCTCGGCAGCGCCATGGATTTTGATGACCGGGGAGCAGTACTGTGTGGTGGGGCCAGGTTGGTGGAGGACCTTTGCCTTACGGATATTTAGTGTAAGGCCCATGCTTTCGTATGCCTCGGTGAAGATGTTGACGATGGCTTGGAGTTCAGCCTCTGAATGTGTGCAGACACAAGTGTCGTCTGCATACTGTAGTTCGACGACAGAGGATGGGATGACCTTGGCTCTAGCCTAGAGGCGTCGAAGGTTGAACAGGCTCCCATTGGTTTTGTAGTTTAATTCCACTCAAGTGGGAAGCTTGTTGAGCATTGCAGCGAGGAAGATCGAGAAGAGCATTGGCATGATAATGCAGATCTGCTTGACCCTAGTCCGGATGTGGATTGGGTCTGTGGTGGATCCGTTATTCAGGATCACAGCTTGCATGTCATTGTGGAGCAGGTGGAGGATGGTGACAAACTTTTGGGGGCAGCTGAAACGGAGGAGGACACTCCATAATCACTCGTGTTTGACAGTGTCAAGACCCAGTTAAGAGATCCCTTTACAACCAGGGCCAGCCCACACTACAATATGTGTCCGTGCAGCAGAGCTGGTCTCCAGACGTCACTGGAACAAGACCTAGCTCTGTCAAGCCCGTGTGGTAGCGGGTGTGCAACTGCCACCACACGTTAAAAAAATCCACGCACGGGCATCTTCCAACCTTCAATGTGTAGTTCGGGACCTGGAATGTCAGGTCCTTCATTGAAACATCTGTGAACTCATCCCTTTTTGATGTGGAAGCAAGTTATCCTCGATATGAGGGACTGCCTAAGAAGAAGGAGTTAAACCGTCGATGTATTGGCAAAATGAATGGAGTTAAATCATCAATGGATTGGGGAAGTGAATGGACAGATACAATCAATGTATTGGGAGAATGAATGGACAGTGACGATCAATCTATTGGGTAAGTGAATCTACAGAGACCATCAATGGATTGAGAAAGTGAATGCACAGATACCATCAATGGATTGGAAAATTGAATGGACTTAAACCGGCAATATATTGGGAAAGTAAATGGAGTTAAACAATCAATGTATTGGGAAAGTGAATGGACAGGGGCCATCAATGGATTGGGAAATTGAACGAACAGATACCATCAATGTATTGGGAGAGTGAATGGACAGGGACCATCAATGTATTGGGAAAGTAAATGGAGTTAAACCGTCAATGGTTTGGGAAAGTGAATGGAAGTGACAGATCGTTGGATTTGGAATGTAAATGGATTGGAAACACTGAAGTATTGCAAGCATCAATATCTTGGGAAATACAATTAGATAGTAATAGACCCATGGATTATGAAGCATCACTGGATTAGGGAACGGTAATGGAATAGCGGATAAACGATTTATTAACATCAGTGGATTAGAATACATCTGGTGGGTCTTCATTCAGAACCCAGTAGAAATGGTGGGACTGTGATAGGCAGGCTCAGTCCTCACTGCCCATACAGCAGCCTTTAAGGAACTGAACCCAGCCAAGTCACATTAAGTTGTACCAGGCAGAAGCTGCATGCTTTGAGTTAAGAGGTTACTTACTGATCACCATACATGGTTTGGGTGTCATGCTCCAGGATATAGCAATTGATTGCGAAATCACTGGGTTGAAATTGTAAGTGTATCTCTCCTTCATTATCTATCTCTGTCTCCAGGTCTTTCTCACTGTGTCAGTACTCTGCATCTGCCCTTGCGTATGTGGGAGATTAGATCAGAGGCTGGGCACTGAGAGGCGAGAGGTCTCCAACTGATGTCTCTCTGTGTTGCAGAGTTGCAGTCTCTCTCAGTGCTTCCGACCTAAAAATCTGAGACTAGGGGAGATAAAGATGGCAAATGGTCCAGGTATTTCTGCTTCAGTATGATTTCAAGCCAGTGAATCCAAGAACAGCAATTCCAGCACAATTGCTCAATGTGTACCGTGTCCAAGTTTATATAGAGAGATTGTCACAGGAGCCGAGGCAGTGAGAAAAAGCTGGCTGCTCAAGGGACCATCCATTCGCAAAAGACCACCTGAAATACTCAAAACTAATAGAGGCACAGACAGGGGACAAACATACTCTCTTCGGTTTACAAGACCTATGCCTTGCTGCTGGGCGACTGCGACACCGCCTTTAAAAAACATCGGATGTGACTCTCCATATGTCACACTCCAGATCTCAAATATTGTTCACTGTTAATTTTGAATAATTGACCTTCCCCCACATGTAGCCAGATTTCTGACCTGAGGCTGCAGAGCAGAGCGAGACCCAGGCTTGGAGCAAGAGCCAGAAGTTATACATGATTTCTTTGCTTTTACATGTTAAATCGAAATGTACTCGAGAGTTTATCTCACCAGTTATTCTGTGTCGTAGAAAGCAGTGCCTGATGCCTTTGGTATTTAATGTAACAGACACAAAAGGAAGTATTGGTTCAAAATTCACCTGCAGGCGGTCACACACAGATAAACACAGGCAGAAATATGGATAGTATCGTGAACCACCTGGAAATAGACAAGAGATATTGACAAGGACAAAGCGCTTTGCCATCAGAATATTGCTGAATCCCTGTGGTCAATGAATGGTTTGATGGTTGACTTCCTTATACAAATTGGAATTCAGAAGCACCTTGTCATGTATTCAACTGTCTTTGGAATCCATGTATAAACTGACCTAAGTTGTACACCGTGAGAACACTGACCACTAGGTGGTGAACTTGTGGGAGACATTCCTAACCTCGACTTTCAGGTATAAAAAGGGAAGCTCCACCCACCTTCATCAGTTCAGTGCTAGCAAATCAAGGTTACTGGTCACAGAGTGACCTTCTCTCTAGTATAGGCCTCGTGTGCATTTGTACTGTATAGTAAGGAAATATTATTGGCGACGAGAAACTGGGATTTAAACCACGCGAGCAGAGCCACTAGCAGCACAGACGAGAGGTACTGTGTTGGTGATGATTGAGACGATTTTATTGAGAGACTACAGCAAAGTTTCGTCACTAAGGAATGGCTGGGACAGGATTCGGCCGACAAATGCAGGGCTCATTTCCTGATGGTTTGTGGATCCAGGATGTACTCCCTGATGAAGGACCTTCTAGTGCCAGAGAAGCCAGTGGATAAGACTTATGAAGAGCTCAGTAAGTTGATCAGGAACACTTTAAACCGGCAATCAGCATGCACATGGCGAGACACTGGTTTTACACGCACCGGCGGCGAGAAGGGCAAAGCGTTCCAGACTTCATGGTAGACCTCCGGCGACTGGCGAGCCTATGTAAGTTCCCAGATGCATGCAGAGCGGAGATGCTGCAACACTTTTATTGAGGGCATTGGGCACGCTGGGGTTTTCAGGAAACTGATTGAGACCAAAGACTTGACCCTGGAAATGGCGGCTTTGATGGTCCAGACATTTATCTCATGGGAGGAAGAGACCAGAATGATGTTTGACCAAAATCTTGGTTTAAATGCAGCAAATGGACAGGGAGTCAACATTGTTAATGCGGCACACAGTTCTCCAGGCAGACAGGGGTAATCGGATATGCCCGATCATGTAGTCGAACCCAAAGGGGGAATTCAACAGTGACAATGGCTAGCTGAACGGCGATTCATGCCATCGCAAGGGACAATGCGGCCAGTAATGGGGCCATCAACACCTGTCAATGGTGCATTTAAGGACAGTTACAGAGACAGTCAGAGACGATCGACTGGTAATGGGACTTTTGTTTCCAACAATGGCTCATGTTGGAGGTGTGGAGGCAAACACACAGCCAGAGCTTGCAGTTATCAGCAATATACCTGCAGAAATTGCAATGTCAGTGGTCACTTGGCGCAAATGTGCAGGAAGCCTGCAGCCAGGTTGATGTACGAGGAGGACGGGCCCGATGTGAGCTCTACGAGGCCAAATGGACACTGTGGGAAATCGCTGGAAGCTGAAGTTCAGCGAGTTCACGTGGAGCACATATACAGTTCATACACCAGGTCGCCACCAATAATGATGGAAGTGCTCCTCAATGGCATCCCAGTATCAATGGAGCTAGACACGGGGGCCAGCCAGTCCCTGATGAGTATCAAACAGTTCGAAAGGTTGTGGGTGTCCAAGGCCAGGAGGCCTAAATTATTGCTGATTGACGCACAGCTACGGACATATACAAAAGACATCATTCCGGTGCTAGGCTGCGCCACAGTAGTCATGACCCACAAAGATTCGGAGAACAGGTTGCCACTCTGGATTGTCCCAGGTGACAGTCCCGCACTGCTGGGGAGGAGCTGGCTTGCTGTCATGAATTCGAAATGGGGCGATGTCAATGCAATTTCTTCTGTAGAGCGAATATCATGCTCATCGGTCCTAGACAAATTTGACTCAATATTTCAACCCGGCATTGGAACTTTCATGGGAACCAAGGTCGTAATTCACATAAACCCAGACGCCAGGCCAGTACACCACAAGGCCAGAGCGGTGCCGTACGTGATGCGGGAAAAGATAGAAGGCGAATTGGACCGCCTGCTGAGGCAAGGCATCATCTCGCCAGTTGAATTCAGTGACTGGGCGAACCCGATTGTGCTCAAGGCGGATGAGTCGGTCAGGATATGTGGTGATTACAAGTCCACCATCAATCGGGTGTCACTCCAAGACCAGTACCCACTATTGAGAGCGGAGGAACTCTTTGTGACGCTATTCGGTGGCAAACTTTTATCAAAATTGGACCTGACCTCAGCTTACATGACCCAGGAGCTGGCGAGTGAGTCGAAGAAGCTGACCATCACCATGACACACAAGGGATTGTTTGAGTACAACAGATGTCAGTTCGGGATTCGCTCGGCCGCCGCGATCTTTCAACAAAACATGGAAAGTCTCCTCAAGTCGATTCCAAGGACAGTGGTTTTTCAAGACGACATCCTCATCACGGGTTGCAACACAAGAACACCTCCACAACCTGGAGGAGGTGCTACGCAGACTGGACCGGGTAGGTCTGCGACTGAAAAAGGCAAAATGCATCTTCCTAGCTCCAGAGGAGAATTCCTGGGGATGAGGATAGCAGCAGACGGGATCAGACCTACTGCGTCCAAAACGGAAGCGATCCAGAGAGCACCCAGAACCCATAACATGACTGAGCTACATTTGTTCCTGGGGCTCCTGAACTATTTTGGTAACTTTCTTCCCAAATTGAGCATGCTGTTAGAGCCGCTACATGTGCTCCTATGCAAAGGTCGTGAATGGATCTGGGGGGACAGCCAGGAAAGGGCTTTTGATAAAGCACACAATTTGTTATGCTCCAGCAATCTGTTAACGCTATATGACCCATGTAAGAAACTTGTTTTAACGTGCGATGCGTCATCCTACGTGGTCGGGTGATGTTGCAGCATGTTAATGCCAAGGGTCAGTTACAGCCGGTAGCTTATGCCTCCAGAAGTCTGTCCCAGGCAGAAAGGGGCTACGGGATGGTAGAAAAGGAAGCACCTGCATGTGTATATGCAGTAAAATAAAATGCACCGGTACCTGTTTGGCAGGAAATTTGAGCTGGAGACAGATCACAAACCCCTAACGTCCCTTTTGGCCGACAACAAGGCCATAAATGCAAATGCGTCGGCCCGCATACAGAGGTGGGCACTCACGTTAGCCGCCTATCATTATACAATTAGCACAGACCGGGCACTGAAAACTGCGCTGATGCACTCAGCAGGCTCCCACTAGCCACCACCAAGGGAGCAACCGAGCATGTTGCTGAGATGGTCATGGCTGTTGAAGCTTTCAAAAGCGAAGGCTCAACCGTGACAGCCTGTCAGATCAAAGTCTGGACAAATAGAGATCCGCTACTGTCTTTAGTCAAGAAATGTGTCCTGAATGGGGAGTGGGCAGCCACATACGGGGCATGCCCTGAGGAATTTAAATCATTTCACTGGCGCAAGGATGAACTTATGATTCAGGCCAGTTGCCTACTATGGGGAAACCAAGTAGTCATGCCCGAGATGGGAATGTAAATGTAGATTCTTTTCTCTCAATCTGGATCAGTAAAATTACTGAGTTGAATACCTCTTGTGCTTTGAACAAAGCAGTCTTTATTTTACCGGCCGGCAAGACTTATCAGACAGAAGATATACTTTCTCGATCGAGCGTACACACTCCCTACGGATAAGTGAAGTTACATCGTAAAGCGACAACAGTTATACAGTTTTGAAAATAGATAACAAAATACAATTAGATTGACATTCTAACTCAGCCACTCATTAGTCAATCTATATGAGATGTGTTTACGAAAGCTCAAGCATTGCCTCTGAATGTTTCAATTTAGTGGTGTGACTACCAGCTGAGACCTTGCAATTCTGCAGATTTATCCATATATTCATTTCATGTTACAATTTATGTTATTGGCAGGATTAGTAACTTGAAACCTTGAGAAAGACTGTTAACTGTGCTGATGTTGCACTATTTGCAATCTGACATTCTCCCAGCTATTCTTCCATGGCTTTATACATTTTCAGATATCCAGTTTACTTTACTGTCCTTAATTCCATATATTCCGTTCAGATATCCACATCCCTCCTTTTATCATTCTATGATAACATTTAGGATCATTCTGAGAGTATTGCATTCATCCATTCACACTCCATTTCCAGAATCATAACAGGAATGTAAGTGCAACATTCAGATCCTATCAGGGCACACGTTCCCCCTTTCTCAGCTAACAGGTAATCGAGGGCCATTCGGTTTTGTAAGGCTACAGTCCTTATTGCTACCATTTCAGCTGTGATGCCCTCCAGAGCTTCAGCAGTATTGTATTGGCCCCCCTCCTCTCATGATAGTTTGGCTCTGAATCCATCTGACAGTCTCAGTTAGGGTTAGTGGAACGGGGCGCAAAGGAATTCCCCCTTTGGAATGTATAGGGAATGTGAACACACCCAACATCTAGAAAAGTTCCCATTTTGCGCATAAACATAAGACATGTACAAAAAGGTGTTTACATGGAGCTCTCATCTCTGTCTCCCCTCCCATGCGCCGAAACTGTCATATATCAATACTATTATACAGACTGTGGCATACAGACAGTTTCATCTTATGGCTCAGGATTCAGATACATAATCCAATTATTTTGCTGATTAAAAGAGTTCAGTTTTCCCGTCTCTCTTCTCAGGTCACCGTCGGTGTAGCTGGCTGTCTATCACTACGGGTAAAAGTTCAACCTGGTCCACGTTCCAATTAGGATGCCAACGGCCTTGTTCAGCTATGGAGAAGAGGAAGTCTGGAACAGAAACAGGAGTTAGAATAACCAGTAAAATAGGTTTGTTAGAGGGTGGTGAGCTTGTAGTGGTGCAGGTGAACCCAGGCACTTTTCCCCTCAACCTTGGCTGCAGTGGAGGTAGTGAGTAACACCTGAAAAGGCCCCTCCCATTGTGGCTCTAATCCCGTCCGAATCCATACTTCCCTGGTGCCACGAGGGACAATTCGGGTAAAATGGGAGGTCGAGGTGAGCATCTTGAACCTGGTTGTGAGCTAGTCGCAGAGCCTGAGTCAGAGAAAGAACATAGGTGGTCATCAATCAAGCTGAGATACCATATCTAGGAACAATTTCCCTCATTAACACCTTAACAACAGTTTGAGCCTTATTGTCCAGGTTAGGGTAGGCTTCAATTCATCTGCTAAACACATCTACTATTACTAACACATATTTGTAACACTGAACTTTTTGCAACTCAATGAAGTCCAACTGAAATGTCTCAAAGGGACCTTCAGGTAGGGGCGTTTTACCCCAATCACAGGGGACTCCCTTCCCTGGATTATGTTGCTGGAAAACCAGGCAACGACTACTGATGTTCTGGGCGAGCGCCTGGAGTCTAGGGTGCCACCAAGTAGCCAAAAGTGTATCACTCGTGGTTCTTGCTCCACAATGAGTAGCAAAATGCATACAATCAATAACCCATAGAGCCAACTCGTCAGACATGCAAGTCTGTTCCGCGGGAGTGGTGCAGAGTTTAGAAACATTGTCATAAGTACATCCATAATATTTCCACAACAGTTTATCTTTTTCAGGAGCGTCCTCCTGTGCTTTTATAACATCTTGGATGGTTGGCATTGGTTTTTCCGAGGCTAACTTATCCTTCGCAGGATTTTTAGTCTGACTCATAATTTTGGGCACGACCATCTGTTGGTCACGAGAGGCCTGTTTGGCCTCTTGGTCAGCACAATGATTCCCTATATCAACCAGAGAATTTCCGGTAGTGTGGGCGGTACATTTGACAATAGCAATGCGTTTGGGGAACATGAGGGCTTGCAACAAATCAGATACTAGCTGTTTATGAGATATCTCATTCCCCTGTGAGGTTAGGAATCCCCTATTTTTCCATAATTGTCCGAAATCATGGGCCACCCCAAAGGCATACCTAGAGTCAGTATAGATATTGACTTTGAGATCTTTGGCCAAGATACAGGCTCGGGTGAGGGCGAATAGTTCAGCTTGTTGAGCAGAATAGGCAGTTTCAAAAGTGGCAGATTCCAAGACCTGATTCTCCTGGTTTACTATGGCGTATCCTGAGATTCGTGTACCTTCTGGATTAATTCCGTCAACATACATAATACAGTCTGGATCTTCAATTGGTACATCAACAAAATCTTCCCTGACTGATGTGGCCTCTTAAATTAAAGATAAACAATCATGACTGAGTTCTTCCTCATCTTGGGGTGGCTCAGTAAGAAAACAGGCCGGATTAATTGCAGTACAGTGCCGAAAGGTCAGCTTAGGATTGTTTAGTAAGTAGATCTCATATCTGCTTTGCCTGGCCATGGTAAGGTGTTGAGTCTGCAGTTGGCCCAGGAGGGCAGCTATGGAGTGAGATGTGTTAAGACAATGGTAGCACAGTCTTTCAGAATTGTACAATACAGTTGAAAGGGCCGGTCATAGAGGGGCTGGCCCAAAGCCGGAGCTTGCAGCAGGGCTGTCTTTAGTTCCTTAAATGCTTGGACATCTACGGTTTCTATTTCAAAGCTGCCTTACTTATTTGTATACGGGGTGAGGTGCTTAGTCATCAGGGCAACATTAGGGATCCAGGATCTGCAGTAATTGATCATCCCCAAACACTGTCGCATTTGTTTAGCCGTGCTAGGGACTGCCCTGCACTGCATTGCCCTGCACTGGGATCACAATCGGATCAATGGGAATATAACCCACTTGGGAGGGCTCCTCTGCCCACACATGAGGATCCACATAGTCAGGTATGTCAGAGCAAGTATGATGCTGCAGAGTCGTTAAGACCTTCTCGGGGTTCCCGTGTAATTGGACTGTTCGGCCATGTTTTACAATTTGCACATCCCGGCTGGTAGGGTCAGCCTCGTCTATAGCCTGGCGCACCATAACTCCCAAATCTTTAGCGTGGTGGGGAGGTAATACTTCACGAGTAATATGTGGTGCCACCGTTGGGGGCTGTCCATTTCCACAAAATCTGCCTTCCCTTCCGGTCCAGTCACTCTAGCCCTTAATAGAATTTCCTTCACTTCCCCTTCGTGATCCTGATAAAAGTTCTGCATTTCCTGATTCTTTCCACTGGGATCGTATGCTAGGGTCACGTGATAGGGTGCCTGCAGCAGGTCCAGAGACCACCACTGAGGGGTTCTAGTGGTATAATAGTGCCGCTTAAGGGTTCCCTGTTTTACAATAATCCCATCATCTCCACACTCCAAATGCAACTGGAATTTGCAGAGGAGGTCTCTAGCCATCAAGATACATTCCAGATTGGTTGTGATAACAAATCGATGTTCCACCGATTCTTCCTGGTAACCCATTTTAACCGGTTCTGACACCGGGAATGTCGAGATTTGTCCCAGGAATCCTGAAAGTTTCTGTGTTTCAGTAGAGGCAGGGAGTTTAAGCTTTGATTGCACAGAAGACATGAAGGCTCCCGTATCTATCAAAAAGGGTTGTCACTCATTCAGAATTTTTAACAATATCATTGGTTCGTCGTCCGGGGAGGATCCCTGCACAATCAAGCTGCGTAGTTAATCGGGGGACAATTGACCAAAGGGGTTGTTCTGGGAGAAGTTAGTGTAAGACCTCCTCTCCCCCCTTGCCCCTCTCCTCTTCCTTTTCCATGCTGATGGTAGGGGCAATTTTTATTCCAATGTCCTTCCTGCCCACAATTAAAACAGTCAATTCCTCTTACCCAGTCCCGGCCTCTTCCCATACCATGCCGGGGACAATAGGGAGGTTTATTAGCAGGGCTCGGGCCGTTTGGTTGTTTAGTATAACCGTATCCTTGCTTATCCATCCAATCCTGTATGCAACACTGCGGTTCTATTGATCCTTCCTCCCGAGATGGCTCTTCCTTTCTAGTCACGTATTCAGTCTTGACCCGGGTTGGGGGTGCACCTCCCCCCTCCCCTTTCTTTTCCTGCCAATAATATCTAACTGCCCTTTCCATTTGTCCGGATAGCGTGAGCAATCAAATAGTTGTTCGAAGATCACATAGACATCTATAGTGGGGTGGTCTGCAGCTTGTTCTACATCAGGGTTTGGCATTGGTCTGACAGGGAATTGGTGTCGGGACTTTGGGATCTTGGAAATCATTTCTAGGTCGGAGGATGTTTCGGAGCTGTCTGACTGCTTGACAGTTCTGCGTCTCGATCGGCGGGGGTGTTTGCTATGTCTTTCACAACTTGGACTGGTAGATTGACTAAAAGATTTACGGGACTGTCTGTGATATCGAGATATAGTTCTGCCCTTTCGAGTGTGAGATCTGGTCCTTTCGGCTATATTGCTTGTGAACTGGGGATCCGAATCGCTATCAGAGGATGAGGAGTCAGTTTGGGTTTGTTGCTTTGGTGGTATGGAGTTATTTTTAACTCCTCTCGCCGGAGTGTAAGGTGGAGGGTGTTGGGAAGAGGACTGGAGCAAGGGGCCAGGGGGTGCGGGAGGCGCCGTTGGGCGCTGAGTCAGTGACCACTCATCAATTTCATCATCAGCCTCGGTTAACACAAAGCCAGCCATTTTACTACGTAGTCGGTCAATACCTTTCTCAGAGGATCTCTTAGTAAGTTTCTCGTGCGCACATTCTTTTTTTAAGACGTCTACAGTTTTAACATGTGTTCCCTCTGTCAATGAAAGTCCTAATTTAATAGCATTTATTTGCCAACTTGACAGAAGTGATGCATCTTTTAATTTTTTTTTTTGACAATCCCTGTGCTTTTTTTTTTACTACCTCTACGCTTCTAGTGCCACCTAATAATTTGTTCTGGGCTCCTAATAATTTTCTAAAGTCTTCAGCTCTTTCAGGGAATTCCTCACAACTTTTGTAGCGGACTATCCGCATCCGTTGTTTTATCCAACTGATTACCCATTTTCACGCTGTCTCTCGTATTACCATGTCGTTACGCGTTCACGTAGTCGTGCGATTTAAACAAACTTAAAACAAACAGACTTTACTAAAACTAACACAAAGCCACGTCGCCCCGCGGCTCGTGTCGTCACGCGATTCAAAACACTTGAAGTAAACAGACTTAACAAACTTACTAAACTAACACAAAGCCGTGTCGCCCCGCGGCTCGCGTCGCCGCGCGATTCAAACTTGAAACAGACTTAACAAACTTACTAAACTAACACAAAGCCGTGTCGCCCCGCGGCTCGCGTCGCTGCGCGATTCAAAGTAACAGACTTAACAAACTTACAATAAATGGACTTACAAAAATCAGCACTGACTTGATATTATTTCGTGGTTCGCGTCGCTGCACGTTCGCTTCGGCCCACGTTCACTCGGGCGCGCGCTCGCGCCGCCCCACGTCTCGCGTCACCATGCGTTAGCACCGCTGCGTGTCTGCGTCAGCCCTCCTCCACTCGGCCGCACGCTCGCGCCGCTGCACGTCTCACGTCACCACGCGTTAGCGCCGCTGCGCGTCTGCGTCAGCCCTCCTCCACTCGGCCGCACGCTCACGCCGCGGCACGTCTCGCGTCATCACGCGTTAGCGCCACTGCGTGTCTGCGTCAGCCCTCCTCCACTCGGCCGCACGCTCGCGCCGCTGCACGTCTCGTGTCGGCCCTACCTTCCGAGTTGCTGCGTGATTTAAATTCAATCAGTGCCTAGACGGGCCAAGTGATATACAAGGTCGACGTCCCACCTGACTTGAACACCTATCCTCTATTTAATTCCCTGTGAGCCTAATTTTCTAAATTTGATTTCTTTTGAGCCTTATTTAATTTCTTTTAGTCTCCAAATGTCCCTATCCTTTCGCGTCACTGTGCAGTTTAAATCCAATCAGTCAATGAAAGCCCTAATTTAATGGAGTTTTTCTGCCTACTGGACAGGAGTGATTTTTTTCTTTTAGACTGCAGTGGAATTTTTCTCATAATTTAAAATCTCAGAACATTTTTTTTTTAGCACCTATTTCGTACGTTACTTTTTTTTGTCTTTTCCATAACTAGAGAGAAGTCTGGCACGTAGGCTGTGGACTGCTTTTCGTTATCTCAATTGTTCCAGCCTCAAGGTCGTGTTATTTAATATAATATTTTTTTTTGAATCCTTTTGAATCCATCTCAGTTGTTTTGCTGTGCCTTCTCTGAATGTTTTCTTTCAACAAGTTTTTCTTTTTTTTTTCAACAAACCTATCCTTTGTGCATTTCCTGGCTCCGTAACTTATCATCCAAATATATGTAATTCAATAAGGTTCACACTCTTAAACTTCCCACATACAGGACAACACTACGAAGGGTTAAAGAAACTTTCATTCTGTTTGAAAAAGTAAGTGGAGCTAAAACAAACCACAACTCCCCGGCTTTTTTTTTTCAGTAAAAATCACAGAAGCATTTCTCATTTAAACAGACATTCACAAGAGTCTTTTCTTCCCTATTAATTTTTGGATCCATGATTGATCATCTATCCCTATCTAGCTCGAACTATAACCTATCTTTCCAAGTCGCCGCTTGGTTTGCGTCATCGCGCAATTTCCCTATCTCTATCCCTATTCTAAGTTTGAAAGGTATTCACCAGATTGTCCTGGATCTCGTTCAGACACTACCTGAGAACTAGCGAGTGGCTAAACTTTCCTCAGACTTTTGAAACCGGGGGAAACTGGAGCAGTATTGAAATCAAACTCACTCCAGTGGCCACTTTCCCCTCGGCTCGTCCAAGGCCAGTCTGGCTCTTAATTCGCAAGTTTTCGGCAGTCGTCCGTTGAGATCCCACTTCTGACACCAAATGTAAATGTAGATTCTTTTCTCTCAATCTGGTTCAGTAAAATTACTGAGTCGAATACCTCTTGTGCTTTGAACAAAGCAGTCTTTATTTTACCGGCCGGCAAGACTTATCAGACAGAAGATATACTTTCTCGATCGAGCTTACACACTCCCTACGGATAAGTGAAGTTACATCGTAAAGCGACAACAGTTATACAGTTTTGAAAATAGATAACAAAATACAATTAGATTGACATTCTAACTCAGCCACTCATTAGTCAATCTATATGAGATGTGTTTGCGAAAGCTCAAGCATTGCCTCTGAATGTTTCAATTTAGTGGTGTGACTACCAGCTGAGACCTTGCAATTCTGCAGATTTATCCATATATTCATTTCATGTTACAATTTATGTTATTGGCAGGATTAGTAACTTGAAACCTTGAGAAAGACTGTTAACTGTGCTGATGTTGCACTATTTGCAATCTGACATTCTCCCAGCTATTCTTCCATGGCTTTATACATTTTCATATATCCAGTTTACTTTACTGTCCTTAATTCCATATATTCCGTTCAGATATCCACAGGCAGAGAGGTGTTCATCCGAGAACTCCACAATGAGCACCGGGCATTGTCATGATGAAGGCAATTGCCAGGTCACACGTTTGGTGGCCAGGGATAGATGCAGACCTGGAACTTTCTGTTCGCAGGTGCAACATGTGTGCCCAGCTGGGAAATGCGCGCAGGGAAGCCCCCCTTAGCCCCTGGTCCTGGCCCGCCAAGCCATGGCCACGCATCCATTTGGACTACGCAGGTTCATGGGAAAAATGTTTTTGGTTGTAGTAGACGCCTACTCCAAATGGACCGAGTGTGACACTCTCAATTCAAGCACATCCTCTGCCACGGTAGAAAGTCTACGTGTAATGTTCGCCGCCCATGGTCTACCAGATGTCTTGGTCAGCGACAATGGCCCGTGCTTTACAAGTATCGAGTTCCAGGACTTCATGGCAGGCAATGGAATCAACCATGTCAGACTGGCACCGTTCAAGCTGGCCTCAAACGGCCAGGTGGAACGAGCAGTGCAGATAATCAAACAGGAGATGCTCAGAATGCAAGGGGGTTCCCTACAAAGCCGCTTATCACTCCTCCTGTTGGTCAATAGATCCCGACCACACTCGCTCACAGGGGCTCCACCCACAGAGCTGCAAATGAACAGGATGCTCAAAACCAGGTTATCCCTCCATGAAATAAATTGTTGAGAGCAGGCGCCGGTCACAATGATGTCAATGACCTTGTCTTTTTCCGCAACTATGCTGCAGGGCCCAAATGACTCACAGGCACTGTGATTGCCAAAGAGGGGAATAGGATTCTGGTAGTTAAACTTACCAATGGACAAATCTGCCGCAAACACGAATGACTCACAGGCACTGTGATTGCCAAAGAGGGGAATAGGATTCTGGTAGTTAAACTTACCAATGGACAAATCTGCCGCAAACACGTGGATCAAGCTAAAAGGAGGTTCAGCAACCCCATAAAAGAAGCAGAGGAAGAACACGATGTAGAGTTCACTCCACCACAGGTGACCGAACACCGGAACCAAGTGGAGGAGAGCCCAGTCACTGTGGGCAGTCCGAACAGGCCTGAGGCACCGCAAACAGCAGATACTCAGGCCAGCGCCCAACAACCGGAGCCCCAACTCAGGTGCTCTGCAAGGGAGTGTAAACCACCAGAGAGACTTAACCTGTGATCCCAAAAGACTTTGGGGGGAAGGTGATGTCATGTATTCAACTGTCATTGTAATCCATGTATAAACTGACCTAAGTTGTACACCATGAGAACACTGATCACTAGGTGGTGAACTTGTGGGAGATATTCCTAACCTGGACTTTCAGGTATAAAAGGGAAAGCTCCACCCACCTTCATCAGTTCAGTGCTGGCAAATAAAGGTTACTGGTCACAGAGTGACCTTCTCTCTAGTATGGGCCTCGTGTGCATTTGTACTGTACAGTAAAGACATATTACACCTGGTTCCAGGTCTGTAGAACAAGTTGAAACCCTGGGGCGGAGCCAACAGCTGCTTCTCTGCAACAAATGATAAGGACACAAAGTTAAAGAAAGATCTGGCCAGCTAAGTCGGCAGAGCGTTAGATTCTTAATCACAGGGTGGTGGAATCGAGCCTCACGTTGGGCGAATAGTTTAAGTGTGATTTGCATGAGTGACGATGATCGAGTAGTCTGAAGCTCATTGTTCAAATCCAAGCATTATATGAAGGCGTGATTTCGAAGCCCACTTCTGACATGGCGGTATTTTCAGTTCTCCGATCAATTGCATTTTATGGAATTAACTGCTTCTTATCAAACAATCATAGAGCATTCAGTGCATCATATTCAAGCCGGTCAAAAAAGATCTACCCAGCCTAATCCCAAACTTGCAGCACCAGGTCAAGCTTTTTAAGTGCACATCCAATTACTTATTAAATGTGATAGAAATATAGGTGCAGGAGTAGGCCATTCGGCCATTTGAGCCTGCACCACCATTCAATAAGATCATGGCTGATCATTCCCTCACTACCCCTTTACTACTTTTTCTCCATACCCCTTGATCCCTTTAGCTGTAAGGGCCATATCTAACTCCCTCTTGAATATATCCAATGAACTGACATCAACAACTCTCTGCGGTAGGGAATTCCACAGGTTAACAACTCTCTGAGTGAAGAAGTTTCTTCTCATCTCAGTCCTTAATGGCCTACCCCTTATCCCAAGACTGTGTCCACTGGATCTGGACTTCCCCATCATCAGGAACATTCTTCCCGCATCTAACCTGTCCAGTCCCATCAGAATCTTGTAAGTTTCTATGAGATTCCCTTTCATCCTTCTAAACTCCAGTGTATAAAGGCCCATTTGATCTAGTCTCTCATATGTCAGTCCCGCCATCCCAGGAATCAGTCTGGTCAACCTTCGCTGCACTCCCTCAATAGCAAGAACGTCCTTCCTCAGATTAGGAGACCAAAACTGAACACAATATTCCAGGTGAGGCCTCACCAAGGCCCTGTGCAACTGCAGTAAGACCTCCCTGCTCCTATACTCAAATCCTCTAGCTATGAAGGCTAACATACCATTTGCCTTCTTCACCACCTGCTGTACCTGCATGCCAACTTTCAATGACTGATGAACCATGACACCCAGGTTTCGTTGCACATCCCCATTTCCTAATCTGCCGCCATTCATATAATATTCTGTCTTCATGTTTTTGCCCCCAAAGTGGATAATCTCACATTTATCCACATTATACTGCATCTGCCATGCATTTGCCCACTCACCTAACCTGTCCAATCACCCTGCAGCCTCTTAGCGTCCTCCTCACAGCTCACACTACCACCCAGTTTAGTGTCATCTGCAAACTTGGACATATTACACTCAATTCCTTCATCTAAATAATTAATGTATATTGTAAAGAGCTGGGGTGCCAGCACTGAGCCCTGCGGCACTCCACTAGTCACTGCCTGCCATTCTGAAAAGGACCCGTTTATCCCGACTCTCTACTTCTTGTCTGCCAACCAGTTATCTATCCACGTCAGTACATTATCCCTAGTACCATGTGCTTTGATTTTGCACACCAATTTCTTGTGTGAGACCTTGTCAAAAGCCTTTTGAAAGTCCAAATATACCACATCCACTGGTTCTCCCTTGTCCACTCTACTAGTGACATCCCCCAAAAATTCCAGAAGATTTGTCAAGCATGATTTCCCTTTCAGAAATCCATGCTGACTTGGACCGATCCTGTCACTGCTTTCCAAATGCACTGCTATTTTATCTTTAATAATTGATTCCAACATTTTCCCCACTACTGATATCAGGCTAAACGGAGTATAATTTACCCGTTTTCTCTAACCCTCCTTTTTTTAAACTGGTGTTATATTAGCTACCCTCCAGTCCATAGGAACTGATCCAGAGTCGATAGACGTTTGGAAAATGATCACCAATGCTTCCACTATTTCTATGGCCACTTCCTGAATGTTTCTGCCTCTATCTTCCATTCAGGCAATTAGTTCCAGACCCCCACTACCCTCTGCGTGATTTTCCCCCTCATTTCCCCTCTAATCCTTCTACAAACGACTTTAAATTAATGCCCTCTGTTTAGTGACCCCTCTGCAAAGGGAAATAGATTCGTCTTATCCACTCTATCCAGGCCCATATTAATTATTGCACCTCAATTAAATCGCCTCTCAGCCTCGCCTGTTGCAAATAAAACAACCCCAGCCTATCCAATCTTTCCTCATAGCTAAAATGTCCATTGCTGGCAACATCCTTCGTAAATCTCTGTATGCTCTGTCGTATAATCTCATCTTTCCTGTAATGTGGTGACTAGAAGTGTACGCAGTACTCAAGCTGTGGCCTAACTAATGTTGTATAAAGATCCAGCATAACTTCCCTGCTCTTAAATTATATGCATCAACTAATAAAGGAAAGCATTCCATATGCCTTTTTAACTACATTATCGACCTGTCCTGCTACCTTTAAGGATCTGTGGAGATACACTTGAAGATCCGTCTGTTCCTCCACAACTCAGTATCCTCCTATTCATTTTGTATCCCCTCGTCTTGTTGCACCACCGAAAATGTATTACCTCACATTTATCAAGATTCAATTCCATTTTCCACTTTTCTGCCCAAAAAACCAGTCCATTGATATATTCTTGCAATCTAAAGCTTTCCACCTCTCTGTCTATCATGGTAAACGTTTGTATCATCTGAAAACGTTTTGATCATGCCCCCTATATTTAAGTCTAAAGCATTACTATATACTACAAAAAGCAAGGGACTGAGCACTGAGCCCTGCGGCACCCCACTGGAAAAAAACCTTCCAGTCTCAGAAACACTCATCAAACATTACCCTTTGCCACTGAGCCAATTTTGGATCCCATTTGCCTTGAGCTTTTACTTTTTTGATCAGTTTGCCATATGGGACCTTTTCAAAATCCTTGCTAAAATCCATGTAGGGTACATCAAACGCACTGCTCTCATCAACTCTCCTTGATAACTCCTCAAAAATTCAATCAAGTTAGGCAGACATGTCCTTTCCTTAACCAATCTATGCAGACAGTCCTTGATTAATGGTAGACTGGTCACAAAAGTAAAAGCCCATGGAATCCAGGGCAAAGTGGCAAGTTGGATCCAAAAATGACTCAGAGGCAGTAAGCAAAGTGTAATGGTTGATGGGTGTTTTTGAACTGGAAGGATGTTTCCAGTGGGGTTCCGCAGGGCTCAGTGCTAGGTCCCTTGCTTCCTGTAATTTACATCAATGATCTCGGCTTGAAAATAGGGGGTATGATTAAGACGTTTGCAGATTACACTAAAATTGCATGTGTGGTTATTAATGAAAAAGAAAGCTGTGGACTGCAGGAAGATTAATCAACTGGTCAGCAGAACTGTGTCAAATTAAATTTAATCCAGAGCAGTGTGAGTTAATGCATTTATGGAGGGCTAACAAGGAAAGGGAATACACATTATATGGTACAATACTGTGAAGTGTAAAGGAGCAAAGAGACTTGGAGCGCATGTCCACAGATCCCTGAAAGTAGCAGGCCAGGTGGGGAAAGGTTGAGTAGGTTGGGCCGCTACTCATTGGAATTCAGAAGAATGAGAAGTGATCTTATCGAAAGGTATAGGATTATGAGGGGGCTTGACAGGGTGGATGCAGAGAGGATGTTTCCATTGATGGGGGAGAGTAAAACTAGAGGACATGATCTTACAATAAGGGGCCATCCATTTGGAACTGAGATGAGGAGAAATTTCTTCTCTCAGAGGGTTGTAAATCTGTGGAATTCGCTGCCTCAGAGAGCTGTGGAAGCTGGGGCATTAAGAAACTGTCTATTACATTTATTGAATCGATAAGGGGTTATGGGGAGCGGGCAGGGAGGTGGAGCTGAGTCCATGATCAGATCAGCCATGATCTTATTGAATGGCGGAGCAGGCTCGAGGGGCCTTATGGCTTACTCCTGTTCCTATTTCTTATGTTCTTATAAGCATGTTAAGAAGGCATACGGAATGCTTGTATTCTATGCCTCGGCTAATAAAGACAAGAGCAGCTGGGTTATGCTTGCACTGTAAAAACTAGTTAGGCCACAGCTGGAGTACTTGCGTGCAGTTCTGCTCACCATATTACAGGAAGGATGTGTTTGCACTGGAGAGAGTACAGAGGAGATTTACGAGGATGTTGCCAGGAGTGGAGAATCTAAGCTATGAGGACAGATTAGATGGGCTGAATTTGTTTTAATTGGAACAGAGGAAGCTGAGGGGAGACCTCATTGAAGTGTATAACATTATGAGGGGCCTTGATATAGTGGAGAGAAAGGGGCTATTCCCTTTAGCAGAGGGGTCAACAACCAGGGGGCATAAATTTAAAGTAAATCATAGAAGATTTAGAGATGATTTGTGGGGACATTCCTTCAAGCAGAGGGTTGTGGGGGGTCTGGAACTCACTGCCTGAAAGGCTGGTCGAGGCAGAAACCTTCACCACATTTAAGAAATACTTGGATGTGCACCTGAAGTGCTGTAACCGGCAGAGTTATGGACCAAGAGCTGGGAAGGGGGATTAGGCTGGGTAGCCTCTTGTTGGCCAGCGTGGACACAATGGTCCGAAATAGCCTCCTTCCATGCTGTAAACTTCTATGATTCTATGACTAATTTGTGTCTTTTTAAATGAAGGTTTATACTGCAGAAGTGATTCCAATAATTTGCCCACCTCCGAGGTTAAACTACTGGCTTTATAATTACTCAGTTTATCCGTTTCTCGCTTTATAAACAATGGTGCAATATTAGCAGTTCTCTAATCCTCTGGCACCAATCCTGTAGCCAGAGAAGATTGGAAAATGAAGGTCAGAGCCTCTGCAATTGCCACCCTTGCTTTTTATAATAGCCCAGGATACACGTAATCCAATCCTGGCGATGTAGCTACTTTCTTCAACCCAGTCGATTTCTTCCTATCAGAAAATTAACGCTGGAATTGTTCACCTTCGAGCATAGAAGGTTAAGGGGAAAACTAAGAAATTATGAGTTTTTTTTATAAAGCAAGCTTTCTCTTGCGAGTGGATCGACAACAAGAGGCCATAGATTTAAAATAATTGGTAAAAGCACTAGAGCGGACATTAGGGGAATTTGACAATATCTGGAACGCATTACCTGAAGGGATGGTGGAATCAAATTACTTAGGAACTTTCAACAGACAAATGGACACGTATTTGAAGATGACTAATTAGCAGATTAATGGGGGAAAAACTGGGCTTTGGGATTAAATTGGACAGGTCTTCTGTGCTACAAGATTCTATGATCCTAAGCTGCCGTGATTCTATGATTCTGGCTTCTTGTGCATTCTCTTCACATTGCAAATAGTCCACCATAACCATGACTTTCTGGAATTTTCTCCCTAAACCTTTCCATTTCCTCCTTTCAGATGCTCCTTAAAATCTTTTGGTCACATGTCTTTGATTACACCTCTATGTAGCACACTGGGAGATCCCCTGGAAGTGGGAAGGTAGGGGTGGCCAGTGGCTGGTTTATGTGTGAGCAGTTTACTGAATAAATGTGGTTGTGACTGTTTGTTACATTAAATAAATGAGGGCATCTGGCGATTCTCAACCTGACACTAGGGAACTAGTGAGACAAACTTGAAAGCAAGGTTCTGTTGATTGTGAATAAATAAAGAAAGTATTTTTCTGGAATGATCTAATCAACGTTAAAAGCAGTTCTGACCCGACGTCATTTTTACACGCAGTCTTCTGATCTGAAGTCAGAAGCGCTACAGTTGTGTCACGAGATCTACGATTAGATAAACGGTGGAGATGTTTATATATATCATTCGTTCTCTAACACCATTTTATTCTTCCGCAAAATCGTCACATCGCAGGAAATTAAACTGGAAAACTGCTCAAATTACGCAACAGATAGAGCACCTTCTGAAAAAACAATTAGTTGTTACGTGTACAAAGTAGTTAGAACTGCAAACAAGGCTGTGAGGAAATATAAACAGTTGATGTGCATATATAGAATCATCTCTTCTTAGGCACTCCGTCGTAGTCGAGGATGACTTGCTTCCACACTAATATGGGTTCTCAGGTGACTGATGAGTCCAATGCGGGACTACAGTGTCTGTCACGGTGGTTGATGGGACAGGTGGGTGGAGTGCTCAGGTTGACCTGGGGCGCAGCTTCAGGCTGCGTCTCCATTCTGAGTAACTCCTTAATCCTGGTCATAAAATGGGGGAAATGAGGGAGAAAACGATACATGTCGCAATCTGTGCCTCTGAATTATCACCACAATCTGTCCTCAATACAATTTCCCTCTTTGGAAACTTCCATCCAGGGGAGTGACAAGCACAGGAGATACAACGCCTGCCCTTTACCTATTCCCCAACCACTGTCAAGGGCACCAAACTCTCATTCCAGGGGAAAGGGCGATAGAAACATATAAAATTCTGACGGGGTTAGACAGGTTAGATGCAGGAAGAATGTTCCCAATGTTGGGGAAGTCCAGAACCAGGGGTCACAGTCTAAGGAAAAGGGGTAAGCCATTTAGGACCGAGATGCGGAGGAACTTCTTCACCCAGAGAGTGGTGAACCTGTGGAATTCTCTACCACAGAAAGTTGTTGAGGCCAATTCACTAAATATATTCAAAAAGGAGTTAGATGAGGTCCTTACTGCTAGGGGGATCAAGGGGTATGGCGAGAAAGCAGGAATGGGGTACTGAAGTTGAATGTTCAGCCATGAACTCATTGAATGGCGGTGCAGGCTAGAAGGGCCGAATGGCCTACTCCTGCACCTATTTTCTATGTTTCTATACTTGTACTTCTTGCAATTTAGTATCCTGTTTTCGCTGTTCAGGATCCTCTACATAGATGGGGGTGATTGATTTACGGCACATTTCAGTTCATCTAACGGTGAATGAGATGGGCTTGTCCGTATGAATGTGTTGTTATAATAGAAAACTCTCAGCATAAATTAACAATATATTGAAATAAGCAAGAAAGAGAAGATTTGTGGTGTGGGAGTTCACAGAAAGACAGATATTGGGGTGCTGGTTAAAGCACTGAGGAAGAATGAGAGAGAAAGGAAGTGTCACAATCTTCCACTTGGAATTATCACCACATGTGTCCTCAAACAGTTTTTCTCTTAAGTCTCCTCTATCCAGTAGACGGGATATTTATTACTGTACCAAACTGAAAATGAGGAGAATCCAAACTTGACACGGACTACAGCAGAGGAATGGTTCTTTCTGTATCTAATAATGTAACGAATGTGTCTGCTGCATGTTCTACAATGATCAATGTAACTATAGAAAGTCAATGCTCATTCCCATAGTAGCCAGTGATTGATGCTCACGTTTAATTCGGGGTTGAATTGTTAATGTCCTCAAGTACAGAAACAGCCTCTCCTCAGCTCACTGACAAGACACTGGCTCTGGGGTCCTGGGCTCAAAGCCCAAACAGCAGGAAATCGATGGAAAACATAGAAACATTGAAATTTACAACGCAGAAGGAGGCCATTTCAGCCCATTGTGTCCGCGCCGGCTGACAAAGAGCTGCACAGCCCTCAGTCAGCAGCCCTGAAGGTTACATATAAACCAATGAACAATGGCGGAAAGGCAAAGAGCACCCAGCCCAACCAGTCTGCCCCAAACAACTGCAACACCTCTTAAATTAACCAGAGTATTATACAATTTAAGCATAACCTCCCTGCTCTTGTATTCTATGCCTCAGCCAATAAAGGCAAGCATTCCATATGCCTTCTTAACCACCTTATGCACCTCACCTGCTACTTTCAGGGATCTATGGACAAGCACTGCAAGGTTCCTTTGTTCATCTACACTATTAAGTGGCTTACCGCTTAATCCTTTCCTTATAAGCACTCCCAAAGTGCATTACCTCACACTTCTCCGAATTAAGTTCCATTTGCCACTGCTCTGCCCACCTAACCAGTAGATTGACATCCTCCTGCAGTCCATGACTTTCCTCTTCATTATCATCCACACAGCCAATTTTAGTGTCGTCTGCAAACTTCTTAATCATACTCCCTATATTCAAATCTAAATCATTGATATATACCACAAAAAGCAAGGGACACAGTACCGAGCCCTGCTGAACCCCAGTGGAACATCTTTCCAGTCACAAAAACATCCATCATCCATTACACTTTGCTTCCTACCTCTAAGCCAATTTTGGATCCAGCTAGCCACTTTGCCCTGGATCCCATGGGCTTTAATCTTCGTGACCAGTCTAGCATGTAGGATCTTATCAAAAGCTTTGCTAAAGTCCATATACACTACATCATACACACTACCCTCATCGACCCTCTTGGTTACCTCCTCAAACAATTCAATCAGGTTAGTCAAACACGATCTTCCCTTAATAAATCCGTACTGACTGTCCTTGCCTTTCCAAATGCAAATTTATCCTGTCTTTCAGGATTTTTTCACGTAATTTTCCCACCACTGAGTTTAGGATGACAGGCCTGTAATTACTAGACCTATCCCTTTCTCACTTCTTAAACAAGGGTACCACATTAGTAAAAGTAACAATTACTTTCTAACCATGTGTGTTTTATTGAACTTTGTTGGAACAGGAAGAGATAAATTAAAATCTATCATCTCCTTTGTTCACAAGTGAAGACCATAAACTTAGTGGCGCCTCCCTGGATGCATTGCTTAACTGGGAACATGTATTACATGTGTGCACACAGGACTCTAAGTCTGTATCGATACAGGACCACCACACATGGGATCTGGCTATCACTTTCATCATTAAAATGCCTGGGTGGGTACTGTGGAGATTACTAATGAAAGTGACCCTGCCCTTTCTTGGCACAACTACCCGATTACCCCATAGGAGGCAGTCTGCCTGTATAGACATTTCATCTTTGCATCACATCTCTAACGGTACACTAGACCAATTCCCGTGGAGCACACAGTTTTTTTTACTAAGGACAGTAAGGGGTCCTGGTTCATTCAGGTTCTAATCTGTCAGGCGGTAACAGGTGATTGCTCACTCTCGAATGTTTCCATTACCATAACTAAATCTGCAGGCTGTACCATCTCCACCCCGGTGGTGGGCAATGGTAGCCTACTGAGAGCATCGGCACAGTTTTCTGTGCCTGGCCTGTGGCAGTTGACGTAGTTGTATGTGGACAACGTGAACGCCCATCTCTGGATGCGGGCCGATGCATTCGTATTCATCCCCTTATTTTCAGAAAAGAGGGATATAAGTGGCTTATGGTTGGTTTCCAATTCAAATTTTAGCCTGAACAGATATTGATGCATATGCTTTACCCCGTAAACACATGCTAACGCTTCTTTTACGATCATACTGTAGGCCCTCGGCCTTAGACAGACTTCTGGATGCATAAGCAACCGGTTGCAATTTCCCAAATTCATTAGCTTGTTGCAATACACATCTAACCCCGTAAGACGATGCATCACATGCTACTGCCAAACATTTACATGGATCGTACAACACAAGCAATTTGTTTGAACATAACAGCTTCCTAGCTTTCTCAAAGGCATTTTCTTGGCTTTTACCCCATACCCATTCATCTCCCTTATGCAGTAAAGAGTGCAGGGGGTCCAACAATGTGCTAAGACCCAATAAGAAGTTACCAAAATAGTTCAGGAATCCTGACGGAGACTGCAGCTCCATCACATTCTGTGGTCTCGGTGCATTCTTGATTGCCTCCATCTTTGAAACGGTGGGCCTGATGCCATCCGCCGCGATTCTTCTCCCCAGGAACTCCACTTCAGGCGCGAGGAAAATGTGCTTCGAGCATTTTAGCCTGAGCCCCACATAGTAAAGCCGACTAAGAACCTCCTCTAGGTTCTGCAGGTGCTCGACAGTATCCCGACCTGTAACCAAGATGTTGTCCTGGAAGACCACGGTGCACGTGACCAACTTCAGCAAGCTTTCCATGTTCCTCTGGAATATCGCCGTGGCCGATCAAATCCCAAACGGGCATCTGTTGTAAAAGGAAAGACCGTTGTGCGTGTTGATGCAGGTGAGGCCTTTCGAAGATTCCTCCAACTCCTGCGTCATGTAGGCCAGCTTCGTGAACATTTTCCCTCCTGCCAATGTCCCAAATATGTCGCCTGCCTTTGGTAATGGGTATTGATCCTGCAGCGAGAAACTATAGATAGTTACTTTGTAATCACCACAGATTCTGACAGTGCTGTCTCCCTTGAGCACTGGAACAATTGGACTGGTCCACTCATTGAATTCGATCGGCGAAATGGTGCCCTCTAATTGCAGCCTGTCCAACTCGATCTCCACCCTCTCTCTCATCATGTAAGGTACTGCTCTTGCCTTGTGATGGATGGGTCGTGACCCCGGAATTAGCTGGATCTGCACTTTTGCTCCTTGGAACTTCCCGATGCCTGGTTCAAACAGCGAGGGGAATTTGCTTAGGACATGAGGTGTCATCGACGGACGAATACACTCGGACGTCATCCCAGTTCCAGCGTATCTTTCCCAGCCAGCTCCTGCTGAACAGCGTGGGGCCATCGCCCGGTACCACCCAGAATGGTAAATCATGCATCGCTCCATCGTAGGAGACCTTTACGGTAGCATTGCCAATTATGGGAATCAGTTCCTTTAAATACATTCTAAGTTTGGTACGAATGGGAGTCAGGACTGGCTTTGAAGCCTTTTTGCACCACAACTTATCAAAAGTCTTTTTGTTCATTATGGACTGGCTTGCGCCCGTATGCAGCTCCATGGACACCGGGAGTACATTTAATTCAACCTTCAGCATTATTGGGGGGACAATTTGTGGTAATTGTGTGCACACCATATATGTCTACCTTCTTGGTCTGAGGCTCTGGTTTGTCATGATCCACCGTGGATCTGTCCTCCTCTGCAACATGGTGGTTTGCAGGATTAGCAGGGTTTGCAGCTCGTCTGCACATACGTTGGAGGTGTCTGATTGTTCCACAGCCCTTGCAAACGTATCCTTTGAAGCGGCATGAATGGAATTGATGATCACCCCCGCAGCACCAACAAGGTGTTAATTGCCTTGTATTCACCACCCTTGATGGCGGACTCTGGCTCATCTGCAGACGTGCAGCTACAGTCGTGTAAGTCCTGCCATGTACATTTTGATTTGAAAACAACGTTACTTTGTTCACGGTACTTGCGGCAGCATTAGTGTGCTGGGAAATTTGTTTGGCATTGCCACTGGTGGAGATAAATGCCTGGGCTAAAGCTATGGCTTTACTCAAGGTTGTCGTCTATACAGTCAAAAGTTTGAGAAGTATTACTTCATGGCCAATGCCAAGTACAAAGAATTCCCTGAGCATGTGCTCCAAGTGTCCTTCAAATTTGCAATATCCTGCAAGGCGCCTTAGCTCAGTGATGTAGCTCGCCACTTCCTGGCCTTCAGACCTTTTGTACATGTAGAACCGATACCTCGCCATCAGAATGCTTTCCTTTGGGTTTAGATGCTCCCGGACCAGTGCAAACAACTCATCGATCGATTTGTCTGTGGGTTTTGCTGGAGTCAGCAGGTTTTTCATGAGGCCATACATTGATGCCCTGCAAACAGTAAGGAGGGTCGCCCTTCGTTCGGCAGCGTTCGCTTCTCTTTCCAGCTCATTGGCCACAAAGTATTGTCAAGTCGTTCCACGAAGGTTTTCCAATTATCTCCCTCCGAAAATTTCTCCAGGATGCCCACAGTTCTCTGCATTGTTGTGTTGAGGTTCGTTGTCTGTATCTCGTTGCTAGTTGTGATGTCTTGGATAAAGAGTCAGGCTAAATACTGCAAGCTCAAGTAGGTGTGACCGTAGTCCTTTATTACAGATCTCAGAGTGCCTCTCCAGGCTGTGAGGACTCCTTATATGCAGGTGCTCCCAAGGGATTGTGGGATCCCTTGGGACTCCAGGGGATAAGCCCTCTGGTAGTTAGATATGGTAAATTACAGGTTTACATACATAACACCATCTATGGCGACCATGCCTCAAGCTGTCCTGCGCTCAGCTCTCCAGCTAAACCTCTCCACCTCCCTCTGCTCCTGTAGGATACTCCTTAAAACCCGTTCTTTAAACAACACTTGGTCCCCTACTTCTGCCTCCTTTTGTTCAGCACCCACCTTCTGACTAAGATTCCATGACGCATCTTGGGATGTTTTTGCACGTAGAGGTGCTGTGTAAATAGAAGCTGTTGTTCCGTTGTGTGTTTATTATACAAGAGTGTGTGAGTAAAACAGCAAATAAATTAATTGTACCAGGTCAGTGACGTAACCAATATTACATTTCCGCAGTGGGGACAGGAAAGGACGTCGATTATGGTTTGATTGGACACTCACAGCGAGACAATCTGCATTCAGATACACCACGTGTATAAGTCTTAGATTTTAAGACCACGAAAGATTCCACAAATCAATGCTGTGCATTACCTCACAGTTTTAAATCATCCGATTCCTACCATTATACGTTAGTGTTAATATCAGTGGAATAATGGTAAAGGTTCACGCCTCCTGCCATGTTCATTAGTCAGGTAACATCAGAGATATGGTAAATATATTGAAATAGTACACCAAACAGACCACATCTCCATGAATATATGGGTAATGTGACTGCCATAGTGATCAGAGGAATTACGTATGTGGATAGATATCATATTCATAAATTACCATAATTTAATCTCAAAACTCAACAAATTAAAAATATTCAACACAAATTGAATCAAAGTAATACATTACCATCAGATTGTAAAACCGATTGAACGATCATCAATGATAACCCGCTCCAAATTTCCCTGCAGAATATTCCCCATCTCAGGAATAAGGCTGATTTGGGTCTGCACTGTCAGTTAATCTCACCAATGGGCGCTCCCAATGCGGAGTCTCGGACGACGGGAGCCCGTCTGGACCTGGGTTGTGGAGATCAGCGGGACTCACTGGATTTCACTGGGCAGCTGTCTGTGTCACACCTGATGTGGAATGTTGATCGTAACACTTGGGAAATGCTCGATCCCAGAGCTAACCGCTGTTGTACTGATGGGGGAGGATGGACTTGGTGGCATGTTTAACAAGGCACATTCTTCTAAATATTTTATATTTCAGTCTAACCCTCTTATTAATATTGTATTTATTACAGCGCACCAGAATCTAGGAATGCCTGTCACCACTATGGCGGAAGGTCCAAACAGGAAAGAAGATCCAACATCTTCAAGGACAAAGAGAATGGGCAGAGGTGGGTTCACAAAATTCATTAAAGTATAAATTATGTCGCGACACATCCACCAGATCTCCAGCATGAACCTGCAGCTCGCACAGGAAGAGGGAACATTAAAGGGGTTGAGTAGAAAGAGGGAAGTGAGTGACCATCTAGAGGGGCACCGCAGTCACAGGTGGCCCTATCCAATAGGTACTGGAACGGTCAAATAGGTACAGGACGTTCTTGCTATTGAGGGAGTGCAGTGAAGGTTCACCAGACTGATTCCAGGGACGGCTGGACTGCCATATGAGGAGAGACTGGGCCTTTATTCACTGGAATTTACAAGGATGAGAGGGGATCTCATAGAAACGTATAAGATTCTGACGGGACTGGACAGGTTAGATGCGGGAAGAATGTTCCCGATGTTGGGGAAGTCCAGAACCAGGGGACACAGTCTTAGGATAAGGAGTAGGCCATTTAGGACTGAGATGAGGAGAAACGTCTTCACTCAGAGAGTTGTTAACCTATGGAATTCCCTGCTGCAGAGAGTTGTTGATGCCAGTTCATTGGATATACTCAAGAGGGAGTTAGATATGGCCCTTACGGCTAAGGGGATCAAGGGCTATGGAGAGAAAGCAGGAAAGGGGTAGTGAGGGAATGATCAGCCATGATATTGAATGGCAGTGCAGGCTCGAAGGGCCGAATGGCCTACTCCTGCACCTATTTTCTATGTTTCTATGTTTCTACTTACCTTGAATTGGGGCCTGTAAGGTGGATGGAGACAATGATGCAGAGGATGGTGGTACTGAGCAACAATGTGACAATAGAGAGCAGGAGGTCACCCCGAGTGGGGCGGGGGCGAGAGGCAGGTGGGGCAAAGGAATAGGAGAGCTATAGTGATGGGAAAATCTATAATTGGCAGAAAAATCTATCATTGGCAGAATAGACAGAATCCTCTGCAATCCGGAGCAGGTCCCAAAAGTTAAGGAGGTCATAGCAGTGCATTTGGAAAGAGGTGACATGATAGGTCCAAATCAGCATGGATTTGTGAAAGGGAAATCATGCTTGACAAACCTTCTGGAATTTTTTGAGGATGTTTCCAGTAAAGTGGACAAGGGAGAACCAGTTGATGTGGTATATTTGGACTTTCAGAAGGCTTTCGACAAGGTCCCACACAAGAGATTAATGTGCAAAGTTAAAGCACATGGGATTGGGGGTAGTGTGCTGACGTGGATTGAGAACTGGTTGTCAGACAGGAAGCAAAGAGTAGGAGTAAATAGGTACCTTTCAGAATGGCAGGCAGTGACTAGTGGGGTACCGCAAGGTTCTGTGCTGGGTCCCCAGCTGTTTACATTGTACATTAATGATTTAGACGAGGGGATTAAATGTAGTATCTCCAAATTTGCAGATGACACTAAGTTGGGTGGCAGTGTGAGCTGCGAGGAGGATGCTATGAGGCTGCAGAGCGACTTGGATAGGTTAGGTGAGTGGGCAAATGCATGGCAGATGAAGTATAATGTGGATAAATGTGAGGTTATCCACTTTGGTGGTAAAAACAGAGAGACAGACTATTATCGGAATGGTGACAGATTAGGAAAAGGGGAGGTGTCATGGTACATCAGTCATTGAAGGTTAGCATGCAGGTACAGCAGGCGGTTCAGAAAGCAAATGGCATGTTGGCCTTCATAGCGAGGGGATTTGAGTACTGGGGCAGGGATGTGTTGCTACAGTTGTACAGGGCCTTGGTGAGGCCACACCTGGAGATTTGTGTACAGTTTTGGTCTCCTAATCTGAGGAAGGACATTCTTGCTATTGAGGGAGTGCAGCGAAGGTTCACCAGACTGATTCCCGGGATGGCGGGACTGACATATCAAGAAAGACTGGATCAACTGGGCTTGTATTCACTGGAGTTCAGAAGATTGAGAGGGGATCTCATAGAAACGTTTAAAATTCTGACGGGTTTAGACAGGTTAGATGTAGGAAGAATGTTCCCAATGTTGGGGGAGTCCAGAGCCAGGGGTCACAGTCTAAGGATAAGGGGTAAGCCATTTAGGACTGAGATGAGGAGAAACTTCTTCACCCAGAGAGTGGTGAACCTGTGGAATTCTCTACCACAGAAAGTTTTTGAGGCCAATTCACTAAATATATTAAAAAAGGAGTTAGATGTAGTCCTTACTACTAGGGGGATCAAGGGGTATGGCGAGGAAGCAGGAATGGGGTACAGAAGTAGCATGTTCAACCATGAACTCATTGAATGGCGGTGCAGGCTCGAAGGGCCAAATGGCCTACTCCTGCACCTATTTTCTATGTTTCTATGTTTCTATGTTAAATTTGCTCCCTGGTGCAAGATGGAAGAACATCTTAAAACATATGGTGGAAAGAAGGGAGAGCAGAAAATAGCTATGGTCTGAACCAGTAATATGGATAGAAATACCTTAATAGATGAAATATTAAGAATTACACTCTAAACTAAAAATCAAGCTCTCACGGTGGTGATCTCCGGATTATTTTGCACTGGGCTTCTTATAGAGGGATATATGAGGCCAGTCATTGTTCGGCTCCAGGGCTGGAACAGGAGGGAAGTTTTCATGTTCTAGGCCTACTGGACTGAGTTCAGGGAGAAGGGAAGGGATAGCCGCTATCTGAACCGATCAACAACAATCATTTTCCAGAATGGGTGAATGGAACACTGGAAAAGGTATGACTGCAGAATGGGAAATAGCCGGATCTGAGACGAGAGAGCAGAATTAATCAAATTGGTGCCACGTAAAAGGTTATTACACAAGAGAAGGGCTCATGAGTTTGGGGTAATATAATAGCATGGATAGAGGATTGGCTAATGAACAGAAAACAAAGCGTAGGGATAAATTCGTCATTTTCAGGTTGGCAAACTATCTCATGGGATGCCACAGGGATCAGTGCTGGGGCCTCAGCTATTCACTATCTACATTACTGACCATTTGAAGGGACCGAGTGTAATGTCTCCAAGTTTGCTAATGATACAAAGCTAGGTGGGACAGCAAAGTGGGAGAAGAATACAAAGAATCTACAAAGGAATATAGATAGACCAAGTGAATGGGCAGTAAGTTGGCAGATGGATTATAGTGTGTGGAAATGTGAGGTTATTCACTTTGGTAAGAAGAATAGAAAAAAACATTTTTTTAAAATGGTGATAAATTTTTAAATGTTGGTGTTCGGAGAGATTTTGGTGTCCTCGTGCAAGAAACACATAAAGCTAGCATGCAGGTACAGCAAACAATCAGGAAGACAAATGGCATGTTGTCCTTTATTGCAAGGTGGTTGGAGTATAAAATTATGGACGTCTTGAGACCACACCTGGTGTAATCTGCAGTTTTGGTCTCCTTATTTAATGAAGGATATACTTACCTTGGAGGCATTGCAACAAAGGTTCACAAGATTGATTCCTGGGATGAGAGGACACTCCTATGATGAGCGATTGTGTAGAATGGGCCTATACCCTCTGGAGTTTAGAATGAGAAGTGATCTCATTGAACCATGCAAGGGTCTGAAGGGAATTGACAGGGTCGATGCTGAGAGGTTTTTCCCCTGGTTGGAGTGTCTAGAACTCGGTGGCATAGTCTCAGGGTAAGGGATTGGCAATTTAAGACAGAGATGAGGGTTGTGAATCTTTGGAATTCTCTGCCCCAGATGGCTGTGCATGCTGAGTCTTTGAATATATTCAAGGCTAAAAAAAATAGATTTTTGGACCCTACGGGAATCAAGGGATATGGAAATCGGACGGAAAAGTGGAGTTCATATCGATGATCAGCCATGATCTTATTGAATGGCGGAGCAGGCTCGAGGGGTTGTATAGCCTACTCCTACTTTTATATTCTTATGTTGGTAGGGATGCCCATGGTTTTGTACCTGCGATAAATGGCCCGAGTTGGGACGGTGTTTGACTTGGAGGGGAAATGGTAGGCGATGGTGTTTCCGTGCTCATTCTGCCCTTGTCCTTCTGCGTGCTGTGATCTATTAACTATGGGACAGGCCTGGGTTTGAACGGGACTCGTTGCAATACGGTCCTAATTATAACATATTGAGGAAAATGAAAACATATTTGTGGATTTCAGTATTGCTAAAGGGTGTCCTTATTTTTCCTATTTTATTCCACTGTTTCTGGAGCTCCTAATTTCCCTCTTTATCGATCTGCTATTTCTCTTGTCATGGGAGTTCCTATTTCTGTTGCTGCTAATTATTTTCCCGCTGAAGCTGCTAATGCCCCTATTTCTGGAGCACCTAATTGCCATATTTCTGCAGCCCCAAATTTACTCTATCTATACCCCCTAATTCCCCTGTTCCTGGTGCTCCTAATTTCCCTGCTTCTAGAGCTCTCTCCTAACTCCACTGTTTTTGGTGATCTCTCCTAATTCCTGTTTCCAGAGCTCATAATTTCCATTTTTATGGAAATCCCTATTTCCCCATTTCTGCCCCTCTGAATTCCCCAGTTTCTGGAGCTCTCTCATAATTCTGCCGATTCTGGAGATCTGGGGTTAGGGGTAAGAGTGTGGGGTCAGTGAGTGGCATCAGAGAGTGGGGTCAGGGGTCAGGGGTCAGAGTGGTTTCAGGGTTCAGTGAGTGATGTCAGTGGTCAGGGAGTGGGATCATGGCTCAGAGTGGGGTCATTGAGAGGGGTCAGGAATCAAAGAGTGGGGTCAGGAGTCAGGGGTCTGGGGTAATCGAGTGGACCATGTTGATGTTGCCCTCGCATAATTTGACTGTTTCTGGTGCTCCTAATTTTCTGTTTCTTGTGCTCCTAATAACCCTGTTTCTGGTGCAGTCTTAAATCTTGAGTTACTAATTCAACTCCATCTGGTACTCTTATCTCGCTGTTTATGAAGCTGTTAGTTACAGTCTCTATGGTACTTGTAATTCCCCCGTGTCTGGAGCACAACATCCCCTGTTTCTGGAACTCTTAATTGCCCCGCTTCTGGAGCTTTCTCCTACCTCCAGTGTTTCGGGAGAGCTCTCCTGTTCCTGGAGTCCTTATTCCATTGTTTTTGGAGATCCCTATTGACCCATTATTGTACCTCCTAATTGCCCTTTTTCTGGAGCTCTCTCAGATTTTGGAAATCTGTGATCGGGGTTAGGGATCAGAAGTCAGGGAGTGAGGTCAATGAGTGATATCAGAAAGTGTGGTCAGGGGTCAGTAGGTTGGTTCAGGGGTTAGTGAGTGGGTTCAGGGATCAATGAGTGCTGTCTGTGAGCGGGGTCAGAAAGTGGGGTCAGAGAGTGAGATCAGGGGTCAGAGATTGTAGTCAGGGTCAGAGAGTGGGGTCAGCCCCCCATCATACACTGCCCCACCACACAATTCCCCTACCCCCACCTAGTCCCCCGGACCCACACCAGCGCCTCTCTCCTGCTCCCAGACCGCGGGGCCTCTGCTCCGCCACTGTCCGCCCGGCCCGGTCACACCATCATTCCAGGCAACCCCCACTTGTAGCTTTGCTGCCCCACTTCAAATCTGCAGCTGCTGGGCCTGACTCACCTCCCCGAGCAACTGGGGACAGAACTTTAAAAACCGTGAGTAATCATGACAGATTTGCACCATTCGGTTGCTTTTGATGATGCGATTCTCGGCTGCATCATTTTATTCAAAAATTAACAAATGCCAAGTTGGGTTTTTATCTTTTGACGAGTGCCTGCGCACTGTTGACCCAGCGCCAACTGCCCTGCCGCCAGGAGACCATGTGATGACCCCGGGCCGGCAGGAGACCATGTGATGACCCCGGGCTCAGGAGACCATGTGATGACCCCGGCTCAGGAGACCATGTGATGACCCCGGCTCAGGAGACCATGTGATGACCCCGGCTCAGGAGACCATGTGATGACCCCGGCTCAGGAGACCATGTGATGACCCTGGGCTCAGGAGACCATGTGATGACCCCGGCTCAGGAGACCATGTGATGACCCCGGCTCAGGAGACCATGTGTTGACCCCAGCTCAGGAGACCATGTGATGACCCCGGGCCCCGGGCAGCCAGGAGACCATGTGATGACCCGTGGCCCAGGAGACTATGCGATGACCCGTGGCCCAGGAGGAGACTATGCGATGACCCGTGGCCCAGGAGACTATGCGATGACCCGTGGCCCAGGAGACTATGCGATGGGACCAGGAGACCATGTGATGACCCCGGGCCCCGGGCAGCCAGGAGACCATGTGATGACCCGTGGCCCAGGAGACCATGTGATGACCCGTGGCCCAGGAGACCATGTGATGACCCGTGGCCCAGGAGACGATGCGATGGGACCAGGAGACCATGTGATGAACCGTGGCCCAGGAGACCATGTGTTGACCCGTGGCCCAGGAGACCATGCGATGGGACCAGGAGACCATGTGATGACCCGTGGCCCAGGAGACCAAGTGTTGACCCGTGGCCCAGGAGACCATGTGATGACCCGTGGCCCAGGAGACCATGTGATGACCCGTGGCCCAGGAGACCATGCGATGACCCGTGGCCCAGGAGACCATGTGATGACCCGTGGCCCAGGAGACCATGCGATGACCCGTGGCCCAGGAGACTATGCGATGGGACCAGGAGACCATGTGATGACCCCAGGCCCCGGGCAGCCAGGAGACCATGTGATGACCCGTGGCCCAGGAGACCATGCGATGACCCGTGGCCCAGGAGACGATGCGATGGGACCAGGAGACCATGTGATGACCCCGGGCCGCGGGCAGCCAGGAGACCATGCGATGACCCGTGGCCCAGGAGACCATGTGATGACCCGTGGCCCAGGAGACCATGCGATGACCCGTGGCCCAGGAGACCATGCGATGACCCGTGGCCCAGGAGACCATGTGTTGACCCGTGGCCCAGGAGACCATGCGATGACCCGTGGCCCAGGAGACCATGCGATGACCCGTGGCCCAGGAGACCATGCGATGGGACCAGGAGACCATGCGATGACCCGTGGCCCAGGAGACCATGCGATGACCCGTGGCCCAGGAGACCATGCGATGACCCGTGGCCCAAGAGACCATGCGATGGGACCAGGAGACCATGCGATGACCCGTGGCCCAGGAGACCATGCGATGGGACCAGGAGACCATGCGATGACCCGTGGCCCAGGAGACCATGTGATGACCCGTGGCCCAGGAGACTATGCGATGACCCGTGGCCCAGGAGACCATGTGATGACCCGTGGCCCAGGAGACCATGCGATGACCCGTGGCCCAGGAGACCATGCGATGGGACCAGGAGACCATGCGATGACCCGTGGCCCAGGAGACCATGCGATGGGACCAGGAGACCATGCGATGACCCGTGGCCCAGGAGACCATGTGATGACCCGTGGCCCAGGAGACTATGCGATGGGCCCAGGAGACCATGTGATGACCCTGGGCTGGCAGGAGACCATGTGATGACCCCGGGCCCCGGGCAGCCAGGTGACCATGTGATGACCCGTGGCCCAGGAGACCATGTGATGACCCGTGGCCCAGGAGACCATGTGTTGACCCGTGGCCCAGGAGACCATGCGATGACCCTGGGCCCAGGAGACCATGTGTTGACCCGTGGCCCAGGAGACCATGTGATGACCCGTGGCCCAGGAGACCATGCGATGACCCGTGGCCCAGGAGACCATGCGATGACCCTGGGCCCAGGAGACCATGTGTTGACCCGTGGCCCAGGAGACCATGTGTTGACCTGTGGCCCAGGAGACCATGTGATGACCCGTGGCCCAGGAGACCATGTGATGACCTGTGGCCCAGGAGACCATGTGTTGACCTGTGGCCCAGGAGACCATGTGATGACCCGTGGCCCAGGAGACCATGCCATGACCCCAGGCCCAGGACACCATGTGGTGACTCGGGGACCAGGAGACTATGTGATGGGCCCAGGAGACCATGTGATGACCCCAGGCCCCGGGCAGCCAGGAGACCATGTGATGACCCGTGGCCCAGGAGACCATGCGATGACCCGTGGCCCAGGAGACCATGTGTTGACCCGTGGCCCAGGAGACCATGCGATGGGACCAGGAGACCATGTGATGACCCGTGGCCCAGGAGACCATGTGATGACCCGTGGCCCAGGAGACCATGCGATGACCCGTGGCCCAGGAGACCATGCGATGACCCGTGGCCCAGGAGACCATGCGATGGGACCAGGAGACCATGTGATGACCCGTGGCCCAGGAGACCATGTGATGACCCGTGGCCCAGGAGACCATGTGATGACCCATGGCCCAGGAGACCATGCGATGGGACCAGGAGACCATGCGATGGGACCAGGAGACCATGTGATGACCCATGGCCCAGGAGACCATGCGATGGGACCAGGAGACCATGTGATGACCCGTGGCCCAGGAGACCATGTGATGACCCGTGGCCCAGGAGACCATGCGATGGGACCAGGAGACCATGCGATGACCCGTGGCCCAGGAGACCATGCGATGACCCGTGGCCCAGGAGACCATGTGATGGGACCAGGAGACCATGTGATGACCCGTGGCCCAGGAGACCATGCGATGACCCGTGGCCCAGGAGACTATGCGATGACCCGTGGCCCAGGAGACCATGCGATGGGACCAGGAGACCATGTGATGACCCGTGGCCCAGGAGACCATGTGATGACCCATGGCCCAGGAGACCATGCGATGGGACCAGGAGACCATGCGATGACCCGTGGCCCAGGAGACCATGCGATGGGACCAGGAGACCATGCGATGACCCGTGGCCCAGGAGACCATGCGATGGGACCAGGAGACCATGTGATGACCCGTGGCCCAGGAGACCATGCGATGGGACCAGGAGACCATGTGATGACCCGTGGCCCAGGAGACCATGTGATGACCCGTGGCCCAGGAGACCATGTGATGACCCATGGCCCAGGAGACCATGCGATGGGACCAGGAGACCATGTGATGACCCGTGGCCCAGGAGACCATGCGATGGGACCAGGAGACCATGTGATGACCCGTGGCCCAGGAGACCATGCGATGACCCGTGGCCCAGGAGACCATGCGATGGGACCAGGAGACTATGTGTTGACCCGTGGCCCAGGAGACCATGCGATGACCCGTGGCCCAGGAGACCATGTGATGACCCATGGCCCAGGAGACCATGTGATGACCCGTGGCCCAGGAGACCATGCGATGGGACCAGGAGACTATGTGTTGACCCGTGGCCCAGGAGACCATGCGATGACCCGTGGCCCAGGAGACCATGTGATGACCCATGGCCCAGGAGACCATGTGATGACCCGTGGCCCAGGAGACCATGCGATGGGACCAGGAGACCATGCGATGACCCGTGGCCCAGGAGACCATGTGATGGGACCAGGAGACCATGTGATGACCCATGGCCCAGGAGACCATGCGATGGGACCAGGAGACCATGCGATGACCCGTGGCCCAGGAGACCATGCGATGGGACCAGGAGACCATGCGATGACCCGTGGCCCAGGAGACCATGTGATGGGACCAGGAGACCATGTGATGACCCTGTGTCGCGGGCACAATGCGCAGGAGCCCACTGCGCAGGCGGCAGATCGGCATGCGCAGTGTGACTCTAAACAGAGCTGGGCTGGGGCTGTGAGAGGCTGAGGCTGTGAGAGGCTGAGGCTGGGCCTGCCATTCGGAGCCAAAACGGAAGCAGTGGTCCGCAGGGGAGTAACGCTCTCGGCGGGTAGGCTTCATAAGCACCTGGTGTAGGTCGCACACCTGCACTCGGAAACTTCAGGTCCCGAATTTGCTGCTCCGGGGCTTATTCGCGGTTCCGGGCCCAGACTGACGGTCGCCATCTTTGTAAAGGACAGCGACAGGTTTGTGCGATTCATCGAGACACAGCGCATGCGTCATGAGCGAGGTGTGGGCGGGGCTTCAGGGTCCCAGTGACTGAACCCAGCCAGAGTCAGTCCTTCAGGGGAGGGGAACCAGTGAGTGTAGAACTGAACCCAGCCAGAGTCAGACCTTCAGGGGAGGGGAACCAGTGAGTGTAGAACTGAACCCAGCCAGAGTCAGTCCTTCAGGGGAGGGGAACCAGTGAGTGTAGAACTGAACCCAGCCAGAGTCAGACCTTCAGGGGAGGGGAACCAGTGAGTGTAGAACTGAACCCAGCCAGAGTCAGACCTTCAGGGGAGGGGAACCAGTGAGTGTAGAACTGAACCCAGCCAGAGTCAGACCTTCAGGGGAGGGGAACCAGTGAGTGTAGAACTGAACCCAGCCAGAGTCAGTACCTTCAGGGGAGGGGAACCAGTGAGTGTAGAACTGAACCCAGCCAGAGTCAGACCTTCAGGGGAGGGGAACCAGTGAGTGTAGAACTGAACCCAGCCAGAGTCAGTCCTTCAGGGGAGGGGAACCAGTGAGTGTAGAACTGAACCCAGCCAGAGTCAGTCCTTCAGGGGAGGGGAACCAGTGAGTGTAGAACTGAACCCAGCCAGAGTCAGTCCTTCAGGGGAGGGGAACCAGTGAGTGTAGAACTGAACCCAGACAGAGTCAGTCCTTCAGGGGAGGGGAACCAGTGAGTGTAGAACTGAACCCAGCCAGAGTCAGACCTTCAGGGGAGGGGAACCAGTGAGTGTAGAACTGAACCCAGCCAGAGTCAGTCCTTCAGGGGAGGGGAACCAGTGAGTGTAGAACTGAACCCAGCCAGAGTCAGACCTTCAGGGGAGGGGAACCAGTGAGTGTAGAACTGAACCCAGCCAGAGTCAGTCCTTCAGGGGAGGGGAACCAGTGAGTGTAGAACTGAACCCAGCCAGAGTCAGTCCTTCAGGGGAGGGGAACCAGTGAGTGTAGAACTGAACCCAGCCAGAGTCAGACCTGCAGGGGAGGGGAACCAGTGAGTGTAGAACTGAACCCAGACAGAGTCAGACCTTCAGGGGAGGGGAACCAGTGAGTGTAGAACTGAACCCAGCCAGAGTCAGACCTTCAGGGGAGGGGAACCAGTGAGTGTAGAACTGAACCCAGCCAGAGTCAGACCTTCAGGGGAGGGGAACCAGTGAGTGTAGAACTGAACCCAGCCAGAGTCAGACCTTCAGGGGAGGGGAACCAGTGAGTGTAGAACTGAACCCAGCCAGAGTCAGACCTTCAGGGGAGGGGAACCAGTGAGTGTAGAACTGAACCCAGCCAGAGTCAGACCTTCAGGGGAGGGGAACCAGTGAGTGTAGAACTGAACCCAGCCAGAGTCAGACCTTCAGGGGAGGGGAACCAGTGAGTGTAGAACTGAACCCAGACAGAGTCAGTCCTTCAGGGGAGGGGAACCAGTGAGTGTAGAACTGAACCCAGCCAGAGTCAGTCCTTCAGGGGAGGGGAACCAGTGAGTGTAGAACTGAACCCAGACAGAGTCAGTCCTTCAGGGGAGGGGAACCAGTGAGTGTAGAACTGAACCCAGCCAGACCCAGACCTTCAGGGGAGGGGAACCAGTGAGTGCAGAACTGAACCCAGACAGAGTCAGTCCTTCAGGGGAGGGGAACCAGTGAGTGTAGAACTGACCCCAGCCAGAGTCAGACCTTCAGGGGAGGGGAACCAGTGAGTGTAGAACTGAACCCAGACAGAGTCAGACCTTCAGGGGAGGGGAACCAGTGAGTGTAGAACTGAACCCAGCCAGAGTCAGAGCTTCAGGGGAGGGGGACCAGTGAGTGTAGAACTGAACCCAGCCAGAGTCAGTCCTTCAGGGGAGGGGAACCAGTGAGTGTAGAACTGAACCCAGCCACAGTCAGTACCTTCAGGGGAGGGGAACCAGTGAGTGTCGAACTGAACCCAGCCAGAGTCAGACCTTCAGGGGAGGGGAACCAGTGAGTGTAGAACTGAACCCAGCCAGAGTCAGACCTTCAGGGGAGGGGAACCAGTGAGTGTAGAACTGAACCCAGACAGAGTCAGTCCTTCAGGGGAGGGGAACCAGTGAGTGTAGAACTGAACCCAGACAGAGTCAGACCTTCAGGGGAGGGGAACCAGTGAGTGTAGAACTGAACCCAGCCAGAGTCAGACCTTCAGGGGAGGGGAACCAGTGAGTGTAGAACTGAACCCAGCCAGAGTCAGACCTTCAGGGGAGGGGAACCAGTGAGTGTAGAACTGAACCCAGCCAGAGTCAGACCTTCAGGGGAGGGGAACCAGTGAGTGTAGAACTGAACCCAGCCAGAGTCAGACCTTCAGGGGAGGGGAACCAGTGAGTGTAGAACTGAACCCAGACAGAGTCAGTCCTTCAGGGGAGGGGAACCAGTGAGTGTAGAACTGAACCCAGCCAGAGTCAGTCCTTCAGGGGAGGGGAACCAGTGAGTGTAGAATTGAACCCAGACAGTCAGTCCTTCAGGGGAGGGGAACCAGTGAGTGTAGAACTGAACCCAGCCAGACCCAGACCTTCAGGGGAGGGGAACCAGTGAGTGCAGAACTGAACCAAGACAGAGTCAGTCCTTCAGGGGAGGTGAACCAGTGAGTGTAGAACTGACCCCAGCCAGAGTCAGACCTTCAGGGGAGGGGAACCAGTGAGTGTAGAACTGAACCCAGACAGAGTCAGACCTTCAGGGGAGGGGAACCAGTGAGTGTAGAACTGAACCCAGCCAGAGTCAGAGCTTCAGGGGAGGGGGACCAGTGAGTGTAGAACTGAACCCAGCCAGAGTCAGTCCTTCAGGGGAGGGGAACCAGTGAGTGTAGAACTGAACCCAGCCACAGTCAGTACCTTCAGGGGAGGGGAACCAGTGAGTGTAGAACTGAACCCAGCCAGAGTCAGACCTTCAGGGGAGGGGAACCAGTGAGTGTAGAACTGAACCCAGCCAGAGTCAGACCTTCAGGGGAGGGGAACCAGTGAGTGTAGAACTGAACCCAGACAGAGTCAGTCCTTCAGGGGAGGGGAACCAGTGAGTGTAGAACTGAACCCAGACAGAGTCAGACCTTCAGGGGAGGGGGACCAGTGAGTGTAGAACTGAACCCAGACAGAGTCAGTCCTTCAGGGGAGGGGAACCAGTGAGTGTAGAACTGAACCCAGCCAGAGTCAGTCCTTCAGGGGAGGGGAACCAGTGAGTGTAGAACTGAACCCAGAAAGAGTCAGTCCTTCAGGGGAGGGGAACCAGTGAGTGTAGAACTGAACCCAGCCAGAGTCAGACCTTCAGGGGAGGGGAACCAGTGAGTGTAGAACTGAACCCAGCCAGAGTCAGACCTTCAGGGGAGGGGAACCAGTGAGTGTAGAACTGAACCCAGCCAGAGTCAGCACCTTCAGGGGAGGGGGACCAGTGAGTGTAGAACTGAACCCAGACAAAGTCAGTACCTTCAGGGGAGGGGAACCAGTGAGTGTAGAACTGAACCCAGCCAGAGTCAGACCTTCAGGGGAGGGGAACCAGTGAGTGTAGAACTGAACCCAGCCAGATTCAGTCCTTCAGGGGAGGGGAACCAGTGAGTGTAGAACTGAACCCAGCCAGAGTCAGTCCTTCAGGGGAGGGGAACCAGTGAGTGTAGAACTGAACCCAGCCACAGTCAGTACCTTCAGGGGAGGGGAACCAGTGAGTGTAGAACTGAACCCAGCCAGATTCAGTCCTTCAGGGGAGGGGAACCAGTGAATGTAGAACTGAACCCAGCCAGAGTCAGTCCTTCAGGGGAGGGGAACCAGTGAGTGTAGAACTGAACCCAGCCAGATTCAGTCCTTCAGGGGAGGGGAAACAGTGAATGTAGAACTGAACCCAGCCAGAGTCAGTCCTTCAGGGGAGGGGAACCAGTGAGTGTAGATCTGAACCCAGACAGAGTCAGTCCTTCAGGGGAGGGGAACCAGTGTGTGTAGATCTGAACCCAGACAGAGTCAGTCCTTCAGGGGAGGGGAACCAATGAGTGTAGAACTGAACCCAGACAGAGTCAGTCCTTCAGGGGAGGGGAACCAGTGAGTGTAGAACTGAACCCAGCCAGAGTCAGTCCTTCAGGGGAGGGGAACCAGTGAGTGTACAACTGAACCCAGCCAGAGTCAGTCCTTCAGGGGAGGGGAACCAGTGAGTGTAGAACTGAACCCAGCCAGAGTCAGTCCTTCAGGGGAGGGGAACCAGTGAGTGTACAACTGAACCCAGCCAGAGTCAGTCCTTCAGGGGAGGGGAACCAGTGAGTGTAGAACTGAACCCAGCCAGAGTCAGTCCTTCAGGGGAGGGGAACCAGTGAGTGTAGAACTGAACCCAGCCAGAGTCAGTCCTTCAGGGGAGGGGAACCAGTGAGTGTAGAACTGAACCCAGCCAGAGTCAGTCCTTCAGGGGAGGGAACCAGTGAGTGCAGATCTGAACCCAGCCAGAGTCAGTCCTTCAGGGGAGGGGAACCAGTGAGTGTAGAACTGAACCCAGCCAGAGTCAGTCCTTCAGGGGAGGGGAACCAGTGAGTGTAGAACTGAACCCAGCCAGAGTCAGTCCTTCAGGGGAGGGGAACCAGTGAGTGTACAACTGAACCCAGCCAGAGTCAGCACCTTCAGGGGAGGGGAACCAGTGAGTGTAGAACTGAACCCAGCCAGAGTCAGAGCTCCAGGGGAGGGGAACCAGTGAGTGTAGAACTGAACCCAGCCAGAGTCAGTCCTTCAGGGGAGGGGAACCAGTGAGTGTAGAACTGAACCCAGCCAGAGTCAGTCCTTCAGGGGAGGGGAACCAGTGAGTGTAGAACTGAACCCAGCCAGAGTCAGTCCTTCAGGGGAGGGGAACCACTGAGTGCAGAACTGAACCCAGCCAGAGTCAGAGCTCCAGGGGAGGGGAACCAGTGAGTGTAGAACTCAACCCAGCCAGAGTCAGTACCTTCAGGGGAGGGGAACCAGTGAGTGTAGAACTGAACCCAGCCAGATTCAGTCCTTCAGGGGAGGGGAACCAGTGAGTGTAGAACTGAACCCAGCCAGAGTCAGTCCTTCAGGGGAGGGGAACCAGTGAGTGTAGAACTGAACCCAGCCAGAGTCAGACCTTCAGGGGAGGGGAACCAGTGTGTGTAGATCTGAACCCAGCCAGAGTCAGTCCTTCAGGGGAGGGGAACCAGTGAGTGTAGAACTGAACCCAGCCAGAGTCAGTCCTTCAGGGGAGGGGAACCAGTGAGTGTACAACTGAACCCAGTCAAAGTCAGTCCTTCAGGGGAGGGGAACCAGTGAGTGTAGAACTGAACCCAGCCAGAGTCAGTCCTTCAGGGGAGGGGAACCAGTGAGTGTAGAACTGAACCCAGCCAGAGTCAGTCCTTCAGGGGAGGGAACCAGTGAGTGTACAACTGAACCCAGCCAGAGTCAGTCCTTCAGGGGAGGGGAACCAGTGAGTGTAGAACTGAACCCAGCCAGAGTCAGTCCTTCAGGGGAGGGGAACCAGTGAGTGTACAACTGAACCCAGCCAGAGTCAGCACCTTCAGGGGAGGGGAACCAGTGAGTGTAGAACTGAACCCAGCCAGAGTCAGAGCTCCAGGGGAGGGGAACCAGTGAGTGTAGAACTGAACCCAGCCAGAGTCAGTCCTTCAGGGGAGTGGAACCAGTGAGTGTACAACTGAACCCAGCCAGAGTCAGTCCTTCAGGGGAGGGGAACCAGTGAGTGTAGAACTGAACCCAGCCAGAGTCAGTCCTTCAGGGGAGGGGAACCAGTGAGTGTCGAACTGAACCCAGCCAGAGTCAGTCCTTCAGGGGAGGGAACCAGTGAGTGTAGATCTGAACCCAGCCAGAGTCAGTCCTTCAGGGGAGGGGAACCAGTGAGTGTAGAACTGAACCCAGCCAGAGTCAGTCCTTCAGGGGAGGGGAACCAGTGAGTGTAGAACTGAACCCAGCCAGAGTCAGTCCTTCAGGGGAGGGGAACCAGTGAGTGTACAACTGAACCCAGCCAGAGTCAGCACCTTCAGGGGAGGGGAACCAGTGAGTGTAGAACTGAACCCAGCCAGAGTCAGAGCTCCAGGGGAGGGGAACCAGTGAGTGTAGAACTGAACCCAGCCAGAGTCAGTCCTTCAGGGGAGGGGAACCAGTGAGTGTAGAACTGAACCCAGCCAGAGTCAGTCCTTCAGGGGAGGGGAACCAGTGAGTGTAGAACTGAACCCAGCCAGAGTCAGTCCTTCAGGGGAGGGGAACCAGTGAGTGTAGAACTGAACCCAGCCAGAGTCAGTCCTTCAGGGGAGGGGAACCAGTGAGTGTACAACTGAACCGAGCCAGAGTCAGCACCTTCAGGGGAGGGGAACCAGTGAGTGTAGAACTGAACCCAGCCAGAGTCAGAGCTCCAGGGGAGGGGAACCAGTGAGTGTAGAACTGAACCCAGCCAGAGTCAGTCCTTCAGGGGAGGGGAACCAGTGAGTGTAGAACTGAACCCAGCCAGAGTCAGTCCTTCAGGGGAGGGGAACCAGTGAGTGCAGAACTGAACCCAGCCAGAGTCAGTCCTTCAGGGGAGGGGAACCACTGAGTGTAGAACTGAACCCAGCCAGAGTCAGAGCTCCAGGGGAGGGGAAGCAGTGAGTGTAGAACTCAACCCAGCCAGAGTCAGTCCTTCAGGGGAGGGGAACCAGTGAGTGTAGATCTGAACCCAGCCAGAGTCAGTCCTTCAGGGGAGGGGAACCACTGAGTGTAGAACTGAACCCAGCCAGAGTCAGTACCTTCAGGGGAGGGGAACCAGTGAGTGTAGAACTGAACCCAGCCAGAGTCAGTCCTTCAGGGGAGGGGAACCAGTGAGTGTAGAACTGAACCCAGCCAGAGTCAGTCCTTCAGGGGAGGGGAACCAGTGAGTGCAGAACTGAACCCAGCCAGAGTCAGACCTTCAGGGGAGGGGAACCAGTGAATGTAGAACTGAACCCAGACAGAGTCAGAGCTTCAGGGGAGGGGAACCAGTGAGTGTACAACTGAACCCAGTCAAAGTCAGAGCTTCAGGGGAGGGGAACCAGTGAGTGTACAACTGAACCCAGCCAGAGTCAGACCTTCAGGGGAGGGGAACCAGTGAGTGTACAACTGAACCCAGCCAGAGTCAGTCCTTCAGGGGAGGGGAACCAGTGAGTGTACAACTGAACCCAGCCAGAGTCAGTCCTTCAGGGGAGGGGAACCAGTGAGTGTACAACTGAACCCAGCCAGAGTCAGTCCTTCAGGGGAGGGGAACCAGTGAGTGTAGAACTGAACCCAGACAGAGTCAGAGCTTCAGGGAGGGGAACCAGTGAGTGTAGAACTGAACCCAGCCAGAGTCAGACCTTCAGGGGAGGGGAACCAGTGAGTGTAGAACTGAACCCAGCCAGAGTCAGTCCTTCAGGGGAGGGGAACCAGTGAGTGTAGAACTGAACCCAGCCAGAGTCAGTCCTTCAGGGGAGGGGAACCAGTGAGTGTAGATCTGAACCCAGCCAGAGTCAGTCCTTCAGGGGAGGGGAACCACTGAGTGTAGAACTGAACCCAGCCAGAGTCAGTACCTTCAGGGGAGGGGAACCAGTGAGTGTAGAACTGAACCCAGCCAGAGTCAGTCCTTCAGGGGAGGGGAACCAGTGAGTGTAGAACTGAACCCAGCCAGAGTCAGTCCTTCAGGGGAGGGGAACCAGTGAGTGTAGAACTGAACCCAGCCAGAGTCAGTCCTTCAGGGGAGGGGAACCACTGAGTGTAGAACTGAACCCAGCCAGAGTCAGTACCTTTAGGGGAGGGGAACCAGTGAGTGTAGAACTGAACCCAGCCAGAGTCAGTACCTTCAGGGGAGGGGAACCAGTGAGTGTAGAACTGAACCCAGCCAGAGTCAGTCCTTCAGGGGAGGGGAACCAGTGAGTGTAGAACTGAACCCAGACAGAGTCAGAGCTTCAGGGGAGGGGAACCAGTGAGTGTAGAACTGAACCCAGCCAGAGTCAGACCTTCAGGGGAGGGGAACCAGTGAGTGTAGAACTGAACCCAGACAGAGTCAGAGCTTCAGGGGAGGGGAACCAGTGAGTGTACAACTGAACCCAGCCAGAGTCAGTCCTTCAGGGGAGGGGAACCAGTGAGTGTAGAATTGAACCCAGCCAGAGTCAGTCCTTCAGGGGAGGGGAACCAGTGAGTGTACAACTGAACCCAGCCAGAGTCAGTCCTTCAGGGGAGGGGAACCAGTGAGTGTACAACTGAACCCAGCCAGAGTCAGTCCTTCAGGGGAGGGGAACCAGTGAGTGTAGAACTGAACCCAGCCAGAGTCAGTCCTTCAGGGGAGGGAACCAGTGAGTGTAGATCTGAACCCAGCCAGAGTCAGTCCTTCAGGGGAGGGGAACCAGTGAGTGTAGAACTGAACCCAGCCAGAGTCAGTCCTTCAGGGGAGGGGAACCAGTGAGTGTAGAACTGAACCCGGCCAGAGTCAGTCCTTCAGGGGAGGGGAACCAGTGAGTGTACAACTGAACCCAGCCAGAGTCAGCACCTTCAGGGGAGGGGAACCAGTGAGTGTACAACTGAACCCAGCCAGAGTCAGAGCTCCAGGGGAGGGGAACCAGTGAGTGTAGAACTGAACCCAGCCAGAGTCAGCACCTTCAGGGGAGGGGAACCAGTGAGTGTACAACTGAACCCAGCCAGAGTCAGTCCTTCAGGGGAGGGGAACCAGTGAGTGTAGAACTGAACCCAGCCAGAGTCAGTCCTTCAGGGGAGGGGAACCACTGAGTGTAGAACTGAACCCAGCCAGAGTCAGAGCTCCAGGGGAGGGGAACCAGTGAGTGTAGAACTCAACCCAGCCAGAGTCAGTACCTTCAGGGGAGGGGAACCAGTGAGTGTAGAACTGAACCCAGCCAGAGTCAGTTCTTCAGGGGAGGGGAACCAGTGAGTGTAGAACTGAACCCAGCCAGAGTCAGTACCTTCAGGGGAGGGGAACCAGTGAGTGTAGAACTGAACCCAGCCAGATTCAGTCCTTCAGGGGAGGGGAACCAGTGAGTGTAGAACTGAACCCAGCCAGAGTCAGTCCTTCAGGGGAGGGGAACCAGTGAGTGTAGATCTGAACCCAGCCAGAGTCAGTCCTTCAGGGGAGGGGAACCAGTGAGTGTAGAACTGAACCCAGCCAGAGTCAGACCTTCAGGGGAGGGGAACCAGTGTGTGTAGATCTGAACCCAGCCAGAGTCAGCACCTTCAGGGGAGGGGAACCAGTGAGTGTAGAACTGAACTCAGCCAGAGTCAGCACCTTCAGGGGAGGGGAACCAGTGAGTGTAGAACTGAACCCAGCCAGAGTCAGCACCTTCAGGGGAGGGGAACCAGTGAGTGTAGAACTGAACCCAGCCAGAGTCAGACCTTCAGGGGAGGGGAACCAGTGAGTGTAGAACTGAACCCAGCCAGAGTCAGTCCTTCAGGGGAGGGGAACCAGTGAGTGTAGAACTGAACCCAGCCAGAGTCAGTCCTTCAGGGGAGGGGAACCAGTGAGTGTAGATCTGAACCCAGCCAGAGTCAGTCCTTCAGGGGAGGGGAACCACTGAGTGTAGAACTGAACCCAGCCAGAGTCAGTCCTTCAGGGGAGGGGAACCAGTGAGTGTAGATCTGAACCCAGCCAGAGTCAGTCCTTCAGGGGAGGGGAACCACTGAGTGTAGAACTGAACCCAGCCAGAGTCAGTACCTTCAGGGGAGGGGAACCAGTGAGTGTAGAACTGAACCCAGCCAGAGTCAGTCCTTCAGGGGAGGGGAACCAGTGAGTGTACAACTGAACCCAGCCAGAGTCAGTCCTTCAGGGGAGGGGAACCAGTGAGTGTAGAACTGAACCCAGACAGAGTCAGAGCTTCAGGGGAGGGCAACCAGTGAGTGTAGAACTGAACCCAGCCAGAGTCAGACCTTCAGGGGAGGGGAACCAGTGAGTGTAGAACTGAACCCAGCCAGAGTCAGTCCTTCAGGGGAGGGGAACCAGTGAGTGTAGAACTGAACCCAGCCAGAGTCAGTCCTTCAGGGGAGGGGAACCAGTGAGTGTAGATCTGAACCCAGCCAGAGTCAGTCCTTCAGGGGAGGGGAACCACTGAGTGTAGAACTGAACCCAGCCAGAGTCAGTACCTTCAGGGGAGGGGAACCAGTGAGTGTAGAACTGAACCCAGACAGAGTCAGAGCTTCAGGGGAGGGGAACCAGTGAGTGTACAACTGAACCCAACCAGAGTCAGTCCTTCAGGGGAGGGGAACCAGTGAGTGTAGAACTGAACCCAGACAGAGTCAGAGCTTCAGGGGAGGGGAACCAGTGAGTGTAGAACTGAACCCAGCCAGAGTCAGACCTTCAGGGGAGGGGAACCAGTGAGTGTAGAACTGAACCCAGCCAGAGTCAGTCCTTCAGGGGAGGGGAACCAGTGAGTGTACAACTGAACCCAGCCAGAGTCAGTCCTTCAGGGGAGGGGAACCAGTGAGTGTAGATCTGAACCCAGCCAGAGTCAGTCCTTCAGGGGAGGGGAACCACTGAGTGTAGAACTGAACCCAGCCAGAGTCAGTACCTTCAGGGGAGGGGAACCAGTGAGTGTAGAACTGAACCCAGCCAGAGTCAGTCCTTCAGGGGAGGGGAACCAGTGAGTGTAGAACTGAACCCAGCCAGAGTCAGTCCTTCAGGGGAGGGGAACCACTGAGTGTAGAACTGAACCCAGCCAGAGTCAGTACCTTTAGGGGAGGGGAACCAGTGAGTGTAGAACTGAACCCAGCCAGAGTCAGTACCTTCAGGGGAGGGGAACCAGTGAGTGTAGAACTGAACCCAGCCAGAGTCAGTCCTTCAGGGGAGGGGAACCAGTGAGTGTAGAACTGAACCCAGACAGAGTCAGAGCTTCAGGGGAGGGGAACCAGTGAGTGTAGAACTGAACCCAGCCAGAGTCAGTCCTTCAGGGGAGGGGAACCAGTGAGTGTACAACTGAACCCAGCCAGAGTCAGTCCTTCAGGAGAGGGGAACCAGTGAGTGTAGAACTGAACCCAGCCAGAGTCAGAGCTTCAGGGGAGGGGAACCAGTGAGTGTACAACTGAACCCAGCCAGAGTCAGTCCTTCAGGGGAGGGGAACCAGTGAGTGTACAACTGAACCCAGCCAGAGTCAGAGCTTCAGGGGAGGGGAACCAGTGAGTGTAGAACTGAACCCAGCCAGAGTCAGAGCTTCAGGGGAGGGGAACCAGTGAGTGTACAACTGAACCCAGCCAGAGTCAGTCCTTCAGGGGAGGGGAACCAGTGAGTGTACAACTGAACCCAGCCAGAGTCAGAGCTTCAGGGGAGGGGAACCAGTGAGTGTAGAACTGAACCCAGCCAGAGTCAGTCCTTCAGGGGAGGGGAACCAGTGAGTGCACAACTGAACCCAGCCAGAGTCAGTCCTTCAGGGGAGGGGAACCAGTGAGTGCACAACTGAACCCAGCCAGACTCAGTACCTTCAGGGGAGGGGAACCAGTGAGTGTAGAACTGAACCCAGCCAGAGTCAGACCTTCAGGGGAGGGGAACCAGTGAGTGTGGAACTGAACCCAGCCAGAGTCAGTCCTTCAGGGGAGGGGAACCAGTGAGTGTACAACTGAACCCAGCCAGAGTCAGTCCTTCAGGGGAGGGGAACCAGTGAGTGTAGAACTGAACCCAGCCAGAGTCAGAGCTTCAGGGGAGGGGAACCAGTGAGTGTACAACTGAACCCAGCCAGAGTCAGTCCTTCAGGGGAGGGGAACCAGTGAGTGCACAACTGAACCCAGCCAGAGTCAGTCCTCCACGGGAGGGGAACCAGTGAGTGCACAACTGAACCCAGCCAGACTCAGTACCTTCAGGGGAGGGGAACCAGTGAGTGTAGAACTGAACCCAGCCAGAGTCAGTCCTTCAGGGGAGGGGAACCAGTGAGTGCACAACTGAACCCAGCCAGAGTCAGTCCTTCAGGGGAGGGGAACCAGTGAGTGTACAACTGAACCCAGCCAGAGTCAGTCCTTCAGGAGAGCGGAACCAGTGAGTGTAGAACTGAACCCAGCCAGAGTCAGTCCTTCAGGGGAAGGGAACCAGTGAGTGTGGAACTGAACCCAGCCAGAGTCAGTCCTTCAGGGGAGGGGAACCAGTGAGTGTAGAACTGAACCCAGCCAGAGTCAGTCCTTCAGCGGAGGGGAACCAGTGAGTGTAGAACTGAACCCAGCCAGAGTCAGTCCTTCAGGGGAGAGGAAGCAGTGAGTGTAGAACTGAACCCAGCCAGAGTCAGACTTTCACCTAGCACGAAATAGAAAAACAGTAAGAGTTTCTAAAGGTACATAAAAAGGAAAAGAGTGGCGAAAGTAAATGTTGGTCCCCTGGACGATTAGACTGGTGAATTGATAATGGAGAGCAGGGAAATGGCAGAGATGTTTAACAAGTAATGAACACTTCATTCTTCTGACTTCCAATGAGTGGAGGCCCAACCTACTCAACCTTTCCTCATAAGTTAACACCCTCATCTCCGGAATCAACCTGGTGAACGTTCTCTGAACTGCCTCCGAAGCAAGTATATCCTTTCTTAAATATGTTACCAAAAGTGCATGCAGTATTCCAGGTGTGGTCTCAGCAATACCCTGTCTAACTGTAGCAAGACTTACCTGCTTTTATACTCCATCCGCTTTGCAATAAATGCCAAGATTCCATTGGCCTTCCTGATCACTTGGTCTACCTGCATACTAACCTTTTGTGTTTCATGCACCAGGACCCTCAGGTCCTGCTGTACTGCAGCACTTTGCAATTTTTCTCCATTTAAATAATAAGTTGCTCTTTGATTTCTTTTCTGCCAGAGTGCATAACTGCATTATATTTTCCAACATTATACTCCATCTGCCAAATTTTTGCCCACTCACTTAGCCTGTATATGTCCTTTTGCAGGTTTTTTGTCTCCTTGCACGTTGCTTTGCCTCCCATCTTTGCATCGTCAGTAAACTTGGCTACGTTACACTCTGTCCGTTCATCCAAGTCATTATTATAGATTGTAAATAGTTGGTGTCCCAGCACTGATCCCTGCGGCACTCCATTTGTTACTGATTGGCAACCTGAGAATGTAACATTTATCCCGTCTCTCTCTTTTCTGTTAGTTAGCCAAACCACTATCCATGTTAATATATTACTCTATCCTAAGGGGAGGAGAGGAGGGGATTAGTGCGTGTAGAACTGAAACCAGCCAGAGTCAGCATCTTAGGGGAGGAGAGAGATGGGATCCAGTGAATGTAGAACTGAACCTAGCCAGAATCAGCATCTTCATAATAACAGAAGAAATAGGAGCAGGAATAGGCCATAAGGCTCCTCGAGCCTGCTCAGCCATTTAATACGATCATGGCTGATCTGATCGTGAACTCGGGCCCACTTGCCTGCCCGCTCCCCATAACCCCATAATCCCTTAATCGGTTAAGAAGCTGTCTATCTCTGTCTTAAATTTATTCAATGGCCCAGCTTCCACAGCTCTCTAAGACAGCAAATTCCACAGATTTACAAATGAGAGAAGAAAATCCTCCTCATCTCAGTTTTAAATGAATGGCCCCTTATTCTAAGATCATGCCCCCTAGTTCTAGTCTCTCCTATCAGTGAAAACACCCTCTCTGCATCCACTTTGTCAAGCCCGCTCATAATGTCACACGTTTCGATAAGATCAGCTCGCATTCTTCTGAATTCCAATGAGTCGAGGCCCAACCTCCTGAACCTTTCCTCATAAGTCAACCCCCTCATATCCGGGATCATCCTATTGAACCTTAGAAACATAAACATAGAAATTAGGTGCAGGAGTAGGCCATTCAGCCCTTCGAGCCTGCACCACCATTCAATAAGGTCATGGCTGATCATTCAACCTCAGTACCCCTTTCCTGCTTTCTCGCCATACCCCTTGATCCCTTTGGCCGTAAGGGCCATATCTAACTCCCTTTTGAATTCATCTAACGAACTGGCCTCAACAACTTTCTGCGGTAGAGAATTCCACAGATTAACCACTCTCTGAGTGAAGAAGTTTCTCCTCATCTCGGTCCTAAATGGCTTACCCCCTATTCTTAGACTGTGACCCCTGGCTCTGGAACTCCCCAGCAACGGGAACATTCTTCCTGTCTCGAACCTGTCAGAATTTTATATGTTTCTATGAGATCCCCTCTCATTCTTCTAAACTCCAGTGAATACAAGCCCAGTTGATCCAGTCTCTCCTCATATGTCAGTCCAGCCATCCCGGGAATCAATCTGGTGAACCTTCGCTGTACTCCTTCAATAGCAAGAACGTGCTTCCTTAGATTAGAAGACGAAAACTGAACACAATTTTCCATGTGTGGCCTCACCAAGGCCCTGTACAACTGCAGTAAGACCTTCCTATTCCTATACTCAAATCCTCTCGCTATGAAGGCCAACATGCCATTTGCCGCCTTCACCGCCTGCTGTATCTGCATGCCAGACTTCAATAACTGATGTACCATAACACCCAGGTCTTGTTGCACCTCACCTTTTCCTAATCTGTTATCATTCAGATAATATTCAGTCTTCCTGTTTTTGCCACCAAAGTGGATAACCTCATATTTATCCACCATTATATTGCATCTGCCATACATTTACCCACTCACCGAACCTGTCCAAGTCACCCTGCAGCCTTTTAGCATCTTCCTCACAGCTCACACCACCACCCAGCTTAGTGTCATCTGCAAACTTGGAGATATTACATTCTATTCCTTCATCTAAATCATTGATGTATTTTGTAAATAGCTGGGGTCCCAGCACTGAGCCCTGCGGCGCCCCACTAGTCATTGCCTGCCATTCTGAAAAGGACCCGCTTATTCCGACTCTTTGCTTCCTGTCTTCCAACCAGTTCTCTATCCATGTCAGTAAATTACCCCCAATACCATGTGCTTTAATTTTGCACACTAATCTCTTGTATGGGACCTTGTCAAAAGCCTTTTGAAAGTCCAAATACACCACACCCACTGGTTCTCCCTTGTCCACTCTACTAGTTACATCCTCAAAAAATTCTAGGAGATTTCTCAAGCATGATTTCCCTTTCATAAATCCATGCCGACTTGGACCGATTCTGTCACTGCTTTCCAAATGCACTGCTATTTCATCTTTAAAAATTGATTCCAATATTTTCCCCACCACCGATGTCAGATTAACCGGTCTATAATTCCCTGCTTTGTGTCTCCTTTTTTAAAAAGTGGTATTACATTAGCTATCCTCCAGTCCATAGGAACTGATTCAGAGTCATGAGAATGTTGGAAAATGATCACCAATGCATCCACTATTTCTGGGGCCACTTCCTTAAGTACTCTGGGATGCAGCGTATCATACCCGAGGGATTTTCGGCCTTCAATCCCATCAATTTCCCTAACACAATTTCGTGACTAATAAGGATTTGCTTCAGTTCCTCCTTTTCGCTAGACCCTTGAACCCCTAGTATTATTTATGTTTTCCTTAGTGAAGACAGATCCAAAGTATTTGTTCAATTGGTCTGCCATTTCTTTGTTCCCCATTATAAATTCACCTGATTCTGACTGCAAAGGACCTATGTTGGTCTTCACTAATCTTTTTCTCTTCCCATATCTATAGAAGCTTTTGCAGTCAGTTTTTATGTTCCCTGCAAGCTTCCTCTCATACTCTATTTTTCCCCTCCTAATTAAACCCTTTGTCTTCTGAATTCTAAATTTCTCCCAGTCCTCAGGTTTGCTGCTTTTTCTGGCCAATTTATATGCCTCTTCCTTGGATTTAACACAATCCCTAATTTCCCTTGTTAGCCACTGTTGAGCTACCTTCCCAGTTTTATTTTTACTCCAGACATGGATGTATAATTGTTGAAGTTCATCCATGTAATCTATAAATGTCTGCCATTGCCTATCTACTGTCAACCCTTTAAGTATCATTTGCCAGTCTATCCTAGCCAATTCATGTCTCATACCATCGAAGCTACTTTTCCTTAAGTTCAGGACCCTAGTCTCTAAATTAACACTGTCACTCTCCATCTTAAAGAATTCTACCATATTTTGGTCACTCTTCCCCAGGAGGCCTCGCACAACAAGATTGCTAATTAGTCTCCTTTCATTTCACAACACAGTTCTTTGAACTGCCTCCAAAGCAAGTATATCCTTTCCTAGAAACATAGAAATTTACAGCGCAGAAGGAGGCCATTTTGGCCCATCGTGTCTGCGTTGGCCGACAAAAGCCGCCACTGCCTTTGGTCAGCAGCCTTAAAAGGTTGCATATAAACCTATGAACAATGACGGAAAGGCAAAGAGCACCCAGCCCAACCAGTCCGCCTCACACAACTGCGACACCCCTTATACTAAAACATTCTACACTCCACCCCAACCGGAGCCATGTGATCTCCTGGGAGAGGCAAAGACCAGATTAAAAACCCAGGCCAATTTAGGGAGAAAAATCTGGGAAAGTTCCTCTCCGATCCATCCAGGCAAGCAAAACTAATCCAGGAGATCACCCTGGCTGTATTCTATTCCCTGCAGTAATTAACATTATATCTGCTCCGTCCAACAAAACATCATCCAGTCTAATCCCAAATACCAGCTCGAAGTCCGTAACCCTGTAGGTTACTGCACTTTATGTGAACATCCAACCATCTCTTAAAAGTGGTGAAGGTTTCTGCATCCACCACTCTTCCAGGCAGCGAGTTCCGATCCCCACAACCCTCTGCGTAAAGAAGCCCCCCCCTCAAAACTCCTCTAAACCTTCCACCAAACACTTTAAAGCTATGCCCCCTCATAATAGACCCCTCCACCAATGGAAATAGACCCTAACTATCAACTATGTGCAGGCCCCTCAATATCTTGTACACCTCAATGAGGTCTCCTTTCAACCTACTCTGTTCCAATGAGAACAAACCCAGCCTAGCCAATCTGTCCTCATAACTAAGATTCTCCATTCCAGGGTGGCAGCCAAGTAAATCTCTGCATCCTCTCTAGTGCAATCACATACTTCCTATAAAACAACGACCAGAACTGCACGCAGTATTCCAGCTGTAGCCTAACCAAAGTAGTATACAATTTAAGCATAATCTCCCTGCTCTTGTATTCTATGCCCCGGCCAATAAAGGCAAACATTCCGTATGCCGCCTTAGCTACCTTATCCACCTGGCCTGCTACTTTCAGGGATCTGTGGACAAGCACTCCAAGGTCCCTTTGTTCATCTACACTACTAAGTGGCCTATCGCTTAATGTGTATACCCTTTTCTTATAAGCCCCCCCAAAGTGCATCACCTCACACTTCTCTGAATTAAGTTCCATTTGCCACTGCTCTGCCCACCTGACCTGTAGATTGATATCTTCCTGCAGCCCATGACTTTCCTCTTCATTATCAACCACACAGCCAATTTTCGTGTCGTCTGCAAACTTCTTAATCATACTCCCTATATTCAAATCTAAATCATTGATATATACCACAAAAAGCAAGGTACCCAGTACTGAGTCCTGCGTAATCCCACTGGAAACATCGTTCCAGTCACAAAAACATCCATCAATCATTACCCTTTGCTTCTGACCTCCAAGCCAATTTTGGATCCAACTTGCCACTTTGCCCTGTATCCCATGGGCTTTAACCTTCATGACCAGTCTACCATATGGGACGTTAACAAAAACTTTGCTAAAGTCTATATATACTACATCGTACGCGCTGCCCTCATCGACCCACTTGGTTACCTCCTCAAATATGGAAACCAAAACTACACAGTATTCCAGGTGTGGCCTCACCAATACCCTGTGTAACTGTAGCAAGACTTCCTGCTTTTATACTCCATCCCCTTTGAAATAAAGGCCAAGATTCTATTGGCTTTCCTGATCACTTGCTGTACCTGCATACTAACCTTTTGTGTTTCATGCACAAGTACCTCCAGGTCTCGCTGTACTGCAGCGCTATGCAATTTTTCTCCATTTAAATAATAACTTGCTCTTTGATATTTTTCTGCCAAAGTGCATGACCTCACACTTTCCAACATTATACTCCATCTGCCAAAATTTTGCCCACTCATTTAGCTTTTTGATGTCCTTTTACAGATTTTTTTGTGTCCTCACACATTGTTTTTCCTCCCACCTTTGCATTGTCAGCAAACTTGGCTATGTTACACTTGGTCCGTTATAGATTGTAAATAGTTCAGGTCCTAGCACTGATCCCTGCGACACCCACTAGTTACTGATTGCCAACCGGAGAATGGACCATTTATCCCGACTCTCTGTTTTCTGTTAGTTAGCCAATGCTCTATCCATATTAATATATTGCCCCCAACCCCGTGAATTTTTATCTTGTGCAGTAACCTTTTATGTGGCACCTTGTCAAACGCCTTCTGGAAGTCCCAATACACCACATCCACTGGTTCCCTTTTATCCACCCTGTTCGTTGCATCCTCAAACAATTCCAGCAAATTTGTCAAATATGACTTCCCCTTTGTACATCCATGCTGACTCTACCTGACAGGAAATGACAGGGAGGGGATCCAGTGAGTGTAGAATAAAGCCAGCCAGAGTCAACACCTTCAGTGGAGGAGAGCGAGGGGAACCAGTGAGTGTAGAACAGAACCCAGCAAGAGTCAGCACCTTCAGGAAATGACAGGGATGGGATCAAGTGAGTGGGGAACTGAACTCCGCAAAAGTCAGCACATTCAGCAGATGAGTGGGAGGGGAACCAGTGAGTGTTGAAATGAACCCAGCCTGAGTAAGCATTTTAACGGAGAGGAGAGGGAGGGGAACCAGAGAGTGTAGAACTGAACCCAGTCAGAGTCGTGACCTTCAGGGGAGGGAGGGGAGCCAGTGAGTGTCCAGCCAGCCAGAGAAACCATGGGGAATTAATAATGGAGAACAGTGAAATGGCAGGGACGTTGAACAAATATTTTGTATAGGTCTTTACAGTAGAAGACACTAAAAACATCCCAATAGTGGATAATCAAGTGGGTATAGGTAGGGAGAAACTATAATCAAGGGGGTATAGGTAGGGAGGAACTTAATACAATCACTATCACTAATGAAGTAGTATTAGGTAAAATAATGGGACTAAAGGCGGACAGGTCCCCTGGACCTGATGACTTACATCCTAGGGTCTTAAGAGAAGTGGCTGTAGAAAAAGTTGATGCATTAGTTGTAATCTACCAAAATTCCCTGGATTCTGGGGCGGTCCCAGGAGATTGGAAAACCGCAAATGTAACTCCCCTATTTTAAAAAAAAAAAGGTGGCCGGCAAAAAGCAGGAAACTATAGACCAATTAGCCTATCGTCTGTCGTTGGGAAAATGCTGGAGTCCATTATTAAGGAAGCAATAGTGGGACATTTAGAAAAGCCTAATTTAATCAAGCAGAGTCAGCATAATTTTATGAATGGGAAATCATATTTGACAAATTTGCTGGAGTTCTTTCAGGATGTAATGGGCAGAGTGAATAAGGGGGTTCCAGTGGCTGTGGTGTCGTTCGATTTCCAGAAAACACTCAATAAGGTGCCACTTAAGTGGTTACTGCATAAGATAAAAACTCACGGGGCTGGGATTAATATATTACCTTGGATAGAGGATTGGCTAACAGAAAACAGAGAGTTGGGATAAATGGGTCATTTTCCGGTTGGCAAACAGTGACTAGTGGGGTGCCGCAGGGATCAGTGCTGGGTCCTCAACTATTTACAATCTATATTAATGAATTGCATGAAGAGGCCGAGTGTAATGTAGCCAAGTGTGCTGCTGATACAAAGATGGGTGGGGATACAAAGATGGGTGGGAAAGCAAATTGTGAGGAGGACACAAAAAATCTGCAAAGGGCTATAGACAGGCTAAGTGAGTGGGCAAAAATTCGCCAGCTGGAGTATAATGTGGGAAATTGTGAAGTTATCCACTTTGGCAGAAATAAAAGAAAAGCAAATTATAATTTAAATGGAGAAAAATTGCATAGTGCTGCAGCATAGAGATCTGGGGGTCCTTGTGCATGAAAGACAAAATGTTAGTATGCAGCTACAGCAAGTAATCAGGAAGGCAAATGGAATGTTGTCCTTTATTGCAAGGAGGATAGAGTATATAAGCAGACAAGTCCTGCTACAACTGTAGTACTGCGTACAGTTTTGGTCTCCGTATTTAATGAAGAATATATTTACATTAGAGGCTGTTCAGAGAAGGTTCACTAGGATGATTCAGAGATGAGGGGGTTGACTTATGAGGAAAGGTTGAGTAAGTTGGGCCTATATGCATTGGAGTTCAGAAGAATGAGAGGTGATCTTATTGAAACTGATCAGATAATGATGGGGCTCGACAAGGTGGATGCAGAGAGGATATTTCCACCCAGAGGTGAAACTAAAACTAGGGAACATAGTCCGAATAAGGGGCCGCCCATTTAAAACTGAGATGAGGAGGAATTTCTTCTCTGAGGGTTGTAAATCTATGAAATTCTCTGCCCAGAGAGGTGTGGAGGCTGAGCCATTAAAATATATTTAAGGCAGAGATGGACAGATTTTTGAGTGATAAGGGAGTAAAGGGTTATGGGGAGTGGGCAGGGAAGTGGAGCTGAGTCCATTATCAGATCATCATGGACCTTACACTAAACATCAGTAAGACAAAAGTCCTCCACTAGCCTATCCTCGCCGCACAGCACTGCCCCCCCCAGACATCAAGATCCACGGCATGGCCCTGGACAATGTAGACCACTTCCCTGATCTCGGGAGTCTCCTATCAACAAGAGCAGGCATTGACGACGAGATCCAACTCCGCCTCCAGTGCGCCAGTGCAGCCTTCGGCCGCCTGAGGAAAAGAGTGTTTGAAGACCAGGCCCTCAAAACTATCACCAAGCTCATGGTCTACAGGACCGTAGTAATACCTGCCCTCCTGTATGGCTCAGAGACGTGAACCATGTACAGTAGACACCTCAAGTCGCTGGAGAAATACCACCAGCGATGTCTCCGTAAGATTCTACAAATCCCCTGGGAGGACTGACGCACAAACATTAATGTCCTCGTCCAGGCCAACATCCCCAGCATTGAAGCACTGACCACACTTGATCAGCTTCGCTGGGCAGACGACATAGTTCGCATGCCAGAGACAAGACTCCCAAAGCAAGCGCTCTACTCTGAACTCGTCCACGGTAAATGAGCCAAAGGCGGGCAAGGGAAACGTTACAAGGACACCCTCAAATCTCCCCTGATAAAGTCCGACATCACCACTGACACCTGGGAGTCCCTCGCCATAGACCGCCCTAAGTGGAGGAAGTGCATCCGGGAGAGTGCTGAGCTCCTCAAATATTATCGCCGAGAGCATGCAGAAATCAAGTGCAGGCAGCGGAAAGAGCGTGCGGCAAACCAGGCTCCCTGCCCGCCCTCTCCCTCAACAACTATCTGTCCCACCTGTGACAGAGACTGTACTTCTTGTATTGGACTGTACAGCCACCTCAGAACTCATGCTAAGAGTGGAAGCAAGTCTTCCTCGATTCCGAGGGACTGCCTATGATGATGAGCAGAGCAGGCTGGTGGGGCAAAATGGCTGACCCCTGCTCCGATATCTTATGTTCTTCCGTTCTTAAGAGTCAGAACCTTCAGGAAAGGAGAGGGAGGGGAAGCAGTAAGTGTAGAATTGACCCAAGCCAGAGTTGGTGAAAATTGGGAGCGGAGGACAGGTTGCCTTCAGACTTGCAATGTGTTTGAATTTCAGGAGAAGGAGTGGGAAGAGTGTTTGGGGCAGGGATTTACAGCTTTGGAGGAACTTGAGAGGAAAGAATGTTCCATAGAATTTCGAATTGTCTGTTCTGAATTTATGTCCTGTACTTGCAGTAACTATTTTTATAAACTGCTTTTCCAGGGTATTCGAGGGGCAGGATTTGCAGACGGGGAACTCAAACCAAACATCACGTCAAGATCTGATGGAATCATCGATTCATCAGGACCTGAATATCATCGGACTTTGAATGTAGAAGGAGAAATGATTGTCTGTTCTGCCTGTGGGAATAGATTTGAAATATCAATGTGACTGGAAAAAACACACACACCCGAGTGAGAGTATTCCAGTACACTGACTGGAAAGAGCTTTAATCAGTTACATAGCCTGAAAAAACATCGCAGCATTGACAACTGGGAGAAACCGTATGCGTATTCTGTGTGGAGCAGGCTTCAACTGATTGTCAACCTGGAGAGACACAAGGACACCCGCACCACGGAGAAACCGTGGGAATGTGTGGACTGTGGGATCAGATTTTATTACCCGTCTGATCTGGAAGTTCATCGGCGCAGTCATACCGGGGAGAGACTGTTCACCTGCTCGGAGTGTGGGAAGGGATTCACTCAGTCATCCACCCTGCTGATACACCAGCGAGTTCACACCGGGGAGAGGCCGTTCACCTGCTCTGAGTGTGGGAAGGGATTCACTGAGATATCCCACCTGCTGAGACACCAGCGAGTTCACACTGGGGAGAGGCCGTTCACCTGCACAGTGTGTGGGAAGCGATTTACTCAGTCATCCCACCTTCTAACTCACCAGCGAGTTCACACCGGGGAGAGGCCGTTCATCTGCTCTGAGTGTGGGAAGGGATTCACTACCTCATCCCACCTGCTGATACACCAGCGAGGTCACACTGGGGAGAGGCCATTCACCTGCTCTGAGTGTGGGAAGGGATTCACTCAGTCATCCACCCTGCTGATACACCAGCGAGTTCACACTGGGGAGAGGCCGTTCACCTGCACTGTGTGTGGGAAGGGATTCGCTCAGTCATCCACCCTGCTGACACACCAGCGAGTTCACAAGTGACTACAGGGTTTGGATTCTGCTATTATCCCAGACTGAATCATATCCATTCTGAACCAGACCCCCCCTCACCCTCCTCTGACCCAGGCCACCCCTCACCCTCTCCTGTCCTGACGTCCTAAAAATTTTTGATTGAGCAGCCCTGTGTGCGGCACCTTATCAGCTCGAAGCCTAGACCATAAGAACATAAGAAATAGGAGCAGGAGTAGGCCATTTGGCCCCTCGCACCCGCTCAGCCATTTAATCATGGCTGATCTGATCATAGACTCAGCTCCACTTCTCTGCCCACTCCCCATAACCCTTTACTCCCTTATCGCTCAAAAATCTGTGTCTCCGCCTTAAATATATTGAATGACCCAGCCTCCACAGCTCTCTGGGGCAGAGAATTCCACAGATTTACAAACCTCTGAGAGAAGAAATTTCTCCTCATCTCAGTTTTAAATGGGTGGCCCCTTATTCTAAGACTATGTCCCCTAGATTTATTTTCCCCTATCAGTGGAAATATCCTCTCTGCATCAACCTTGTTCAGGTCCATCATTATCTTAAGTTTCATAAGATCATCTCTCATTCTTCTGAACTCCAATGTATATAGGCTCAACCTATCCTCATAAGTCAACCCCCTCATCTCTGAATCAACCTTGTGAACTTTCTTTGAACAGTCTCCAATGGAAGTAAATCGTTCCTTAAATAATGGAGACCAAAACTGAACACAGTACTCTCGGTTGGCCTCTTTAAAATGCTGTACAGTTGTATCAGGACTTCTCTGATTTTATACAACAAAGGCTAACATTCCATTTGCTTTCCTGATTACCTGCTGTTGCTCCATACTAACTTGTTGTGTTTCATGTTCAAGGACCCCCAGGTCCCTCTGTTCTGCAGTATTTTGCAATTTTTCTCTTATTTAAATAATAATTTGCTTGACTTTTTTTCTGCCAAATTGGATAACAACATATTTTCCCACATTATACTCCATCTGCCGAAATGTTGCCCACTCACTTAGCCTGTCAATACCCCTTTGCAGATTTCTTGTGTCCTCACAATTTGCTTTCCCACCCATCTTTGTATCATCAGCAAACTTGGCTACATTACACTCGGTCCCTTCATCTAAATCATTAATATAGATTGTAAATAATTCAGGCCCCTGCTTACTGTCTGAAGAAACTGATCTAGTCTGACCCACCAGTGCAGTGACCAGGGCGTGCTGTACTGTCTGAGGTGCCATCTATAGGAAGAGACATTAAACCAAGGCCTCTTCTGCTCTTTCAGCTAGATCTAATAGATCCCACGGCCACTATTTTGAAGAAGAGCAGGTCAGTTCCCCGGTGTCCTGGCCAATACTTATCCATCGATCAACATAACACAACAGCTTATCAGGTCATTATCACATTGCTGTTTGTGGGAGCTTTCTGTGCGCAAAATGGCTGCCGCCTTTCCTACATTACTACAGTGTCTGCACTTCAAAAAGTATTTCATTGGTTGCGAAGCAATTTCACAAGTCCGATCGTCGTGAAAGGGGCAATATAAATCCAATATTTCTCTGCTTATTAAATCCCTACTGTTGATAAGCTGGGAGTTTCCTGACCAAAAGTGACCCTCAGTCGATCTCAGTTATAAACTGGTCAATGTCTGTTGAATATGCAGAAATCTAGAACAACAAACAGAGCAGTGAGTTTGCTGTTCAGATCATTGAATATATATTAAAACATTAATGAACCTTCCATGTAAGATTTTTGCCTACTGGCAGATTAGGAACACAAAGAACAGTATAAATCAGGAGATGTAAATGATGACCTCATTCAAGAATTTGTGATTGTAGCGAGCAATGTGATTGGATGTTTAAAGAGACCAATCAGAGAGATAGAACAATGGATATTGACAAGGTGGCCAATGAACCAATCACAATCATTGCCTTCACCCATTCCTCATTAGCATAGTGCTGTGGGTGGGGTGTGGGGCTGCCCATATAATGCTGGCTCGGAGCAGAGTTTTCTCAAACCTGCACCTCATTGAACGAGATGATGGCTGACAAAAAGAAAGCAGCTACCACCAAGAAAGTAATCAAGAAAACGCCACCGAAGAGAGGCAAGAAGCGCAGAAAGTCGAGGAAGGACAGTTACTCTATCTACATCGACAAATTGATGAAGCAGGTTCACCCCGACACCGGCATATCTGCCAAGGCCATGGGCATTGTGAACAATATTTTCGAGAGCGTCGTGGGTGAGGCTCCCCCCCACCCCCCCCCCCCGGCCCATTACAGCAAGCGCCGCACTATCAGCTCCCAGGTGATCCAGACCATCGTGCGCCTGCTGCTGCGCGGGGAACTGGCCAAGAACGCCGTGTCAGAACTGACAAATGCGGTGACCAAGTGCACCAGTTCCAAGTAAAACTGCACGCTGTCCTGAGAGATCAAACTCCAAACACAACGGCTCTTTTAAGAGCCACCCACAAACTCTCTGAAAGAGCTGCACAAACACATCATCGTTTAGACTCAAATCACTTAATTATTTCTCCACCAAGTACGTTTGAGAACCATTGCAGTTCCAGCTGCAGATTTAGTTTTGAATTCTCCGATAAGTAGCTTCACTATACGGTTCGACCTTAGCGTCTCTGGAATTTTCAGCCCTGACAAAATACAAACACGGTCCCTTGTCGCTCTTTCCCTTTGCTCTCAGACCTGTTCATTTATACTGCCTGCTGAATTAAGAGCTTGTTTAGGGGCTGAGACTCAGATTTCAGTTACACATTCTCTCTTGCAAGCCCTTTTCAAGTTTATTTTTCAATTCCTGCTGTGAATCAATCCGCTATTAACCAGATACTCCTTGCAGTTTAACAACCCAGAATGGGAGTTCTGACAGAAACCAGAACCGGGCAGTTTGAACACTCTGTCCCTCTTCTGTTTTCACAGAAGGACTCCCAGTTCTAGTCTCAATCCCACCTTTGCCCGGGAACGATCGATAATCTATGAAACCCAACTTTTGCAAAGATTGAGTTGGAATGTATCCCATTACAGAATCAGTGGGGATTGATTCCCGCCCATTATGGACAGTTTGAAATAGAACCCGAATTTAATCTTGATTGTAACAGCCTGGAACTTGCAAGGGAAATGTGGAATAAGACAAAAGGAATTAAAACGTGTTGGGAAATCTTTGACTAATGGTGAATTTATTAACATAATCCGCTATTTTAAAAATTCTTGGTGGGGCTTTTGAATTAAAGAATCGTTATTCTGACTGTTGGAGACAATAATTTCTGCCCTACTTTCATCGATGGGCTAAACAGATTGTACACAATGAAACTCACCACAGAGCGACCAATCACAAGTTCACTCCCTGCATTCCTCCAGAAGGTATAAGAAGGGCAAGTGTCGGAGGGGTTTCTCATTCTTTGTCTGAACCTGTGGATTGTGGAAATGTCTGGAAGAGGAAAAAGCAGAGGTAAAGCTCAGGCCAAGGCAAAGTCTCGCTGGGTTGGGGTAATGTTACTCGCTGTGTTAATGTTACTGGGTTAGGATAATGTTGCTAGGCTGGGGTAATGTGACTGGGTTGGTTTAATGTTACAAAAAACATTGAAACGCCCCGAAAGAACTCGAGAAACTTTGAAAAACTCCGAAAAAGTCGAGAAGCTCCATAAACCAAGAAAACCTCAGAAAAAGCGGAAATCACTGAAAAACCCGAGAAACTCCAACAAAGCCGAAAAACATCGAAACACCCCAAAAGAGCCTGAAAAGATTTGAAAACCTGTGAAAAAGCAAAAAAAGCCAAAAAAGCTCCGAAAACCAAGAAAACCTTACAAAAAGAAAAACATGTAACACCTTTAAGAACCTGAGAAATTCTGAACAGCACCGAAAAAGATCGAAACAGCCCGAAAGATTCTGAGAAACTTCGAAAAATTGCAAAAAAGCAAAAAAAAAAGCTTACAAAATAACCGAATGCCTCGGAAAAAGAGGAAAAAGCTGCAACATCAAAATCCTGAAAAACACTGCAGCATTACCCCAACCCAGTAACCTTACACCAAACCAGTAACATTACCCCAACCTAATAAAATTACAGCAACCCATTAACGTTAACCCAACCCAGTAACATTAACCAAAACAAGTAACATGAACCCAGCCAAGTAACATTACCCCAACCCAGTAACTTTACCTCAGCATGTTAACATTACCCCAACCTAGTAACATTATCTAAACCCAGTAACATTAACCCAGCCTTGTAACATTACGTCAATGCAGTAACATTTACCCCACCTAGTTACATTACCGCAACAAATTAACATTACCCCAGATCAGTAACTAACCCAGCCTAGTAACATTACCCCAACCCAGTAACATTAAACCAACCCAGCAACATTACCCCAACCCAGGAACGTTACCCCAATCTAGTAACATTACCCCAAGCATGCAAACATTACCCCAACCAGTAACATTACATCACCCTGCAACATTAACCCAGCCTAGTAACAATACATAAACTCCATAACATTTTCTCAGCCTAGTAACATTATCCGAGCCGAGTAACATTACACCAACACAGTAATATTAAACCAGCCTTGTACCATTACCCCAACCCAGTAGCATTAATACAACCCAGCAACAGTAACCTAGCCCAGTAACATTATACCAGCCTTGCAACTTTAAACCAACCTAGTAACATAACCTCAAACCAATAACATAACCTCAAACCAGTAACATTACCCCAAACAAGAAATTAATGAATGGATGAATGAATGAAGGAGTGAGAGAGTGAATGAATGAATGAATGAACGAATTAATGAATGAGAGAGTGAATGAATGAGAGAGTGAATGAATGAGAGAGTGAATGAATGAGAGAGTGAATGTATGAGTGAGTGAATGTATGAACAAATTAATGAATGAGAGAGAGAATGAGAGTGAATGAATGAGAGACTGAATGAGTGAGTGAGCGAACGAACGAACACGTGAATGAAAGCGTGAATGTTTGAGAATGAATGAGAGAGTGAATGAATGAATGACTCAATGAGAGAGTGAATGAATGAATGACTCAATGAGAGAGTGAATGAATGAATGATTCAATGAGTTCAATGAGAGAGTGAATGAACACATTAATGAACGAGAATGAATCAGATAAAGAATGAGAGAGTGAATGATTGAGTGAATGAATCAACGAATGAATGAGAGAGTGAGAGAGTGGATGAAGGAGAGTGAATGAATGAGAGATTGAATGAAAGTGAATGCGAGAGTGAATGAATGAATGAATGAAAGAGAGTCAATGAAATAATGAATGAGAGAGTGAACGAGAGAATGAACAAAAAAGTGAATGAGAGCGTGAATGATTGAGGATGAATGAGAGAGTGAACGAATGAGAGTGTGAATGAGAGAAGGAATGAGAGAATGAATGAGAGAGCAAATGCGAGAGGGAACGAGAGAGTGAATGAATGAATGGGAGAGTGAATAAGAGAGAGAATGAAAGAGAGAGAGAATGAAGGAGTGAATAAATGAGAGTGACTGAATGAATGAATGATCGGTTAAATGAGAGAGTGAAGAATGAATGAATGAATGAGAGTGAATGAAAATGAATGCGAGAGTGAATGAATGAATGAAAGAGAGAGTGAATGAATGAGAAATTGAATGAGGGAGTGAATGGATGAATGAAGTAGAGAGTGAATGAGAGAGTGAATGAGAAAGTGAATGAAAAAGAGCGAGAATGAATGAATGAAGGAATCGATGAAAACATGAATGAGTGAGAGCGAGAGTGAATGAGAGAGTGAATGAGAGCTTGAACGAATGAATTAATGAATCAATCAATCAATCAATGAAAGTGAATGAATGAATGAATGAGGGGGAACAACATAGTGAATGAATGAATGAATGGGAGAGTGAATGAGCGAGTGAATGATAAAGTGAAAAAGAGCGTCCATGAATGAGAGAGTGAATGAGAGAGTGACTGAATGAATGATTGAATGAGAGAGTGAATGAGAGTGAATGAATGAGATAGTGAATTAATTGAGAGAGTGAGTGAGAGCGTAAATGAAAGAGTGAATGAATGAAATAGTGAGTGAATGAGCGAGTGAATGAGCGAGTGAATGAGAGAGTGAATGAAAGAGTGAGTGAGAGAGTGAATGAATAAGAGCGTGACTGAATGAATGAATGACATGCTGATAGAATGAGTGAATGAGACAGTGATAAATGGGAGAGTGAATTAATGAATGAATGAGTGAATGAATGAATGTGACAGTGAATGAAATAGTGAATGAATGAGAGAATGAATGAGAGTGACTGAATGAGAGAGAGAATGAATGAATGAATAAGTGAATGAATGAATACGAGAGTGAATGGGAGAGTGAGCGAGTAATGAATGAATGAGAGCGTGAATGAGTGAGTGAATGAATGAGAGTGAATGAATGAATGAATTAATGCGAGAGTGAATAAGAGTGTGAATGAGAGAGTGAATGAATGCGAGTACGAGTTCTCGGGGAGTCCGAGAGCGGGAGAGTCCGAGTTCGGGTGAGTCCAAGAATGAGGAGTCCGTGTTCCGGTGAGTCCGAGTTCGGGAGAGTCCGAGTTCGGGAGGTCGCTGTGTTTGGTAGGCCATAGAGGTCGGTGATTTGGGATGAATGAAGGGGTTATGAATGAGAGAGAGAATGTCAACCCCTCCTAATCTTCTACTTTTCGATAAGATCACCTCTCATTCTTCTGAAGTCCAATGAGTAGAGGCCCAACCTACTCAACCTTTCCTCATAAGTCAACCCCCTCATCTCCGGAATCAACCTGGTGAACCTTCTCTGACCTGCCTCCAAAGCAAGTATATCCTTCTGTAAATATTTAAACCAAAACTGCACGCAGTATTCCAGATGTGGCCTCACCAATATATGGTGCATTTGTAGCAAGACTTCTGTTTTCGATCGATAATAACAGACCCAGGTTCGGGATCTGGATGAATGTTAAATAAGAGACAAGACAAATGAAGTAAAGAATAAGATACCGTTTACTGAGAGAAAAGAAACATTAATAATACTGTTTACAAAGAAAAAAGAAGTATGATAAGATGCAACAAAGCTCATGGCCGTCCGCCCGTCGGGAACTCCACAAGCGACGGCTGGTCTGGAGCACTGGGGGTCCCGGCACCGCTTGCGAATCATGGTCCAAGGTGAAGTTCAAAGAGCTGCGGGACAGTGCTGTACCTTTATACTATCAAATAAACATACTATTGAACAAAACGTGGCTGCATGTGACTTATGGCCAACTCCTAATCTGTAAGGCCTCAGGTGCTTGTTCACAAAGCATGAGAGCTCAAGCCGTGGACCATCTCATAACAAGTTGGTGTGCATCTCAAGTTCGCTTCTCGCTCTCTCTCTCTCGAAATAACAACAACATTCTACGGGGCATGAGAGCAGAGACACCCTATGAATGACTAAATATCATAATTAACCCTATGTGATTAACCCCATACAATACAACTTCCCTGCTTTTACACTCCGTCGCCTTTGCAATAAAGACCAAGATTCCATTGGCCTTCCTGATCACTTGCTGTACCTGCATACTAACCTTTTGTGTTGTATGCACAAATACCCCCAGGTCCCGCTGCACGGCAGCACTTTGCAATCTTTCTCCATTTATATAATCACATGCTCTCTGATTTTTTTCTGCCAACATGCATGACCTCACAATTTCCAACATTAGACTCCATCTGCAAAAGTTTTGCGCACTCACCTAGCCTGTCCATGTCCTTTTGCAGATTTATTGTGTTCTCCGCACACATTGCTTTTCTTCCCATCTTTGTATCATTGGCAAACTTGGCTACATTACACTCAGTCCCTTCCTCCAAGTCGTTAATATAGATTGTAAATAGTTGGGGTTCCAGCACTAATCCCTGTGGCACCCCACTGGTTACTGAATGCCAAACAGAGAATGAACCATTTATCCCTACTCTCGGTTTTCTGTTCGTTAGCAAATCTCCTATCCATGCTAATATAATCCCCCCAACCCAGTGAACCTTTATGTGGCACCTTGTCAAATGCGTTCTCGAAGTCCAAATACACCACATCCACTGGTTCCCCTTTTTCCTCAAAGAATTCTAGCACATTTGTCAAACGTGACTTCCCCTTCATAAAACCATGCTGATTCTGCTGACCGAGGTTTGCTTTTCTAAATGTCCTGCTACTGCTTCTTCAATAATTGACTCCACCATCTTCCGAGCCATAGATGTTAGGCAAATTGTTATAGTTTCCTGCTTTTTGCCTGACTCCTTTTTTAAATAGGGGCAATACATTTGCAGTTTTCCAATCTGCTGGGACCTCCCCAGAATCCAGGGAATTTTGGTAAATTACAACTAATGCATCCACTATCCCTGCCGCTATTTCTCTCAAGACCCTAGGATGCAAGCCATCAGGTCCAGGGGTTTTATCCGCCTTTAGTCCCATTATCTTACTGAGTACCACCCCCTTAGTGATTGTGATTGTGTTAAGTTCCTCCACCCCTATAGCCCCTTGACTATCCACTGTTGAAATATTGTTAGTGTCCTATACCGTAAAGACTGATACAAAATATTTGTTCAGAATTTCTGCAATCTCCATGTTCCCTATCACTAATTCTTCTGTCTCGTCCTCTAATGGACCAACATTTACTCTAGCCACTCTTTTCCTTTTTCAAAACCTATGGAAACTCTTGCTATCTTTTTTTAAATATTTCGTGCTAGTTTACTTTCATAGTCTATCTTCCCTTTCTTAATCATATTTTAGTCATTCGTTGTTGGCTTTTAAACATTTCCCAATCTTCTGTCCTCCCACTAGTTTTGGCCACATTGTATGCCCTTGTTTTTAATTGGATACTATCCTTTATTTCTTCAGTTAACCACAGATGGCTATCTTTTCCGTTACGCCCTTCCCTCCTCACTGGAATATTTTTTTTTGAGAGTTGTGAAATATCTCCTTAAATGTACACCACTGTTCCTCAACCGTCCTACACTTTAATCTATTTTCCCAGTATACTTTAGCAAAGTCTGCCCTCATACCTTCACAATCTCCTTTACTTAAGCTTAGTACGCTGGTTGGAGATCCAACTTTCTCGCCCTCCATCTGCATTTGAAATTCCAAGGGGATCGTTAACTAGGAGATTGTTTATTAATCCTGTCTCATTACACAGGACCAGATCTATGATAACCTGTCCCCTGGTTGGTTCCGTTACAGGCTGCTCTAGGAACACGTCCCTATTGCACTCTTTGAACTCTTCCTCAAGGCTACCCTGACCAATTTGATTTGTCCAATCAATATTGAGGTTAAAATCACCCATGATTTTGCTGTTCCCTTTTTACGAGCCCCCACTATTTCCTGGTTTATGCTCTGACCAAAAGGGTTGCTACTGTTCGGGGGCCTGTAGACTACACCCACCAGTGACTTTTTCCCTTTATTATTCCTTATCTCCATCCAAACTGTTTCAACTCGGACAGTAGCTCTTATTAATGATCCTGTTATTCCTGCTTATCCTTTCTCTGGACGCATTTTTTTTGAAGTGTCCCATTTTCATCCCCTTTCCCTTTTGTCATAAAATCATTCCTGCTTCCCACCATGTCACAGGCCTTCCCTTTCGTTTTTCCCTCCCCTCCACCTTTCCCTGCTTCTGTAGTGGCTTAAAACCAGTTATATCTCCAACTTCTCACAGTTCTGATGAAATGCCATCGACCTGAAACACTAACTCTGTTCTCACTTCACTAATGCTGCTTGACCTGCTGAGTATGTCCAGCAATTCCTGTTTACATTTCCTATTCCCAGCATCCCCACTATGTTGCTTCAGTAAAAGTCACATCAGTGCTATGGATGAGAGGTTTGGTTATCAAGCGGTGATGCAGCAGTCCTGCAAACCGGAAAGTGCAGGCTGAAACCCCATCCACACCTTCATACAAGTGCCCTGTTGATCTCCTGTTGTTCCGAGCAGCCCATAATTATCTCAGGTGGTAATAATTCAGCAGGTCCACTGACCCGAGAGTTTGAAGATCCATTGTATGTATCGCAGTCCGTTAATGTTCTCAATTATTTGCTAAATGTATTAATCTGAAGTCACATGCAGAATATTATTATCCGTTTCCCACAGGATGAAACAAATCATACCGAGGTATCAGTATCTGAGAATGACACAGAGTTGATGGAAACTGTTCGGCCTATCATGACTGAGCTGGCATTGAGAAAATACTATCCAATTAGACCCACTCCCTACACTTTCCACATCGTCCTGCAATTAGTTGCCATCAAATTTTTATTTAATTCACTTTTGATGGCAAGCATTTCAAGAAAATGTCATAATTCGCCCCGAATGTACATTCCCTGAAGAAATAACAACACCAAAGGAAAAATGTTCCAACCGTGGCTAACAAGAAAAATTTAACATAGTATTAGATTCAAGGAAGAGATTTATAATGTTGCCAAAAGGAGTAGTAAGCCTGAGGATTAGGGGGTTTTAGAATTTTGGACAGGAGAACAACACATTTGTTTAAAAAGTTGTGTGCTATCAGTCCCAGATTACTCTGTGCCTATTTAATAGGGATTTGCTCTCCGTCCCGGATCATTCCATGTCTGTTTAAAAGGGATGAGCTCTCAGTCCAGGGTGATTCTGTGTTTGTATAAAAGGGAATGGCTCTCAGTCACGGATCATTCTTTATTTGTTTAAAATAGATGTGTTGTCCGTCCCGGATCATTCTGTGTTTGTATAAATGGATGGGCTCTCATTCCCCGATCATTCTATGTTTGTATATGTTTGTGTCTGCCCCCAGTCATCAAGATTCATGGCGTGGCGCTCGACAACGTGGAACATTTCCGATAGCTCTGGAGCCTCTTATCAACACAGGCAGACATTGATGCAGAGATTCAGCATCACCTCCAGTGCCCCAGTGCAGCCTTCGGCCGCCTGAGGGAAAGAGTGTTCGAAGACCACGCCCTCAAACTTACCACCAAGCTCATGGTCTACAAGGCTGTAGTGATACCCGCCCTCCTGTATGGATCAGAGGCATGAACAATGTACAGAAGACACATCAAGTTTCTGGAGATATATCACCAACGATATACCCGCAAGACTCTGCAAATCTCCTGGGAGCACCAACATCAGTGTCCTCGCTCAGGCTAACATCCCCAGCATTGAGGCACTGACCGCACTCAATCAGCTTCATTGGGCAGGCCACATAGTTCCCATGCCAGACACAAGACTCCCGAAGCAATTGCTCTATGTGGAGCTCCTTCATGACAAACGAGACAAAGGTGGGCAGCGGAAACGCTACAAAGACACCCTCAAAGCTTCATGGATAAAGTGCAACATCCCCACTGACACCTGGGAGACCCTGGCCGAAGACCACCCGAGGTGGAGAAAGTACATTCGGGAGGGCGCTGAGCCCCTACAATCTCAACATTGTAAGTGTGAAGAGATCGGGCACAGGCAGCGGAAGGAGCATGCGGTAAATCAGTGCCACCCCACCCTCACCCCTCTCCCCAACGAATATCTGTCCCACCTGTGACAGAGTCTGTGGCTCTCGTGTTGGACTGTTCAGTCACCAAAGAACTCACGTTAGGATTGAAAGCAAGTCATCCTCGATTTCAAGGGACTGCCTATGATGATGATGATGTGTCTGTTTAAAAGGGGTGCGATTATAGCTGTGATTACCGAATATTTAAGGTGATGTGATCGAATGTGCATTTGGTTTACCTGCGTATGTGCGGATCCACTTCGCCATGCTTTTGTTCAATAATTCAATATATGTTTATCTTTTCGTGAAACATTTTTTTATCATAAAAACGGCCCTGAAAAAGTTCACAATTCTCTTCACACCAATGCATATCATCGAATCATTGAATTTTATAGTATGGAAGGAGGCCCTTTCGGCCATCGTGTCCACGTAAGCCGACCAAGAGCTATCCAGCCTCATCCCACTTTTCAGCTCTTGGTCCGTACTCTTATAGTATACCGAACTTTAAGTGCAAATCGAAGTAATTTTTGAAACGTGGGCAGGGAATCTGCCTCATCCTATGGGTGAAAACTTATCCCCACAAATCACCTCTAATCCTCCTCCCAATTACAATAAATCTATGCCCCTTGGTTGTTGACCGCCCTGCTAAGGGAAATAGTTCCGTCCTATCCACTCTATCTGGGCCACTAATAATTGTATATGCCGGAATACCGTCTCTCCTCAGCTTCCTCTGTTCCAAAGAAAATTAACAGACTATCTAATCTTTCCTCATAGCACAAATTCTCCAGTCCAGGCAACATTCTCGTAAATCTCATCTGTATCCTCTCCAATGCAATTACATCTTTCCTAAATGATCTGCTCACAATACTCTAGCTGTGGCCTAACTGCTGTTGTATACAGTTCAAGCATAACCTCCCTGCTCATGTGCGCTATGCCTCGGCTAATGAAGGCACATATTCTGCATGCCTTCATGGGCTGTGGACCTGCACTCCAATGACCCTTTGTTCCTCTACACTTCTCAGTGTCGTACCATTTAATGTTCATTCTCTTGCCTTATTTTCCCTACAAAGTATATATTAAGAATTAGCGACATGACTTGAGCTGAGTACAGCATGCTTGGGAAAAAAAGATGAATTTGGACATGAACTTTCAGGTGATTGACAAAAGAACCACATGCATTACATGGTAAACACAATACATAGAAACATAGAAAATAGGTGCAGGAATAGGCCATTCGGTCTTTCGAGTCTGCACCACCATTAAATAAGAGCATTGCTGATCATTCCCTCAGTACCATTTTCCTGCTTTCTCACCATACCTTTGATCCCTTCATTCATTTGCTCACTCTCTCATTTACTCTCTCATTCATTCATTCACTCTCATTCATCCACTCTGTCATTCACTCTCTAATTCGATCTTTCATTCACTCTCTCATTCAATCATTATTTCATTCACTCCCTCATTCATTCATTCTCTCTCATTCACTTCTTATTCGCTCATTCATTCGTTCACTCTCTCATTTACTCACTCATTCACTCTCTCATTCATTCATTCATTCACTCTCATTCAGTCACTCTGTCATTCACTCTCTGATTCGATCTGTCATTCACTCTCTCATTCAATCATTATTTCATTCACTCTCTCATTCACTCTCTCATTCATTCATTCTCTCTCATTCACTCTCGCATTCATTCATTCTCTCTCATTCACTCCTTATTCGCTCATTCATTCATTCACTCACTCATTTACTCACTCATTCATTCTCTCATTCATTCTCTCATTCATTCTCTCATTCATTCATTCATTCACTCTCATTCAGTTACTCTGTCATTCACTCTCTGATTCGATCTGTCATTCACTCTCTCATTCTGTCATTCTTTCATTCACTCTCTACTTCACTCTCTCGTTCATTCAGTCACTCTCGCATTCACACTCTCATTCACACTCTTATTCATTCATTCGTTCATTCATTCATTCACTCTCGCATTCACCCTCATTCACTCCCTCATTTATTCATTCAATCCTTCATTCATTCATGCATTCTCTCTCATTCATTCACTCTCTCATTCACTTGCTCATGCATTCACTCATGGATTCGCTCGCACATTCACTCTCTCATTCACTAGATCGTTCATTTATTCATGCATTCATTCACTCTGATTCATTCACTCCCTTTCACTCGCTCATTCACTCGCTCATTCACTCTCTTTCATTCCTTCATTCACTCTCTCATTCATTCATTCATTCTTTCACTCTCTCATACATTCGATCATTCATTCATTTGCTCACTCTCTCATTTACTCTCTCATTCATTCATTCACTCTCATTCATCCACTCTGTCATTCACTCTCTAATTCGATCTTTCATTCACTCTCTCATTCAATCATTATTTCATTCACTCCCTCATTCATTCATTCTCTCTCATTCACTCCTTATTCGCTCATTCATTCATTCACTCACTCATTTACTCATTCATTCATTCATTCACTCTCATTCAGTTACTCTGTCATTCACTCTCTGATTCGATCTGTCATTCACTCTCTCATTCAGTCATTCTTTCATTCACTCTCTACTTCACTCTCTCGTTCATTCAGTCACTCTCGCATTCACACTCTCATTCACACTCTTATTCATTCGTTCATTCATTCATTCATTCAATCATTCATTCATTCACTCTCGCATTCACCCTCATTCACTCCCTCAATCATTCATTCAATCCTTCATTCATTCATGCATTCTCTCATTCATTCAATCTCTCATTCACTTGCTCATGCATTCACTCATGGATTCGCTCGCACATTTACTCTCTCATTCACTAGATCATTCATTTATTCATGCATTCATTCACTCTGATTCATTCACTCCCTTTCACTCGCTCATTCACTCGCTCATTCACTCTCTTTCATTCCTTCATTCGCTCTCTCATTCATTCATTCATTCTTTCACTCTCTCATACATTCGATCATTCATTCATTTGCTCACTCTCTCATTTACTCTCTCATTCATTCATTCACTCTCATTCATCCACTCTGTCATTCACTCTCTAATTCGATCTTTCATTCACTCTCTCATTCAATCATTATTTCATTCACTCCCTCATTCATTCATTCTCTCTCATTCACTCCTTATTCGCTCATTCATTCGTTCACTCTCTCATTTACTCACTCATTCACTCTCTCATTCATTCACTCTCATTCAGTCACTCTGTCATTCACTCTCTGATTCGATCTTTCGTTCACTCACTCATTCATTCATTCATTCACTCTCATTCAGTCACTCTGTCATTCACTCTCTGATTCGATCCGTCATTCACTCTCTCATTCAATCATTATTTCATTCACTCCCTCATTCATTCATTCTCTCTCATTCACTCCTTATTCGCTCATTCATTCGTTCACTCTCTCATTTACTCACTCATTCACTCTCTCATTCATTCACTCTCATTCAGTCACTCTGTCATTCACTCTCTGATTCGATCTTTCGTTCACTCACTCATTCATTCATTCATTCACTCTCATTCAGTCACTCTGTCATTCACTCTCTGATTCGATCCGTCATTCACTCTCTCATTCAATCATTATTTCATTCACTCTCTCATTCACTCTCTCATTCATTCATTCTCTCTCATTCACTCTCTCATTCATTCATTCTCTCATTCATTCACTCCTTATTCGCTCATTCATTCATTCACTCTCTCATTTACTCATTCATTCTCTCATTCATTCATTCATTCACTCTCATTCAGTTACTCTGTCATTCACTCTCTGATTCGATCTGTCATTCACTCTCTCATTCAGTCATTCTTTCATTCACTCTCATTCTTTCAATACTTCATTCACTCTCATTCATTCAGTCTTTCATTCACTCTCTCAATCATTCGTTCTGTCATTCACTCTCTCATTCTTTCTATGATTGCTTCATTCATTCATTCATTCATCAATTCACTCTCATTCAATAATTCATTTTCTCATTCACTCTCATGTATTCACTCATTCACAGTATTCATTCAGTCATTCATTCTATCATTTACTCTCTCAATCATTCAGGCTTCATTCACTTGATCATTCACTCTCTTATTCATTCAATATCACATTAACTCTTTCACTCATTCATTCCTTTCTTCCTTCCTTTATTCATTCATTCATTAATTTATTCGTTCATTCATTCATCCATTCACGCTCTCATTCACTCTCATTCATTCATCCATTCAGTCTCATTCATGCTCTCTCTCTCTCATTCACTCATTCATTCATTAATTCATTCTCTCTCATTCATTCACTCTCTCATTCATCCATTCACTCTCTCATTGACGGTCTCATTAATTCTCTATCTCAGTCTCGCAATGATTCACTCATTCATTCTTTCATTAATTTATTCATTCATTCACTCTCTCTTTCAGTCTCTCATTCACTCTCTCATTCATTCATTACTTCATTAATTCACTCTCATTCATTCATTCTCCCTTTCACACTCTCATTTACTCTCTCATTCATTCATTCACTCATCAGGGGAGGGCAGCAGCAGCCAGAGAGTGAATGACAGAGTGAATGAATGAGAGTGAATGAATGAATGAACAAGAGAGTGAATGAGAGAGTAAATGAGAGAGTAAACGAATGAATGAATGAGAGAGCGAATGAATGAATGAGAGAGCGAATGAATGAATGAGAGAGCGAATGAATGAATGAATGAGAGAGCGAATGAATGAATGAGAGAGCGAATGAATGAATGAGAGAGCGAATGAATGAATGAGAGAGCGAATGAATGAATGAGAGAGCGAATGAATGAATGAGAGAGCGAATGAATGAATGAGAGAGCGAATGAATGAATGAGAGAGCGAATGAATGAATGAGAGAGCGAATGAATGAATGAGAGAGCGAATGAATGAGAGAGCGAATGAATGAGAGAACGAATGAATGAGAGCGAATCCATGCGTGAATGCATGAGCGGGTGAATGAGAGAGTGAATGAATGAATGAGAGAGTGAATGAATGAATGAAGGATAAAATGAATGAATGAAGGATAGAATGAATGAATGAAGGATAAAATGAATGAAAATGCGAGAGTGAATGAAGGTGAATGCGAGAGTGAATGAATGAATGCATGAACGAATGAGTGAATGCGAGAGTGAATGAATGAATGAGAGAGTGAATGAGAGAGTGAATGAATGAAAATTAATGAATGACTGAGAGAGCGAATGAGAGTGAATGAGAGAGTGAATGAATGAGAGTGAATGATTTAATGAATGAGAGAGAGAATGAGAGTGAATGCAACAGTGAATGAATGAATGAATGAGTATATGAGAGGGTGAATAAATGAGAGATTGAACATAACATAAGAACATAAGAATTAGAAACAGGAGTAGGCCATCTTGCCCGAGCCTGCTCCGCCATTCAACAAGATCATGGCTAATCTGCTCCACTTACCTGCCCGCTCCCCGTAACCCTTAATTCCCTTATTGGTTAAAAATCTATCTATCTGTGCCTTGAGTACATTCAATGAGCTAGCCTCATCTGCTTCCTTGGGCAGAGAATTCCACAGATTCACAGCCCTCTGGGAGAAGAAATTCCTTCTCAACTCAGTTTTAAATTGGCTCCCCCCGTATTTTGAGGCTGTGCCCCCTAGTTCTAGTCTCCCCGTCCAGTGGAAACAACCTCTCTGCCTCTATCTTGTCTATCCCTTTCATTATTTTAAATGTTTTTATAAGATCACCCCTCATCCTTCTGAACTCCAACGAGTAAAGACCCAGTCTACTCAATCTATCATCATAAGGTAACCCCCTCATCTCCGGAATCAGCAGAGTGAATCGTCTCTGTACCACCTCCTTCGTGAAGACAGAACCAAAGCATTTGTTCAACTGGTCTGACATTTCTTTGTTCCCCATTATAAATGCACCTGAATCCGACTGCAAGGGACCTACGTTTGCCTTCACTAATCTTTTACTCTTCACATATATATAGAAGCTTTTATATTCCCAGCAAGCTTCCTCTCGTACTGTATTTTCCCCTTCTAATTAAACTCTTTGTCCTCCTCTGCTGAATTGTAAATTTCTCCCAGTCCTCAGGTTTGCTGCTTTTTCTGGCCAACTTATATGCCTCTTCCTTGGATTTAACACTATCCTTAATTTCTCTTGTTAGCCATGGTTAAGCCACCTTTCCCGTTTTATTTTTACTCCAGCCAGGGATGTACAATTGTTGAAGTTCATCCATGTGATCTTTAAATGTTTGCCATTGCCTATCCACTGTCAACCCTTTAAGTATTATTTGCCAGTCTATTCTAATGAATTCACACCTCATACCATCGAAGTTACCTTTCCTTACGTTCAGGATCCTAGTCTCTGAATTAACTGTCACTCTCCATCTTAATCAGGAATTCTATCATATTATGGTCACTCTTCCCCAAGGGGCCTCGCACAACAAGATTCCTAATTAGTCCTTTCTCATTACACGTTACACATTCATTCATTCTTTCTCTTTATCATTCATTCACTCTCTTATTTTTTTGGTCACTCTCTCATTCATTCATTCTCTCATTTATCACTCTCTCATTCACTCTCTCATTCATTCAGTTTTTCAATCATTCATTCATTCATTCATTCACGCACTTATTTATTCAGTCTCTCAATCACTCTTTCATTCATTCTCTTATTTGCTTGCTCATTCACATCTCTATTTCATTCATTCATTCACTCTTTCATTCACACTCTCACTCACTCTCTCATTCATTCGCTCTCTCATTCATTCACTCTCACATTCACTCTCATTCAATCATTCAGTCACTCTCTCATTCACTCTCTCATTCATGGACACTCTCTTTCACTTGTTCCTTCACTTTCTCATTCATTCACTCTCTCGTTCACTTTCTCCATCATTGACTCTCTCACTGACTCTCTCATTCATTCAGTCGTTCATCCTGAAAGTCAGGATAAATCTGCATTTGGAATGGCAAGGAAAGGAACAGTCAGCATGGATTTGTTAAGGGAAGATCATGTCTGATTAACCTGATTGAATTATTTGAGGAGGTGACCAAGAGGATCGATGAGGGTAGTGCATACGATGCAGTATATATGGACTTTAGCAAAGCTTTTCATAAGGTCGCACGTGATAGACTGTCATGAAGGTTAAAACCCATGGGATACATGGCACAGTGGCAAGTTGGATCCAAGATTTGCTTGAAGGTAGGAAGCAAAGGGTAATTATTGATGGATGTTTTTCTGACTGGAAGGATGTTTCCAGTGGAGTTCCGCAGGGCTCAGTTCTGGGTCCCTTGCTTTTTGTGTTTATATATCAACGATTTAGATTTGAATATAGGGAGTATGATTAAGAAGTTTGCAGACAACACTAAAAGAGCAAAGTCATGGGCTGCAGGAGGCAGGAGGATATCAATCTACTGGTAAGGTGGGTAGAGCAGTGGCAAATGTAATTTAATTCAGAGAAGTGTGAGCAGTTGCACTTTGGGAGGGCTAGTAAGGAAAATATGCACATTAAGCGGTAGGCCACTTAATAGTGTAGATGAACAAAAGGACCTTGGAGTGCTTGTCCACAGATCCCTGAAAGTAACAGGCCAGGTGGATATGGTGGTTAAGAAGGCATACAGAATTCTTCCATTTATTGGTCGAGGCATGGAATATAAGAGCAGGGAGGTTATGATTAAATTGTATAATACTTTGGTTAAGCCACAGCTGGAGTATCGCATGCAGTTCTGGTCACTGTATTATAGGAAGGACATGATTGCGCTAGAGAAGGTGCAGAGGAGATTTACCAGGATGCTGCCTGGAATGGTTATGAGGACAGATTGGATAGGCTGGGTGTGTTCTCATTGGAACAGAGGAGGTTGAGAAGAAACCTCATTGAGGTTACAAAATATTGAGGGACCTGGGCATAGTGGATAGTAAGAGTCTATTTCCATTGGTGGAGAAGTCTATTACAAGGGGGCATAGTTTTAAGGTGGTTGGCTTAGAGGGTATTTGAGGGGGGTCTTCTTTACGCAGAGGGTTGTGGGGATATGGAACTCGCTGCCTGGAAGAGTGGCTGATGCAGAAACCCTCACCACTTTAAAGAGCTGAATGTGCACTGAAAATGCTGTAACCTGCAGGGTTACGGACCTAGAGCTGATAATTTGGATTAGACTGGAGGACCTTTTGTTGGACGGAGCAGATATAATGTTAATTACTGCAGGGAATAGAATACAGCCAGGGTGATCACTTGGAATAATTTTGATCGCCTGGATGGGTTGGAGAGGAATTTTCCCTGATTTTTTCTACCTAAATTGGCCTGGGTTTTTAACTGATTTTTGCCTCTCGCAGGAGATCACATGGCTCCGGTTGGGGTGGAGTGTAGAATCTTTTAGTATAAGGGGTGTCGCAGTTGTTGTTGTTGGGCGGACGGGTTCGGCTGTGTGCTCTTTGCCTTTCTATGATCATTCATAGGTTTATATGTAACCTTGAGGGCTGGTGACCAAAGGCGGTGTGGCTCTTTGTTAGCCAGCGCGGACATGATGGGCCGAAATTGATTTTTCTGTGCTATAAATTTCTATGTTTCTATGTTTATATTCATTCATTGATTCATTCTTGACTCTCTCATTCAGTCTCTCATTCATTCATTCATCCATTCATTCACTCTCTCATTCATTTACTTTCTAATTCACTGACTCATTCACTCTTTCATTCACTCGCTCATTCTTTCATTCCTGCGTAAACTCATTCACTCTCTTATTCTTTCACGCTCTTAATCACTCTCTCATTTACTCTCTCTTTCATTCAGTTCTCATTCATTCATTAATTCATTCACGTGCTTATTCATTCACTCTCTCATTCACTCTCTCATTCACTCTCTCATTCACTCTCTCATTCACTCTCTCATTCACTCTCTCATTCACTCTCTCATTCACACTCTCATTCACACTCTCATTCACACTCTCATTCACACTCTCATTCACACTCTCATTCACACTCTCATTCATTCATTCACTTTTTCACTCACTCTCATTCAATCATTCATTCATTCATTTTCATTCATGCACTTATTTCACCTTTTGATTCATTCTCTCAATCATTCACTCTCTCATTCACTCCCTAATTCATTGACTCTCTAACTCCTCATTCACTCACCCTCTCATTCATTCACTCATTCATTAATTTATTCATGCACTCTCTCATTCACTCTCTGATTTATTCTCTTATTCATTTATACATTCATTCCTTCATTCCTTCATTCATTCACGCTCTAATTCACTCTCGCATTCATCCTTGCGTTCATTCATTCATTCACATTCAGTCTCTCATTCATTAATTCATGCATTCACTCTCTTATTCACTCATTCATTCACGCTTTCATTAACTTTTTCATTCACTCTCTCATTCATTCACTCTCCCACTCACTCTGTCATTCATTGACTCTCTGACTCTCTCATTCACTCTCTCGCATTTATTCATTCATTCGTCCACTCTCATTCATTCATTCACTCTCTCATTCATTCACTCCTTCATTCATTCTCTCTCTCATTCACTCTCCCTTTCATTTAATCATTCATTCTGTCGTTTCTCTCTCATTCATACTTGCATTGATTGATTCATTCATTCACGCACTTTTTCATTCAATCTCTCATTCACACTTTCAGTCGCTCTCTCATTCACTCGCTCATTTACTCTCTATCATTCATCCACTCACTCTCTCATTCACTCTCTCATTCATTCATTCATTCATTCACTCTCTAATTCACACTCTCATTAACTCTTGCATTGATTCATTCACTCTCCCATTCAGAATGAATTGGAAATAGCGGATGCATTGACAGTCATTTTCCAACATTCCATTGACTCTGGATCAGTTCCTATGGAGTGGAGGGTAGCCAATGTAACCCCACTTTTTAAAAAAGGAGGGAGAGAGAAAACGGAATTATAGACCGGTCAGTCTGACCTCAGTAGTGGGTAAAATAATGGAATCAATTATTAAGGATGTCATAGCAGTGCATCTGGAAAATGGTGACATGATAGGTCCAAGTCAGCATGGATTTGTGAAAGGGAAATCATGCTTGACAAATCTTCTGGAATTTTTTGAGGATGTTTCCAGTAAAGTGGACAAAGGAGAACCAGTTGATGTGGTATATTTGGACTTTCAGAAGGCTTTCGACAAGGTCCCACACAAGAGATTAATGTGCAAAGTTAAAGCACATGGGATTGGGGGTAGTGTGCTGACGTGGATTGAGAACTGGTTGTCAGACAGGAAGCAAAGAGTAGGAGTAAACGGGTACTTTTCAGAATGGCAGGCAGTGTCTAGTGGGGTGCCGCAAGGTTCTGTGCTGGGGCCCCAGCTGTTTACATTGTACATTAATGATTTAGACGAGGGGATTAAATGCAGTATCTCCAAATTTGCGGATGACACTAAGTTGGGTGGCAGTGTGAGCTGTGAGGAGGATACTATTAGGCTGCAGAGTGACTTGGATAGGTTAGGTGAGTGGGCAAATGCATGGCAGATGAAGTATAATGTGGATAAATGTGAGGTTATCCACTTTGGTGGTAAAAACAGAGAGACAGACTATTATCTGAATGGTGACAGATTAGGAAAAGGGAAGGTGCAACGAGACCTGGGTGTCATGGTACATCAGCCATTGAAGGTTAGCATGCAGGTACAGCAGGCGGTTAAGAAAGCAAATGGCATGTTGGCCTTCATAGCGAGGGGATTTGAATACAGGGGCAGGGAGGTGTTGCTACAGTTGTACAGGGCCTTGGTGAGGCCACACCTGGAGAATTGTGTACAGTTTTGGTCTCCTAACTTGAGGAAGGACATTCTTGCTATTGAGGGAGTGCAGCGAAGATTCACCAGACTGATTCCCGGGATGGCGGGACTGACCTATCAAGAAAGACTGGATCAACTGGGCTTGCATTCACTGGAGTTCAGAAGAATGAGAGGGGACCTCATAGAAACGTTTAAAATTCTGACGGGTTTAGACAGGTTAGATGCAGGAAGAATGTTCCCAATGTTGGGGAAGTCCAGAACCAGGGGTCACAGTCTGAGGATAAGGGGTAAGCCATTTAGGACCGAGATGAGGAGAAACTTCTTCACCCAGAGAGTGGTGAACCTGTGGAATTCTCTACCACAGAAAGTTTTTGAGGCCAATTCACTAAATATATTCAAAAGGGAGTTAGATGAAGTCCTTACTACTCGGGGGATCAAGGGTTATGGCGAGAAAGCAGGAAGGGGGTACTGAAGTTTCATGTTCAGCCATGAACTCATTGAATGGCGGTGCAGGCTAGAAGGGCTGAATGGCCTGCTCCTGCACCTATTTTCTATGTTTCTATATTTCTATGTCTCTCATTCTTTAAACCATGCATTAATTTGCTCATTCACTCTCTCATTCATTCACTCTCTCATTCATTCACTCTCTCATTCATTAATAGAAACATAGAAATATATTCAATCTGTCCTCATTACTAAGATTATCCATTCCAGGCAGCATCCTAATAAATCTCCTCTGCACCCTCTTTAGTGGAATCACGTCCTTCCGATAATACGGCGACCAGAAATGCACGTAGTACTCCAGCTGTGGCCTAACCAGAGTATTTACAATTTAAGCATAATCATATTCTATGCCCCAGCCAATAAAGGCAAGCATTCTGTATGCGTTCTTAACTCCTTATCCACCTGGCCTGCTACTTTCAAGGATCTACTTTCAAGCACTCCAAGGTCCCTTTGTTCATCTACACTGTTAAGCAGCCTACCGCTTAATGTATATACCCTTTATTTATTAGCCCTCCCAAAGTGCATCACGTCACACTTCTATGAATTAAATTCCATTTGCCCCTCTTTCAGGCATGTTTCTGTAATGGCTATAATGTCATACTCCCAAGTGTCTACCTGTGCTCTTAGCTCATCCACCTTATTCGCTATACTCCTTGCAATAAAGTATATTCCATTCAGCACAGGAAGACCTCCTTGCTTACTCCACATGACCTTTATCTGTTTACCGTTCGCGAGTCACATCTACGGCCGCAGAAACGCCTGTCTGTTCCCCTGCACACGTGGTTGTCTAGGCTGCACGAAGCATCCAGGACTTCCCGCATGGTGCAGGATGTGCACTCCACGGGACTGAGCTGCACTGCCATCCCTCTAGTTAGCCTAACCTGGTTTAAATCAACTTAAAAAGTAGAGAAAAGAGAGCTACTTACCAACTCACCTCACCGACCTCTGTGGCCTCCTGAACTCACCGATCTCTGTGGCATCCCGAGCTCTCGGCCTCCGATCTCCTGAAATAGAAATAGAGAAAAGAGATCTACTTACCAATTCACTTCACGGACCTCCAAGGCCTTCGAACTCCCGGCCTCTGAACTTCCAACCACACATGGCCTACCGACTCACCGATCCCAAGCTAGTTTAACTCCTCCCCAACAGCACTAGCAACCCCCGCCCCCCTCCCACACCCCACCCCCGCGAGGATATTGGTCCCGGCTCTGTTTGAGTGCAACCCATCCAGCTTGTACCGGTCCCACCTCCCCAGAAGCGGTCCCAATGCTTCAAGAAACTAAATCCCTCCCTCCTGCACCATCTCTCCAGCCACGCATTCATCTGCTCTATCTTTCTAATTCTGTACTCACTAATTCGTGGCAGCGGGAGTAATCCTGAGATTACTACCTTTAAGGTCCTGTACTTTAATCTCTCTCCTAGCTCTCGAAACTCTGCCTGCAGGACATCATCCCTCTTCCTACCTATGTCATTGGTACCGATGTGGACCACAGTATCTGGCTGCTCACCTTCTCCACCCAGAAAGCCTTGCAGCTGTTCTGTGACATCCTTGGCCCTGGCACCAGGGAGGCAAAATACCATCCTGAAGTCACGTCTGCAGCCGAAGAAATTCCTGTCTGCTCCCCTGACTATTGAATCCCCTACCACTATAACTCTTCCATTCTTCTTCCTCCTTCCCTGTGCAGCTGAGCCACCCGTGGTTTGGACTTGGCTCTGGCTGTACTCCCCAGAGGCAATATCACCCCCACCGGTACTCAGAAGAGAATACAGTTTGGTGAGCGAGATGAACTCAAGGGACTCCTGCACTACCTGCCTAGTCCTCCTCTTCTATCTGCTGATCAGCCACTCCCTCACAAAGAAAGTTGAAACATAGAAAATAGGTGCAGGCGTAGGCCATTCGGCCCTTCGAGCCGGCAGCACCATTCAATAAGATCATGGCTGAACATTCACCTCAGTTCCCCGTTCCTGCTTTCTCTCCATACCCCTTGATCCGTTTAGCTGTAAGGGCCATATCTAACTCCCTGGCATCAACAGCTCTCTGCAGTAGGGAATTCCACAGGTTAGCTTCAGAAAAGAGATGAGTAAAAGTGGAGGGCAGAGAAACCAAAGGCAAGAAAGAAAAAGGACTACTGAATATAAAAGGGCTGCAGGAGGGGTCAAAACTAAAAATCATGGTTTAAAAACTAGGATGAAAACACTCTACCTAAATGCACACAGCATTCGAAATAAAGTAAATGAGTTGACGGCACAAATCATTACAAATGGGTATGATTTGGTGGCCGTTACAGAAACATGGTTGCAAGGTGGCCAACCCTGGGAATTAAACATACAGGGGTATCTGACGATTCAGAAAGATAGGCAAGGAGGGAAAGGAGGTGGGGTAGCTCTGTTAATAAAAGATGATATCAGGGCAGTTGTGAGGGATGATATTGGCTCCAATGAACAAAATGTTGAATCTTTGTGGGTGGAGATTGGAGATAGTAAGGGGAAAAAGTCACTGGTCGGCGTAGTTTATAGGCCCCCAAATAATAACTTCATGGTGGGGCTGGCAATAATCAAGGGAATAATGGCGGCATGTGAAAAAGGAACGGCAGTAGTCATGGGGGATTTTAACCTACATATCGATTGGTCAAATCAAATCGCACGGGGTAGCCTGGAGGAGGAATTCATAGAATGCATACGGGATTGTTTCTTAGAACAGTATGTAACAGAACCTACAAGGGAGCAAGCCATCTTAGATCTGGTCCTGTGTAATGAGACAGGAAAAATAAATGATCTCGTCGTAAAAGATCCTCTCGGAATGAGTGATCACAATATGGTTGAATTTGTAATACAGATTGAGGATGAGGAAGTTGTGTCAGAAACGAGCGAACTATGCTTAAACAAAGGGGACTACAGTGGGATGAGGGCAGAGTTGGCTAAAGTAGACTGGAAACAAGGACTAAACGGTGGCACAATTGAGGAACAGTGGAGGACTTTTAAGGAGCTCTTTCATAGTGCGCAACAAAAATATATTCCAGTGAAAAAGAAGGGCGGCAAGAGAAGGGATAACCAGCCGTGGATAACCAAGGAAATAAAGGAAAGTATCAAATCAAAGACCAATGCGTATAAGGTGGCCAAGGTTAGTGGGAAACTAGAGGATTGGGAAAATTTTAAGCAACAGCAAAGAATGACTAAATAAGCAATAAAGAAAGGGAAGATAGATTACGAAGGTAAACTTGCACAAAACATAAAAACAGATGGTAAAAGCTTTTACAGATATATAAAATGGAAAAGAGTGATTAAAGTAAATGTTGGTCCCTTAGAAGATGAAAAGAGGGATTTAATAATGGGAAATGTGGAAATGGCTGAGACCTTAAACAATTATTTTGCTTCCATCTTCACAGTGGAAGACACAAAAACCATGCCAAAATTTGCAGGCCACAGGAATGTGGGAAGGGAGGACCTTGAGACAATCACTATCACTAGGGGGGTAGTGCTGGACAGGCTAATGGGACAGAAGGTAGACAAGTCCCCTGGTCCTGATGAAATGCATCCCAGGGTATTAAAAGAGATGGCGGAAGTTATAGCAGATGCATTCGTTATAATCTACCAAAATTCTCTGGACTCTGGGGAGGTACCAGCGGATTGGAAAGCAGCTAATGTAACGCCTCTGTTTAAAAAAGTGGGCAGGCAAAAGGCAGGTAACTATAGGCCAGTTAGTTTAACATCTGTAGTGGGGAAAATGCTTCAAACTATCATTATGGAAGAAATAGCGGGACATCTAGATAGGAATAATGCAATCAAGCAGACGTAGCATGGATTCATGAAAGGGAAATCATGTTTAACTAACTTGCTGGAATTCTTTGAGGCTATAACGAGCATGGTGGATAGAGGTGTACTAACGGATGTGGTGTATTTAGATTTCCAAAAGGCATTTGATAAGGTGCCACACATAGAAACATAGAAAATAGAAACATAGAAAATAGGTGCAGGAGTGGGACATTCAGCCCTTCTAGCCTGCACCGCCATTCAATGAGTTCATGGCTGAACATTCAACTTCAGTACCCCCTTCCTGCTTTCTCACCATACCCCTTGATCCCCCGAGTAGTAAGGACTTCATCTAACTCCCTTTTGAATATATTTAGTGAATTGGCCTCAACCACTTTCTGTGGTAGAGAATTCCACAGGTTCACCACTCTCTGGGTGAAGAAGTTTCTCCTCATCTCAGTCCTAAATGGCTTACCCCTTATCCTTAGACTGTGACCCCTGGTTCTGGACCTCCCCAACATTGGGAATATTCTTCCTACATCTAACCTGTCTAAACCCGTCAGAATTTTAAACGTTTCTATGAGGTCCCCTCTCATTCTTCTGAACTCCAATGAATACAAGCCCAGTTGATCCAGTCTTTCTTGATAGGTCAGTCCCACCATCCCGGGAATCAGTCTGGTGAATCTTCGCTGCACTCCCTCAATAGCAAGAATGTCCTTCCTCAAGTTAGGAGACCAAAACTGTACACAATACTCCAGGTGTGGCCTCACCAAGGCCCTGTACAAGTGTAGCAACACCTCCCTGCCCCTGTACTCAAATCCCCTCGCTATGAAGGCCAACATGCCATTTGCTTTCTTAACCGCCTGCTGTACCTGCATGCCAACCTTCAATGACTGATGTACCATGACACACAGGTCTCGTTGCACTTCCCCTTTTCCTAATCTGTCATCATTCAGATAATAGTCTGTCTCTCTGTTTTTACCACCAAAGTGGATAACCTCACATTATACTTCATCTGCCATGCATTTGCCCACTCACCTAACCTATCCAAATCACTCTGCATCTCATAGCATCCTCCTCGCAGCTCACACTGCCACCCAAATTAGTGTCATCCGCAAATTTGGAGATACTACATTTAATCCCCTTGTCTAAATCAATAATGTACAATGTACACAGCTGGGGCACCAGCACAGAACCTTGCGGTACCCCACTAGTCACTGCCTGCCATTCTGAAAAGTCCCCATTTACTCCTGCTCTTTGCTTCCTGTCTGACAACCAGTTCTCAATCCACGTCAGCACACGACCCCCAATCCCATATGCTTTAACTTTACACATTAATCTCTTGTGTGGGACCTTGTCGAAAGCCTTCTGAAAGTCCAAATATACCACATCAACTGGCTCTCCTTCGTCCACTTTACTGGAAACAAAAGGTTACTGCAGAAGATAAAGGTACGCGGAGTCAGAGGAAATGTATTAGCATGGATAGAGAATTGGCTAGAGAATTGGCTGGCGAACAGAAAGCAGAGTCCGGATAAATGGGTCCTTTTCGGGTTGGAAATCAGTGGTTAGTGGTGTGCCACAGGGATCAGTGCTGGGACCACAACTGTTTACAATATACATAGATGACCTGGAAGAGGGGACAGAGTGTAGTGCAACAAAATTTGTAGATGACACTAAGATTAGTGGGAAAGCGGGTTGTGTAGAGGACTCAGAGAGGCTGCAAAGAGATTTGGATAGGTTAAGCGAATGGGCTAAGGTTTGGCAGATGGAATACAATGTCGGAAAGTGTGAGGTCATCCACTTTGGGAAAAAAAACAGTAAAAGGGAATATTATTTGAATGGGGAGAAATTACAACATGCTGTGGTGCAGAGGGACCTGGGGGTCCTTGCGCATGAATCCCAAAAGGTTAGTTTGCAGGTGCAGCAGGTAATCAGGAAGGGATAGGGAAGTGGAGCTGAGTCCATGATCCGATCAGCCATGATCGTATTAAATGGAGGAGCAGGCTCGACAGGCCGTATGGCCTACTCCTGCTCCTATTTCTTATGTTCTTATGTAGTTATGAGTAAATGGGTGCAGGGGTTAGAATCTGAAGTTGTTGAATTCACTGTTGAGCCCAGAAGCTGTAAAGTGCCTAATCAAAGATGAGGTGCTGCTCCTCGAGCTTACTTTGAGCTTCATTGGAACAGTGCAGGAGGATGAGGACAGAGAAGTCTGAGTGGAAGTGGGCAGCAGCATTTTAATGACAGACGACTGAACGCTTGGGGTCATGTATGCAGATAGAAATGAGGGCCTCAGTAAAGTGCTCACCTAATCTTTGTCTGATCTCACTAATGTAAAGGAGATTTCAGCGAATACAGTATACAAATTGAAAGAAGTACAAGTAAATCGTTTCACTCATACAATGAATTCTCCACTCATACATGTGGGGTGAGAGGTGAAAAATGGTCAAGTGTTGCTTCTCCTGCTCTTGCACGGGAAGGTGCTGTGGGAAGGAAAGGTTTGCTGGGGGTGATTGGATAGTGGACCAGAGCATCTCTGAGTGACTGGTCCCTTTGCAATGCTGAAAAGAGAGGGGAGGATAAGCTGTATTAGATGTTGGGCTCACGTTGAATCGGTCAGAAATGTGGGAGGATGTGGAGGTTAGTGGGATGAAAGCTAAAGACAAGTGGTACCCTTTTGTGGTTCTGCGAGGGAGGAGAAGGAATGAGAGCAGAAGTGCGGGAAATGGGCAGGATATAGAAATTTAGAAAAATAGAAGTTGAAAGTGCAGAAGGATGCCATTCTGATCAACGTGTCCATGCCGGCCGACAAAGATCTACACACCTCTTGGTCAGCAGCCCTAAAAGTTACATATAAACCTATGAAAAATGATGGAAATGCAAAGAGCACCCAGCCCAAACAATCTGCCTCACCACAACTGCGACACCCCCCATACTAAAACATTCTACACTCCACCCTAACCGGGGCTATGTTATCTCTTGGCAGAGGCAAAAACCAGATAAAAACCCAGGCCAATATAGGGAGAGAAATCCTGGGAAAATTCCTCTCAGACCCATCCAGCTGATTGGAACTAGTCCAGGAGATCACCCTGGCCGTATTCTATTCCCTGCAGTACTTACCGTCCAACAAAAGGTCATCCAGTCTCATCTCAATTACCAGCTCTAGGTCTGTAATCCTGCAGGTTGCTGCATTTTAAGTGCCCATCCAACCAGCTCTTAAAAGTGGTGAGGGTTTCTGCATCCACCACTTGTCCAGGCAGCGAGTTCCAGATCCCTACAACCCTCTGCGGAAAGAAGCCGCCACTCAAATCCCCTCTAAACCTTCCACCAACCACCTTAAATCTATGCCCCCTCATAATAGAACACTCCACCAATGGAATTACACCCTTACTCTCCACTATGTCCAGCCCCCTCAATATGTTGTACACCTCGATGAGTTCTCCTCTCAACCTCCTCTGTTCCAAAGAGAACAAACCCAACCTATCCAATCTCTCCTCATAACTAAGATTTTCCATTCCAGGCAGCATCCTAGTAAATCTCCTCTGCACCCTATCTAGTGCAATCACGTCCTTCATATAATACGAGGATCATGTGCACTAGAGTTCAGGGTTTATCTTGCTGGAGAAACATTTAGGAAATATCAGTAGCACTGGGCCATCGTCAGGACAGATACGACAGAGATGGACAAACTGGGAGAATGGAATAGAGTCCTTAGAGAAAGCGAGTGGGAAAAAGTGTAATCAAGTTGACGTGGGAGTCAGTGGGGTTTATAGCAGATACTGATGATCGACTATCCCCAGCAATGTAGATAGCGAAATCGAGGAAGGGAATGGAAGAGTTGGAGATGGGCCATGTGAAGGGGAGGGAAGGGTGGAAATTTAAAGCAAAGTTGACTAATTTTCAAGTTTGCTGCGAAAGCTGGAAATGGCACAGAAAAGTCATCAATGTACCAGAAAACGAGGTGAGGGATGGGACCTGAGTAGGACTAGAACAAAGAATGTTGCATGTATACAACGGAAAGGCAGGCATAGATAGGCCGCATGCAGTTACCATAGCAGCACATTTTATTTGGAGGAAGCGTGTGGAGTCAAAGGACAAGTGGTCCAATGCCAGCTTAATTCAAGTTCCACCAGGCGGAGGAATTTCTGGTGAATGGGAACGGCTTGGGCCTCTGTCAATAAAGAAGTGAAGGGGCCTCATACCTGGTGGGGGACATGCAGAGCGATTGGACGCCCATAGTGAAAGAGAGACTGAGGGCCAGGAAATTGAAAAGTTACTGATGTTACTTTTTTTTCCACAGCAGCTTTCAAATCACTGGCATTATCAATGGATTGATATTTCGTGTGGAATGAATTTGCTGAATTGTGGAAAATTGCACGTTTTTCTTCAATCACCAGGATGGCTGAGTGCTTAAGGGTTTGGACTGAAAATCAAATGTGTGAATGTTGGGTTGGCTCGAGCCACACTATTAGTCTATATGATAACTTATTAACATATTCTAATCATTGGAAAGGAAAGTTCTGTATTTATATTTTACATTTCCATGCAGCGTTCCTACATTTACAGCAAGCACTCTGCCGATTAATGGAAGATAAGAGCAGCAGTAGGACATTGCACCCTCGAGCCGGTTCCGCCATTCAGTGAGATAATGTTTGACCAGCATCTTAACTTCATCCATCTGATTTGATAACAAATCAATTCCTACCATTGTCTAGCAACAATCTATCAATCTCAGATTTAAATTATTAATTTGTTGTCAAAAGAACCAGAGTTCAGATCAGGTGATTGTTGTATTATTCACCGATTAGTAAAGGTTTGGACTACATTGCGTGAAAAATTGGTGGATACAAATGCGATAGAAATTTTCATAATTACATAAGAACATAAGAAATAGGAGCAGGAGTAGACTATTTGGCCCCTCGAGCCTGCTCGGCCATTCAATAAGATCATGGCTGATCAATCAGGGACTGAGCTCCACTTCTCTGCCCGCTCCCTATAACCCTTTACTCCCTTATCGCTCACAAATATGTCTATCTCCGACTTAAATATATACAATGACCCAGCCTCCACAGCTCTCTGGGGAAGAGAATGCCATAGAGTTACAAGCCTCTGAGAGAAGAAATGTCTCCTCATCTCAGTTTTGAATGGGCAGAGCCTTATTCTAAGCCTATGTCCCCTCGATTTAGTTTTTTCTATGAGTGGAAATATCCTCTCTGCATCCACCTTGTCGAGCCCCTTCATTATCTAATAACTTTCAATAAGATCACCTCGTTCTTCTGAACTCCGATGTGGATAGGCCCAACCTAAACCTATCCTCATAAGTCAACCCCCTCATCTCCGGAATTAACCTAGTGAACCTTCTCTGAACAGTTTCAAATGCAAGTATATCCTTCCTTAAATACGGAGACCAAAACTGTGTGCAGTACTCCAGGTGTGGCCTTACCGATACACTGTACAGTTGTAGCAGAAATTCTCTGTTTTTATATTCGATCCCTCTTGCAATAAACGCCAACATTCCATTTGCCATCCTGATTACTTGCTGTACCTCCATACTAACTTATTGTGCTTCTTGCACAAGGATCCCCAGGTTTCTCCATTTAAATTATAATTTGATTTTCTGTTATTTCTGCCAAAGTGGATAATCTCACATTTTCCCACATTGTGCTCTATCTGCCAAATTTTTGCCCACGCACTTAGCCTGTCTATATCCCTTTGCAGATATGTTTTGTCCTCCTCACAATTTGATTTCCCACTCACCTTTGTATCATCAGCAAACTTGGTTACATTACACTCAGTCCCTTCGTCCAATCATTAATATTGATTGTAAATAGTTGAGGAACCAGCACCGATCCCTGTGGCCTTCATTGTGAGAGGGATGGAGTACAAAAGCAGAGAGGTCTTGCTGCATCTGTATAAGGTATTGGTAAGGCCGCACCTGGAATACTGCGTGCAGTTTTGGTCACATTACTTAAGGAAGGATGTACTAGCTTTGGAAGGGGTACAGAGACGATTCACTGGACCGATTCCAGAAATGAGGGGATTACCTTATGATGATAGATTGAGTAGACTGGGTCTTTACTCCTTGGAGTTCAGAAGGATGAGGGGTGATCTTATAGAAACATTTAAAATCATGAAAGGGATAGACAAGATAGAGGCAGAGAGGTTGTTTCCATTGGTAGGGGAGACTCGAACTAGGGGGCACAGCCTCAAAATACGGAGGAGCCAATTTAAAACCGAGTTGAGAAAGAATTTCTTCTCCCAGAGGGTTGTGAATCTGTGGAATTCTCTGCCCAAGGAAGCAGTTGAGGCTGGCTCATTGAATGTTTTCAAGTCAAAGATAGATAGATTTTTAACCAATAAGGGAATTAAGGGTTACGGGGAGAGGGCGGGTAAGTGGAGCTGAGTCCACGACCAGATCAGCCATGATCTTATTGAATGGCAGAGCAGGCTCGAGGGGCTAGATGGCCTACTCCTGTTCCTAATTCTTATGTTCTTATGTTCTTAACAACTCTCCGAGTGAGGAAGATTTTCCTCATCACAGTCCTAAATGGCTTACCCCTTAGCCTTAGATGGTCTCCCCTGGTTCTGGACTTCCCAACATCGGGAACATTCTTCCTGTATCAAACCTGTCCAGTCCCATCAGCATATTATATGTTTTCATGAGATCCCCTCTCATCCTTCTAAACTCCAGTCGACACAGTCTCTCCTCATATGTAAATCCTGCTATCCCGTGAATCAATTTGGTGAACCTTCGCTGCACTCCCTCAAAAGTAAAAATGTCCTTCCTCAGATTAGGAGACGAAAACTGAACACAATATTCCAGGTGAGGCCTCATCAAGGACCAGTACAAGTGCAGTAAGACCTCCATGCTACTATACTCAAATCCCCTAGCTATGAAGGCCAACATACCATTTGACTTTTTCACTGCCTGCTGAACCTGCATGCCAACTTGCAATGATTGATGTACTATGACACCCAGGTCTCATTGCACCTCCCCTTTTCCTAATCTTCTGCCATTCAGATAATATTCTGCCTTCGTGTTTTTGCCACGAAAGTCGATAACTTCACATTTATCCACGTTATACTGCATCTGCCATGCATTTGCCGACTCACCTAACCTGTCCAAGTCACCCTGCAGCATCTTAGCATCCTCCTCACATCTCACACCACCACCCAGCTTAGTGTAATCTGCAAACTTGGAGATGCTAGGCTCAATTCCTTCATCTAAATCATTAATCTGTGTTGTAAATAGCTGGGGTCCCAGCACTGAGCCCTGCGGCATCCCACTAGTCACGGCCTGCCATTCTGAAAAGAATCCATTTATCTCGACGCTCTGCTTCCTGTCTGCAAACCAGTTCTCTATACACGTCATTACATTACCCTCATTACCATGTGCTTTAATTTTGCACACCAAGCTCTTGTGTGGGACCTTGTCAAAAGCCTTTTGAATGTCCAAATACGCCACATCCACTGGTTCTCCCTTGTCCACTCTACTAATTACATGCTCAAAAAATTCCAGAAGATTTGTCAAGCATGATTTCCCTTTCATAAATCCATGCTGACTTGGACTATCCTGTCACTGCTTTCCAAATGCGCTGGTATTTCATCTTTAATAATTGATTCCAACTAATGATGTCAGGCTAACCGTTCTATAATTACCCGTTTTCTCTCTCGCACCTTTTTAAAAATGTGGTGTTACAATAGCTACCCTCCAGTCCATAGGAACTCATCCAGAGTCGATAGACTGTTGGAACATGATCAGCAATGCATCCATTATTTCGAGGGCCACTTCCTTATGTACTCTGGGATTCAGACTATCTGGCCCGGGGATTTATCGGCCTTCAATTCCATCAATTTCCCCAACACAGTTTCACACCTAATAAGGTTTTCCTTCAGTTTCTCCTTCTCACTAGATGCTCGGTCCCCTAGTATTTCCGGAAGGTTGTTTGTGTCTTCCTTCGTGAAGACAGAACCAGAGTATCTGTTCAACTGGTCTGCCATTTCTTTGTTCCCCATTATAAATTCAGCTGAATCTAACTGCGAGGGACCTACGTTTGTCTTCGATAAACTTTTTCTCTTCACATATCTATGGAAAATGTTGCAGTCAGTTTTTATGTTCCCAACAAGCTTCCTCTCATACTCTATTTTCCCCCTCCTAATTAAATCGTGTCCTCCTCTGCTGAATTGTAAATTTCTCCCAGTCTTCAGGTTTACTACTTTTTTCTGGCCCATTTATATGCCTCGTCTATGGATTTCACACTATCCTTAATTTCCCTTGTTAGCCACGGTTGAGCCACCTTCCCCGTTTTATTTTTACTCCAGACAGGGATGAAAATTGTTGAAGTTCATCCATGTGATCTTTAAATGTTTGCCATTGCCTATCCACCGTCAGCCCTTTAAGTATCATTCGCCAGTCTATTCTATCCAGTTCACGTCTCATACCATCGAAGTTACCTTTCTTTAAGTTCAGGACCCTAGTCTCTGAATTAACTGTATCACTCCCCATCTAAATAAAGAATTCTACCATATTATGGTCATTCTTCCACAAGGGGCTTTGCACAACAAGTTTGTTAATTAGTCCTTTCTCATCACCCAGTGTGGCCAGCCCTCTAGTTGGTTCCTTGACATGTTGGTCTTGAAAACCATCCCAAATACACTACAGGGAATTCTCCTCCACCGTATTGCTACCAGTTTGGTTAGCCCAATCTATATTTAGATTAAAGTTGCCCATGATAACTGCTGTACATATCCCTAATTTCTTGTTTGATGCTGTCCCGAACCTCACTACTACTGTTTGGTGGTCTGTACACAACTCCCCACTAGCATTTCCTGCCATTTGGTATTCCACAGCTCAACCTATACAGATTCCACATCATCCAAGCTAATATCCTTCCTTATTATTGCGTTAATTTCCTCTTTCACCAGCAACGCTTACTCACCTCCTTTTCCTTTCTGTCTATCCTTCATGAATGTTGCATACCCCTGGATGTTGAGTTCCCAGCCTTGTTCACCCTGGAGCCATGTCTCCGTGATGCCAATTATATCACATTTATTAATTGCTGCCAGTGCAGTTAATTCGTCCTTCTTATTACAAATACTCCTCGCATTGAGTCACAGAGCCTTCAGGCTTTTCTTTTTGAGACACTTTGTTCCTTAGTATTTATGCCTGCACACTCTTAAGCTGCAGGGTGACCACCTCTATAAAGGGAATTGGATTAATAGTTGATGGTGATCAGTTTGTGGGGCTCTGGGGGAAATGTTTCATTCTATGTTTCTGTGATGCTACAATCCTCTTGCCCTTTGTGAATCATGAAGACAATAAATGCCAACCCCGCTGGGAATCGAACTCAGAATCTCTTGTTTGTTAAACAAGCGCTTTGACTTGTTAAGCCACGGAGTCAAATCATGCCTTTGATCTATCCCCTCCACTCACTCATGTCTATCAACTACCTGTCACTTCCACTTGGAGTTTGATGTCCTTTTGTATTTAAGCATCTCTCTTGTCTATTCCGTCATGTGTGCCAATGCTGCCCGATCTCTCACTGCATTTATCTCGATGTCAATTAGTGCATTGATTCTGAATGGATACCTATGTTTGTCTCTAACGTGAAATAAATTAAGGAATCAGGCAATTCCTCCTCTGACACTAGGGAACTAAAGAGCCAACATGTAATACAAGATATTGTTTATTGTGGTCCAGAAAATACAATATTCCATCTTGACCGATTTGGTTCAATTCTGTGCGAACAAGACTATGAACCCAACGTGTTTCCAATAAGCCATCTTTTAAGTTGATGTCTGAAGCACGACCATTTCGCCTCAAGGAGATTCATAACTAATAAACATAGAAGTCAAGCAGTGAAATGGTATTTGCAGAAAGTTTTGTCAGACTGCAGAATGCACTGGCTCAAAGCAGCAGGTTTAAAGCAAGGTTTAAAAACATGCAGCCTGTGGGAGGAATGGGAGAGAAGCAAGAGAGCCATAGGAAAGCTGCAGAACAACCTCGGGGGTTCTTCCCTCACCACAGGATCATGTTTCACGTCACGGATTTTTTTGCTGTTAAATATGAATAAAATGCAACGTATGTTTGCCGCTGTTTCTGTTTCTGTTCAGTTACAGTCATAGGAAAATAGAAACAGGAGGTGGCCATTCAACCTCTCAAGCTTTCTCCAACATTTAATTAGATTAGGACTGATCTGTGCGATGATTCCTAAACCTTCATAACCTTGCCTAACAATAATCTGTCAATCACTAGTTGAAATTGTCAAGTGACCCCCAGCATCAACCGATTTTTTGGCGAGCAAGTTCCAGCATTTCATTATCCTCTTGTGAAAAAATTGATTCCTTTCATCATCCCTGGGCGAGTTAGCTCTAATTTTCTGCGTATCATACATTGAGCTGGACCCTCCCACTAGGGGAAATATTTTTCTCTATCTTTCGCCTATTTTGTTGCAGCTGTGACCTAACTCCACACCCCAGCACATTAACTGTTCGTCAGATCCTGTCCCTCTAAATTATATTTTGAGATCATGCCTCTTTCTCTGATGATTCTCTGCGCCCTATCTCTGCAATTGGATTAGTTGACGATTGTCATGTATTTAACTGTCATTGTAACCCATGTATAAACTGACCTAAGTTGTACACCGTGAGAAAATTGACCACTAGGTGGTGAACTTTTGCGAGACACTCCTAACCTGGACTTCCAGGTATAAAAGGGGAAGCGCCACCCACCTTCATCACTTCAGTGCTGGCTAATAAAGGTTACTGGTCACACAGTGACATCCTCTCAAGTATGGGCTTCGTGTGCATTTATACTGTATAGTAAGGCCATATTATTGGCGACAAGAAACTGGGATTTTAACCATGCGAGCATGACCACTAGCAGCACAGACGAGAGGTACTATGTTGGTGATGATTGGGACGATTTTATTGAGAGACTACAGCAAAGTGTCGTCACTAAGGAATGGCTGGGACAGGATTCGGCCGACAAACGCAGGGCTCATCTCCTGACGGTTTGTGGATCCAGGACGTACTCCCTGATGAAGGACCTTCTAGCGCCAGAGAAGCCAGCGGACAAGACTTTTGAAGAGCTCAGTAAGTTGATCGGGGAACACTTTAAACTGGCGAGCAGCATGCACATGGCGAGACACCGGTTTTACACGCAGCGGCAACGAGAAGGGCAAAGCGTTCCAGACTTCGTGGCAGACCTCCAGCGACTGGCGAGCCTATGTAAGTTCCCAGATGCATGCAGAGCGGAGATGCTGCGAGACTTTTTTATTGAGGGCATCGGGCACGCTGGGGTTTTCAGGAAACTGATTGAGACCAAAGACTTGACCCTGGAAACGGCGGCTTTGATGGTCCAGACATTTATCTCAGGGGAGGAAGAGACAAGAATGATGTTTGACAAAAATCTTGGTTTAAATGAAGCAAATGGACAGGGAGTCAACATTGTAAACGCGGCACACAGTTCTCCAGGCAGGCAGGGGCAATCGGACATGCCCGAGCATGTAGTCGAACCCAAAGGGGGAAATCAACAGAGATAATGGTTAGCTGAACGGCGATTCATGCCATCGCAATGGACAATGCGGACAGTAATGAGGCCATCGACACCTGTCAATGGTGCGCTTAAGGACAGTTACAGAGACAGGCAGAGACAATCGACTGGTAATGGACCTTTTGGTTCCAACAACGGCCCATGTTGGAGGTGTGGAGGCAAACACACAGCCAGAGCTTGCAGGTTTCATCAATATACCTGCAGAAACTGCAATGTCAGCGATCCCTTGGCGCGAATATGCTGGAAGCCTGCAGCCAGATTGAAGTAGGAGGAAGACGGGCCTGATGTAAGCCCTACGAGGCCAAATGGACACTGGGGAAAATCGCTGGATGCTGAAGTTCAGCGAGTTCAGGTGGAGCACATATACAGTTCATACATCAGGACGCCACTGATAATGATGAATGTGCTCCTAAATGGCATCCCAGTATCAATGGATCTAGACACAGGGCCTAGCCAGTCCCTGATGAGTATCAAACAGTTTGACAAGTTGTGGGAGTCCAAGGCCAGGAGTCCAAAATTATTGCCAATTGACGCACAGCTACGGACATATAAAAAGGAGATCATTCCAGTGCTCGGCAGCGCCACGGTTGATGTGATTGACAAAGATTCGGAGAACAGGTTGCCACTCTGAATTGTCTCGGGGGACGGTCCTGCACTGCTGGGGAGGAGTTGGCTGGCTGTCATGAACTGGAAATGGGGCGATGTCAATGCAACTTCTTCTGTGGAGCGAATATCATGCTCACAGATCCTGGACAAATTTGACTCACTATTTCAACCCGGCATTGGCGCTTTCATGGGGACCAAGCTAGTGCTTCACATAAACCCGGACGCCAGGCCAGTACACCACAAGGCCAGAGCGTTGCCGTACGTGATGTGGGAAAAGATTGAAGGCGAATTGGACCGCCTGCTGAGGGAAGGCTTCATCTCGCCAGTCAAATTCAGTGACTAGGCGAGCCCGATTGTACCGGTGCTCAAGGCAGATGGGTCGGTCAGGATATGTGATGATACAAGGCTACCATCAATCGGGTGTCATTCCATGACCAGTACCCGCTACCGAGAGTGGAGGACCTCTTTGCGATGCTATTCCGTGGCAAACTTTTAAAAAAATTGGACCTGACCTCAGCTTACATGACCCAGGAGCTGGCGAGTGAGTCGAACAAGCTGACCACCATCACGACACACAAGGGGTTGTTAGAGTACAACAGATGTCCGTTTGGGATTCGCTCAGCTGCTGCGATCTTTCAACGAAATGTGGAAAGCCTCCTCAAGTCGATTCCAAGGACAGTTGTTTTCAAGACAACATTCTCATCACGGGTTGTGATACTGAAGAGCACCTCCGCAACCTGGAGGTGGTGCTACGCAGACTAGACCGGGAAGATCTGTGACTGTAAAAGACGAAGTGCATCCTCCTAGCTCCAGAGGTAGAACTCCTGGTGATGAAGGTAGGAGCAGGCGGGATCAAACCTACTGCGTCCAAAACAGAAGCGATCCAGAGAGCACCCAGACCCTGTAACACAACGACGCTGCGTTCGTTCCTAGGGCTCCTGAAATATTTTGGTAACTTTCTTCCCAAATTGAGCATGCTGTTATAGCCGCTACACGTGCTCCTACGCAAAGGTCGTGAATGTGTCTGGGGGGACAGCTAGGAAAGGGCACGAATTGACAGAGCACGAAATTTGTTATGCTCCAACAATCTTTTAACGCTATATGTCCCATGTAAGAAACTCGTTTTATAGTGCGATGCGTCGTCCTAAGGGGTCGGGTGTGTGTTGCAGCATGTCAATGTCAAGGGTCAGTTACAGCCGGTAGCTTATGCCTCCAGAAGTCTGTCCCAGGAAGAACGGGGCTACGGGACAATAGAAAAGGAAGCGCTTGCATGTGTATATGCTGTAAAAAAATGCACCAGAACCTGTTTGGCATAAAATTTGAGCTGGCGACAGATCACAACCCCCTAACATCCCTTTTGGCCGATAACAAAGCCATAAATGCACATGTATCGGCCCGCATACAGAGGTGAGCACCCACATTTGCCGCCTATGACTATACAATTCGGCACAGACCGGGCACTGAAAACTGCGCCAATGAACTCAGTAGGCTCCCACCAGCCACCACCGAGGGGGCAACTGAACATGTTGGTGAGATTGTCATGGCTGTTGAAGCTTTCAAAAGCGAAGGCTCACCAGTGACAGCCCGTCAGATTAAAGTCTGGACAAATAAAGACCCGCTACTGTCTTTAGTCAAGAAAAGTGTCTTGAATGGGAACTGGGCAAACATGTACGGGGCATGCCCTGAGGAATTCAAACCATTTCACAGGCGCAAGGATGAGCTCTCAATTCAGGCCGATTGCCTACTATGGGGAAACCGAGTAGTCATGCCCCAGATGGGCAGAGAGATGTTCATCAGAGAACTTCACAATGAGCATCCGGACATTGTCATGATGAAGGCAATTGCCAGGTCACACGTTTGGTGGCCAGGGATAGATGCAGGCCTGGAACGTTGTGTTCACAGGTGCAACACGTGTGTCCAACTGGACAACACACCCAGGGAAGACCCCCTTAGTCCCTGGTCCTGGCCCTCCAAGCCATGGTCACGCATCCATGTGGACTACGCAGGTCCTTTCATGAGAAAAATGTTTTTGGTTGTTGTTGACACCGACTCCAAATGGATTGAGTGTGACATTCTCAATTCAAGCACATCCTCTGGCATGGTAAAAAGTCTACGGGCAATGTTCGCCATCCATTGTCTACCGGACGACTTGGTCAGCGACAATGGTCCATGCTTTACAAGCATTGAATTCCAGGGCTTCATGGCAGGAAATAGTATCAACCATGTCAGAACGGCACCGTTCAAGCCGGCTTCAAACGGCCAGGCAGAATGAGCAGTGCAGATAATCAAACAGGGGATGCTCAGAATCCAAGGGAGTTCCCTACAAAGCTGCTTATCACGCCTTCTGTTGACCAATAGATCCCGATCACACTCGCTCACAGGGGTCCCACCCGCAGAGCTGCTAATAAAAAGGTTATCCCTTATACACCCCACAATGAAAGACATTGTTGAGAGCAGGCGCCAGTCACAATGTGACTATCATGCCCGTAATGCGAGGGCGCGCTGTATTGATGTCAATGACCCTGTGTTTGTCCTCAACTACGCTGCAGGGCCTAATTGGCTCGCAGGCACTGTGGTTGCCAAAGAGGGGAAAAGGATTCTGGTAGTCAAACTAACCAATGGACAAATCTGCCGCAAACACGTGGATCAAACAAAAAGGAGGTTCAGCAACCCCATAGAAGAAGCAGGGGAGGAATATGATGTAGAGTTCACTCCTCCACAGGTGAACGAACACCGGAACCAAGCGGAGGAGAGCCCAGTCCCTGTGGGCAGTCCGGACAGGCCTGATGCACCGCAAACAGCAGACACTCAGGCCAGCACCCAACAACCGGAGCCCCAACTCAGGCGCTCTACAAGGGAGCGTAAAGCACCAGAGAGACTTAACCTGTGATCCCAATAAGACTTTGGGGGGAGGTGATGTCATGTATTTAACTGTCATTGTAACCCATGTATAAACTGACCTAAGTTGTACACCGTGAGAACATTGACCACTACGTGGTGAACTTGTGGGAGACACTCCTAACCTGGACTTTCAGGTATAAAACGGGAAGCTCCACCCACCTTCATCACTTCAGTGCTGCCTAATAAAGGTTGCTAGTCACAGAGTGACATTCTCTCTAATATGGACCTCGTGTGCTTTTATACTGTATAGTAAGGCAGCAGGTGACAGAAGCCAGCAGGATATGGACCCTGACAGAGAATAGCAAGGGAGGCTCTGTATATATTAAAGACGTTCAAGAACTATTGCAGTGAGCAAGGAACGCTCGGCATATATCAGAGAGCCTATGTGAAGCTCAGAATGTATCAGAGAGGCGAGTGTAACACGAGTAATTATCTTCTAAACATCACATTTTATAAATATCAACATGATTAATTAAAGCAAAAGTTGAAACCGAATTTCACAGAAATTTGCCATCTCGCACTTGGGACAATGAGATGGTAGCTTGAAGCTGGACTGAACATTTGAAGCGCTCAGAAATACATTGAAAACTGACACACCTCAACGCATTAAATAACAATATGGATACCGTTAATGAAATTAGTAAGAATCAGAGACGCGAAAACCGTTACATTTAACAAAATAACAACTCACTAAAAGATGTGTATCTAATGTGGAGACACTCAAGTGTATTTACAACAATCACAGGTATTGATTGTTGTGACAAAGCTTTAATTGAGTTTTTTCAAAAACCATGATGGAAATATGCAAGGTTACGTGAACCTTAGAAACATAGAAACATAGAAAATAGGTGCAGGAGTAGGCCATTCGGCCCTTCTAGCCTGCACCGCCATTCAATGAGTTCATGGCTGAACATTCAACTTCAGTACCCCATTCCTGCTTTCTCGCCATACCCCTTGATCCCCCTAGCAGTAAGGACCTCATCTAACTCCTTTTTGAATATATTTAGTGAATTGGCCTCAACAACTTTCTGTGGTAGAGAATTCCACAGGTTCACCACTCTCTGGGTGAAGAAGTTCCTCCGCATCTCGGTCCTAAATGGCTTACCCCTTATCCTGAGACTGTGACCCCTGGTTCTGGACTTCCCCAACATTGGGAACATTCTTCCTGCATCTAACCTGTCTAACCCCGTCAGAATTTTATATGTTTCTATGAGGTCCCCTCTCATTCTTCTGAACTCCAGTGAATACAAGCCCAGTTGATCCAGTCTTTCTTGATAGGTCAGTCCCGCCATCCCGGGAATCAGTCTGGTGAACCTTCGCTGCACTCCCTCAATAGCAAGAATGTCCTTCCTCAGGTTAGGAGACCAAAACTGTACACAATACTCCAGGTGTGGCCTCACCCTGTACAACTGTAGCAACACCTCCCTGCCCCTGTACTCAAATCCCCTTGCTATGAAGGCCAACATGCCATTTGCTTTCTTAACCGCCTGCTGCACCTGCATGCCAACCTTCAATGACTGATGTACCATGACACCCAGGTCTCTTTGCACCTCCCCTTTTCCTAATCTGTCACCATTCAGATAATAGTCTGTCTCTCTGTTTTTACCACCGAAGTGGATAGCCTCACATTTATCCACATTATACTTCATCTGCCATGCATTTGCCCACTCACCTAACCTATCCAAGTCGCTCTGCAGCCTCACAGCATCCTCCTCGCAGCTCACACTGCCACCCAACTTAGTGTCATCCGCAAATTTGGAGATACTACATTTAATCCCCTCATCTAAATCATTAATGTACAGTGTAAACAGCTGGGGCCCCAGCACAGAACCTTGCGGTACCCCACTAGTCACTGCCTGCCATTCTGAAAAGTACCTATTTACTCCTACTCTTTGCTTCCTGTCTGACAACCAGTTCTCAATCCATGTCAGTACACTACCCCCAATCCCATGTGCTCTAACTTTGCACATCAATCTCTTGTGTGGGACCTTGTCGAACGCCTTCTGAAAGTCCAAATATACCACATCAACTGGTTCTCCCTTATCCACTCTACTGGAAACATCCTCAAAAAATTCCAGAAGATTTGTCAAGCATGATTTCCCTTTCACAAATCCATGCTGACTTGGACCTATCATGTCACCTCTTTCCAAATGCACTGCTATGACATCCTTAATAATTGATTCCATCATTTTACCCACTACCGATGTCAGGCTGACCGGTCTATAATTCCCTGTTTTCTCTCTCCCTCCTTTTTTAAAAAGTGGGGTTACATTGGCTACCCTCCACTCCATAGGAACTGATCCAGAGTCAATGGAATGTTGGAAAATGACTGTCAACGCATCCACTATTTCCAAGGCCACCTCCTTAAGTACTCTGGGATGCAGTCCATCAGGCCCTGGGGATTTATCGGCCTTCAATCCCATCAATTTCCCCAACACAATTTCCCGGCTAATAAGGATTTCCCTCAGTTCCTCCTCCTTACTAGACCCCCCGACCCCTTTTATAACCGGAAGGTTGTTCGTGTCCTTCTTCGTGAATACCGAACCAAAGTACTGGTTCAATTGGTCCGCCATTTCTTTGTTCCCCGTTATGACTTCCCCTGATTCTGACTGCAGGGGACCTACATTTGTCTTTACTAACCTTTTTCTCTTTACATATCTATAGAAACTTTTGCAATCCGTCTTAATGTTCCCTGCAAGCTTCTTCTCATACTCCATTTTCCCTGCCCTAATCAAACCCTTTGTCCTCCTCTGCTGAGTTCTAAATTTCTCCCAGTCCCCAGGTTCGCTGCTATTTCTGGCCAATTTGTATGCCACTTCCTTGGCTTTAATACTATCCCTGATTTCCCTTGATAGCCACGGTTGAGCCACCTTCCCTTTTTTATTTCTATGCCAGACAGGAATGTACAATTGTTGTAGTTCATCCATGCGGTCTCTAAATGTCTGCCATTGCCCATCCACAGTCAACCCCTTAAGTATCATTCGCCAATCCATCTCAGCCAATTCACGCCTCATACCTTCAAAGTTAGCCTTCTTTAAGTTCTGGACCATGGTCTCTGAATTAACTGTTTCATTCTCCATCCTAATGCAGAATTTCACCATATTATGGTCACTCTTCCCCAAGGGGCCTCGCACAACGAGATTGCTAATTAATCCTTTCTCATTACATAACACCCAGTCTAAGATGGCCTCCCCCCTAGTTGGTTCCTCGACATATTGGTCTAAAAAACCATCCCTTATGCACTCCAGAAAATCCTCCTCCACCGTATTGCTTCCAGTTTGGTTAGCCCAATCTATGTGCATATTAAAGTCACCCATTATAACTGCTGCACCTTTATTGCACGCACCCCTAATTTCCTGTTTGATACCCTCCCCAACATCACTACTACTGTTTGGAGGTCTGTACACAACTCCCACTAACGTTTTTTGCCCTTTGGTGTTCTGCAGCTCTACCCATATAGATTCCACATCATCCAAGCTAATGTCCTTCCTAACTATTGCCTTAATCTCCTCCTTAACCAGCAATGCTACCCCACCTCCTTTTCCTTTTATTCTATCCTTCCTGAATGTTGAATACCCCTGGATGTTGAGTTCCCAGCCCTGCTCATCCTGGAGCCACGTCTCCGTAATCCCAATCAGATCATATTTGTTAACATCTATTTGCACAGTTAATTCATCCACCTTATTGCGGATACTCCTTGCATTAAGACACAAAGCCTTTAGGCTTGTTTTTTTAACACCCTCTGTCCTTTTAGAATTTTGCTGTACAATGGCCCTTTTTGTTCTTTGCCTTGGGTTTCTCTGCCCTCCACTTTTCCTCATCTCCTTTCTGTCTTTTGTTTTTGCCTCCTTTTTGTTTCCCTCTATCTCCCTGCATTGGTTCCCATCCCCCTGCCATATTAGTTTAACTCCTCCCCAACAGCACTAGCAAACACTCCCCCGAGGACATTGGTTCCGATTCTGCCCAGGTGCAGACCGTCCGGATTGTACTGGTCCCACCTCCCCCAGAACCGGTTCCAATGCCCCAGGAATTTGAATCCCTCCCTGCTGCACCATTGCTCAAGACACGTATTCATCAAAGCCATTGGAGATTACCGTGGAATGACTTGACTCCTGTCCGATAATTTATGATGTGGATTACTACAACATTTGAGAACGGTGGATTGATTCTTAACAGAAAGATCTTAAGTAAAGGCGATTAATAAATCTATGAAGGCAGAGTTGGCTAAAATGGACTGGGAAAATAGATTAAACTGTAAGATGGTTGATGAGCATTGGCAGACACTTAAGGTGATATTTCCGAACTCTCATCAATAAAATACTTTCTAGTCAGAAGGAAAGACTTTAAAAGAAAGAAGTGCCAACCGTGTCTAAGTAAGGAAGTAAAGGATGGTATCACATTAAAAAGAATGGCATATAATATAGCCAAGCTTAGTGGGAGAATTTTTTAAAAACAGAAAAGGACAACTAAAGAAATAATAACGATAGAGAACATGGATTATGAGTATAAACTAGCAAGAAACATAAAAACAGATAGTAACAGGTTCTACAGGTATGCAGAAATTAAGAGGGTTGCTAAAATATCTTGGAGGATGAGACTGGGGAATAAATAATGGGGAACAGGGACATGGGAGAGACTTTGAACAAATATTTTTTATCGGTCTTCACGATAGAAGATACTAAAACATATCCCAATAATAGGTAATTAAGGGGCTATATTGAGGGGGGGGAATTAATACAATCACTTATCAGTAAAAATACAGTGTTTGGTAAATTAATGGAACTAAAGATGGACAAGTCTACTGAACCTGGTGGTCTGCAGCCTAGCGTTTTAAAAGATGAGGCTGCAGAGACAGTGGATGCTTTGTTTGCAATCTACCAACATTCACTGGATTCTGGCGAGATCCCAGCTGATTGGAAAACTGCTAATTTAACGCTCATATTTAAAAAATAAGGGAGATAGCAGGAAACTATAGACCAGTTAGCCTAACATCTGTCGTTGGGAAAATTATGAAGTCCATTATAAAGGAAGCAGTACCAGCACAGTTGGAAAATAATAATGCATTCAAACAGACTCAGCATGGTTGTATGAAAGGGAAATCATGTTTGACAATTTTGCTGGTGTTCTTTGAGGATATAACGAGCAGGTTTGTTTAGGGGGACCAGTGATTGTGTTGTATTTGGATTTACAGAAGGCATTCCATAAGATGCCACGTAAAACGTTACTGCACAGGATAAGAGCTCACGTGGTTGGGGGTAATATATTAGCATGGACAGAAGATTGGCTAACAACAGAACATAGAGAGTCGGGATAAATGGGTCATTATCCGCTGGCAAACAGTGACTAGTGGGGTGCCGCAAGGATTGGTGCTGGGGCCTCAACTATTTACAATCTATATCAATGACTTCGATGACGGGACCGTTTGTAATTTAGCTAAGTTTGCTGAATAAACAAATATGGGTGGGAAAGCAAGTTTTGAGAATGACACATGGAATCTGCAAAGGAATGAAGACAGGCTAAATGAGACGGCAAATATTTGGCACATGGAGTATAATGTGGGAAAGTGTGAGGTTAACTATATTGGCAGAAAAAAATAACAAAACAAATTATTATTTAAAAGGAGAAAGATTACAAAATGCTGCAGTACATCGGGAACTGAGGGGCCTTGTGCATGAAACAGAAAAACATTGTATTCAGGATCGCAAGTAATCAGGAATGTTGTCCTTTATTGCAAAGGGGATGGAGAATAAAAGCAGAGTAGTCCTGTTACAACTGTACAGGGTATTGGTGAGACAGCATCTAGAGTACTGCGTACAGTTTTGTTCACCTTATTAAAGGAGGGAATTACTTGCATTGAAGGCAGTTCATAGAAGATTCACTTGGTTGATTCCTGACATGAAGGAGTTGACATATGAAGAAAGGCCGAGCATGTTGCGCCTATATTCATTAGAATTCATAAGAAAGAGAATTGACCTTATTGAAATATATAAGGGCACTGGATAAGTTAGATGCCGTTTGGATGTTTCTACTGCTGGGGGAATCTAGAACTAGGGAGCATAGATTAAGAATAAAGAGTCGCCAATTTAGAACAGATTAGGAGGAATTTCTTCTCTGAGAGGGTCGAAAATCTGTGGAATTATCTGCTCCAGCGAGATTTGGAGGTTGGGTCATTGAATATATTTAAGGTGGAGGTTGACAGAATTCTGAACGATAAGGTTGTGAAGGGTTATGGGCACCAGGCAGGGAAGTGAAGCTGAGCCATAGATCAGATCAGCCATGATCTTGTTGAATGGCAGAGCAGGCTCTTAGGGGCCAAATGGCCTACTCCTGCTCCTATTTCATATGTTCCTACTCCACTGGCCCCTTTCTGCTGACCCCAACACAATACATGCTTACAATCAATACGACAAACCTGCCGTGGAAGCAAAGCTATATCGTTTGCTGGAAGGTGTAGAACAACTGCGCCGAAAAATGACATCAAGCAGAATGTACATTAAATGATTATGTATTAGGACAGGATTATATGTCAGATGTAGGATTCGAACCCACGTCTCTAGAAGAGACTGCGATCTGACTGGAGACCCTTAAACCGCTCGGCAATCCTGACTTCATCATCCATACTTCATTGCCCCTAGATTTCCCCCCGAGGTTAATAACACGTATCATTCACTTCGGCCCTCGCTAACTGATGCGGGAAGGCCGAGTGGCTAGTATACAATCTTCCTGGATTTTATGAACAGCAGTGATCACAGTACATCTCACTGTGGAAAAGCACCTCACACGTTTTACTACAATTGCACCCTACTCTCTGTTTACTAATCTGTAAATAGCTTGCTGTCCATTCTTCCATTTCCTTACTTTCTAACATAGTTGTGCCTGCATCAGTCTTTAAAGAGCCAACATTTTCGCTTGCCACTACTATTCTTTTAATATATTCAAATAAACATTTGTTTCTAACTTTTATCTTCCTTGCACGTTATTTGACATTGTTTGCACCTTTTATTACAGTTGTCCTCCCTTCAGATTGGTCTTACTTTAAGTTACAACCTTGCTTTCTGATTCTCCCTCATGCCTCTTAAAACTAATAAAACATTCAATCATATTACCTGCATTATTCCAAAGACGTTCGCTCACCTTAACTTTGGTAACTGATCCTGGTCGGTTGTTCATCATTAAATCTAATTTGACAGATTCCTTTGTCCGCTCTAAACACATTGCAGAAACTATCCCATCGACATTAAGACATTCATTGCATTTACTGCTTACACTTTTCTGCTTCTCTCAGGCTGTGAAAATAAACATCTCCCATTACCATGAAATAACTTTATTGTGGAGTAAATGTATTATAAATGAGTTACAGGCAGAGCGATATTATGAGGAAAAAGAAAAATGTTTATGTAAGTTAGTTAGGTTAAAGGAAGACAAAGTGCCGGTATCTGAAAGGATATATCCCAGGATTCTAAAGGAGATGAAGGAAAAAATTCCCACAGCCGCAGGAACTCTATCTCATGACTCAAGAGAGTGTGGCTATGTGCTGGGTAATTCGATAGTGGGCAATGTAGTACCAATGTTTTAACAGGTAGATAGAGCTAATCTGGATAATTCCAGGACAGTTACCTTAACAACTGCTGTATGGAACCTTTCAGATTCTCTATTTAAGAATTAATTTTACACTTATCGAGATAAAGAGTTATAAGATAGAAGTGGCCAGTGCGGATTTCATAGGACGGCCGTGCTTTTCAAACCTCATATAATTCTTTCAGGAGTTGAAAAAAAATGATAGATGGGGAAATGCAGTGGCTGTGATGTAATAGAGTTTTGAAAAATCATTGACAAGGTACAACACGTGAGTACTTGTGGCCGATGGAGGGTTTTGGAGTAATACACAGGGTAGAACATTAGAGTATAATTGGGTTTGAGGTGAGAAAAGTGAATTTAAGAGTTAAGGACAGTTTATCGATGTGGTTGTGGAGCGTGGTGCCCCATGTGTTCAGTCCTATTGACTGTGTGTATTGATGAATGGAATATAGACCGAATGGATAAAGAGTGGTTAGCGCCGCAAATTGTACTTGAAACCAAACTGTCAGACAGGAAAACTGAGAGAGCAGAAAGTAACAATTTATCCTTATCACCAGTGAATTTCTATCCTAGTTAAACATTGTGAAAAATGTGGCGATCGTACATACACACGTACACAATTTATACCTAAATATTTCATTCATATTTACACACTGACTGTGTATAATACAACAGCACACTCCTACATACCGACCTCGTTTATATCTAGCCCATGTTCTGGTTGCAGTTTTGACCCAAGGCCACACATTCACCGTTTACTTTACCAGATGCTGTCCGTCCTGTTTTGTATTATTCACCATTGGATGTGCTGTAGTCCTTCAAATACTCAAGGTATGAACACTGATCGTTTCCATATACGGTCCATTCTGATTTGAATTTTAGGATTGAATGTGTTGCAGACAGCTGAAAACAGGTAGTTAAACCGAGCAAGATTTCGGCTCTGGTTTTCAATGCTGCTTCTGACGGATTTCTCGGTGTCCAGCCGGTGGCGGGGATTGGAAAGATCTTGCGTCACACTAATAAAACTAAAAGTCATCAATATAAGGAAGTCACTCATGAATCCAATATGGAGATCAGGAGAAAGAGAGATTAGAATGTGGAGCTAGCTACCACAGTGAATAATTGAGGGGAATAGCAGTCATGCATTTAAGGGGGAACTGGATACGAACATGAGCGAGATAGTAAGCGAAGGAAATGCAGCTAGAGTTAGATGAAATAGGGTGGGAGAAAGCTCCTGTGGAGCATAAACGTCGGAAAAGGCCAATTGTGGCGAATGGCCTTTGCTGTCCTGTGCAGTCTTTGTAAAATTTCTGAAAGGTTCATAGATCCCTAGATGCTTTAGGCTCCAAAATTTAATGTAATTATTTTCGGAAAGCCTCTTAGTAACCTTGACTCTCGACATCTTAGGGGGAAAGACAAACCTCCCCCCCCACCCCCCCAGAAACTTCCAACATATAACAATTTTACTGGAGCAGTTATCGCGGGAACAGCGATTTTTCATTTTGCAATTTTTAAATAGGACAGTGACACAAATCTATTTCTTTCTTTGACCCTGTGATTTGCTATCCTGCCGGTATTAGAGAGAGAGGGAGAGAAGGACACAAAGGGAGAGAGAGGCCGAGGGGATCAGAGGGATAAAGGGAGAGACAGAGAATGAAAGGGATTGGAACAAAGCGAGACAGAGAGAGCAAGAGGGAGGGCTAAAGACAGAGACAGAGACAGAAAGGGAGAGGGAAAAAGAGTGACAGATAGCGAGAGAGAGGGCCAAGGACAGATAGATAGAGAGACAGAAAGGAAGAGAGAAACACAAAGACAGACAGGGAGAGAGAGACAGATATCCTTATCAACCTATTTAATTGCTATCCCTAGCATTTGTGAAACATGTAAAGCCTGGCAAAAGATGCAGACAGTGTGGAAACGTTGAATAATGGTGCCATTTGTTCATTGTTAAAATGTTCTACTTGAGATACTGTGCAATGACTCGCTATCCCTGCGCATGTGTCTTCCTTTGTCCTTCTCTCTCTCCCTCTCTCTCTCATGCCACTGTCTATTCGTCTTTCTCGGTCTTCTCTCCCTGTCCCTATTTCTGCCTCGTTCTCTTTCGCTCCCTGCCGTTTCTCTTTTTACCCAGAGACCTATAAATTGTTCGCCATCAACTATGTATCCAATTCCCTTCTGAAAGTTACTATCGGATCTGCGTCCACCAACTTTTCAGGCATTGCATTCCAAACCTTAACTACTCTCTGACTAGTACAACAATTTCCTCATCTCAACCCTGCTTCCTTTGTCATCTAAATTAAACAATTTCAATCTTAGATTGATAGATGTTATTCTAGATAAGGGCATGAATGGATTTGGAGTCAAAGCCGGTGGATAAATTTCAGTTACAGCTCAGAAATACTCTTTCTCAATGGGGCAAACGGCTCGAGGGACTGAACGACCCACTCCTGCTCCGGTTTTCCGTCAATCGGCAGTGCGCCTGTTGCAAATGTAGGAGCCCTGACTGGAAATGTAAAATATAAATACTGAACATTTACTTGCAAAGATTATATTATTTTAAATCGTGGCACTCCTTCCTTATAACTGAACAGCCGCGTGCAATAGCTGTCTGTCCCGAGGAGTTACTATGGGGAGTCATGAGGACCACATTCTCTCTATTAGGTCTCTTCCTTAGATGGGAAGCCCTGTGAAAGGTGCAGATGCGCGCAATGAGGAAACAGTGAATTATGGCGTCATATATTCATTGGTAGTCATTAATATCATTTTATATTGTTCTATTTGAGAGGCTGCGCTTTCCAATGGCTCGGTATCCCTGCAGCTGTTTATTTCTCTCTCTCTCTTCTTCTTTTTCACGGTCTGACTGTTGCTTGTTATCTGTCTCTCTCTGTACCTATTTAGACCTCGCATTCTGTTTCTCTCCCTACCCTGTTTCTCCCTCTCTCTCTCAATCTCTCTCTCTCTCGCCCTCCCTCTCCTTCTCTCGTTCTCTCTCTCTGTCACTATGTTTCTATCCGATTCTGATTCACTCCCTGTCTGTGTACCGGTCTATCTATCTGTTTCTCTACGTACCTAAATCGGCGGGTGTGTGAGGCTGTGTTTGCATGTGTGTGTTTGCATCTTTGCACATATGAACTTGATTCGACCATTCAGTCCCTCGAACCTGTTCCTTCAATTAAGTCATGGCTGATCTGTATCTTAACAACATTGTTCCTGTAACCTTTAATAACCTCGCCAAACAAAAGTCTATGGATCTGAGTTTTGTAATTTCGCTGCATTCGCTTCCCACTCTTTCTACTTGAATTGCTCCACAGGTCAGGCAGATGGTGCAGCGAGAGCAGAGCAGTGAAGGTTTTAATTGCTCGGACTGCAAGGAAATTTAGAGTGGTGTTACCCAGTGGACGATATTAGGTCCACTGCTTTTTTCATGAAGAGTTTGCAGATGATACGAAATACGGTAATGCAGTAAACCGAGAGGAGGATGGTAACAGACTACAGGAGGACATACACAGATTGGCTAAATTGGCAAACAAATGGCAGTTGAATATTTAACGCAGAGAAGTGTGAAGTAATACATTTTGGTAAGAAAATAAGCATTGGAATTATAAATTTAAGAGTGCCTCTTATTTCCTTTAAAATGCTCCCTCTGGAAATCACTGACCTCAAAACCGGTCAGAATGCTCTCCTCGTATTTTATTAACGAGCTCTCAATGGTACAATTTTTAAGAGGGTGCAGGAGCAGCGAGACGTGGGGCTGTGCCGATACAAATCTTTGAAGCAGTCAGGTCAAGTATAGATGGCTGTTAAAAAAGCATATGTGGCCCTTGCCTTTATTAATAGAGGAGTAGAACTCAAAAGCAAGGAACTTATGCGAAATTTTTATTAAATATTGGTTAGGCCACAGCTGGAGTGTTGTGTTTAATTCTGGGCGCCATGCATTTGAAATAAAGTTAAATCCTTGGACAGGGTGTAGAATAGATTTATTGAAATGGGACCAGAGATGAGAGACCTCATTTATGCGAAGAGACTGGGGAAGCTGCACATTTTCTCTTTAAAGCAGAGAACCTGGAAGAACATTAACATAAATGTTCAAACTTATGAATATTTTTGATTGAGTTAAAAAGGAGAAACCATTTTTTTTAAAGTCACATTAAATATGATAACATCTCTTCAGCCATAGATGGCGATCGAAGCCATGATCTTTTGTTTACGAGTACGACACCTTACCACTTGGCCACCAATGCACCCTCTGTCATAACTGGATTCGAGCGTCCTGGGTACTAAACCGCGCATCATCTCAATTAGATTGTAATAGCACAGGCAGATGTTCACAGAAATAAAGTGGCATAGTGGAGCGGGCAACTGATCTGCCTCATTTGTATGAAATATGTCATAAAACCTTTCAGAGCATCGTAGCTTCATACATCAGAGAAGGGAGGACATTTGGCCCATGGTGCTCTTGAAGGAGCATACAAATTCGACCCAGCTCTGTTCCCATACCCTGAAAAATCTTCTGTTCAAGTTGATATTGAATCTGCTTCTACCAACCTTTCAGGCAGTGCGTTGCAGATCATAACAACTCACATTATAATAAAAACATTTGTCCTGGTTTCCCCTCTGGTTATTTTGGCAATTACCTTCAACCTGTTTCCTCTTTTATCCTCGGAATGTTGTCCGTATCACTGCATCCCTGTAACCCATAAGCTTGGTGCCAAATTTGACGGCCTAATCTTCGAACACTCTCTTCCAAAGGCTGCGCTGGTGCACTGTAGGCGGTGTTGAACCTCGTCATCGATGTCTACACTTGCTGATAACAGGCTACCCAGGTATGGGAAGATGAGTTAGTTCATTCTCACACAGTGTGAATTATATGAAGGCAAAATGCTTCCTTTTCTCACAGTTTTTCAAATCTTGACAAGTTATTGTTCTTCTCGCTATTATGTAATTATTTGCTTAACATGTAAAAGGTGATCATATAAAGAACTATCAAAGTTACATGTCAAATATGCACGAGATATATTGAATGATGATACATGTGTGAGATTATAACAAGTGCTTACAATCTGTTAGTAGACGTCAGCTCTATTGTTGGCTCTATTGTTAATACAGAAATGATTTCAAAAAATGTATATTCAATACAGATTTAAGATACAGTGGAATAGTCTTTCATTCCCCGCCTAGAAGTGGCCCATATCTCGGGAGCCAACTATCAACAAGAGCATGCATTGAAGATTGAAGACGAGATCCAACACCACCTCAAGTGCGCCAGTGCAGCCTTCGGCCGCCTGAAGAAAAGAGTGTTTGAAGACCAGGCCCTCAAAACTGCCACCAAGCTCATGGTCTGCAGGGCTGTAGTAATACCCGCCCTCCTGTATGGCTCAGATACATGGACCATGTACAGTAGACACCACAAGTCGCTGGAGAAATCCACCAACGATGTCTCCGCAAGATACTACAAATCCCCTGGGAGGACAGGTGCACCAACATGAGCGTCCTCGTCCAGGCTAACATCCCCAGCATTGAAGGACTGACCACACTTGACCAGCTCTGCCTCCACTGAAAATCAGCTTTTATAATTACTGGACAAAAACACCTCGACTAGATCCGTCCCCTCAACTTACCCAATTGTTTCTCGAAGGCTATCTCTATGTCAGTTGTATAGTCATGGGGTACTATGACAACTGGCAGGTGTACAAATATGCATGCACTCCCTAATTGCTATCCTTCCTAGAATGATGTACCAGTAAAATAGGTCAGCCTTAGGATCTTATTTTAACCCAAAAGAACACCACCGTTTAGTCATGCCTGCCAAGTGTTCGCCAGATTTTGTCAGAGTTTTTGCATGCTTTCTTAATTGTTTGGCGTGACTCCAACATGGCACAATGTTATTTTATTAAGCATTACACATGTCAGCACTTATATGTGCCTTAGCAGTAGTTTACAGTAAAGAATGGAATTATATCCCCCGTGACGCCTTGGGTAGAGTTAGTGTCCTCTTGATAGGACTCTGAAAGAAAGCATCCACCGCACCAAGGGTCTCTTCCACCTCACCCCGTCTGGAGTATCTTCTGTTCATTAGTCCTTGGGTTGGATTCACCCCACCTGAGGTATCCTCTGTTCGTTGGCATTTGCCTTGGACTCAACCTGCCTGGGCTATTCTCTGATCTTTTGGTCCTTTTCTTGTCTGTTCAGAACCGTATCCTCCTCCCGTGGTCCACTGCTGCCTGGTCCCTCTCCAGGGTCAGCCCTTGCTACTGGTGCTCTACAGCCTAACTCAGAGGGAGTCCAGGGCAGGCCTAATAAAGGCCCAACAGTCGGAGTGGCGGCGGATTAGAGGAGGCAGTGCGGGAGTCCGGGGGAGGCCTATAAAAGGCCCAATAGTTGGGGTGGATGCAGATTGGAGGAGGCCAGCTGGGGCAAGGTGAGAAGATAAAAAAAGAAGCAAAAATAAATCGAAGGTTGACGTCACAGCCAAGGGGGTAAGTGATTGGCTGGTGATTGGTGAGTAATTTTTCTTCTTTTTCTTTTCCTTTTTCAGTAGGTAACCTTCGGCATTGTTGCGAAATTAATCAATTTAAGGGTTAAGTCATGGTAGTAGAGCCCAGACCCGTGAGATGCTCCTCCTGTGCTATGTGGGAACTCAGTGACGATTCCAGTGTCCCTGACTACTACATGTGCAGGAAAAGTATTCTGCTGTCGCACCTGACACACCACATTGCTGCACTGGGGCTGTGCATAAAATCACTCTGGAGCATCCGCGATGCTGAGGATATCGAGAATAGCACGTTTAGTGAGTTCGTCATACCGCAGCTAAAGGTTACTCAGGTAGATAGGGAATGGGTGACCATCAGTAAGAGCAGTGGAAGGAAGGTAGTGTAGGGGTGCACTGCAGTCATCCCCTTCCAAAACTGATAAACCACTTTGGGTGCTGTTGCAGGGTATGACTCACCAGGGGAGGGCAGCAGCAGCCAAGTTCATGGCACCGTGGATGGCTCTGCTGCACAGGAGAGCAGGAAAAAAAGTGGGAGAGCGATAGTGATAGGGAATTTTATTGTAAGGGGAATAGATAGACGTTTCTGTGGCCGCAATCGAGACTCCAGGGTGTATGTTGCCTCCCTGGTGCAAGGGCCAAGGATATCTTGGAGCGGCTGCAGGACATTTTGGAGGGGGAGGGTGAACATCCAGTTGTCATGGTGCATATAGGTACCAACGATATAGGTAAAAAATGGGATGTGGTCCTACAAGCTGAAATTAGGCAGCAAGGAGTTAAATTAAAAATAAGACCTCAAATGTAGTAATCTCAGGATTGCAATCAGTGCCACATGCTAGTCAGAATAGGAAACGCAGGATAGCTAAGAAGAATACGTGGCTTGAAAGAATGGTGCAAGGGGGAGATATTCAAATTCCTGGGACATTGGAGCCGGTTCTGGGGGAGGTGGGACAAGTACTAACCGGAGAGTGTGCACCTGGGCAGGCCTGGAACCAATGTCCGAGGGGGAGTGTTTGCAAGTGGTGTTGGGGATGGGTTAAACTAATATGACAGTGGGATGGGAATCTATGCAGGGAGCCAGAGGGAAGTAGAATGGGGGCGGCAGCAAAAGATAGAAAGAAGAAAAGTAAAAGTGGAGGACAGAGAAATCCAAGGAAAATATCAAAAATGGATACATTACAGCAACATTCTAAAGGACAAAGTGTGTTTAAAAGACAAGCCTGAAAGCTGTGTACCTCAATGCGAGGAGTATTCGCAATAAGGTGGAAGAATTAACCGCACAGGCAGCTATAAACAAATATGATATAAATTACATTACGGAGACATGGCTCCAGGGAGACCAAGGCTTGGAACTCAACATCCAGGGATATTCAACAGTCAGGAAGGATAGACAGAAAGGAAAAAGAGGTGAGATAGCTTTGCTGGTTAAAGAGGAAATTAACACAATAGTGAGGAAGGCTTTGGTTTGGATGATGTGGAATCTGTATGGATAGAGCTGCAGAATATCAAAGGGCAGAAAACACAAATGAGAGTGGTGTACAGGCCACCAAAAAGAAGTAATGAGGTTGGGGACAGCATCAAACTTGAAATTAGGGATGCATGCAATAAGGGTACAGCAGTTATCATGGGCGACTTTAATCTACATATAGATTGGGATAACCAAACTGGTAGCAATACGGTGGAGGAGGATTTCCTGGAGTGTATTAGGAATGGTTTTCTAGACCAATATGACGAGGAAGCAACTAGAGGGCAGGCCAGCCTAGACTAGGCGATGTGTAATGAGGAAGGACTAATTAGTAATCTTGTTGTGCGGTGCCCCTTGAGAAAGAGTGATGAAAATATGGTAGAATTCTTTATTAAGGTGGAGAGTGACACAGTTAATTCAGAGACTAGGATCTTGAACTTAGGGAAAGCTAACTTCGATGGTATGAGACGTGAACTGGATAGAATAGACTGGCGAATGATACGTAAACGGTTGAGGTGGATAGGCAACAGCAAGCATTTAAAGATCGTATGGATGAACTTCAACATTTGTACATCCCTGTCTGGAGTAAAAATAAAATGGAGAAGGTGGTGCAACTGTGGCTAACAAGGGAAATTAAGGATAGTGTTAAATCCAAGGAAGAGGCATATAATTTGGCCAGAAAAAGCAACAAATCTGAGGACTGGGAGAAATTTAGAATTCAGCAGAGGAGGACAAAGGGTTTAATTAGGAGGGGTAAAATAGAATATGAGAGGAAGCTTGCTGGGAACATAAAAACTGACTGCAAAATCTTCTATAGATATGTGAAGAGAAAAAGATTAGTGAAGACAAATGTGCAGTCAGAATCAGGTGAATTTATCATGGGCGACTTTATCATGGGAACAAAGAAATGGCAGACCAATTTAACAAGTACTTTGGTTCTGTCTTCACGAAGGAAGACACAAATAACCTTCCACAAATACTAGGGGACAGATGGTCTCGTGAGAAGGAGGAACTAAATGAAATCCTTATTAGTCAGGAAATTGTGTTAAGGAAATTGATGGGATCGAAGGCCGATAAATCCCCAGGGCCTGATAGTCTACATCCTAGAGTACTTAAGGAAATGACCCTAGAAATAGTGGATGCATTTGCGATCATTTTCCAGCAGTCTATCAATTCTGGATCAGTTCCTATGGACTGGAGGGTAGCAAATGTAACACCACTTTTTAAGAAAGGAGAGAGAAAATGGGGAATTATAGTCCGGTTAGCCTGACATCAGTGATGGGGAAAATGTTGGAATTAATTATTAAAGATGCAAAAGCAGTTCATTTGGAAAGCAATGACAGGATCAGTCCAAGTCAGCATGGATTTATGAAAGGGAAAACATGCTTGACAAATCATCTGGAATTTTTTGAGGATGTAACCAGTAAAGTGGACAGGCGAGAACCAGTGGATGTGGTGTATTGGACATTCAAAAGGCCTTTGACAAGGTCCCACACAAGAGATTGGTGTGCAAAATTAAAGCACGTGGTATTGGGGGTAATGTATTGACATGGATGGAGAACTCGTTGGCAAATAGTAAAGATAGAGTCGGGATAAATGTGTCCTTTTCAGAATGGTAGTCAGTGATGAATGGGGTTCCGCAGGGCTCAGTGCTGGGACCCAGCTATTTACAATATACATCAATGATTTAGATGAAGGAATTGAGTGTAATATCTCCAAGTTTGCAGATGACACTAAACTGGGTGGCGATGTGAGCTGCGAGGAGTATGCTAAGTGGCTGCAGGATATCTTGGACAGGTTAGGTGAGTGGGCAAATGCATGACAGATGCAGTATAATGTGGATAAATGTGAGGTTGTCCACTTTGGTGGCAAAAAGACAAGTGCAGAATATTAGCTGAATGGCGGCAGATTAGGAAAAGGAGAAGTGCAACGAGACCTGGGTGTCATGGTATGTCAGTCATTGAAAGTTGGCATGCAGGTACAGCAGGCGGTGAGGAAGGCAAATGGCATGTTGACCTTCATAGCTAGGAGATTTGAGTATAGGAGCAGGGAAGACTTACAGCAGTTGTACAGGGCCTTCGTGAGGCCTTACCTGGAATATTGTGTTCAGTTCTGGTCTCCTAATCTGAGGAAGGACGTTTTTGCTATTGATGGAGTGCAGTGAAAGTTCAACAGACTGATTCCCGGGATGGCAGGACTGACATATGAGGACAGACTGGATGGACTGGGCCTGTATTCACTGGAGTTTAGAAGAATGAGAGGGGATCTCATAGTAACATATATAATACTGACGTGACTGGACAGGTTAGATGCAGGAAGAATGTTCCTGATGTTGGTGAAGTCCAGAACCAGGGGACATAGTCTAAGGATAAAGGGTAAGCCATTTAGGACCGAGATGAGCAGAAACTTCGTCACATATGAGTTGTTAATCTGTGGAATTCTCTACTGCAGAGAGTTGTTGATGCCAGTTCGTTGAATATATTCAAGAGGGAGCTAGATATGGCCCTTATGGCTAAAGGGATCAAGGCGTATTGGAGAGAAGGCAGGAAATAGGTACTTAGGTGATGATCATCCATGATCTTGTTGAATGGTGGTGCAGGCTCGAAGAGCCGAATTACCTAATCTTGCACTTATTTTCTATGTTTCTATGTAGCTCTCGTAAGTAGTCTCTCTTTAATAGCCCTTTTCAGGGCAGTGCAATGAGTCGATATTGAAAAGGTGCCCTTTTGGGGTCTTTCCAAATGGTGGGCTGTCCAATAAGGCTTCGAGGTCCTTTCAGATGAAGGAAAGACAAGTAAGCCCACTCCACATCCATAACTTTGATGGACAAGGGATGATTTACTGGTTCAAAAGATGTCATAACTTTATGGCTGACCAGTCATCGGCCTACAAAAGTGGAAGAGTATTGTTCCTCCATTTTATCTGGGTCTTATTTTTTCTCAAGACCTTAGCCAGTAACTTCAGAAAATGTTATCTCCTATTCCACAGATATTATCTGATCCCAGGCCTCGTAATTCCAATAACCACTTATAAAGACAGTGTCTTATGTAGTCTCAAGACCAATTAGTTGATTCTCACATTGTATTAATTGCATATGGTCAGAATGCTTCTTTTTCTCACCGCTTTTCAATGCTTGACGAATTTTAGGCTTTAGGACTACTGTATACTTCGATAAACATAAAAAAGTTGATCAAAACAAACAACTTTAAAGTTATATATCAAAAATGCATGTGGTACCTTCATCAAAACGCGTATGTAAGGTTATTACAAGGGTCTACAATCTGTTCGTAGTCATTAAGTACATTTCTGGCTAATACAAAGGTGATTAAAAAATACGTATAGAATACAGATTTAACATATAGCGGAATATTCTTTCACTGATGAGCCTATGTTAAGTAGTGCTGCAGTAAATAGTGCAGACTGGAGCCAGAAACTCCCACTCCAGAGATTTCATCACACATACCAAGGCTGAAAATCCAGTGAAATATAGAGGGAATGCTACATTATCGGCGGTGCCATCTTTCAGATGAGTATTATGCTCTCCTAGGAGGACGTAGATGATACTATGGCACTATTTCTGAGAAGAGCAGGGGAGTTATGCAACTGTTCAAACGATGTGAGCTGTGAGGGGGGCGCTAAGAGGCTGCAGGGTGACTTAGACAGGTTAGGTGAGTGGGCAAATGCATGGCAGATGCAGTATAATGTGGATAAATGTGAGGTTATCCACTTTGGGGGCAAAAACGCGAAGACAGAATATTATCTGAATGGTGGCAGATTAGGAAGAGGGGAGGTGCAACGAGATTTGGGTGTCATGGTTCATCAGTCATTGAAATTTGGCATACAGGTGCCGCAGGTGGCAAAAAAGGCAAATGGTATGTTGGCCTTCACAGCTAGGGTATTTGAGTATAGGAGCAGGGAGGTCTTACTGCATTTGTACAGGGTTTTGGTGGGGCCTCACCTGGAATATTGTGTTCAATTTTGGTCTCCTAATCTGAGGAAGGACGTTCTTGCTATTGAGGGAGTGCAGCGAAGGTTCATCAGACTGATTCCCGGGATGGCCGGACTGACATATGAGGAGAGACTTGATCCACTGGGCCTTTATATATTGGAGTTTAGAAGGATGAAAGGGGATCTCATAGAAACAGACAAGATTCTGACGGGACGGGGCAGGTTAGATGTGGATAGATTATTCCCGATCTTGAGGAAGACCAGGACCAGAGGACACAGTGTTAGGGTAAGGGGTAGGCTATTTAGGACTGAGATGAGGAGAAACTTCTTCACTCAGAGAGTTGGTAACCTGTGGAATTCCCTGCCGCAGTGAGTTGTTGATGCCAGTTCATTGGATATATTCAAGCGGGAGTTAGATATGGCCCTTACGGCTAAAGTGATCAAGGGGCATGGAGAGAAAGCAGGAAATGGGTACTGAGGGAATGATCAGCGATGATCGTATCGAATGGTGGTGCAGGCTCGAAGGGCCGAATGGTCTACTTTTACAACTATTTTCTATGTTTCTATGTTACTATATTTATCCCTCAATCAAATTAATTACTAACGGAGATTATCTTGTTGTTGTAACATTGCTGTTTGTGGGACTCTGCTATGTGCAAATTAGCTGCCGTATTTGCTACAAAAATACAGTGACTACAAGTCAAAAATGATGTCATTGGCTGTAAAGCCTTTTGGGACATACGTTGGTTGTGAAAGGCACTATGTAAATCTAAGTCTTTCTTGTAAAGGCGGAAATATTGAGTTGGGGAGTAATTGTGCGGTGGAGCATTTCCGAGCGACTGAATGGCCTACTCCTGTCCCTGCATTCATCGGCCTCAACTTCCATAATATCACAGAACATATCAAAGTGAAACTACTGCAAAGATAATACTAGAAGATAATGAATGGAGCAGAGTCTCGAATCCCCACCGCAGCCCACAAAACCCATGGGCACTTAGATTTCCAGAGAAATTCTGCTTCTCACGTGTCAGAAGCTATTCTAATGCTATGCAGTTCCCCTTGTCTCAGTTATCCCTCTTGAAACTGTTTCAACAACATCTCAAACGTTAGAAAAATGTAAAATGTTTTTGGTTATATTTTTCTACCCTAGTTTTTAGATTAATTTTACTCTATGTGTTGGTGCAAAGCCCGACTTCATGCCGTTCTAAATATATAAATTGCTCATTCGATTGCAAGCCTCAACTGGCATATTGAAAGGGATGAGTGTCGAACGCCGAGAGCGGTGTAAACATTGAAAGATGATTGGGAATTCGGATAATTCAGTTGGTGCATCGACAGGAGTGAACCGCGTCATATAACAGGAGGAAAACTGAAACTACTTCTGTTTCAGGTGCTGCAGCCATGCCGACAGAGGCCGGCTTTCTGTACATTGATAGTTAGTAACGTGAGCCAAGCTTTTGGGTAGTTTTACGTCAAACACTTGTACTATTAGCTTGCATATAGTTAGTGCAGCACAAACATTACAGTGAAGGGTGTTGACCCGCTGCCAAATGACTGGAAGTAATATCAATGCACCTGATCTTTCATGGTCCCACGGGAAGTGTCCCACAATTATAAATGAGATTTTCTCTTAAGCTGTCATCTCACAATTAGTTGGATCTCTGTTTCCAGTGCCAAGAGTCCTCATCATTTCTAAAGGCAGTAATGATTTACAATCCAATTATAGCAGCCATTGGAATCCCCAGTAAGTGAAGATATTCCGTTACTAAGGGTGCGAATGATTTTGGGATTAAATGTATGCTTGCTCCGATCTCGGTAGCTGTCTTTTTGAAACGATCATTCACAATTCAATTCAAAAGCATAAATTCAGTGACAGTATTTCTCGTTCTACCTTGCTCATTGTCTGATCATTGGTGCCTCTTTGAAGTTCTTTAAAAACTGCTGGTTACTTTCCACATGTAATGCCTTTCAAACTGTTTCCGTTTTAACTGCGAGTCGTGCACTGTGTGATTCAATGGACTATTTTGATTCAATTTTTCCGTGTCTCGTCTTCTTCCTGCTAACACTCGTGATCACAATCCATGCCGACTGTGGGTTTGTGCTCCATGACCTTCTCCCCTGACTGGTCACCAACCTGTTCTCAGACTCGTCTTCCCCCACCGGGCGGATATTTTTCTGCCTTCAGCCGGTAGGATGCAGTTGGTTTCTGTCACATCCCTTCCTGCAGCGATAGAGGTCAGACCAGGAATCCATGTAGTGAGAGATTGATTGAAACAATGCATTTACGCTCTGTGAATCTGCCCTGAGTTAGTGCACATTTGAACCCCCGTTTCAGATTCTATCAGCTGCATTTTAGCAAATGTTCCGATTAAATACCACGTAATGGTCCTTTTATACTAACCGGCAAATGTATTGCTCGAATCAAACGCTTGCAGGGTGATATAACACCGCTCTAGTCTTTGTAATCCTGTCCACCCGGTGCTCCTTACAAATTCACTTTAATTTCCATTCAGGTACTTACAGTTAGAGAGATTTCTAATCACATTTACCCACATGGTCTCCATATCCCCTCATCACCTCTTCCTCTATCCACCTACGCAACCTAATTTGTATTCTGACACAGTTTCTGCCCCAACACTAACTTTCTAATTGAACTGCACCGCCTCCCTAATCCCTAATAAAAAAGCTTCTCTCTGTTCTCTCTATTACGATGACTTCTATTTATTCCAGTTTCGATGGCGCCTTGTTCTGGAACCCACATCTACTGGAATCAGTCTGCTTCTATCCAGCTTCACTCATCCTGTCACTAATTTTAAACACATCTCTCATATCGCCCTGTAATCGGTGTCTGTGTTACATTCCTCTACCTCAGTTATTGTACCACTGACTACATTTTGCAACTTCAGTTGGGATACTGAAATCTCACATTTTGTCGAATGAGTTCCCACCAGCTGGTGCTACTAATTCCCATTCCAGGTTTCTGTTTGAAGAAATGTGATCAGCGTCGAAGTCCAATATTATGGTTGTTAGTTTTAAAATTTTGCAGAGTCTGGTTGAAGATGTTACTCAATAAGAACAGACTGTCTCACTGACTCTCATCATTCTCAGGGTCAATGCAGCCTATGCTACCACTTCTCCTGTATTAATGAGATTATCTCTGAATATATCAGTTCACGTGGTACGTTGTAGCTTGTATGCCGCACCATGAGTCCCGTTATTTTCTCAGAGATCAATTTATTGTATATCTGTTGCCACGTTCCAGCTGTTGGCACGATAATTGGTGTTCCCGGTAACGTGCTTAGTTTGTGAAGCAAAAGCACCAAATTGCTATCTCCATTCAATATCCTGTCAGCTGCGGTAAAGTTAACTGTAAATATTGTCAGTACTCAGTGCAATAAAATATCAGTTCCCATCGGCTCAAGTTGTATTACAGTGTCAGTTCTGCCCCTGCTTTAAAGTGTCTCAGTTATTATTAGTAAAAATGGGAACACACATAATTGGTGGTATTCTTGCGAGTTGGATCGATAGTGGCTTCCGGGAAAGGAGGCAATGAATAAGGATAAATATTAATGGCGTTTTGGCTCTTATCACAAAGAGAAAATATTCACAATTGAGGAAGAGCTGTTTCCGCTCTACAGAAATTTGGTCGCATCCCATTTGGAGTATGTGCCTTTAGCTTTGTGTAGCGAACCACAGGATAGATGAATTCGTCTTGGAGGGGCTTCAGCGCATATTCACCAGAATGATACGAGGGGTTAACGTGCTCAAATGTGAGGACAGGTGCCTTGTGTTCCCTTGTGTTTATGAAGGGAGAAGCGTGATATAATCGAGCGAATTAAATTGATAATGGGGCTCGATTGTGCAGAGGCACATAAACTGTTGCCTATGGCGATTTAGTCTAGAACGAGGATACAGTATCTTAAAATTAGAGCTTGGCCTTTTAGGAGTGAAGTCTGGAAACACTTTCTCTCACAAAGGAAATCTGGCAAACGATCTCCCAAAATCCTGTCAATGTTTAATTTTAATTTTACGAACTTTGATCGATAGATTTATTAAAGTCAGGGTATTAGGGCTATGGAACCAAGAAGTTAACTGGAATTATGGGGCCGATCAGCCATGATCTACTAGAATGTCGGGAAATGCATGTGGGGCAGAATAACCTATTCCTCTGTTCCTGTGCGTCAAGCATACCGAGTCATCAGCATTTCTGCAATGAGAGTTTCATTAATCGCAGGTCCACTTCCAGTGCATCTGACTGTTCTCCATGAACGAATGTCCGATGATAGTCTTGCAGCCCACGGTGTTTCTAGCACTCATTTTAGCAGGTTACCGATTACATAAAACAGTGTCTCGCTGTACTACTGCTCTACTGGCTGGCCTGGTTATTGCTCTATCTATCTGAGCTGATTATTTGTCAGATTTGGTTCACCATCGGCAATACCGAGAAAATCTGTCGTCCCTTTCCTCCAAATTTTGCGAGATGTTTATTGATATTACAATGGTTTTTAATCTACAACTGACAATCGAATAATTTTCGACATTGAATGTCTCAGAGCGATGAGGTTCTAAATGAGAATGAGTGCAATATTCACACAGTGGGATCTGGTTAGCGTGTGAAATTGTTCGATTTAATTTTTAGCAATGGCACGGACCTCTGACTAATCTTCTCCTATTGTCATACTTTGGTTAACTTATCTACCTCGCCTATAACTGTAACAGACGGGGGTCCGTGGCGCACTCTCCCGTCTGCATCAGAAGGCTGCAGGTTTGAGAACCTGTCGAAAATTTAGGCTGACACCTGTATGCACAGTTTTTCCCATGGCAGTGTTTTCCAATAAAGCAAAGCTTAACCTAATTTACTAACAAGATTTTCCGTGTGTGTACCGTGCTGTTTTGACTCTTTTTAAGTATGCCAAGAACATAATTAAATAATTAACAGTGAGATTTCTTCAGCCACTAATCGCCCCAACCACACATTTACCACCATCTTTGATGCCATAGAAACATAGAAACATAGAAATTAGATGCAGGAGGAGGCCATTTGGCCCTTCGAGCCTGCACCGTCATTCAATAAGATCATGGCTGATCATTCCCTCAGTACCCCTTTCCTGCTTTCTCTCCATACCACTTGATCCCCTTAGCTGTAAGGGCCATATCTAACTCCCTCTTGAATATATCCAATGAACTGGCATCAACACCTCTCTGCGGCAGGAAATTCCACAGGTTAACAACTCTCTGAGTGAAGAAGTTTCTCCTCATCGCAGTACTAAATGGCCTACCCCTTATCCGAAGACTATGTCCCCTTGTTCTGGACTTCCCCAACATCGGGAACATTCTTCCCGCATTTAACCTGTCCAGTCTCATCAGAATCTTATACGTTTCTATGAGATCGCCTCTCATCCTTCTAAACTCCAATGAATAAAGGCCCAGTTGATCCAGTCACTCCTCATATGACAGTCCAGCCATCCCTGGAATCAGTTTGGTGAACCTTCGCTGCACTCCCTCAATAGCAAGAACGTCCTTCCTCAGATTAGGAGACCAAAACTGTACACAATATTCCAGGTGAGTCCTCACTAAGGCCCTGTACAACTGCAGTGAGACCTCCCTGCTCCTATACTCAAACCCCCTAGCTATCAAGTCCAAAATACCATTTGCCTTCTTCACTGCCGGCTGTACCTGCATGCCCACTTTCATTGACTGATGAACCATGACACCCAGTCCTTATTACAACTATTAATCTCTCTCACCCTGGCGTTTCCCCTGCTACGGCCCTTATTTTCGCCCCCTCAATCCAAGCAGATTGTGCAAATGTAGTGGACAACTTGTTTAGCTTTTCACCGGCAGATCTGACTGGACCACATAAATCAATATCGGGTCGAACTCTTGTGTGACAGAACTGCTCACTATTCCAGCATCATTCTAGAATGCAAAGATAACCCCTGGCTATTATTCTCTGCTGATAACCATCTTCTTAAACTTCTCTCCCATGTCTCCACCACACTCACACCCAACAAGTGTGAGGAACTCATGGACTTGTTAGTCTGTAAGATAAAGACCATCGATCAGCTGGCACTTCCACTTCCCTTCCTTCCTCTCGCCCATGGGGCCAAACTTCCCCTGACAATCCTCCCTGCCCTAGCTCTGAACGCTCATCTCTCTCCAGTTTCTCCCTGATCTCCCCTTTTGATCTCGCTGCACTCATCTTGCACATCGGAACCACTTTCTGCTCCCTTCACCCTATTCCCACGAAGTTGCTGTCCACCAAACATCCTTTTGTGCTCGCTTGTTAACTGACATTGTTAATGGTTCTCTCGCACCAGGAACTGTCCCCATCTCCTTCAAATCTACCATCATCAACTCTCTTCTCAAAAAAGCAACCCTTGACGCCATTGTGCTTGCATGCTGCCGCCAAATCTCAAAACTCATTTTCCTCCCCCAAGTCCTTGAACTTTTTGTCGCCACCGGAACTCCATGTTTGAATCCCTTCTATCTGGTTTCCACCCATGCCACAGTACTGAAACGGCTCTCATCAAAGTCACAAATGATATATGTTGTGACTTTCCCTCTTCGTCCTTCTCGACCTGCCTACAGCCTTTACCACAGTTGACCATTCCATTTTCCTCCATTGCTTCTCCACCACCGTCCAGCTGGGTGGGACAGGACTCGCCTGGTTCCATTCTTATCTTTCTAATCGTAGCCAGAACATCAACTGCATTGGCTTCTCTTGCCACACCCTCATCTTTACCTCTGGTGTCCCCCAAGGATCTACCCTTGGTCCCCTCCTGTTTCTCCACTATCTGCTGCCCCTTGGCGACATCATCCGAAAACACAGCTTCAATTTCCACATTTAAGCTGATGACACTAAGCTCTACCTCACCACCATTTGTCTCGACCCCTAAATGTCCCTAAATTGGTAGACTGCTTGTCTGACATCCAGTACTGGATGAGCAGAAATTTTCCAATCTTATATATTGGGAAGACCGATGCCATTGTCTGTGGTCCCCGCCACAAACTATGTTCCATAGCCATCGAATCCACCCCTCTCCCTAGCATTTGTCTGAGGCTGAACCAGACTGTTCGCAATCTAGCTGCCATATTTGAAACTTAAATGACCTTCTGGTCACATTTCCATGGCTTGACTAATTCCGGCTAATTCCACCTCCGTAACATTGCCTGTCTCCACCCTTGTCTCAGGTCATCTGCAGCTGAAACCCTTATCCATGCCCTTTTTTCCTCTGGAATGCACTACTCCATCACACTCCTGGCTGGCAGTCAACATTCTATTCTACATAACCTTGAGCTCATCCAAAACGTACCAGCCCGTGTCCTAATTCGCACCAAGCCCAGCACACCCTTCAACCTTGCACTTGATGACCAACATTGGCTGCTGGTTAAACAAAACCTCGATTTCAAAATGTTCATCCTTGTTTAAAAATCCCTCCATATCCTCGTCCCTCCATATCTTTGCAATCTACTTCAACATCACAACCTCCCGCGATATCTGCACTCCTCAAATTCTACCCTCCTCAAATTCTACCCTCTTGAGCATCCCTGATTTTAATCGCTCAACCATCGGTGGCCGTGCTTCCAGTTGCATGGGCACTAAACTCTGCAACCCCCTCCCTAAACCTCTCCACCTCCTACCTCGCTTTCTTCCTTGAAGACACTGCTTAAACCTATCTCTTTGACCAAGCTTTTGATCATCTGCGTAAGTTCTTCTTACGTGGTTCGGTGGCAAATGTATTTGTGCTGTCTTATAGCAGTCCTGTTAAGCGCCTTGGGATGCTTTACAAAGTTAAAAGCGCTATATATATCTAAAGAAGTTATTGTTGCTGTTGAAATACCGTTCCAATTATTGAATCAATTAAGTAGTTTCAAAAATGATGAATGCAGGAAATAATTTTAGCAATTTATATGAGGCTTCAGATGAATATATTACGGAAAGATTTGGCCATTGGCAAAGCACAGTCGGAGATATTATGTCATCATAGCTTCACAATAATTTCATGTAACTCACCATGTAACAATTCTGTGGAGCAGAGTCACCACACGGAATGCAGCAGTTCAAGAAGAAAGCCCACGTCCATCTTTTCAAAAGCTCAGGACGTCCCATCTCTTCAATCTAATTCGTGTGAATTTATAATGGGGAACAAAGAAATGGCAGACCAATTGAACAAATACTTTGGTTCTCTCTTCATTAAGGAAGGCACAAATAACCTTCTGAATACTAGGGGACCGAGGATCTAGCGAGAAGGAGCAACTGAAGGAAATCTTTATTAGTCAGGAAATTGTGTTAGGAAAATTGATGGGACTGAAAGCCGATAAATTCCCAGGACCTGATAGTTTGCATCCCAGAGTACTTAAAGAAGTTTCCCTAGAAATAGTGGATGCATTGCTGGTCATTTTCCAACATTCTATAGACTCTGGATCAGTCCCTATGGATTTGAGGGTAGCTAATGTATTCACACGTTTTGAAAAACGTGGGAGAGAGAAAACAGGGAATTATAGAATGGTTAGCCTCACATCGGTAGAGGGGAAAATGTTGGAATTAATTACTAAAGATATAATAGCAGTGCAATTGGAAAGCAGTGACAGAATCTGTCCAAGTCAGCATGGATTTATGAAAAAGAAATAATGCTTGACATATATTATGGAATTTATTGAGGATGTAACTAGTAGAGTGGACAAGGGAGAACCAGTGGATGGGGTATATTTGGACTTTCAAAAGGCTTTTGACAAGGTCCCTCACGAGAGATTACTGTGCAAAATTAAGGCACATAGGTTTGCGGGTAATGTATTGACATTGATAGAGAACTGGTTTGACACAGGAAGCAAATGGTAGGAATAAATGGGTCCTTTCAAGAATGGCAGACAGTGACTAGTGTGGTACTGCAAAGTTCAGTGCTGGGATCCCAGCTATTTATAATATGCATTAATGATTTAGACGAAGAAATGGAACGTAATATCTGAAGTTTGCAGATGACACTAAGCTGGGTGGCAGAGTGAGCTGTGAGGAGGATGCTAAGAGGCTGTGGAATTAATTGGACAGATGAAGTGAGTGGGTAAATGCATGGCAGATGCAGTATAATATAGATAAATATGAGGTTATCAACTTTGGTGGCAAAAACAGGAAGGCAGAATTTTATCTGAATGGTGATAGATTAGGAAAAATGGAGGTGCAATGAGACCTGGGTCTCAGGGTACATCAGTCATTCAAAGTTGGCATGTAGGTACAGCAGGCAGTGATTATGGCAAATGGCATGTTGGCTTTCATAGCGAGGGGATTTGTGTACAGGAGCACAGAGCCCTCACCTTGAATATTGTGTACAGTTTTGGTCTCCTAATCTGAGGAAGGAAATTAATGCTATTGAGGGAGCGCAGAGAAGGTTCACCAGACTGATTCACAGGATGACAGGACTGACATATGTAAAAAGACTGGATCGACTAATCTTATATTCACAGGAATTTAGAAGAATGAGAGGGGATCTCATAGAAACATATTAAATTCTGACCGGGTTGGACAGGTTAGATGCAGGAAGAATGTTCCAGCCGTTGGTGAAGTCCAGAACCAGGGGTGGCAGACTAAGCGTTAGAGGTAAGCCATTTAGGACCGAGATGAGGAGAAACTTCTTCACTCAGAGAATTGTGAAGTTGTGGAATTCTCTGCCACAGAAAGTTGTAGAGGCCAGTTCGTTAGATATATTCAAAAGGGAGTTAGATGAGGCCCTTACTGCAAAAGGGGTCAAGGGATATGGAGAGAAAGCAGGAATAGGGACCTAAAGTTGAAAAAATGATCAGCCATGATCCTATTCAATGGTGGTGCAGGCTTGAAGGGCCGAATGTCCTACTCCTGCACCTATTTTCTATGTTTCTATGTTACGGCACCCTTTTTTCTCCGTACAGTTCCACTATACTTCTGTATCCATGGGAATAACCACTCCCAGCCCCACACCACACACTCGCACTGAACTATATTAAACTTATACACTTCTAAAACCATGTGATTTAATTTCCAGCTAATACTCTATTGGCTACAACAATACAATTAATTATTTCTATGGCTTATTTTCACAGGATGTCTTTCCAATACAGATGTCTCTCTTGCATATGTATTCTCTCTCTCACGCTTTGTCTATATCTCTTTCTTTACAAATGGACCCATGAAGCTCTTTACGTATATCAAGTTGAAAAACCGCTATTTGATACAATATCCTACATGCAAAGGGATCCGACTCAAACTCTTTTGAGTATATCCTAGATTTTTGATTAATTGCTCTGGAAGCTCGTGTACATACAATGTCTCTCATCCCCTGGCATGTAATGTCGATCAGTCCTTCATACCAAGGAGACAAATTCTCCATATTGCTGATGTGTCGGATTAATATAACGGATAGATTCTGCAAATTCAGAGGTAAGATCTTCCCACTCAGCCGTTCTGAAGCTGAATCTCGACAGATATATCGTGGGCTGGAATGCAGCCTCTATCATCACTTAAGATCAGAAGAACATAAGAAATAGGAGTAGGCCATTTGGCTCATCGATCCTACTCTGCGCTTCAATAAGATCATGGTTGATCTGATCATGGAATCAGCTCCACTTCCCTGCCCGCTCCCCATAACCCTTTATTCACTTATCGCTCAAAAATCTGTCTATTTCTGCCTTAAATATATTCAATGACCCGGCATTCACAGCTCTCTGGGGCAGAGAATTCCATAGATTTATAACACTCTGAGAGAAGAAATTTCTGCTCATCTCAGTTTTAAAAGGGCGGCCCCTTATTCTGAGACTAGGTCTCCTAGTTTTAATTTTCCCTATGAGGGGAAATATCCTCTCTGCATCCACTATGTCGAGCCCTTTGGTTATCTTTTGTTTCATTTAGATCACCTGTCATTCTTCGGAACTCCAATGCATATAGGCCCAAACTAATCAACCTATCCTCGTAATGCAATCCCATCTCTGGAATCAATCTAGTGAACGTTCTCTGGACAGCCTCCAATGCACATATGTCCCTCCTTCAATCCGGAAACAAAAACTGTAGGCAGTACTCCAGGTGTGGCCTCACCAATATAATTTAAAGTTGTAGCAATTCTCTGCTTTTATACGCTATCCCCATTGCAATAAAGGCCAGCATTCCATTTGTTCCTGATTGCTTGCTGCACCGGCATACTAACTTTTTGTGTTTTATGCACAAGGACCCCCAGCACTTTGCAATTTTCTCCATTTAAATTGTAATTTTCTTTTTTATCATTTCTGCCAAAGTGGATAAACTCACATTTTCCCTCATTAAAATCCATCTGCCAAATGTTTCCCACTCACTTAGCCTGTCTATATCCCTTTGCCGATATTTTTGTGTCCTCCTCACAAGTTGCTTTCCCACCCATCTTTGCATCATCAGCAAACTTGGTTACAATGCACTCGGTCCCTTCATCCAATTCATTAATATAGATTGAGGACGCAGCACCGAACACTGCGGCACCCCATTAGTCACTGTTTGCCAACCGCAAAATTACACATTTATCCCAATTATGTTATCTGTTAGCTCACCAATCCTCTAGCCAAGTTGATATATTACCCCCAACTCCGTGAGTTTTTATCTTGTGCAGTAACAGCTTATGTGGCACCTTATTGAATGCCTTTTGAAATTCCAAATACACCTCATCCATGGTTCCCCCTTATCCACCCTACTCGTTACATCCTCAACGAACTCTAGCATATTTGTCAAACATGATGTCCCCTTCATAAAGCCATGTGACTCTTCTTGATTGAATCATGCTTTTCCAAATGTCCCGCTACTGTTTCCTTAATAATGGATTCCAGCATTTTTACAACGACAGATGTTATGCTAACTGGTTTACTGCTTTTTGTCTGCCTCCTACTTTAATTAGGGGTGTTACATTTGCGCTTTGCCAATCTGCTGGGTCCGCCACAGAATCCAGGGAATTTTGGCAGATTACAAGCAAAGCACCCTCTTTTCTGCAGCCACTTCTCTAGACCCGAGAATGTAAGGCATCAAGTCAAGGGGGCTTGTCTGCCTTTAGTCCCATCATTTTACCTAGTGCTGCTTCATTAGTGATAGTGTTTGTACTAATAACCTTGATTATCCAGTATTGGAATGTTCTTAGTGTCTTCCAACGTGAAGACCAGTACAAAACCAGTTCAACGTCTCTGCCATTTTCCTGCTCGCCATTATTAATTCCCCAGTCTCATTCTCCAGGGAACCTACATTTACCTTAGCCAATCTCTTCCTTTTTATGTACCTGTAGAAACTCTTACTATCTGTATTTTTGTTTCATGCGAGTTAACTTTCATAATCTATCTTTCCTCACTTAATCGTTCTCTGCTGATGTTATGTAATGATGTGTGTATCGTCCCAGTACCTTAAATGTATTGTAAGTACTATGCCACACCACAGAGGGCGCTGCGGTGGGAAACCCTGATAGTACCTGTAACAAGGGCTATATAAGGCTGACCACCACACCTGGGAGGCACTCTGGAGCTGAACAATGAAGGACGAAGGTCACAGCAGTTAGACTTACACCAGACCGTGTGGAGTCAGTGATTTGTGTGCTACATACACCACATTGGCAACGAGGAATCGGACGAACTCCACGCAACCATGGCTACTCTGGGCTTGATAAAGGATTTTACTGTGCGCAATGATTGGGAGGCCTTTACGGAAAGGCTCGAGTACGACTTCACAGCAAATGACCTGACGGAGGACACATACGCAATGAGAGAGAAGCGTAAGGCGATATTGCTCTCCAGTTGTGGAGATGAGGTTTACTGTCTCGTCAGGGATTTGCTGGCACCTGGGAGTGCCAGGGACAAGTCATACGAGGAGCTGACTGAACTCATTCGTGACCAGTTGAAACCAAAGGCGGCCAGATACAAATTTTACCATCACTGCAGATCTGAGGGCCAGGATGTCACCAAATATGCTGCAGACCTCAGGAGACTTGCGGCGCCATGTGAATTTGGGGCACACCTTGACGAGGCTTTGCAGGACGTTTTCGTTATGGGGATTGGCCACGAGAGCCTCCTTCACAAGCTGCTGGCCACGGAACCCACAATCATTCTAACAAAGGCCATCGTCATCAGCCGGGCATACATGACCTCGACTTGCAGCACCAAGCAAATAATCCACACAGTCTCAAACCCGGCAGGCACTGTCCACAGGGTAGCGCCCACCACGGACAAAACTGCAGAACGTGGCTCTGCCCGAGGCAGAGAGCATGGACCTCGGGATCCTGGAGCTCAGAGTCTGCCGAGGGGGGCCAATCAAGCAGCACCATGCTGGCGCTGTGGAGGAAGCCATGGGGCTCACCGGTGCAGGTTTGCGGAGTACACGTGCAATACCTGCCACGTTAAAGGCCAGCTTCAGCGTATATGTAAAAGAAATCGGACTCACCGTGTGGCTGAGGAGATGGGGGATGATCCACTGTTCAGTGAGGAGCAGGTAGAAGAAGATAAAAACATAGAAACATAGAAAATAGGTGCAGGAGCAGGCCAGTCAGCCCTTCTAGCCTGCACCGCCATTCAATGAGTTCACGGCTGAACATGAAACTTCAGTACCCCCTTCCTGCTTTCTCGCCATACCCCTTGATCCCCCGAGTAGTAAGGACTTCATCTAACTCCCTTTTGAATATATTTAGTGAATTGGCCTCAACTACTTTCTGTGGTAGAGAATTCCACAGGTTCACCACTCTCTGGGTGAAGAAGTTTCTCCTCATCTCGGTCCTAAATGGCTTACCCCTTATCCTTAGACTGCGACCCCTGGTTCTGGACTTCCCCAACATCGGGTACATTCTTCTTCGTCCTTGCAGAAGGTATGCTCCACAGCATTATGTGCCCAATGTAAGACGTGCCAGACTGATGAGGAGAACCAGATGTTACACCCCCCGCAAGTACAGGGAGAAGCAGTCTTACCTCAACTTGCCCGAAACCACCTACCTTCGGAGACTACGCTTCCACAAAGAGGTTATCACTGAGGTATGCCAGCTCATAAAGTGAGATCTGCAGCCTGCCAGCACTATCCAGTGAGGTCAAAGTCACCACGGCACTGTCGTTCTACATGTTGGGTTCTTTTCAGTCCTCAGCTGCCGACATTTGCAGTCTGTCTGATCATGCAACACATTGCTGCATTAGACAGGTCACTGAAGTCCTGTACGCATCCAGGATGGACTTTATCAGCTTCCCTATGACCAGTGAGGTTCAGGCTGAGAGGGTTGCAGCATTCTACCGAATTGCTAACTTTCCCAAGATGCAGGGAGCAATAGACTACGCACATCGTGCTGCGGGCATCTTTTCACGATGCAGAGGTTTTCAAGAACCGCAAGGGATTCCACTCCCTGAATGTACAACTCGTTGTCGATCACCAATAAATTATTATGGCACTGTATGCTAAATTTCCGGGCAGCATCCATGGTGCTCACATCCTGCGTGAGAGCACTGTATCGGAATTGTTTAACAATCAGCCACAAGGTCAATACTGGATGCTTGGTGACAAAGGATATGGCCTCGCCACCTGGCTGATGAACCCCCTGCGTGACACCCACACCGATGCCAAGAAGCGATACAACGAGAGCCACAGATCCACTCACAATATCGAGGGGAAAACCATTGGAGTGCTTAAGCAGCGTGTTAAATGCCTGGACCACTCAGAAGGCGAGCTCCAATACGATCCGGAGCAGGTAGCTCAATTCGTGGTGGTGTGCTCCATGTTACACCACTTGGCTATCAAGGATTGCCAGAAGAGTTGATAATCCACCTCAGCAGAGATAGCAAGAGGAGGACGAAGAGGTGGAGCTGACATTGGCCCAGACAATCAGGCTGCAACTGAAGCCATGCCCCCACACCCATGTAGACCGCATGAAAGGGCCCATGACGGTATGAGAGCTGCAAGACTCTGATGTCAGGAGCTCATAAATGAGCGCTTTGCCTGAAAGAATGTTGGTAGTATTTACAAGACTGAAACACTGCTGGGAGCGCAGGTCATACATCAATGGTGAGCATCACCTTGTTGAAAGTTAAAATTTAAGTTGATTGAAGTTAAGTGTAATGATACCCTTTGATGTTAAGGAATCAGCAGCGTGTAATGGTGCAGCTAGCTGAGCCAATGTGCAAAAAGGTTTTTTTAAATAAATAACATTTAAACCGAACATATGTCTGAAATCATATATATTTCTGTAAAAAACAACTCTTCCCCTCCTGACTCTAAGCCACCTGGTTGATGAGCTCCTCAGGTAATGCTTCATTGGGTGGGGGGCGGGGGGGCGGGGTGAGGTGATGACGGCCAAACTGCTGCTTGGACTGATACGGGATGGGACCGTCCCGAAGTGGGAATTGCTCCGAGCCAGAAGGCAGATGTTGCTCCTGGCTCTCGTGTCATTGGCAATGGGGTTGCGCCACCTTGGGGCATAGTGCTGCGCTTTGCGTCCACTGGGAACCCTCTGCCACCAGTGTTCCTGGCTACCAGCTCCATGGCCTCCTCCATCCCATCCATGTTATATATTATTTGTACCACAAAAACTCGGTGCCAACTATGTACTTGGTGATTAGTAGGCTTTTTGCTGCTGGTGAATCTCCCTTGTTCCTCCCACAACAGCCAAACATGCACACACCACAGCGACACACGTTTTTAGTCCCTCTCAGCTCCCTCTCTCTCTGTCTCCTCTTCTGCGCATGTCATGATGACCCTTGACCTCCTGAATAGCGGCAATCGAGCGTTGCCATGCAGTTGCTAAGGATGGTGACACTTTACGGCAAAAGGTCAACAAGATTTAACACTAACGCCCATTTCATATCGCTCGCGGTAACGCCCAATTTAAAAAATGGAGACTGGGGGCTTTGAGAATGGGCAACAAGCCAATGATTGGAAAACCCAATTTTACCGCCCACGTGGGAAATACCGCTCAATTTTGGGCAATCTGCACAATCTAGCCCCTAGGAATTCTAGCGAAGGAAAGTCTGTTGATCAATGACATGTTCATCTGGTGGTTTATAAATATAAGCTGCTGCTACTTGGTTGAGTTCAAACATAACAACCCTATTAACATGGTGTTTGCCAGTTGTTTGTTCAACGGTTTTTACTCACAACCTGCAGTCTAAGAATACAACATGAGAACTCTGAGCCACTTCCCATGCCTGGTATCCACTTCCCGCTCCTGTTCACGGACCCAAATCCCGCAGATTGTCTCACCCTCGATTGTCCCCCTTCAGCTTTCAGTGCATTTCGGCCAGGCTTCATTCTCACCACTCCCCAGCCATCATCTATCTCCCAATTTAGAATTCACCATTTATTAATTATTTTCAATTCGTTTCCTGTTCATTTCTTCTTCTGGTACTGAACTGCCACTTTTAGAAATTATGCACAACTCATTCTCACACTGTCCATTTATTCGTACATTTCAATGGCCAGTAATTTATTCGGAGCTCTGGTGGGTGTCTACACTTCCGACGAAGTTGCATTGGCGGAAGTGTAACAGCTCCGAGGAAATTCCCAGAGAGTCTTTTTGTTCATTCTTCATTCTTTGTAGAAGACCATTATTTTTGCGACTTTAATCCACACTCCCAGATACTTCATTGCAATTATATATTAAAATGCTTTTCTGCTATACAATTCTATCAGCGGAAAAATAGTTCAGTTCCAATCCCCAGATCCTGCAGTAAGGTACATTTCACACCAAATCCTATGTAACGGGCTCCCTTGCTGTAAACTGACGGCTGATTCCCTGTTCCGTTTATTTCCCTTTTAAAGCTAACGTGATGACCATTGTGATCCTGTCCCGGGGAAACTGCGGTCTCTCCAGATGTATCACTCGCTACCTGGTGGCCATGGCAGCAGCGGATCTACTGGTCATTATCACTGATGTGATACGGGTTCGGATTAATTCTTATTATTTCCCTGTTCTTCATACCTGCGTGTCCTTTCCACGCCGCCCTGATTCGTGCTTTCACCGATATTTCTGTCTGGTTAACAATCGCTTTCATATTCGATTGTTTTGTTACCATTTGTTGTCAGAAGCTGAGGACTAAATATTGCACCGAGAAATCTGCAGCTGTGGTTAACGGAACCATGCGTCTGTTTTTCTGTATAAAACACATCCCCTGATTCTTTATATATGAAACCTACTATACTATTGACAACGTACCCTGGGCTGTCGTGCAAAACTAGAGTATTACACTGTAACGGCTTGGGTAACATTTGGCTCGATTAACCGCTGTTTCACCCCATTGCTCACGATATTCCTGATATTGCTGCTCAATGCTCTGACTGTAGGACACATTTTGTTGGCCAGTAGGGTCCGCAGGTGGCAGAGGGGCAACAACGATGATGAGAATCACTATGATCCAGAGATGGAGAAGCGAAGGAAAGCCATCTTCTTACTCTTTGCTATATCCGGCAACTTCATTCTGCTCTGGATGATGCATGTGATATTTTTCTCATTAATGCGAATTAAAAACTAGTATCATTCAACAGATTTCAATGCCCCGATGTTTATTGCAGACTATACCAGATATACGCTCCTGCAGATGAGCTGTTGCACAAACACATGTATTTAGTAACCCAGACTAAATTCAGAGAGGAGCTGAAAATGGATTGAAATAGCCTCTGAGAATAATATATAAGTTAGTTCAGCAAAGAAACGTTTAGAGGAATTCCCAGCATTAGATCTGCATTACCTCACATATCTCATCCTGTGTTCTATGCAACTTTTACAAGAACCCCAACAAGAGACATCTCAGTCCCAGGCTTCTCCAGACATAACGCTGGGCAATATCTGAAAAGTCGTGCCTTTTCCTATGTACGTGTCTGTGAACAAGGTAGAATAGCAAGCATTATGTAGATGGTAGTTTATAATAGTGGTAGGAGTTTAATTGGATTAAATCATGTTCCTGGACACAGCATTGAGGTTTAGGCTGTTGTGAGCATGGAATGTTGATTGCCGGATAAGCATCAGAACACGTGGGTAACACCAGGGGAGTGGGAAAGGAGAATAAGCCAGTCTGTAATTAATAGCTAAAGAATATCAGGAAGACGCAGCTGAAGAGAGTGTGAATGTGAGGCTCAGTGAGTGAGAAACCAGCAGCCTCAGGAACCAGTAATCCAGACCTAGCTGAATAGTGTGTGACTGTGATGCTCAGTGTGTGAGGAACCAGTAGCCTTAGGGTCCAGTGATGCAGACCCAGCTGAAGTGTGTGTGAATGTAAGGCTCAGTGTGTGAGAAATCAGCAGCCTCAGGGTCCAGTGATCCAGACCCAGCTGAAGTGTGCGTGAATGTGAGGCTCAGTGAGTGAGAAACCAGCAGCCTTAGGGTCCAATGATCCAGACCCAGCTGAATTGTGTGTGACTGTGAGGCTCAGTGTGTGAGGAACCAGCAGCCTTAGGGTCCAGTGATCCAGACCCAGCTGAATAGTGTGTGACTGTGAGGCTCAGTGTGTGAGCAACCAGCAGCCTTAGGGTCCAGTGATCCAGACCCAGCTGAAGTGTGTGTGGATGTGAGGCTCAGTGAGTGAGAAACCAGCAGCCTCAAGGTCCAGTGATGCAGACCCAGCTGAATAGTGTGTGACTGTGAGGCTCAGTGTGTGAGGGACCAGCAGACTCAGAGCCCAGTGAACCAGATTGTTTCACATGCTAAAGGTTGTTTTGGCCACCTCTTAATCCGCAATTGCTCCATAAACCTTGATACGATTAACTAACAAATCTCTCGACCTCAGTCTTGAAAATGTCAATTGCATCCACTATCATTTTGGGGAGATAGTTCAAATTCTCTGCTGTCTATTTGCGAAAATGTCTTCCATGATTTTACTTGTGAATGTCTAGGCTCAAATTGCAAGATTGTGCTCCTTTTTTCTGTATTACGCATGAGTGCAATGATTATATTTATCTATCTTTCACATACTTAACATTTCAAATATTGTAAAAAGACCTCCACGTAATAATCTATGATAAAGAAATTCAGTCTAAGTTTAGGTGAGCTTTTCTCTTAACCATTGAACCATTTGAAATCCGTCTTTTGACTGTTGAACGCAAAATTATTGTTTTGTGGATCTTCCCGTTTGATCTCTCTCCATCTATGTCTCTTTCTCTTTCTATGTTTGTTAGTCTCCACTGCCACTCTATTATCTGACTCACTCTCTCTCACTACCTCAATGGTCAGTGGTTATGGGTTATTCTGGTCTTCCTGTTTCAGAATACCCTTGTCATCTTTCGTAGATGACCAGTGTTTTTGAAGACTTTACCTGAAGTGTAGGAGCACCTTCTGTCAAGAGCGTACAGTTTAGAGACAGGGAGGAGGTGAAGCTCCTTGATCGGGTCTGTCTCGGATCAACTACCTTCCAATTAGTAAATTTGAGGTCATCCAAACTTCAGCAGCTCGTATCCTAACTCGCAACACGTCCCGCTCACCAACTACCCCTGTGTTCGCTGACCTACGTTGGCTCCCGTTTATGTAACGCCTCGATTTAAAAAAGCTCATCCTTATTTACAAATCTTTCCATGGCCTCGCCCTTCTCTCTCCCCGTAAGCTCCTTCAGCCTCACAAACCCACGAGATGTTTGCACTCCTCTAATTCTGTCCTCCTGTGCATCCCTGTTTATAATCGCACAGCCATCGGTGACAGTGCCTTCTGTTCCCTCGGTTCCAAGCTCTGGAACTCTCTCCCTAAATATCTCCACCTCTTTTCATCTCTTTCCCAGCAGATTAGAAAACAGCAAATGTAACGCCTCTATTTAAAAAAGGAGGCACACAAAAAGCAGGAACCGCAGGGATCAGTGCTGGGACCCCAACTATTTACAATTTATAATAAGGACTTGGATGAAGGGACCGAGTGTAACGTAGCCAATTTTTCTGATGATAAAAAGATCGGAGGAAATGCAATGTGTGAGGAGGACACAAAATACCTGCATAAGGACATACACAGGCTAAGTGAGTGTGCAAAAATTTGGCAGATGGAATATACTGTTGTAAAGAGTGAGGTTATGCACATTGGCAGAAAAAAATCGGAGAGCAAGTTATTATTTATATGGAGAAAAATTACACAGTTTTGCAGTAGAGCGAGACTTGGGGTTCATTGTTCATTAAAAACAAAAGGATAGTATAAGTGTTCAGCAAGTGACAAGGAAGCCAAATGGAATCTTGGCCTTTATTGCAAAGCGGAAGGAGTATAAAACCAGGGAAGTCTTGCTACAGTTATACAGTGTATTGATGAGGCCACACCTGAATTACTGCATGCAGTTTCGGTTTCCATATTTCAAAAAGGATATACTTGCTTTGGAGGCAGTTCAGAGTAGGTTCACTAGGTTGATTCCGGAGATAAGGGGGTTGACTTATGAGGAAAGGTTGAGTACGTTGAGCCCCTACTCATTGAATTCAGAAGAATGAGAGGTGGTCTTATTGAAACGTATAAGCTATTGAGGCGGCTTGACAAGTTGGATGCAGAGAGAATGTTTCCATTGATAGGGAAGACTAGAACTAGGGGGCATTATCTCAGAAGAAGCGGCCGCCCATTTAAAAATGAGATGAGGAGGAATTTCTTCACTCAAATCTGTCGAATTCGCTGCCTCGGACAGCTGTGCAAGTTGGGACATTGAATAAATGTAATACAGCGCTATACCGATAAACGAATAAGGGGTTATGGGGAGCGGTCAGGGTAGTCGACCTGTGTCCACGATCAGATCAGCCATGATCTTATTGAATGGTGGAGCAGGCTCGAGGGGCCCTATGGCCGGCACCTGTTCCTATTACTTATGTTCTTATGTTCTAAGACGCTCCTTAAAACCTACCTGTATGACCGTGCATTTTTCATCTGCCATAATTTATTTTTAAGTGGTTCGGTGTCAAATGTATATGTTTTGTGTTGGAAAAATCTGGTGAAGCGCCTTGGGACGTTTTAGTACGGTTTAGGCTCTATACAAATATAAGTTGTTGTTTTAGTGCAGAGCTTCCCGGAGCTCAGAATGTGGGAGGAGGTGGAGCTCCGGCACCGTGTCTGTATCGGGTCACCTTCCTTTCCCATTAGAGCAGAGATTCCCGGAGCTCAGAGACTGGGAGGACGCGGTGCTCCCGTACTGAGTCTGTATCGGGACACCATCCTGTCATTTTAATGCTGAGCTTCCAGCGACAAAGATCGACACTTTTTACCACTGAACATTCTCTATCCTCAGGTTATTCCTTCCTCCCTCCAATGTTCTTCTCGCTGGAAGGGATGGCTTGTGCGGGGATAGAGTTCCAAGGGCCCAGGAGCCTCTGATTCTTCCAGAAGCGATGATTTGTTTCATATGTGTGTTTGCACGCTGATTTTTTGAGGGTATTTCACGCAAAGGGACATTGCTGACTAATCCGATTCCGGCCAGAGGGGTGTGGAATATTTTCTAGGTTTGTGCTTTTGAGTCAAATTGTAAGCATTTACAGAGAGCATGTATTTATGAAGCGACTTCAACACTGAAAGAGAGGAGATCTCCCACCAACACCGACTCCCAGCTCATCAGGAATCTCCCAAGAGCAGAAAGTCTCACTGATCTTCGCATCTCCAGATCAAGTGCAGTGTACCCGCCCAGCCGAAGCTGAGGGAAACTAATTCAGCACAGACCAGCGATAGCACCCGGGCTCTTCATCTCTATATGGTTCAGTCCACGCCAGATCCCGCATCCATCCAAACTTTGGGCACCTCAGAAGCCATCTGTAATAGTTTTAAATGTCTGCTTCCCCCTTCTTACAACATCCGAGCTTAAAATTCCACACTGCCTTTCAACAGTTGTACCGTTTGGCTTGTGAACAGAGCTGATCCCCGTGACCCTTGCCGTAATCTTTTGTACGTGCTGCCTACGTCCACCCAGCCCGGCTCAATCACTGAGACTCACTGCGAGAATTGGTCCTGGATATTTTTGCCAGCCCCACACTGCCTCTTCATTCATGTCAGGAAATGAACACAAGCCACAGATCACGGCCGGTCCAGACTAAATTCACCGCTATATTAATCTGAGTGAGCGCAGGGCTTTGAAGGGTAAATAGATTTTCAGCCCACCAAAACAATATTAGTTTCATGTAGTAAAGATCGATGTTGCGCCATGTTCTATCAGCAGGTGCCCCAGAAGGCAGAAGAGATAAAGCTATGTGTGTAATGGCTAGGACTTGAATCGAGATTTATGTGGTCATAATGCAGATTACCAACCACTATATGATCAGAGCGCCACACTTCATTTGCTGTTGATCTGACCACAGCAAAGTAACACACGTCACTGCTTAGAAAAGATAGATTTTGGTGGAGGCAAAAATCAGCACCGCCAGACATTATTACAGCACTAGAATTCGACCTACGCTCCACAGCGCGTGGAGCTCAGTTACTTTCTATCACTTATCTTCTATCACTTACTTTCTATCACTTATCTTCTATCACTTGCCTTCTATCACTTACCTTCTATCACTTACCTTCTATCACGTACCTTCTAACAATCACTTACCTTCTATCACTTACCTTCAATCACCTATCTTCTATCACTTCGCTTCCATCACCTAACTTCTATCATTACCTACTATCAATCACTTAGCTTCTATCATTTACTTTCTATCACTTACCTTCTATCACTTTCCGTCGATCAATCACTTGCCTTCTATCAATTACCTTCTATCACTTCCCTTCGATCACTTACCTTCTTTCAATCACTTACAGTCTTTCAGTTACCTCCTCTCGCTTTCCTTCTACCACATATATTCTATCACTGACCTTCTAACAATCACTTAACTTCTATCACCTACCTTCTATCACCTACCTTCTATCAATCACTTACCTTCTATCAATCACTCACCTTCTATTATTTACCTTCTATCACTTACCTTATTGAACTAATCATCGAGCATTTACCTTCTATTACATACCTTCGATCACTTATCTTCAATCACTTACCTTCTGTCACTGACTTTCTATTACTTACCTTCCATCACTTGATTTCTATCACTTACCTTCTATCACTTACCTTCTATCACTTACCGTCGATCAATCAGTTATTTTCTATCACTTACATTCTCTACTTACGTTCTATCAATCACTTACTTTCCATCACTTACCTTCTATCAATCACTTACCTTCTATCACTTACCTTCTATCTCTCACCTTCTGTCAATCACTTAACTTCTATCACTTACTTTCTATCACTTACCTTCCATCACTTACCTTCTATCACTTACCTTCTATCACTTACCTTCTATCAATCACTGACCTTCTTGCACTTAGATTCTATCACTTACCGTCTATCAATCATTACTTTCAATCACTTACATTGTATCACTTACCCTCTATCAATCACCCACCTTCTATCACTTACCTTCTATCACTTACCTTCTATCACTTACCTTCTATCACTTACCTTCCATCATTAACTTCTATCACTTACCTTGTATCACTTACCTTCTATCACTTACCTTCTATCAATCACTTACCTTCTATCACTTACCATCTATCACTGACCTTCTATCACTTACCGTCGATCATTCATTACTTTCAATAACTTACCTTGTATCACTTACCTTCTATCAATCACCCACCTTCTATCACTTACCTTGTATCACTTACCTTCTATCACTTACCTTCTATCAATCACTTACCTGCTATCACTTACCGTCGATCAATCAGTTACTTTCCATCACTTATCTTCTATCACTTACTTTCTATCAATCACTTGCCTTCTATCACTTACCTTCTATCACTTACCTTCTAACAATCACTTACCTTCTGTCAATTATCTTCTATCAACTAACGTCTATTACTTACCTTCGATCAATCACTTAACTACTATCAATTATCTTCTATCACTTACCTTCTATCACTTACCTTCCATCACCTAACTTCTATCACTTACATTCTATCAATCAGTTAGCTTCTATCATTTACCTTCTATCACTTACTTCTATCACTTTCCGTCAATGAATCACTTGCCTTCTATCACTTACCTTCTATCAATCACTTACCTTCTATCACTTACCTTCTATCACTTACCTTCGATCACTTAACATCTATCAATCAGTTACCTTCTATCACTTAACTTCTATCACTTACCTTTTATCAATCACTTATCTTCAATCACTTACCTTCTATCTCTGACCTTCTATCACTTACCTCCTATCACTTACCTTCCATCACTTGACTTCCATCACTTGACTTCCATCACTTACCTTTTATCACTTACCTTTTATCACTTACCTTCTATCACTTACCGTTGATCAATCAGTTATTTTCTATCACTTACATGCTCTACTTACCTTTTATCAATCACTTACTTTCCATCACTTACCTTCTATCAATCACTTAGCTTTAATCACTTACCTTTTATCACTGAACCTCTATCACATGCCTTCTATCCATCACTTATCATCTATCTATCAATCATATTCTATCAATGAGCTTCAATGAATCACCTTCTATCAATCACCATCTATCAATCACCTTCTATCAATCACTTACGTTCTATCACTTACCTTCTTTCACTTATGCTCTATCACATACCTTCTATCATTTACCTTCTATCACTTACCTTCTATCGCTCACCTTCTATCAATCACTTACCTTCTATCACTTACCTTCTTTCACTTACGCTTTATCACTCACCTTCCATCACTTACCTTCTATCACTTACCTTCTATCAATCACTGACCTTCTTGCACTTACATTCTATCACTTACCGTCTATCAATCAGTTATTTTCTATCACTTACCTTGTATCACTTACCTTCTATCAATCACCCACCTTTTATCACTTACCTTCTATCTATCACCTTCTATCAATCACTTACCTTCTATCACTTACCTTCTATCAATCACTGACCTTCTTGCACTTGCATTCTATCACTTACCGTCTATCAAACAGTTACTTTCTATCACTTACCTTGTATCACTTACCTTCTATTAATCACCCACCTTCTATCACTTACCTTCTATCACTTACCTTGTATCACTTACCTTCTATCAATCACCCACCTTCTATCACTTACCTTCCATCACTTACCTTCTATCACTTACCTTCCATCAATCACTGACCTTCTTGCACTTACATTCTATCACTTACCGTCTATCAATCAGTTAATTTCTATCACTTACCTTGTATCACTTACCTTCTATCAATCAGCCACCTTCTATCACTGATGTTCTATCACTTACCATCGATGACTCAGTTACTTTCTATCACTTATCTTCTATCACTTACTTTCTATCACTTATCTTCTATCACTTGCCTTCTATCACTTACATTCTATCACGTACCTTCTAACAATCACTTACCTTCTATCACTTACCTTCAATCACCTGTCTTCTATCACTTAGCTTCCATCACCTAACTTCTATCATTACCTACTATCATTCACTTAGCTTTTATCATTTACTTTCTATCACTTAACTTCTATCACTTTTCGTCGATCAATCACTTGCCTTCTATCAATTACCTTCTATCACTTCCCTTCGATCACTTACCTTCTATCAATCACTTACAGTCTTTCACTTAACTCCTCTCGCTTTCCTTCTATCACCTACCTTCTATCACCTACCTTCTATCAATCACTTACCTTCTATCAATCACTCACCATCTATTATTTACCTTCTATCACTTACCTTATTGAACTAATCATCGAGCATTTACCTTCTATTACATACCTTCGATCACTTATCTTCAATCACTTACCTTCTGTCACTGACGTTCTATTACTTACCTTCCATCACTTGATTTCTATCACTTACCTTCTATCATTTACCTTCTATCACTTACCGTCGATCAATCAGTTATTTTCTATCACTTACATGCTCTACTTACCTTCTATCAATCACTTACCTTCTATCACTTACCTTCTATCAATCACTGACCTTCTTGCACTTAGATTCTATCACTTACCGTCTATCAATCATTACTTTCAATCACTTACCTTGTATCACTTACCTTCTATCAATCAACGACCTTCTATCACTTACCTTCTATCACTTACCTTCAATCACTTACCTTCTATCACTTACCTTCCATCATTAACTTCTATCACTTAACTTGTATCACTTACCTTCTATCACATACCTTCTATCAATCACTTACCTTCTATCACTTACCTTCTATCACTGACCTTCTATCACTTACCGTCGATCATTCATTACTTTCAATCACTTACCTTGTATCACTTACCTTCTATCAATCACCCACCTTCTATCACTTACCTTCAATCACCTGTCTTCTATCACTTAGCTTCCATCACCTAACTTCTATCATTACCTACTATCATTCACTTACCTTCTATCAATCACTGACCTTCTTGCACTTAGATTCTATCACTTACCGTCTATCAATCATTACTTTCAATCACTTACCTTGTATCACTTACCTTCTATCAATCAACCACCTTCTATCACTTACCTTCTATCACTTACCTTCAATCACTTACCTTCTATCACTTACCTTCCATCATTAACTTCTATCACTTAACTTGTATCACTTACCTTCTATCACTTACCTTCTATCAATCACTTACCTTCTATCACTTACCTTCTATCACTGACCTTCTATCACTTACCGTCGATCATTCATTACTTTCAATCACTTACCTTCTATCACTTTCCGTCGATCAATCACTTGCCTTCTATCAATTACCTTCTATCACTTCCCTTCGATCACTTACCTTCTATCAATCACTTACAGTCGTTCACTTAACTCCTCTCGCTTTCCTTCTATCACCTACCTTCTATCACCTACCTTCTATCAATCACTTACCTTCTATCAATCACTCACCTTCTATTATTTACCTTCTATCGCTTACCTTATTGAACTAATCATCGAGCATTTACCTTCTATTACATACCTTCGATCACTTATCTTCAATCACTTACCTTCTGTCACTGACGTTCTATTTCTTACCTTCCATCACTTGATTTCTATCACTTACCTTCTATCACTTACCTTCTATCAATCACTTACCTTCTATCATTTACCTTCTATCACTTACCGTCGATCAATCAGTTATTTTCTATCACTTACATTCTCTACTTACCTTCTATCAATCACTTACTTTCCATCACTTACCTTCTATCAATCACTTACCTTCTATCACTTACCTTCTATCAATCACTGACCTTCTTGCACTTACATTCTATCACTTACCGTCTATCAATCATTACTTTCAATCACTTACCTTGTATCACTTACCTTCTATCAATCAACCACCTTCTATCACTTACCTTCTATCACTTACCTTCAATCACAAACCTTCTATCACTTACCTTCCATCATTAACTTCTATCACTTAACTTGTATCACTTACCTTCTATCACTTACCTTCTATCAATCACTTACCTTCTATCACTTACCTTCTATCACTGACCTTCTATCACTTACCGTCGATCAATAATTACTTTCAATCCCTTACCTTGTATCACTTACCTTCTATCACTTACCGTCGATCATTCATTACTTTCAATCCCTTACCTTGTATCACTTACCTTCTATCACTTACCTTCCATCATTAACTTCTATCACTTACATTGTATCACTTACCTTCTATCACTTACCTTCCATCATTAACTTCTATCACTTACCTTGTATCACTTACCTTCTATCACTTACCTTCTATCAATCACTTACCTTCTATCACTTACCATCTATCACTCACCTTCTATCACTTACCGTCGATCATTCATTACTTTCAATCACTTACCTTGTATCACTTACCTTCTATCAATCACCCACCTTCTATCACTTACCTTCTATCACTGAACCTCTATCACATGCCTTCTATCCATCACTTCGCTTCTATCTATCAATCACCTTCTATCAATGAGCTTCAATGAATCACCTTCTATCAATCATAATTTTTCAATCACCCTCTATCAATCACTTAACTTCTATCACTAACCTTCTTTCACTTACGCTCTATACCCATCTTCTATCACTTACCTTCTATCACATACCTTCTATCAATCACCCACCTTCTATCACTTACCTTCTATCACTTACCTTCTAACAATCACTTACTATTTGTCACTTACCTTCCATCACCTAACTTCTATCACTTACCTACTATCAATCACTTAGCTTCTATCATTTACCTTCTATCACTTACCTTCTATCACTTTCCATCGATCAATTACTTGGCTTCTATCACATACCTTCTACCACATACATTCTATCACTTACCTTCTATCAATCACTTAACTTCTATCACCTACCTTCTATCACTTACCTTCTATCAATCACTTTTCTTCTATCAATCACTCACCTTCTATTATTTACCCTCTATCACTTGCCTTATTGAACTAATCATCGAGCATTTACTTTCTATTACATACCTTCTATCACTTACCTTCTAGCACTTACCTTCCATCACTTAACTTCTATCACTTACCTTTTATCACTTACCTTCTAACAGTTACCGTCTATCAATCAGTTACTTTCTATCACTTACCTTGTATCACTTACCTTCTATCAATCACCCACCTTCTATCACTTAACTTCTATCACTTACCTTCTATCTATCACCTTCTGTCAATCAATTAACTTCTATCACTTACCTTTTATCACTTCCCTTCTATCAGTTACCGTCTATCAATCAGTTACCTTCTATCACTTACATTCTATCGCTTACCTTCGATCAATCATCTTCTATCAATCACTTACAGTCTTTCACTTACCTCCGATCGCTTTCCTTCTACCACATACATTCTATCACTTACCTTCTATCAATCACTTACCTTCTATCAATCACTTACCTTCAATCACTTACCTTCCATCACTTAACTTCTATCACTTACCTTTTATCACTTACCTTCTATCAGTTAACGACTATCAATCAGTTACCTTCAATCACTTACCTTCTATCGCTTACCATCTATCAATCACTTACCTTCTATCACGTACCTTGTATCACTTTCCTTCTATCACTTACCTTCTATCACTTAACTTCAATCACTTACCTTCTGTCACTTACCTTCTATCACTTACCTTCTATCACTTAACTTCAATCACTTACCTTCTGTCACTTACCTTCTATCAGTTACCGTCTATCAATCAGTTACCTTCTATCAATTACCTTCTATCACTTACCTTCTATCAATCACTGAACTTCTATCTAGCAATCACCTCCCATCAATCACCTTCTATCCACCAACTTTAATCAATCACCTTCTCTCAATCACCTTCTATGAATCACCTTTTATCAATCACTTACTTTCTATCACTTACCTTCTATCAGTTACCGTCTATCAATCAGTTACCTTCTATCACTTACCTTCTATCACTTACTTTCGATCACTTACATTGTATCAATCACATACAGTCTTTCACTTACCTCCTATCGCTTTCCTTCTACCACAAACATTCTATCACTTACCTTCTATCAATCACTTACCTTCTATCACATACCTTCTTTCACTTACCTTCTATCAATCACTTACCTTCTATCAATCACTCACCTTCTATTATTTACCTTCAATCACTTACCTTCTATCATCACTTCCCTTCTATCACTTACCTTATTCAACTAATCTTCGAGAATTTACCTTCTATTACATACTTTCTATCACTTACCTTCTATCACCTATCTTCTATCACTTAGCTTCCATCAGCTAACTTCTATCACTTACCTACTATCAATCACTTAGCTTCTATCATTTACCTTCTATCACTTACCTTCTATCACTTTCCATCGATCAATCACTTGGCTTCTATCACTTACCTTCTACCACATATATTCTATCACTTACCTTCTATCAATCACTTAACTTCTATCACCTACCTTCTATCACTTACCTTCTATCAATCACTTACCATCTATCAATCACTCACCTTCTATTATTTACCCTCTATCACTTACCTTATTGAACTAATCATCGAGCATTTACTTTCTATTACATACCTTCTATCACTTACCTTCGAGCACTTACCTTCCATCACTTAACTTCTATCACTTACATTTTATCACTTACCTTCTAACAATTACCGTCTATCAATCAGTTACTTTCTATCACTTACCTTCTATCACTTACCTTCTGTCAATCACCCACCTTCTATCACTTACCTTCTATCACTTACCTTCTATCTCGCACCTTCTGTCAATCAATTAACTTCTATCACTTACCTTTTATCACTTACCTTCTATCAGTTACCGTCTATCAATCAGTTACCTTCTATCACTTACCTTCTATCACTTACCGTCGATCAATCAGTTATTTTCTATCACTTACATTCTCTACTTACCTTCTATCAATCACTCACCTTCTATTATTTACCTTCAATCACTTACCTTCTATCATCACTTCCCTTCTATCACTTACCTTATTCAACTAATCTTCGAGAATTTACCTTCTATTACATACTTTCTATCACTTTCCTTCTATCACTTACCTTCCATCACTTAACTTCTATCACTTACCTTTTATCACTTACCTTCTATCAGTTAACGTCTATCAATCAGTTACCTTCTATCAATCACTTACCATCTATCAACCAATGCCTTATTTCAATTAATCGCCTTTTATCAATCACTCACCTTCTTTCAATCACTTTCTGTCAATCACTTAACTTCTATAAATTACTTTCCTTCTATCACTTACCTTCTATCAATCACCTACCTTCTATCCATCACTTACATTCTATCAATCAATCAACTTCGATCAATCAATCACCTTCTTTCAATCACTTGCCTCCTATCAATCACTTACCTTCTATCACTTACCATCGATCACGTATCTTCTATCAATAACCTTCTATCAATCACTTACATTCGATCAATCAGTCACCTTCTATTAATCAATCACCTTCTATCTGTCACTTACCTTCTATCAATCACTGAACTTCTATCTAGCAATCACCTCCCATCAATCACCTTCTATCAACCAACTTTAATCAATCACCTTCTCTCAATCACCTTCTATGAATCACCTTTTATCAATCACTTACTTTCTATCACTTACCTTCTATCAGTCACTTACCTTCGATCACTTACCTTCCATCACTTAACTTCTATCACTTACCTTTTATCACTTACCTTCTATCAATTAACATCTATCAATCAGTTAACTTCAATCACTTACCTTCTATCACTTACCATCTATCAATCACTTACCTTCTATCACGTACCTTCTATCACTTTCCTTCTATCACTTACCTTCTGTCACTTACCTTCTATCAGTTACCGTCTATCAATCAGTTACCTTCTATCAATTACCTTCTATCACTTACCTTCTATCAATCACTTACCTTCTATCAATCACCTTCTCTCAATCACTTACCTTCTATCAATCACTGAACTTCTATCACATACCTTCTTTCACTTACCTTCTATCAATCACATACCTTCTATCAATCACTCACCTTCTATTATTTACCTTCAATCACTTACCTTCTATCATCACTTCCCTTCTATCACTTACCTTATTCAACTAATCTTCGAGAATTTACCTTCTATCACATACTTTATTTCAATCAATCACCTTTTATCAATCACTTACCTTCTCCCAATCACCTTCTATCAATCACTTTCTATCAATCACTTAACTTCTATCAATCACTTTCCGTCTATCACTTACCTTCTATCAATCATCTACCTTCTATCAATCACTTACATTCTATCAATCAATCAACTTCGATCAATCAATCACCTTCTTTCAATCACTTAGCTTCTATCAGTTACCTTCTATCACTTACCATCTATGAATCACTTACCTTCTATCACTTACCTTCTTTCACTTACCTTCTATCACTCACCTACTATCAATCATTTAACTTCTATCACTTACTTTCCATCACTTACCTTCCATCACTTACCTTCTATCAGTTACCTTCTAGCACTTCCCTTCTACTATTCACTTCCCTTCTATCGATTAGCGTCTATCACTTATCTCCTACCACTTACCTGCTATCGATGACTTACATTTAATCACTTACCTTCGATCACTTAACTTCTAACACTTACCTTCTATCAATCGCATACCTTCTATCACTTACCTTCTAGCACATACCTTCTATCACTTAACTTCGATCACTTACCTTCTATCAATCACTTACCTTCTACTCCTTACCTTCTATCACTTAATTTCTATAAGTTACATTCTATCACTTACCTTCAATCACTTACCTTCTATCACTTACCTTCTTTCACTTACCTTCTCTCAATCACTTACTATTTGTCACTTACCTTCCATCACCTAACTTCTATCACTTACCTACTATCAATCACTTAGCTTCTATCATTTACCTTCTATCACTTACCTTCTATCACTTTCCATCGATCAATTACTTGGCTTCTATCACATACCTTCTACCACATACATTCTATCACTTACCTTCTATCAATCACTTAACTTCTATCACCTACCTTCTATCACTTACCTTCTATCAATCACTTTTCTTCTATCAATCACTCACCTTCTATTATTTACCCTCTATCACTTGCCTTATTGAACTAATCATCGAGCATTTACTTTCTATTACATACCTTCTATCACTTACCTTCTAGCACTTACCTTCCATCACTTAACTTCTATCACTTACCTTTTATCACTTACCTTCTAACAGTTACCGTCTATCAATCAGTTACTTTCTATCACTTACCTTGTATCACTTACCTTCTATCAATCACCCACCTTCTATCACTTAACTTCTATCACTTACCTTCTATCTATCACCTTCTGTCAATCAATTAACTTCTATCACTTACCTTTTATCACTTCCCTTCTATCAGTTACCGTCTATCAATCAGTTACCTTCTATCACTTACATTCTATCGCTTACCTTCGATCAATCATCTTCTATCAATCACTTACAGTCTTTCACTTACCTCCGATCGCTTTCCTTCTACCACATACATTCTATCACTTACCTTCTATCAATCACTTACCTTCTATCAATCACTTACCTTCAATCACTTACCTTCCATCACTTAACTTCTATCACTTACCTTTTATCACTTACCTTCTATCAGTTAACGACTATCAATCAGTTACCTTCAATCACTTACCTTCTATCGCTTACCATCTATCAATCACTTACCTTCTATCACGTACCTTGTATCACTTTCCTTCTATCACTTACCTTCTATCACTTAACTTCAATCACTTACCTTCTGTCACTTACCTTCTATCACTTACCTTCTATCACTTAACTTCAATCACTTACCTTCTGTCACTTACCTTCTATCAGTTACCGTCTATCAATCAGTTACCTTCTATCAATTACCTTCTATCACTTACCTTCTATCAATCACTGAACTTCTATCTAGCAATCACCTCCCATCAATCACCTTCTATCCACCAACTTTAATCAATCACCTTCTCTCAATCACCTTCTATGAATCACCTTTTATCAATCACTTACTTTCTATCACTTACCTTCTATCAGTTACCGTCTATCAATCAGTTACCTTCTATCACTTACCTTCTATCACTTACTTTCGATCACTTACATTGTATCAATCACATACAGTCTTTCACTTACCTCCTATCGCTTTCCTTCTACCACAAACATTCTATCACTTACCTTCTATCAATCACTTACCTTCTATCACATACCTTCTTTCACTTACCTTCTATCAATCACTTACCTTCTATCAATCACTCACCTTCTATTATTTACCTTCAATCACTTACCTTCTATCATCACTTCCCTTCTATCACTTACCTTATTCAACTAATCTTCGAGAATTTACCTTCTATTACATACTTTCTATCACTTACCTTCTATCACCTATCTTCTATCACTTAGCTTCCATCAGCTAACTTCTATCACTTACCTACTATCAATCACTTAGCTTCTATCATTTACCTTCTATCACTTACCTTCTATCACTTTCCATCGATCAATCACTTGGCTTCTATCACTTACCTTCTACCACATATATTCTATCACTTACCTTCTATCAATCACTTAACTTCTATCACCTACCTTCTATCACTTACCTTCTATCAATCACTTACCATCTATCAATCACTCACCTTCTATTATTTACCCTCTATCACTTACCTTATTGAACTAATCATCGAGCATTTACTTTCTATTACATACCTTCTATCACTTACCTTCGAGCACTTACCTTCCATCACTTAACTTCTATCACTTACATTTTATCACTTACCTTCTAACAATTACCGTCTATCAATCAGTTACTTTCTATCACTTACCTTCTATCACTTACCTTCTGTCAATCACCCACCTTCTATCACTTACCTTCTATCACTTACCTTCTATCTCGCACCTTCTGTCAATCAATTAACTTCTATCACTTACCTTTTATCACTTACCTTCTATCAGTTACCGTCTATCAATCAGTTACCTTCTATCACTTACCTTCTATCACTTACCGTCGATCAATCAGTTATTTTCTATCACTTACATTCTCTACTTACCTTCTATCAATCACTCACCTTCTATTATTTACCTTCAATCACTTACCTTCTATCATCACTTCCCTTCTATCACTTACCTTATTCAACTAATCTTCGAGAATTTACCTTCTATTACATACTTTCTATCACTTTCCTTCTATCACTTACCTTCCATCACTTAACTTCTATCACTTACCTTTTATCACTTACCTTCTATCAGTTAACGTCTATCAATCAGTTACCTTCTATCAATCACTTACCATCTATCAACCAATGCCTTATTTCAATTAATCGCCTTTTATCAATCACTCACCTTCTTTCAATCACTTTCTGTCAATCACTTAACTTCTATAAATTACTTTCCTTCTATCACTTACCTTCTATCAATCACCTACCTTCTATCCATCACTTACATTCTATCAATCAATCAACTTCGATCAATCAATCACCTTCTTTCAATCACTTGCCTCCTATCAATCACTTACCTTCTATCACTTACCATCGATCACGTATCTTCTATCAATAACCTTCTATCAATCACTTACATTCGATCAATCAGTCACCTTCTATTAATCAATCACCTTCTATCTGTCACTTACCTTCTATCAATCACTGAACTTCTATCTAGCAATCACCTCCCATCAATCACCTTCTATCAACCAACTTTAATCAATCACCTTCTCTCAATCACCTTCTATGAATCACCTTTTATCAATCACTTACTTTCTATCACTTACCTTCTATCAGTCACTTACCTTCGATCACTTACCTTCCATCACTTAACTTCTATCACTTACCTTTTATCACTTACCTTCTATCAATTAACATCTATCAATCAGTTAACTTCAATCACTTACCTTCTATCACTTACCATCTATCAATCACTTACCTTCTATCACGTACCTTCTATCACTTTCCTTCTATCACTTACCTTCTGTCACTTACCTTCTATCAGTTACCGTCTATCAATCAGTTACCTTCTATTAATTACCTTCTATCACTTACCTTCTATCAATCACTTACCTTCTATCAATCACCTTCTCTCAATCACTTACCTTCTATCAATCACTGAACTTCTATCACATACCTTCTTTCACTTACCTTCTATCAATCACATACCTTCTATCAATCACTCACCTTCTATTATTTACCTTCAATCACTTACCTTCTATCATCACTTCCCTTCTATCACTTACCTTATTCAACTAATCTTCGAGAATTTACCTTCTATCACATACTTTATTTCAATCAATCACCTTTTATCAATCACTTACCTTCTCCCAATCACCTTCTATCAATCACTTTCTATCAATCACTTAACTTCTATCAATCACTTTCCGTCTATCACTTACCTTCTATCAATCATCTACCTTCTATCAATCACTTACATTCTATCAATCAATCAACTTCGATCAATCAATCACCTTCTTTCAATCACTTAGCTTCTATCAGTTACCTTCTATCACTTACCATCTATGAATCACTTACCTTCTATCACTTACCTTCTTTCACTTACCTTCTATCACTCACCTACTATCAATCATTTAACTTCTATCACTTACTTTCCATCACTTACCTTCCATCACTTACCTTCTATCAGTTACCTTCTAGCACTTCCCTTCTACTATTCACTTCCCTTCTATCGATTAGCGTCTATCACTTATCTCCTACCACTTACCTGCTATCGATGACTTACATTTAATCACTTACCTTCGATCACTTAACTTCTAACACTTACCTTCTATCAATCGCATACCTTCTATCACTTACCTTCTAGCACATACCTTCTATCACTTAACTTCGATCACTTACCTTCTATCAATCACTTACCTTCTACTCCTTACCTTCTATCACTTAATTTCTATAAGTTACATTCTATCACTTACCTTCAATCACTTACCTTCTATCACTTACCTTCTTTCACTTACCTTCTCTCAATCACTTACCTTCTATCACTTACCTTCTATCTCTTACCAATTATGAATCACTTATCTTCTATCACTTACCTTCTATCACTTACTTTCTATCACTTACCTTCTATCACTTACCTTCTATCACTTACCTTCTATCAATCACTTACCTTCTATCACTTACACTCTATCACTTACATTCTATCACTTACCTTCTATCAATCACTTACTTTCGAAAATTAATCACCTTGTATCTATTAATTACCTTCTACCAATCACTTACCTTCAATCACTTACCTTCTATCACTTACCATCTTTCGGTTACCTTCTCTCAATCACTTACCTTCTATCACTTACCTTCTATCTCTTACCAACTATGAATCACTTATCTTCTATCACTTACCTTCTATCACTTACTTTCTATCACTTACCTTCTATCACTTACATTCTATCACTTACCTTCTATCAATCACTTACCTTCTCTCAGTTATCTTCAATCACTTACCTTCTATCTCTTACCTTGTATCAGTTTCCTTCTGTCACTTACCTTGTATCACTTACCTTATAACAATCACTAACCTTCTGACACTTATCTTCTATCAATCTCATACCTTCTATTACTTACCTTCTATCACCTACATTTTATCACTTACCTTCTATGAATCACTTACCTTCTACTCCTTACCTTCTATCACTTAATTTCTATCAGTTACCTTCTATCACTTACCTTCAATCACTTACCTTCAATCACTTACCTTTTATCACTTACCTTATTTCACTTACCTTCTCTCAATCACGTACCTTCTATCACTTTCCTTCTATCTCTTACCATCTATGAATCACTTCGATTCTATCACTTACCTTCTACCACTTACCTTCCATCAATCACTTACATTCTATCACTTACCTTCGATCAATCACTGAGCTTTAATCACTTACCTTCTGTCACTTAACATCGATCAATCACTTTCTATTAATCACCTTCAATTAATCACCTTCTGTTAATCACTTTCTATCAATCACCTTCTAGCATTCACTTACCTTCTATCACTTACCTTCTCTCACTTACCTTCTATCACTTACCTCCTATCAATCACTTACCTTCTATCACTCACCTTCTATCACTTACCTTCTATCACTTACCTTCTATCAATCACTTACCTTCTATCACTTACACTCTATCACTTACCTTCTATCACTTACCTTCTATCAATCACTTACCTTCGATCAATTAATCACCTTCTATCAATCAATTACCTTCTATCAATCACTTACCATCTATCACTTACCTTCTATCACTTACCTTCTATCAATCACTTACCTTCTCTCAGTTACCTTCTATCACTTACCTCCTATCACTTACCTTCTATCAGTTTCCTTCTGTCACTTACCTTGTACCACTTACCTTATAACAATCACTAACCTTCTGTCACTTATCTTCTATTAATCACTTAACTTCTATCACTTCCCTTCTATCACTTACCTTCTATCATTCACTTACCTTCTCTCACTGACCTTCTATCAATCACTTACTTTCTATCACTTACCTTCTATCACTTACTTACCTTCAATCACTTTCCTCTATCAAACATTACCTTCTATCAATCACTTACCTTCTATCTATCATTAACCTTCTATCACTTACCTTCTGTCTCTCATGTATCTTCTTTCACTTATCTTCTATCACTTACCTTCTATCAAGTACTTACTATCACTTACCTTCTATCACTTACTTTCCATCAGTTAGGTTCAATCATCACTTCTCTTCTATCAATTACCTTCTATCATCACGTACCTTCTAACATTTACCGTCTATCAATCACTTACATTCGATGAATCAATTACCTTCTATCAATCAATGAGCTTCTTTCATTTACCTTATTAAACTTACCTTCAATCACTTACCTGCTATAACTTACATTCTATTACATACCTTCCAACAATTACTGACCTTCTATCAATCACTTACCTTCTATCTATCATTAATTTTCTATCACAGACTTTCTGTCTCATGTATCTTCTTTCACTTATCTTCTATCACTTAGCTTCTATCGATCACTTACTATCTATCACTTACCTTCTATCACGTACTATCTATCACTTACCTTCTATCACGTGCTTTCTATCACTTAGCATCTATCACTTACCTTCTATCACTTACTTTCTGTCATTTGTGTTCTATCATCACTTATCTTCTGTCAATTACCCTTTATCATCACTTACCTTCCATCATCACTTACCTTCTAACATTTACCGTCTATCAATCACTTATCTTCTATCTATCAATCACCTTCTATCAATCACCTTCAATCAATCACCATCAATCAATCACCTTCAATCAATCACCTTCTACCAGTCACATTCGATCAATCACCTTCGATCAAACATTTACCTTCTATCACTTACCTTCTATCACTTACCTTCTATCACTTACCTTCTATCAGTCACTTACCTTCTATCACTTACCTTCTATAAATTATCTACTATCAATTACCTTCTATCACTTACCTTCTATCACTTACCTTCTATCACTTACATTCTATCACTTACATTCTATCACTTACATTCTATCAATCACTTACTTTATATCACTTTGCTTCTATCAATCACTTAGCTTTAATCACTTAACTTCTATCATTTAACTTCTATCACTTATCTTCTCTCAATCTTTTATCTTCTATCTATCAATCGCCTTCTATCAATCACCTTCAATCAATAAACTTCTATTAATCACCTTCTAACACTCACATTCTATCACACACTTACATTCTATGCATCACTGACCTTCTATCACTTACCTTCTATCACTTACCTTCTATCACTTACCTTCTATCACTTACCTTCTATCAATCACTTACTTTATATCAATTTGCTTATATCAATCTCTTAGGTTTAATCACATACCTTCTATCATTTAACTTCGATCACATTCCTTTTCTCAATCTCTTATCTTCTATCTATCACATACAATCAATCAACTTCAATCAATAACCTTCTATTAATCATCTTCTATCAATCACATTCTAACAAGCACTTACCTTCTATCACTTACCTTTTCTCACTTACCTTCTCTCACTTACCTTCTCTCACTTACCTTCAATCACTTACTTTCTATCACTTAGCATCTATCACTTACCTTCTCTCACTTACTTTCTATCACTTAGGTTCTATCATCACTTATTTTCTATCAATTACCTTCTATCATTACTTACCTTCCATCATCACTTACCTTCTAACATTTACCATCTATCAAGCACTGACATTACATGAATCACTTAGCTTCTATCAATCACTTAGCTTATTTCACTTACCTTCTTAAACTTACCTTCAATCACTTACATGCTATTACTTACATTTTATTACATACCTTCCAACAATGACTGACCTTCTATCAATCACTTACCTTCTGTCTCTCATGTATCTTCTTTCACTTATCTTCTATCACTTTCCTTCTATAAATCACTTACTCTCTATCACTTACCTTCTATCACGTACTATCTATCACTTACCTTATATCACTTAACTACTATCACTTACCTTCTATCACATACCATCTATGAATCACTTAACTTTTATCACTTACCTTCTGTCACTTACCTTCTATCACTTACCTTCCATCACTTACCTTCTATCAGTTACCGTCATCAATCAGTTACCTTCTATCACTTACCTTCTATCACTTACCTTCTATCACTTACCTTCTATCAACCACTTACCTTCTATCACTTACCTTCTATCAGTTACCGTCTATCAATCAGTAACCTTCTGTCACTTAGATTCTGTCACTTATGGTCTATCACTCACTGACCTTCAATCACGTACCTTCTATCACTTTGCTTCTATCACATACCTTCCATCATTTAACATCAATCACTTACCTTCTGTCACTTACCTTCTATCACTTACCTTACATCACTTAACTGCTATCACTTACCTTTTATCACTTACCTTCTATCAGTTACCATCTATTAATCAGTTACCTTCTATCACTTACCTTCTATCACTTACCTTCTATCAATCAAATACCTTCTATCACTTACCTTCTATCACTTACCATTCATCAATCATTTACATTCTATTACTGATCTTCTATCACTTATCTTCTATCACATGCATTCTATCAATCACTTACCTTCTATCACTTAACTTCAATCATTTACCTTCTGTCACTGACCTTCAATCACTTATCTTCTGTCACTTACCTTCCATCACTTAACTTCTATCACTTACCTTTTATCACTTTCCTTCTATCAGTTACCCTCGATCAATCAGTTACCTTCTATCACTTTCCTTCTATCACTTACCTTCTATCAATCGCTTACCTTCTATCACTTACCTTTTATCATGTAGCATCTATCAATCACTTACCTTCTATCACTTCCCTTCTATCACTTCCCTTCGATCACTTACCTTCTATCACTTACCTTTTATCACTTACCTTTTTTCACTTACCGTCCATCAATCACTCACCTTTTTTCATTTAGCTTCTATCATTTATCTTAAATCACTTACCTTCTATCACTTACCATCTATGAAACACTTACCTTCTATTACTTACCTTCTATCATCTGTTACCATCTATCATCACTTACCTTCTATCACTAACCTTCTATCACTTACCTTCTATCAATCACTTACCTTCAATCAATCACTTACGTTCTGTCTATCACTTACCTTCTATCAATCACTTACCATGTATCAATCAAACACTTTATTTCAATCAATCACCTTTTATCAATCACTTACCTTCTCCCAATCACCTTCTATCAATTACCTTCTATCAATCACTTAACTTCTATCAATCACTTTCCGTCTATCACTTACCTTCTATCAATCATCTACCTTCTATCAATCACTTACATTCTATCAATCAATCAACTTCGATCAATCAATCACCTTCTTTCTATCACTTACCTTCTATCTCTTACCATCTATGAATCACTTACCTTCTATCACTTACCTTCTATCACTTATCTTCTATCAATAACAATCTATCAATCAATTACATTCGATCAATCAATCACCTCCTATGAATCAATCACCTTCTATCTATCACTTACCTTCTATCAATCACTGAACTTCTATCTAGCAATCACCTCCTATCAATCACCATCTCCCAATCACCTTCTATCAATCACCTTTTATCAATCACTTACTTTCTATCGCTTACCTTCTATCACTTACCTTCTATCACTTACTTCCCTTCACTTACCTTCTATCACTTAACTTCTATTACTTACTTTCTGTCAATTACCTTCTATCACTTCCCTTTTATCACTCACTTACCTTCTATCACTTACCTTCTATCTCTTACCAACTATGAATCACTTATCTTCTATCACTTACCTTCTATCACTTACCTTCTATCACTTACCTTCTATCACTTACCTTCTATCACTTACCTTCTATCACTTACACTCTATCACTTACACTCTATCACTTACATTATATCACTTACCTTCTATCAATCACTTACTTTCAAAAATTAATCACCTTGTATCTATAAATTACCTTCTATCAATCACTTACCTTCTATCACTTACCTTCTATCAATCACTTACCTTTTCTCAGTTACCTTCAATCACTTACCTTCTATCTCTTACCTTGTATCAGTTTCCTTCTGTCACTTACCTTGTATCACTTACCTTATAACAATCACTAACCTTCTGACACTTATCTTCTATCAATCTCATACCTTCTATCACTTACCTTCTATCACCTACATTTTATCACTTACCTTCTATGAATCACTTACCTTCTACTCCTTACCTTCTATCACTTAATTTCTATCAGTTACCTTCTATCACTTACCTTCAATCACTTACCTTTTATCACTTACCTTATTTCACTTACCTTCTCTCAATCACGTACCTTCTATCACTTTCCTTCTATCTCTTAACATCTATGAATCACTTCGCTTCTATCACTTACCTTCTACCACTTACCTTCCATCAATCACTTACATTCTATCACTTACCTTCGATCAATCACTGAGCTTTAATCACTTACCTTCTGTCACTTAACATCGATCAATCACTTTCTATTAATCACCTTCAATTAATCACCTTCTGTTAATCACTTTCTATCAATCACCTTCTAGCATTCACTTACCTTCTATCACTTACCTTCTCTCACTTACCTTCTATCACTTACCTTTTATCACTTACCTTCTATCAATCACTTACCTTCTCTCACTTACCTTCAATCACTTACCTTCTATCACTTACCTTCTATCATTTACCTTCTATCAATCACTTACCTTCTATCACTTACACTCTATCACTTACCTTCTATCACTTACCTTCTATCAATCACTTACCTTCGATCAATTAATCACCTTCTATCAATCAATTACCTTCTATCAATCACTTACCATCTATCACTTACCTTCTATCACTTACCTTCTATCAATCACTTACCTTCTCTCAGTTACCTTCTATCACTTACCTCCTATCAATTACCTTCTATCAGTTTCCTTCCGACACTTACCTTGTACCACTTACCTTATAACAATCACTAACCTTCTGTCACTTACCTTCTATTAATCACTTAACTTCTATCACTTCCCTTCTGTCACTTACCTTCTATCATTCACTTTCCTTCTCTCACTGACCTTCTATCAATCACTTACTTTCTATCACTTACCTTCTATCACTTACTTACATTCAATCACTTTCCTCTATCAAACATTACCTTCTATCAATCACTTACCTTCTATCTATCATTAACCTTCTATCACTTACCTTCTGTCTCTCATGTATCTTCTTTCACTTATCTTCTATCACTTACCTTCTATCACATACTTACTATCACTTACCTTCTATCACTTACTTTCCATCAGTTAGGTTCAATCATCACTTCTCTTCTATCAATTACCTTCTATCATCACTTACCTTCTAACATTTACCGTCTATCAATCACTTACATTCTATGAATCAATTGCCTTCTATCAATCAATGAGCTTCTTTCATTTACCTTATTAAACTTACCTTCAATCACTTACCTGCTATAACTTACATTCTATTACATACCTTCCAACAATTACTGAACTTCTATCAATCACTTACCTTCTATCTATCATTAATTTTCTATCACATACTTTCTGTCTCATGTATCTTCTTTCACTTATCTTCTATCACTCAGCTTCTATCGATCACTTACTATCTATCACTTACCTTCTATCACGTACTATCTATCACTTACCTTCTATCACGTGCTTTCTATCACTTAGCATCTATCCCTTACCTTCTATCACTTACTTTCTGTCACTTACTTTCTGTCATCACTTATCTTCTGTCAATTACCCTTTATCATCACTTACCTTCCATCATCACTTACCTTCTAACATTTACCGTCTATCAATCACTTATCTTCTATCTATCAATCACCTTCTATCAATCACCTTCAATCAATCACCATCAATCAATCACCTTCAATCAATCACCTTCTACCAGTCACCTTCGATCAATCACCTTCGATCAAACATTTACCTTCTATCACTTACCTTCTATCACTTACCTTCTATCAGTCACTTACCTTCTATCAGTCACTTACCTTCTATCACTTACCTTCTATCACTTACCTTCTATCACTTAACTTGTATCACTTACCTTCTATCACTTACATTCTATCACTTAAATTCTATCACTTACATTCTATCACTTACATTCTATCAGTTACATTCTATCAATCACTTACTTTATATCACTTTGCTTCTATCAATCACTTAGCTTTAATCACTTATGTTCTATCATTTAACTTCTATCACTTATCTTCTCTAAATCTTTTATCTTCTATCTATCAATCGCCTTCTATCAATCACCTTCAATCAATAACCTTCTATTAATCACCTTCTATCACTCACATTCTATCACGCACTTACATTCTATGCATCAATGACCTTCTATCACTTACCTTCTATCACTTACCTTCTATCACTTACCTTCTATCACTTACCTTCTATCACTTACCTTCTATCACTTATATTCTATCACTTACCTTCTATCAATCACTTACTTTATATCAATTTGCTTATATCAATCACTTAGGTTTAATCACAAACCTTCTATCATTTAACTTCGATCACATACCTTTTCTCAATCACTTATCTTCTATCTATCACATACAATCAATCAACTTCAATCAATAACCTTCTATTAATCATCTTCTATCAATCACATTCTAACAAGCACTTACCTTCTATCACTTACCTTTTCTCACTTACCTTCTCTCACTTACCTTCTATCACTTACCTTCTATCACTTACTTACCTTCAATCACTTTCCTCTATCAAACATTACCTTCTATCAATCACTTACCTTCTATCTATCATTAACCTTCTATCACTTACCTTCTGTCTCTCATGTATCTTCTTTCACTTATCTTCTATCAATTACCTTCTATCAATCACTTACTTTCTATCACTTACCTTCTATCACGTACTTACTATCACTTACCTTCTATCACTTACTTTCCATCAGTTAGGTTCAATCATCACTTCTCTTATATCAATTACCTTCTATCATCACTTACCTTCTAACATTTACCGTCTATCAATCACTTACATTCTATGAATCAATGAGCTTCTTTCATTTACCTTCTTAAACTTACCTTCAATCACTTACCTGCTATAACTTACATTCTATTACATACCTCCAACAATCACTGCCCTTCTATCAATCACTTACCTTCTATCTATCATTAATTTTCTATCACATACTTTCTGTCTCATGTATCTTCTTTCACTTATCTTCTATCACTTAGCTTCTATCGATCACTTACTATCTATCACTTACCTTCTATCACGTACTATCTATCACTTACCTTCTATCACGTGCTTTCTATCACTTAGCATCTATCACTTACCTTCTATCACTTACTTTCTGTCACTTGTGTTCAATCATCACTTATCTTCTGTCAATTACCCTTTATTATCACTTACCTTCCATCATCACTTACCTTCTATCACTTACCTTCTATAAATTATCTTCTATCAATTACCTTCTATCACTTACCTTCTATCACTTACATTCTATCAATCACTTACTTTATATCACTTTGCTTCTATCAATCACTTAGCTTTAATCACTTACCTTCTATCATTTAACTTCTATCACATACCTTTTCTCAATCCCTTACCTTCTCTCACTTACCTTCTATCGCTTACATTCTGTCACTTACCTTCTATCAAACACTTACTTTGTATCACTTACCTCCGATCAATCACTCAGCTTTTATCACTTACCTTCTATCACTTAACTTCTATCAGTTACCTTCTATCAATTACCTTCTAACACTTACCTTCTATCAATCACTTACCGTCTATCAATTACCTTCCATCACTTACATTCAATCAATCACTACCTTCGATCACTTACCTTCTATCATTACCATGGATCACTTACCTCCTAGCAATCACTTATAGTCGATCTATCAATCTCCATCCAACAATGAATCCCCTTCTATCAATCACTTACATTCTATCAATCACTAAACGTCTTTCTATCAATCACCTTCTATCACTTATTTTCTATCATTCACTTTCTTCTATCCATCAATCACCTTCTATCAATCTCCTTCAATCAATCACCTTCTATCAACTACTTCTATCAATCACCTTCTATCAATCACTTACCTTCGATCACTTACCTTCTATCATTTACCTTGTGTCACTCACTTTCTATCAATCACTTACCTTCTGTTACTTACCTTCTCTCACTTACCTTCCATCACGTCCCTTCTATCACTTACCTTCTATCACTTACCTCCTATTAGTCACTTACAGTCGATCAATCAATCTACTTCTATCAATCAATCACCTTCCATCAATCACTTACCTTCTATCAATCACTGAACTTCTATCTATCAATCATCTTCTATCAATCACCTTCTATCACTTACCTTCTATCACTCACCTTCTATCAATCACTTACATTCTATCACTTATCTTCTATCACTTACCTTCTATCACTTACCTTGTATCACTTACCTTCTATCACTTCACTTCTATCAGTGTAAAACGAGGACACTCGTGCAGAGCTCGGAGTGCAACAGCATAGAGTGGCATTTGTGAGTTTGGTAAGTGAGTGAGTTGAAATGGTTATTCTGGAGGCTGGAGTAAATTGTTAGTGGCAATTGCCAATATCTTCTAAGTAAGTTGCAGTTTAATTTAATGGGGAAAAGTTAAATAGTTGGGAATCTTTCAGGTTTAGGCAGAGAAAAACAAGGTTACTCTCCAGTAGGAGGAAATTAGCAGCTAGTTAAAACCAGTTCTGAAAACGACTTACCTTTAGTGAGTCATCTGACCTAGATACAGTTTAAAAAGAGGCAGCTCTTGCAGTGCAACAGCATCGAGTGGCATTTGTGTGTTTGGGAAGTGGGTGAGTTCAGGCAAGCGGGGTTGGCAGCTGCTGTTTTGTATTGTTTTTCCTATCAGTGCTGACACTAAAGCAGCTGATAAGGAGTGCCAGAGTAGGAGACGGAGGCCCAGAATCCAGCCCAACCAGTTGCAGACAAAGATAGAGGGTTGCGAAATCGAGAGGTGACGTCACAGCCAAGCTGGTAAGTGGTTGGCTGTTCGACTGGTAAGTATAACTCTCTTTTAGACTTACTTTTAGATTGGTTTAATTGGCAGCAAACTAAGAAGTAGCTGTTTGGTGTTTAAGTAAATTTTAGTAAGTAAATCAATTTAAGGGTTAAGTCATGGCAGTAGAGCACGGACCCGTGTCCTGCTCCTCCTGTGCTATGTGGGAAGTCAGGGACGTTTCCAGTGTGCGGGAAGTGTGTCCAGCTGCAGCTCCTGACAGACCGCATGACGACACTGGAGCTGCGGATGGACTCACTCTGGAGCAGGTGCGCTGCTGAGAATGTTGTGGATAGCACATTTATTGAGTTGGTCACACCGCAGGTAAGGGTTAGGACAGATAGTGAATGGGTGACCAAGAGCAGGAAGGTAGTCCCCTGCGGTCATCTCCCTCCAAAATAGATATCTCGTTTTGGATACTGTTGGCGGAGATGACTTACAAGGGGAAGGCACCAGCAGCCAGGTTCCTGGCACCGTGGGTGGCTCTGCTGCACAGAAGGGTGGGAAAAAGAGGGGGGGGGAGCTATTGAGATAGGGGACTCTATTGTAAGGTGAATAAATAGGAGTTTCTGCGGCCGCAACCGAGATTCCAGGATGGCTGGAATGTTGGCTCCCTGGTGCAAGGGTCAAGGTTGTCTCGGAGTGTCTGCAGAGCATTCTGGAGAGGGAGGGTGAACAGCCAGTTATCGTGGTACATGTAGGTACCAACGATACAGGTAAGAGCGGGAAGAGGTCCTACAAGCTGAATTTAGGGAGATAGGAGTTAAATTAAAAAGTAGGTCCTCAAAGGTAGTAATCTCTGGATTGCTACCAGTGCCACGTGCTAATCAGAGTAGAGGGAGCAGGATAGTTAGAATAAATACGTGGCTTGAGCAGTGGTGCAAGAGGGAGGGATTCAAATTCCTGGGATATTGGAACCAGTTCTGGGGGAAGTGGGACCTTTACAAAAGGGACAGTCTGCACGTGGGCAGGACTGGAACCGATGTCATAGGGGTAACATTTGCTAATGCAGTTCGGGAGTGTTTAAACTAACATGGCAGGGGGGTAGGAACCGATGCAGCGAGATAGAGCGAAGTAATATGGAGTCAGAAAAAAGCAATAGTGGAATGCCGAGTAAACAAAGGCAAGAAACAAAAAGGGCCACACTACATCATAATTCTAAAAGGACAAAGGGTGTTTAAAAAACAAGCCTGATGGCTTTGTGTCTAAATGGAAGGAGTATCCGTAATATGGTGGATGAATTAACTGTGCAAATAGATGTTAACAGATATGATGTGATTGGGATTACAGAGACGTGGCTCCAGGATGATCAGGGCTGGGAACTCAACATCCAAGGGTATTCAACATTCAGAAGGATAGAATAAAAGGAAAAGAAGGTGGGGCAGCATTGCTGGTTAAAGAGGAGATTAATGCAATAGTTAGGAAGGACATTAGCTTGGATGATGTGGAATCTATATGGGTAGAGCTGCAGAACACCAAAGGGCAAAACACGTTAGTGGGAGTTATGTACAGACCTCCAAACAGTAGTAGTGATGTTGGGGAGGATATCAAACAGGAAATTAGGGGTGCATGCAATAAAGGTGCAGCAGTTATCATGGGTGACTTTAATGTGCATATAGATTGGGCTAACCAAACTGGAGGCAATACGGTGGAAGAGGATTTCCTGGAGTGCATAAGGGATGGTTTTCTGGACCAATATGTCGAGGAACCAACTAGGGGGGAGGCCATCTTAGACTGGGTGTTGTGTAATGAGAGAGGATTAATTAGAGATCTCGTTGTGCGAGGCCCCTTGGGAAAGAGTGACGATAATATGGTGGAATTCTACATGAGGATGGAGAATGAAACAATTAATTCAGAGACCATGATCCAGAACTTAAAGAAGGGTAACTTTGAAGGTATGAGACGTAAATTGGCTAGGATAGATTGGCGCATGATATTTAAGGGGTTGACTGTGGATGGGCAATGGCAGACATTTAGAGACCGCATGGATGAACTACAACAATTGTACATCCCTGCCTGGCGTAAAAATAAAAAAGGGAAGGTGGCTCAACCGTGGCTATCAAGGGAAATGAGGGATAGTATTAAAGCTACGGAAGTGGCATAAAATTGGCCAGAAATAGCAGTGAACCCGGAGACTGGGAGAAATTTAGAACTCAGCAGAGGAGGACAAAGGGTTTGATTAGGGCAGGGAAAATAGAATACGAGAGGAAGCTTGCTGGGAACATTAAGATGGACTGAAAATGTTTCTATAGATATGTAAAGAGAAAAAGGTTAGTAAAGACAAACGTAGGTCCTCTGCAGTCAGAATCAGGAGAAGTCATAACGGGGATAAAGAAATGGCAGACCAATTGAAGAAGCACTGTTGTTCGGTGTTCACTAAGGAGGACACAAACAACCTTTCGGATATAAAAGGGGTCAGAGGCTCCAGTAAGAAGGATGAACTGAGGGAAATCCTTATTAGTCGGGGAATTGTGTTGCGGAAATTGATGGGATTGAAGGCCGATAAATCCCCGGGGCCTGCTGTACTGAAACCCAGAGTAATTAAGGAGGTGGCCTTGAAAAGAGCGGATGCATTGACAGTCATTTTCCAACATTCTATAGACACTTGGATCAGTTCCTATGGAGTGGACGGTAGCCAATGTAACCCCACTTTTTAAAAAAGGAGGGAGAAAGAAAACAGGAAATTATAGACCGGTAAGCCTGACCTCAGTAGTGGGTAAAATGATGGAATCAATTATTAAGGATGTCATAGCAGCACATTTGGAAAGAGGTGACATGATAGGTCCAAGTCAGCATGGATTTGTGAAAGGGAAATCATGCTTGACAAATCTTCTGGAAATTTTTGAGGATGTTTCCAGTAGAGTGGACAAGGGAGAATCAGTGGATGTGATGTATATGGACTTTCAGAAGGCTTTCGACAAGGTCCCATACAAGAGATTAATGTGCAAAGTTAAAGCACATGGGATTGGGGGTAGTGTGCTGACGTGGATTGAGAACTGGATGGCAGACAGGAAGCAAAGAGTAGGAGTAAATGAGTACTTTTCAGAATGACAGGCAGTGACTAGTGGGGTACAGCATGGTTCTGTGCTGGGGCCCCAGATGTTTACATTGCACATTAATGATTTAGACGAGGGGAGTAAATGTAGTATCTCCAAATTAGCGGATGACACGAAGTTGGGTGGCAGTGTGTGCTGCGAGGAATCTGCTCTTCGGCTGCAGAGTGACTTGGAGGGGTTAGGTGAGTGGGCAAATGCACGGCAGATGAAGGATAATCTGGATAAATGTGAGGTTATCCACTTTGGTGGTAAAAACAGAGAGACAGACTATTATCTGAATGGTGACAGATTAGGAAAACGGGAGGTGCAACGAGACCTGGGTATCATGGTACATCAGTCATTGAAGGTTGGAATGCAGGGACAGCAGGTGGTTAAGATAGCAAATGGCATGTTGGCTTTCGTAGCTAGGGGATTTGAGTACAGGGGCAGGGAGGTGTTACTGCAGTTGTACAGGGCCTTGGTGAGGCCACACCTGGGGTATTGTGTGCAGCTTTTGTCTCCTAACTTGAGGAAGGACATTCTATCTATTGAGGGACTGCAGCGAAGGTTCACCAGACTGATTCCCAGGATGGCGGGACTGACATATAAAGAAAGACTGGATCAACTGGGCTTGTATTCACTGGAGTTCAGAAGAATGAGAGGGAATCTCATAAAAACGTTTGTAATTCTGCTGGGTTTAGACAAGTTAGATGCAGGAAGAATGTTCCCAATATTGGGGAAGTATAGAACCAGGGTTCAAGTCTAAGGATAAGGTAAGCCATTTAGGACCGAGATGAGGAGAAACTTCTTAACCCAGAGAGTGGTGAACCTGTGGACTTCTCTACCACAGAAAGTTGTTGAGACACATTCAATAAATGTATTCAAAAAGGAGTTAGATGTAGTCCTTACTACTCGGGGGATCAAGGGTTGGCGAGAAAGTGGGAATGGGGTACCGAAGTTGCATGTTCAGCCACGAACTCATTGAATGGCGGTACAGGCTCCAAGGGCCAAATGTCCTACTTCTAAACCTATTCTCTATGTTTCTATGTATTTTCTAATCACTTACCTTTTATCATTTACCTTCTATCGCTTCCCGTCTATCAATCAGTCACCTTATATCACTTACCTTCTATCACTTACCTTCTATCACATATCTTCTATCACTTACCTTCCATCACTTACCTTCTATCACTTACCTTCTCTGAATCACTTACCTTCTATCAATTACGTTCCATCACTTACCTTCTCTCAATCACTTACTTTATATCACTATCCTTCTATCAATCACTTAGCATTTATCATTTACATTCTATCAGTTAGGTTCTATCACTTACCTTCTGTCAATCACTTTTCTTCTATCTATCAATCACCTATCAACCACCTTCAATCAATCACCTTTTATCAATGAGCTTCTATCAATCACCTACTTCAATCACTTACCTTCTCTCACTGACCTTCTTTCACTTACCTTCTATCATTTACCTTCTATCACTCACCTTCTATCAATCACTTTACTTTTATCACTTAACTTCTATCACTTTCTTCTTTCACTTACAAGCTATCAATCACTTATCTTCTATCTATCAATCACCTTCTATCAATCACCTTATGTCAATCACTTACCTTCTATCACTTACCTTCTCTCACTTACCTTTTATCAATTACCTTCAAACACTATCCTTCTATCACTTACCTTCTGTCAATCAACTTCTATCAATTACCTACTATCACTTACCTTCTATCAATCACTTATCTTCTATCACTTAACTACTATCACTTACCTTCCATCACTTACCTTCTATCACTTACCTTCTATCACTTAACTTCTATCAATCACTTACCTTCCATAATTTACCTTCTATCACTTACCGTCGATCAATCAGTTATTTTCTATCACTTACCTTCTATCACTTACTTTCTATCAATCACTTTCATTCTATCACTTAACTTCTATCACGTACCTTCGAACAATCACTTACCTTCTATGACTTACCTTCTATCAATCACATACCTTCTATCAATCACTTACCTTCTATCACTTACCTTCTATCACTTTCATACCTTCTATCAATCAGTTACGTTCTGTCTATCACTTGCCTTCTATCAATCAAACACCTTCGATCAATCAATCACCTTTTATCAATCACTTACCTTCTATCAATCACTTACCTTCTGTCTATCAATCACCTTCTTTCAATCACCTTCTATCAATCACCTTCTATCAATCACTTACCTTCCATCACTTACTTTCCATCACTTACCTTCTATCACTTACTTTCTATCACTTACCTTCTTTCAATCACTTAGCTTTTATCACTTACCTTCTATCAATCACATATCATCTATCTATCAATCACCTTCGATCAATCACATTCAGTCAATCACCTTCTGTCAATCACTTTCTATCAATCACCTTCTATCACTTACTTCTCTCACTTACCTTCTATCACTTACCTTGCATCGCTTACCTTGCATCACTTACCTTCTATCACTTACCTTATATCTCTTACCTTCGAACACTTACCTTCTATCAATCATTACCTTCTCTCTCTTACCTTCTATCACTTACTGTCTATCAATCAGTTACCTTCTATCACTTACCTTCCATCTTCTAACAATTACCTTCGATCAATCAATTATCTTCTATCAGTTATCTTCTATCACTTACCTTCTCTCAATCACTAACCTTCTATCACATACCTTCTATCATTTACCGTCTATCAATCACTTACAGTCGATCAATCAATCTCCTTCTATCACTCAATCACCCACTATCAATCACTTACCTTCTATCAATCACTGTACTTGTATCTACTTACCTTCTAACAATCACTGTACTTGTATCTATCAATCAATCATTTACATTTAATCACTTACCTTCTTTCACTTACATTCTATGACTTACCTTGTATCAATCACTTTCCGTCCATCACTTACCTTCTATCACTTTCCATCTATCACTTACCTTCTATCACGGACCTGCTATCACTTGCCTTCTAGCACTTACCTTCTATCAATCACTTACCTTCTATCACTTACCTTCTATCAGTTACCTTCTATCAATCACTTACCTGCTATCACTTACCTTCTATCCCTTACCTTCTATCACTTAACTACTATCACTTATCATCTATCACTTACCATCTATCACTTACCATCTATGCATCACTTACCTTCTCTCACTTACCTTCTATCACTTAACTTCTATCAATTACCTTCTATCAATCACTTATCTTCTATCAATCAATCCCCTTCTATCAATCACCTTCAATCAATCACCTTCTAACAATCCCCTTCTATCAATCACAATTATATCACTCACTTACTTTCTATCACTTAGCTTCTATCACTTACATTCTATCACTTACCGTCTATCAGTTAGTTACTTTACAGCACTTATCTTCTATCACTTACCTTAGTTCAATCACTTATCTTCTATCACTTACCTTCTATCACTTATCTTTTATCACTTTCCTACTATCACTTACCTTCTATCAATTAACTTCTATCACTTACATTCTATCCATCATGTACCATCACTAACAATCTATTGCTCACCTTGTATTAATCACTTACCTTCTATCACTTACGTTTTTCACTTACCTTCTATCAATTACCTTCTATTAATCACTTACCTTCGCTCACTTAACTTCTATCACTTACCGTCTATCAATTGGTTACCTTCTATCACTTACCTTCGATCACTTACTTTCTATCAAACACTTGCCTTCTATCAATTACCTTTTATCAATTACCATCTGCCACTTACCTTCTATCAATCACTTACATTCTATCACTTATCTTATATCACTTACATTCTATCAATCAATCAACTTCTACCATTCAATCACCTTCTATCAATCACCTTCTGTCAATCACCTTCTATCAATCTCCTGCTATCAATCTCTTAATTCAATCAATCATTTACCTTCTATCACTTACGTTCTATCAATCACTTACCTTCTAGCAATTACCATCTATCAATCAGTTACCTTCTATCAATTACCTTCTCTCACTTACCTTCTATCACTTACCTTCTACCAATTAACTTCTATCACTTACATTCTATCCATCACGTACCTTCTATCACTAACTTTCTGTCACTTACTTTCAATCACTTACAATCTATCAATCATTTACATTCCATCAATTACTGTTTATCACTTATCATCTATCACTTACCTTCTATGACTTACATTCTATCAATCACTAATCTTTTCTCACTAACCTTCTATCACTTACATTCTATCACATACCTTCTATTAGTCACCTTGCATCACTTACCTTCCAACACTTACCTCCTATCACTTACCTTCTGTCACTTACCTTCTATCACTAACTTTCTATCAAACACTTGCCTTATATCAATTACCTTTGATCAATTACCATCTACCACTTACCTTCTATCAATCACTTGCATTCTATCACTTACCTTCTATCACTTACCTTCTATCAATCAATCAACTTCTATCATTCAATCACCTTCTATAAATCACCTTCTGTCAATCATCTTCTATCACTTACCTGCTATCAATCTCTTATCTTCAATCAATCATTTACCTTCTATCACTTACCTTCTATCAATCACTTACCTTCTGTCACTTACCGTCTATCACTTACCGTCTATCAATGAGTTACCTTCTATCAATTACCTTCTATCACTTACTTTCTATCAATCACTTACCTTCTATCACTTACCTTCTATCACTTTCCTACTATCACTTACCTTCTATCACTAACCTTCTGTCACTTACCTTCTATCTCTAACCTTCTATCACTTACATTCTATCGCTTACCATCTATGAATCACTTACTTTCTATCACTTAACTTCTATCAATCACTAAGCTTTTATCACTTACCTTCTATCAATCACATATCTTCTATCTATCAATCACCTTCGATCAATCACATTCAATCAATCACCTTCTGTCAATCACTTTCTATCAATCCCCTTCTATCACTTACTTCTCTCACTTACCTTCTATCACTTACCTTGCATCACTTACCTTGCATCACTTACCTTCTATCATTTACCTTATATCTCTTACCTTCGAACACTTACCTTCTACAATCATTACCTTCTCTCTCTTACCTTCTATCACTTACTGTCTATCAATCAGTTACCTTCTATCACTTACCTTCCATCTTCTAACAATTACCTTCGATCAATCAATTATCTTCTATCAGTTATCTTCTATCACTTACCTTCTCTCAATCACTAACCTTCTATCACATACCTTCTATCATTTACCGTCTATCAATCACTGACAGTCGATCAATCAATCTCCTTCTATGACTCAATCACCTACTATCAATCACTTACCTTCTATCAATCACTGTACTTCTATCTATCAATCACCTTCTATCACTTACCTTATATCAATCACTTACATTTAATCACTTACCTTCTTTCACTTACATTCTATGACTTACCTTCTATCAATCACTTTCCGTCCATCACTTACCTTCTATCACTTTCCATCTATCACTTACCTTCTATCACGGACCTGCTATCACTTGCCTTCTAGCACTTACATTCTATCAATCACTTACCTTCTATCACTTACCTTCTATCAGTTACCTTCTATCAATCACTTACCTGCTATCACTTACCTTCTATCACTTACCTTCGATCACATAACTTCTATCAATCACTTACATTCTATCAGTTACCTTCTCTCAATCACTTACCTGCTATCACTTACCTGCTATCACATATCTTCTATCACTTAACTTCTATCAATCACTTAACTTCTATCACTTACATTTTCTTTCTTACCCTCTATCAATCAGTTACAATATAACACTTACCATCTATCACATACCTTCGATCAATCACTTATCTTCTGTTACTTACCTTCTATCACTTACCTTCTAGTACTTACGTCTATCAATCACTTACATTTAATCACTTACCTTCTACCACTTACCTTCTATCATTTACCATCTATCAATCACTTACCATCTATCACTTAACTTCTCTCACTTACCGTCAATCACTTACCGTCTATCAATCACTTACCTTCTATCACTTATCTTCTATCAATCACTTACCTTCTGTCACTTACCTCCCATCAATCAGTTACCTTCTATCACTTACCTTCTATCTGTTACATTCTATTACTTATCTTCTAGCAATCACTTACGTTCTACCACTTTCCTTCTATCCATCACTTACCTTCTATCACTTGCCTTCTATCACTCTCCTTCTATCCCTTACCTTCTATCACTTAACTACTATCACTTATCATCTATCACTTACCATCTATCACTTACCATCTATGCATCACTTACCTTCTCTCACTTACCTTCTATCACTTAACTTCTATCAATTACATTCTATCAATCACTTATCTTCTATCAACCAATCCCCTTCTATCAATCACCTTCAATCAATCACCTTCTATCAATCACCTTCTATCAATCACAATTATATCACTCACTTACCTTCTATCACTTAGCTTCTATCACCTACATTCTATCACTTACCGTCTATCAGTCAGTTACTTTACAGCACTTATCTTCTATCACTTACCTTAGTACAATCACTTACCTTCTATCACTTACCTTCTATCAGTCATTTACTTTCTATCACTTACCTTCTATCAATCACTTATCTTTTATCAATTAACTTCTATCAATTACCTTCTATCAATCACTTAGCTTCTATCTATCAATCACTTTCAATCAATCACCTTCTATCAATCACATTCTATCAATCACAATTCTATCACTCACTTACCTTCTATCACTTAGCTTCTATTACTTACATTCTATCACTTACCTTCTATCACTTACCTTCTATCAATCACTTACCTTCTATCAAACACTTTTTCGATCAATCAATCACCTTCTATCTATCACTTACTTTCTATCACGTAGCTTCTATCACTTACCTTCTGTCAATCACTTACCTTCTATCTATCAATCAACTTCTAACAATCACGTTGTATCTATCATTTACATTTAATCACTTACCTTCTATCACTTACATTGTATCACTTTCCTTCTATCACTTACCTTCTATCACTTACCTTCTATCAATCACTTATCTTCTATCACTGACCTTCAATCACTTACCTTCTATCACTTGCCTTCTATCAATCAGTTACATTCTATCACTTACCTTCTTTCACTTACCTTCTATCAACCACTTACCTTCTATCACTTACCTTTTATCACTTAACTTCTATCACTTACCGTCAATCAATCAGTTACATTCTATGACTTAACTTTTATCGCTTACCTTCTATCAATCACTTACCTTCTATCACTTACCTTCTATCAATCACTTACCTTCTATTACTTACGTTCTATCACTTACCTTCTATCACTTGCCTTCGGTCACTTGCCTTCTAGCAGTTACCATCTCTCAATCACTCACATTTAATCACTTAACTTCTATCACTTACCTTCTATCCATGAAGTACTTTCCAGTTCTTTCCATCTCACACTTACCTTGTATCTTTTACCTTCTATCACTTACATTCTGTCACTTACCTTCTATCAATCACTTACATTCTATCACTTACCTTGTATCATTTACATTGTATCAATCAATCAACTTCTATCATTCAATCACCTTCTATCAATCACCTTCTGTCAATCACCTTCTATCAATCACCTACTATCAATCTTTAACTTCAATCAATCATTTAACTTTGATCACTTACCTTCTATCAATCACTTATCTTCTATCACTTACCGTCTATCAATCAGTTACCTTCTATCACTTACCTTCTATCACTTACCTTCTATCACTTACCTTCTATCAATCAGTTACCTTCTATCAAACACTTATTCGATCAATCAATCACCTTCTATCTATCACTTACTTTCTATCACGTAGCTTCTATCACATACCTTCTATCAATCACTTACCTCTATCAAACACTTATTCGATCAATCAATCACCTTCTATCAATTACTGAACTTCTATCTATCAATCAACTTCTATCAATCACCTTCTAACAATCACGTTGTATCTATCGTTTACATTTAATCACTTACCTTCTATCACTTACATTGTATCACTTTCCTTCTATCACTTACCTTCTATCACTTACCTTCTATCAATCACTTACCTTCTATCACTGACCTTCAATCACTTACCTTCTATCACTTGCCTTCTATCAATCAGTTACATTCTATGACTTAGCTTCTATCGCTTACTTTCTATCAATCACTTACCTTCTATCACTTACCTTCTATCAATCACTTACCTTCTATCACTTACGTTCTATCACTTACCTTCTATCACTTGCCTTCGGTCACTTGCCTTCTAGCAGTTACCATCTCTCAATCACTCACATTTAATCACTTAACTTCTATCACTTACCTTCTATCCATGACGTACTTTCCAGTTCTTTCCATCTCACACTTACCTTGTATCTTTTACCTTCTATCACTTACATTCTATCACTTACCTTCTATCAATCACTTACATTCTATCACTTACCTTGTATCATTTACATTGTATCAATCAATCAACTTCTATCATTCAATCACCTTCTATCAATCACCTTCTGTCAATCACCTTCTATCAATCACCTAATATCAATCTCTTACCTTCAATCAATCATTTAACTTCTATCACTTACCTTCCATCACTTGCCTTCGGTCACTTGCCTTCTAGCAGTTACCATCTCTCAATCACTCACATTTAATCACTTAACTTCTATCACTTACCTTCTATCCATGACGTACTTTCCAGTTCTTTCCATCTCACACTTACCTTGTATCTTTTACCTTCTATCACTTACATTCTATCACTTACCTTCTATCAATCACTTACATTCTATCACTTACCTTGTATCATTTACATTGTATCAATCAATCAACTTCTATCATTCAATCACCTTCTATCAATCACCTTCTGTCAATCACCTTCTATCAATCAACTACTATCAATCTCTTACCTTCAATCAATCATTTAACTTCTATCACTTACCTTCTATCAATCACTTACCTTCTATCACTTACCGTCTATCAATCAGTTACCTTCTATCACTTACCTTCTATCAATCACTTACCTTCTATCAAACACTTATTCGACCAATCAATCACCTTCTATCTATCACTTACTTTCTATCACGTAGCTTCTATCACATACCTTCTATCAATCACTTACCTTCTATCAAACACTTATTCGATCAATCAATCACCTTCTATCAATCACTGAACTTCTATCGATCAATCAACTTCTATCAATCACCTTCTAACAATCACGTTGTATCTATCGTTTACATTTAATCACTTACCTTCTATCACTTACATTGTATCACTTTCCTTCTATCACTTACCTTCTATCACTTACCTTCTATCAATCACTTACCTTCTATCACTTACCTTTTATCACTTAACTTCTATCACTTACCGTCAATCAATCAGTTACATTCTATGACTTAGTTTCTATCGCTTAGCTTCTATCAATCACTTACCTTCTATCACCTACCTTCTATCAATCACTTACCTTCTATCACTTACGTTCTATCACTTACCTTCTATCACTTGCCTTCGGTCACTTGCATTCTAGCAGTTACCATCTCTCAATCACTCACATTTAATCACTTAATTTCTATCACTTACCTTCTATCCATGACGTACTTTCCAGTTCTTTCCATCTGACACTTACCTTGTATCTTTTACCTTCTATCACTTACATTCTATCACTTACCTTCTATCAATCACTTACATTCTATCACTTACCTTGTATCATTTACATTGTATCAATCAATCAACTTCTATCATTCAATCACCTTCTATCAATCACCTTCTGTCAATCACCTTCTATCAATCACCTACTATCTATCTCTTACCTTCAATCAATCATTTAACTTCTATCACTTACCTTCTATCAATCACTTACCTTCTATCACTTACCGTCTATCAATCAGTTACCTTCTATCAATTACATTCTATCATTTACTTTCTATCAATCACTTACCTTCTATCACTTACCTTCTATCACTTTCCTTCTATCACTTACCTTCTATCACTTACCTTCTATTAATCACTTACCTTCTATCACTGACGTTCAATCACATACCGTCAATCACTTACCTTCTATCTATCACTTACTTTCTATCACTTAGCTTCGATCACTTACCTTCTATCACTTACCTTCTATCACTTACCTTCTATCCATCACTTACCTTCTATCGCTTACATACTATCACTTACCGTCTATCAATCACTTACCTTCTATCATTTACCTTCTATCACTTACCTTCCATCAATCACTTAACTTCTATCACTTACCTTCCATCAATCACTTACCTTCTATCACTTACCTTCTATTACTTACCTTCTAGCAATCACGTACCTTCTGTCACTTACCTTCTATCCATCACTTACGTTTTATCACTTGCCTTCTATCACTCTCCTTCTATCTCTTACCATCTACCACTTAACTACTATCACTTATCATCTATCACTTACCATCTATGCATCACCTATCTTCTCTCACATACCTTCAATCACTTACCTTCTATCACTTGCCTTCTATCAATCAGTTACATTCTATCACTTACCTTCTTTCACTTACCTTCTATCAACCACTTACCTTCTATCACTTACCTTTTATCACTTAACTTATATCACTTGCCGTCAATCAATCAGTTACATTCTATGACTTAGCTTCTATCACTTACCTTCTATCAATCACTTACGTTCTATCACTTACCTTCTATCACTTGCCTTCGGTCACTTGCCTTCTAGCAGTTACCATCTCTCAATCACTCACATTTAATCACTTAACTTCTATCACTTACCGTCTATCCATGACGAACTTTCCAGTTCTTTCCATCTCACACTTACCTTGTATCTTTTACCTTCTATCACTTACATTCTATCACTTACCTTCTATCAATCACTTACATTCTATCACTTACATTGTATCATTTACATTGTATCAATCAATCAACTTCTATCATTCAATCACCTTCTATCAATCACCTTCTGTCAATCACATTCTATCAATCACCTACTATCAATCTCTTACCTTCAATCAATCATTTAACTTCTATCACTTACTTTCTATCAATCACTTACCTTCTATCGCTTACATATTATCACTTACCGTCTATCAATCACTTACCTTCTATCATTTACCTTCTATCACTTACCTTCCATCAATCACTTAACTTCTATCACTTACCTTCCATCAATCACTTACCTTCTATCACTTACCTTCTATCTCTTACCTTCTATCAATGACTTATCTTCGATCTATCAATCCCCTTCTATCAATCACGTGCAATCAATCACCTTCTATCAATCACCTTCTATCAATCACAATTATATCGCTCACTTACCTTCTATTACTTAGCTTGTATCACTTACCGTCTATCAGTCAGTTACTTTACAGCACTTATCTTCTATAACTTACCTTTTATCACTAACCTTCTATCAATCACTTACCTTCTATCACTTACCTTCTATAAGTCATTTACTTTCTATCACTTACCTTCTATCAATCACTTAGCTTTTATCAATTAACTTCTATCAATTACCTTCTATCAATCACTTAGCTTCCATCTATCAATCACTTTCAATCAATCACCTTCAATCAATCACCTTCTATCAATCACCTTCTATCAATCACAATTCTATCACTCACTTACCTTCCATCACTTACCTTCTATCACTTACTTTCTATCACTTACCTTCTATCACTTTCCTTCTATCTTTCAGTTACCTTCTATCACTTACCTTCTATCACTTAGCTTCTATAAATCAATTACCTTCTATCACTTACCTTCTATCGCTTACCTTCTATCACTTACCTTCTGTCACTTACCTTCTATCAATCAGTTACCTTCTATCACTTACTTTCTATCATGTACCTTCTATCACTTACCTTCTATCAATCACTTACCATCTATCAATCAATTATTCGACCAATCACTTACCTTCTATCAATCACTTAACTTCTTTCTATCAATCACCTTCTATCAATCACCTTCTAACAATTACCTTGTATCTATCATTTACATTTAATCACTTAACTTCTATCACTTACTTTCTATCACGAAGCTTCTATCACTTACCTTCTATCAATCACTTACCTTCTATCACTTTCCTTCTATCACTTACCTTCTATCACTTACCTTCTATCAATCACTTACCTTCTATCACTGACCTTCAATCACTTACCTTCTATCACTTGCCTTCTATCAATCAGTTACATTCTATCACTTACCTTCTTTCACTTACCTTCTATCAACCACTTACCTTCTATCACTTACCTTTTATCACTTAACTTCTATCACTTACCGCCTATCAATCACTTACCTTTTATCACTTAACTTCTATCACTTACCGTCTATCAATCAGTTACATTCTATGACTTAGCTTCTATCGCTTACCTTCTATCGATCACTTACCTTCTATCACTTACCTTCTATCAATCACTTACCTTCTATCACTTACGTTCTATCACTTACCTTCTATCACTTGCCTTCGGTCACTTGCCTTCTAGCAGTTACCATCTCTCAATCCCTCACATTTAATCAGTTAACTTCTATCACTTACCTTCTATCCATGACGTACTTTCCAGTTCTTTCCATCTCGCACTTACCTTCTATCCTTTACCTTCTATCACTTACATTCTATCACTTACCTTCTATCAATCACTTACATTCTATCACTTACCTTGTATCATTTACATTGTATCAATCAATCAACTTCTATCATTCAATCACCTTCTATCAATCACCTTCTGCCAATCACCTTCTATCAATCACCTGCTATCAATCTCTTACCTTCAATCAATTATTTAGCTTCTATCACTTACCTTCTATTAATCACTTACCTTCAATCACTTACCGTCTATCAATCAGTTACCTTCTATCAATTACATTCTATCACTTACTTTCTATCAATCACTTACCTTCTATCACTTACCTTCTATCACTTTCCTTCTATCACTTACCTTCTATCACTTACCTTCTATTAATCACTTACCTTCTATCACTGACGTTCAATCACATACCGTCAATCAATTACCTTCTATCTATCACTTACTTTCTATCACTTAGCTTCAATCACTTACCTTCTATCACTTACCTTCTATCACTTACCTTCTATCCATCACTTACCTTCTATCACTTACATACTATCACTTACCGTCTATCAATCACTTACCTTCTATCATTTACCTTCTATCACTTACCTTCCATCAATCACTTAACTTTTATCACTTACCTTCCATCAATCACTTACCTTCTATCACTTACCTTCTATCTCTTACCTTCTATTACTTACCTTCTAGCAATCACTTACCTTCTGTCACTTACCTTCTATCCATCACTTACGTTTTATCACTTGCCTTCTATCACTCTCCTTCTATCTCTTACCTTCTATCACTTAACTACTATCACTTATCATCTATCACTTACCATCTATCACTTACCATCTATGCATCACCTATCTTCTCTCACATACCTTCTACCACTTACATTCCAATACTTACCTTCTATCAGTCACTTACTTTCTATCACTTACCTTCTTTTAATCACTTAGCTTTTCTCACTTACCTTCTATCACTTAACTTCTATCAATTACCTTCTATCAATGACTTATCTTCGATCTATCAATCCCCTTCTATCAATCACGTGCAATCAATCACCTTCTATCAATCACCTTCTGTCAATCACAATTATATCGCTCACTTACCTTCTATCACTTAGCTTGTATCACTTACCATCTATCAGTCAGTTACTTTACAGCACTTATCTTCTATAACTTACCTTCTATCACTAACCTTCTATCAATCAATCACTTACCTTCTATAAGTCATTTACTTTCTATCACTTACCTTCTATCAATCACTTAGCTTTTATCAATTAACTTCTATCAATTACCTTCTATCAATCACTTAGCTTCTATCTTTCAATCACTTTCAATCAATCACCTTCAATCAATCACCTTCTATCAATCACCTTCTATCAATCACAATTCTATCACTCACTTACCTTCTATCACTTACCTTCTATCACTTACCTTCTATCAATCAGTTACCTTCTATCACTTACCTTCTATCACTTAGCTTCTATAAATCAATTACCTTCTATCATTACCTTCTATCACTTACCTTCTATCATTTACCTTCTATCACTTACCTTCTGTCACTTACGTTCTATCAATCAGTTACCTTCTCTCACTTACTTTCTATCATGTACCTTCTATCACTTACCTTCTATCAATCACTTACCATCTATCAATCACTTATTCGATCAATCAATTATCTTCTATCAATCAATCACCTTCTATCTATCACTTAACTTCTATCAATCACTGAACTTCTATCTATCAATCACATTCTATCAATCCCCTTCTATCACTTACCTTCTATAACTTGCTTTCTATCATTTGCCTTCTAGCACTTACTTCTCTCAAGCACTGACATTTAATCACTGAACTTCTATCAGTTACCTTCTATCAACCACTTACCTTCATTCACTTACCGTCTATCACTTAACTTCGATCATGTACCGTCTATCAATCAGTTACATTCTATGACTTAGCTTCTATCACTTACCTTATATCAATCACTTACATTCTATCATTTATCTTCTATCACTTAACTTCTATCACTTACCGTCTATCCATCAGTTACATTCTATGACTTGGCTTCTATCACTTACCTTCTATCAATCACTTACCTTCTATCACTTACCGTCTATCAATCTGTTACCTTCTATCAATTACATTCTATCACTTACTTTCTATCAATCACTTACCTTCTATCACTTACCTTCTATCACTTTCCTTCTATCACTTACCTTCTATCACTTACCTTCTATTAATCACTTACCTTCTATCACTGATGTTCAACCACATACCGTCAATCACTTACCTTCTATCTATCACTTACTTTCTATCACTTAGCTTCAATCACTTACCTTCTATCACTTACCTTCTATCACTTACCTTCTATCCATCACTTACCTTCTATCACTTACATACTATCACTTACCGTCTATCAATCACTTACCTTCTATCATTTACCTTCTATCACTTACCTTCCATCAATCACTTAACTTCTATCACTTACCTTCCATCAATCACTTACCTTCTATCACTTACCTTCTATCTCTTACCTTCTATTACTTACCTTCTAGCAATCACTTACGTTCTGTCACTTACCTTCTATCCATCACTTACGTTTTATCACTTGCCTTCTATCACTCTCCTTCTATCTCTTACCTTCTATCACTTAACTACTATCACTTATCATCTATCACTTACCATCTATCACTTACCATCTATGCATCACCTATCTTCTCTCACATACCTTCTATCACTTACATTCCAACACTTACCTTCTATCAGTCACTTACTTTCTAACACTTACCATCTTTTAATCACTTAGCTTTTCTCACTTACCTTCTATCACTTAACTTCTATCAATTACCTTCTATCAATGACTTATCTTCGATCTATCAATTCCCTTCTATCAATCACGTGCAATCAATCACCTTCTATCAATCACCTTCTGTCAATCACAATTATATCGCTCACTTACCTTCTATCACTTAGCTTGTATCACTTACCGTCTCTCAGTCAGTTACTTTACAGCACTTATCTTCTATAACTTACCTTCTATCACTAACCTTCTATCAATCAATCACTTACCTTCTATAAGTCATTTACTTTCTATCACTTATTTCTATCAATCACTTAGCTTTTATCAATTAACTTCTATCAATTACCTTCTATCAATCACATAGCTTCTATCTTTCAATCACTTTCAATCAATCACCTTCAATCAATCACCTTCTATCAATCACCTTTTATCAATCACATTTCTATCACTCACTTACCTTCTATCACTTACCTTCTATCACTTACCTTCTATCAATCACTTACCTTCTATCACTTACGTTCTATCACTTACCTTCTATCACTTGCCTTCGGTCACTTGCCTTCTAGCAGTTACCATCTCTCAATCACCCACATTTAATCACTTAACTTCTATCACTTACCTTCTATCCATGACGTACTTTCCAGTTCTTTCCATCTCGCACTTACACTCTATCTTTTACCTTCTATCACTTACATTCTATCAATTACCTTCTTTCACTTACCTTCTATCAACCACTTACCTTCTATCACTTACCTTTTATCACTTAACTTCTATCACTTACCGTCTACCAATCAGTTACATTCTACGACTTAGCTTCTATCGCTTACCTTCTATCAATCACTTACCTTCTATCACTTACATTCTATCACTTACCTTCTATCAATCACTTACATTCTATCACTTACCTTGTATCATTTACATTGTATCAATCAATCAACTTCTATCATTCAATCACCTTCTATCAATCACCTTCTGTCAATCACCTTCTATCAATCACCTGCTATCAATCTCTTACCTTCAATCAATCATTTAGCTTCTATCACTTACCTTCTATCAATCACTTACCTTCTATCACTTACCGTCTATCAATCAGTTACCTTCTATCAATTACATTCTATCATTTACTTTCTATCAATCACTTACCTTCTATCACTTACCTTCTATCACTTTCCTTCTATCACTTACCTTCTATCACTTACCTTCTATTAATCACTTACCTTCTATCACTGACGTTCAATCACATACCGTCAATCACTTACCTTCTATCTATCACTTACTTTCTATCACTTAGCTTCGATCACTTACCTTCTATCACTTACCTTCTATCACTTACCTTCTATCCATCACTTACCTTCTATCGCTTACATACTATCACTTACCGTCTATCAATCACTTACCTTCTATCATTTACCTTCTATCACTTACCTTCCATCAATCACTTAACTTCTATCACTTACCTTCCATCAATCACTTACCTTCTATCACTTACCTTCTATTACTTACCTTCTAGCAATCACGTACCTTCTGTCACTTACCTTCTATCCATCACTTACGTTTTATCACTTGCCTTCTATCACTCTCCTTCTATCTCTTACCATCTACCACTTAACTACTATCACTTATCATCTATCACTTACCATCTATGCATCACCTATCTTCTCTCACATACCTTCAATCACTTACCTTCTATCACTTGCCTTCTATCAATCAGTTACATTCTATCACTTACCTTCTTTCACTTACCTTCTATCAACCACTTACCTTCTATCACTTACCTTTTATCACTTAACTTATATCACTTGCCGTCAATCAATCAGTTACATTCTATGACTTAGCTTCTATCACTTACCTTCTATCAATCACTTACGTTCTATCACTTACCTTCTATCACTTGCCTTCGGTCACTTGCCTTCTAGCAGTTACCATCTCTCAATCACTCACATTTAATCACTTAACTTCTATCACTTACCGTCTATCCATGACGAACTTTCCAGTTCTTTCCATCTCACACTTACCTTGTATCTTTTACCTTCTATCACTTACATTCTATCACTTACCTTCTATCAATCACTTACATTCTATCACTTACATTGTATCATTTACATTGTATCAATCAATCAACTTCTATCATTCAATCACCTTCTATCAATCACCTTCTGTCAATCACATTCTATCAATCACCTACTATCAATCTCTTACCTTCAATCAATCATTTAACTTCTATCACTTACTTTCTATCAATCACTTACCTTCTATCGCTTACATATTATCACTTACCGTCTATCAATCACTTACCTTCTATCATTTACCTTCTATCACTTACCTTCCATCAATCACTTAACTTCTATCACTTACCTTCCATCAATCACTTACCTTCTATCACTTACCTTCTATCTCTTACCTTCTATCAATGACTTATCTTCGATCTATCAATCCCCTTCTATCAATCACGTGCAATCAATCACCTTCTATCAATCACCTTCTATCAATCACAATTATATCGCTCACTTACCTTCTATTACTTAGCTTGTATCACTTACCGTCTATCAGTCAGTTACTTTACAGCACTTATCTTCTATAACTTACCTTTTATCACTAACCTTCTATCAATCACTTACCTTCTATCACTTACCTTCTATAAGTCATTTACTTTCTATCACTTACCTTCTATCAATCACTTAGCTTTTATCAATTAACTTCTATCAATTACCTTCTATCAATCACTTAGCTTCCATCTATCAATCACTTTCAATCAATCACCTTCAATCAATCACCTTCTATCAATCACCTTCTATCAATCACAATTCTATCACTCACTTACCTTCCATCACTTACCTTCTATCACTTACTTTCTATCACTTACCTTCTATCACTTTCCTTCTATCTTTCAGTTACCTTCTATCACTTACCTTCTATCACTTAGCTTCTATAAATCAATTACCTTCTATCACTTACCTTCTATCGCTTACCTTCTATCACTTACCTTCTGTCACTTACCTTCTATCAATCAGTTACCTTCTATCACTTACTTTCTATCATGTACCTTCTATCACTTACCTTCTATCAATCACTTACCATCTATCAATCAATTATTCGACCAATCACTTACCTTCTATCAATCACTTAACTTCTTTCTATCAATCACCTTCTATCAATCACCTTCTAACAATTACCTTGTATCTATCATTTACATTTAATCACTTAACTTCTATCACTTACTTTCTATCACGAAGCTTCTATCACTTACCTTCTATCAATCACTTACCTTCTATCACTTTCCTTCTATCACTTACCTTCTATCACTTACCTTCTATCAATCACTTACCTTCTATCACTGACCTTCAATCACTTACCTTCTATCACTTGCCTTCTATCAATCAGTTACATTCTATCACTTACCTTCTTTCACTTACCTTCTATCAACCACTTACCTTCTATCACTTACCTTTTATCACTTAACTTCTATCACTTACCGCCTATCAATCACTTACCTTTTATCACTTAACTTCTATCACTTACCGTCTATCAATCAGTTACATTCTATGACTTAGCTTCTATCGCTTACCTTCTATCGATCACTTACCTTCTATCACTTACCTTCTATCAATCACTTACCTTCTATCACTTACGTTCTATCACTTACCTTCTATCACTTGCCTTCGGTCACTTGCCTTCTAGCAGTTACCATCTCTCAATCCCTCACATTTAATCAGTTAACTTCTATCACTTACCTTCTATCCATGACGTACTTTCCAGTTCTTTCCATCTCGCACTTACCTTCTATCCTTTACCTTCTATCACTTACATTCTATCACTTACCTTCTATCAATCACTTACATTCTATCACTTACCTTGTATCATTTACATTGTATCAATCAATCAACTTCTATCATTCAATCACCTTCTATCAATCACCTTCTGCCAATCACCTTCTATCAATCACCTGCTATCAATCTCTTACCTTCAATCAATTATTTAGCTTCTATCACTTACCTTCTATTAATCACTTACCTTCAATCACTTACCGTCTATCAATCAGTTACCTTCTATCAATTACATTCTATCACTTACTTTCTATCAATCACTTACCTTCTATCACTTACCTTCTATCACTTTCCTTCTATCACTTACCTTCTATCACTTACCTTCTATTAATCACTTACCTTCTATCACTGACGTTCAATCACATACCGTCAATCAATTACCTTCTATCTATCACTTACTTTCTATCACTTAGCTTCAATCACTTACCTTCTATCACTTACCTTCTATCACTTACCTTCTATCCATCACTTACCTTCTATCACTTACATACTATCACTTACCGTCTATCAATCACTTACCTTCTATCATTTACCTTCTATCACTTACCTTCCATCAATCACTTAACTTTTATCACTTACCTTCCATCAATCACTTACCTTCTATCACTTACCTTCTATCTCTTACCTTCTATTACTTACCTTCTAGCAATCACTTACCTTCTGTCACTTACCTTCTATCCATCACTTACGTTTTATCACTTGCCTTCTATCACTCTCCTTCTATCTCTTACCTTCTATCACTTAACTACTATCACTTATCATCTATCACTTACCATCTATCACTTACCATCTATGCATCACCTATCTTCTCTCACATACCTTCTACCACTTACATTCCAATACTTACCTTCTATCAGTCACTTACTTTCTATCACTTACCTTCTTTTAATCACTTAGCTTTTCTCACTTACCTTCTATCACTTAACTTCTATCAATTACCTTCTATCAATGACTTATCTTCGATCTATCAATCCCCTTCTATCAATCACGTGCAATCAATCACCTTCTATCAATCACCTTCTGTCAATCACAATTATATCGCTCACTTACCTTCTATCACTTAGCTTGTATCACTTACCATCTATCAGTCAGTTACTTTACAGCACTTATCTTCTATAACTTACCTTCTATCACTAACCTTCTATCAATCAATCACTTACCTTCTATAAGTCATTTACTTTCTATCACTTACCTTCTATCAATCACTTAGCTTTTATCAATTAACTTCTATCAATTACCTTCTATCAATCACTTAGCTTCTATCTTTCAATCACTTTCAATCAATCACCTTCAATCAATCACCTTCTATCAATCACCTTCTATCAATCACAATTCTATCACTCACTTACCTTCTATCACTTACCTTCTATCACTTACCTTCTATCAATCAGTTACCTTCTATCACTTACCTTCTATCACTTAGCTTCTATAAATCAATTACCTTCTATCATTACCTTCTATCACTTACCTTCTATCATTTACCTTCTATCACTTACCTTCTGTCACTTACGTTCTATCAATCAGTTACCTTCTCTCACTTACTTTCTATCATGTACCTTCTATCACTTACCTTCTATCAATCACTTACCATCTATCAATCACTTATTCGATCAATCAATTATCTTCTATCAATCAATCACCTTCTATCTATCACTTAACTTCTATCAATCACTGAACTTCTATCTATCAATCACATTCTATCAATCCCCTTCTATCACTTACCTTCTATAACTTGCTTTCTATCATTTGCCTTCTAGCACTTACTTCTCTCAAGCACTGACATTTAATCACTGAACTTCTATCAGTTACCTTCTATCAACCACTTACCTTCATTCACTTACCGTCTATCACTTAACTTCGATCATGTACCGTCTATCAATCAGTTACATTCTATGACTTAGCTTCTATCACTTACCTTATATCAATCACTTACATTCTATCATTTATCTTCTATCACTTAACTTCTATCACTTACCGTCTATCCATCAGTTACATTCTATGACTTGGCTTCTATCACTTACCTTCTATCAATCACTTACCTTCTATCACTTACCGTCTATCAATCTGTTACCTTCTATCAATTACATTCTATCACTTACTTTCTATCAATCACTTACCTTCTATCACTTACCTTCTATCACTTTCCTTCTATCACTTACCTTCTATCACTTACCTTCTATTAATCACTTACCTTCTATCACTGATGTTCAACCACATACCGTCAATCACTTACCTTCTATCTATCACTTACTTTCTATCACTTAGCTTCAATCACTTACCTTCTATCACTTACCTTCTATCACTTACCTTCTATCCATCACTTACCTTCTATCACTTACATACTATCACTTACCGTCTATCAATCACTTACCTTCTATCATTTACCTTCTATCACTTACCTTCCATCAATCACTTAACTTCTATCACTTACCTTCCATCAATCACTTACCTTCTATCACTTACCTTCTATCTCTTACCTTCTATTACTTACCTTCTAGCAATCACTTACGTTCTGTCACTTACCTTCTATCCATCACTTACGTTTTATCACTTGCCTTCTATCACTCTCCTTCTATCTCTTACCTTCTATCACTTAACTACTATCACTTATCATCTATCACTTACCATCTATCACTTACCATCTATGCATCACCTATCTTCTCTCACATACCTTCTATCACTTACATTCCAACACTTACCTTCTATCAGTCACTTACTTTCTAACACTTACCATCTTTTAATCACTTAGCTTTTCTCACTTACCTTCTATCACTTAACTTCTATCAATTACCTTCTATCAATGACTTATCTTCGATCTATCAATTCCCTTCTATCAATCACGTGCAATCAATCACCTTCTATCAATCACCTTCTGTCAATCACAATTATATCGCTCACTTACCTTCTATCACTTAGCTTGTATCACTTACCGTCTCTCAGTCAGTTACTTTACAGCACTTATCTTCTATAACTTACCTTCTATCACTAACCTTCTATCAATCAATCACTTACCTTCTATAAGTCATTTACTTTCTATCACTTATTTCTATCAATCACTTAGCTTTTATCAATTAACTTCTATCAATTACCTTCTATCAATCACATAGCTTCTATCTTTCAATCACTTTCAATCAATCACCTTCAATCAATCACCTTCTATCAATCACCTTTTATCAATCACATTTCTATCACTCACTTACCTTCTATCACTTACCTTCTATCACTTACCTTCTATCAATCACTTACCTTCTATCACTTACGTTCTATCACTTACCTTCTATCACTTGCCTTCGGTCACTTGCCTTCTAGCAGTTACCATCTCTCAATCACCCACATTTAATCACTTAACTTCTATCACTTACCTTCTATCCATGACGTACTTTCCAGTTCTTTCCATCTCGCACTTACACTCTATCTTTTACCTTCTATCACTTACATTCTATCAATTACCTTCTTTCACTTACCTTCTATCAACCACTTACCTTCTATCACTTACCTTTTATCACTTAACTTCTATCACTTACCGTCTACCAATCAGTTACATTCTACGACTTAGCTTCTATCGCTTACCTTCTATCAATCACTTACCTTCTATCACTTACATTCTATCACTTACCTTCTATCAATCACTTACATTCTATCACTTACCTTGTATCATTTACATTGTATCAATCAATCAACTTCTATCATTCAATCACCTTCTATCAATCACCTTCTGTCAATCACCTTCTATCAATCACCTGCTATCAATCTCTTACCTTCAATCAATCATTTAGCTTCTATCACTTACCTTCTATCAATCACTTACCTTCTATCACTTACCGTCTATCAATCAGTTACCTTCTATCAATTACATTCTATCACTTACTTTCTATCATTCACTTACCTTCTATCACTTACCTTCTATCACTTTCCTTCTATCACTTACCTTCTATCACTTACCTTCTATTAATCACTTACCTTCTATCACTGACGTTCAATCACATACCGTCAATCACTTACCTTCTATCTATCACTTACTTTCTATCATTTAGCTTCAATCACTTACCTTCTATCACTTACCTTCTATCACTTACCTTCTATCCATCACTTACCTTCTATCACTTACATACTATCACTTACCGTCTATCAATCACTTACCTTCTATCATTTACCTTCTATCACTTACCTTCCATCAATCACTTAACTTTTATCACTTACCTTCCATCAATCACTTACCTTCTATCACTTACCTTCTATCTCTTACCTTCTATTACTTACCTTCTAGCAATCACTTACCTTCTGTCACTTACCTTCTATCCATCACTTACGTTTTATCACTTGCCTTCTATCACTCTCCTTCTATCTCTTACCTTCTATCACTTAACTACTATCACTTATCATCTATCACTTACCATCTATCAATTACCATCTATGCATCACCTTTCTTCTCTCACATACCTTCTACCACTTACATTCCAATACTTACCTTCTATCAGTCACTTACTTTCTATCACTTACCTTCTTTTAATCACTTAGCTTTTCTCACTTACCTTCTATCACTTAACTTCTATCAATTACCTTCTATCAATGACTTATCTTCGATCTATCAATCCCCTTCTATCAATCACGTGCAATCAATCACCTTCTATCAATCACCTTCTGTCAATCACAATTATATCGCTCACTTACCTTCTATCACTTAGCTTGTATCACTTACCATCTATCAGTCAGTTACTTTACAGCACTTATCTTCTATAACTTACCTTCTATCACTAACCTTCTATCAATCAATCACTTACCTTCTATAAGTCATTTACTTTCTATCACTTACCTTCTATCAATCACTTAGCTTTTATCAATTAACTTCTATCAATTACCTTCTATCAATCACTTAGCTTCTATCTTTCAATCACTTTCAATCAATCACCTTCAATCAATCACCTTCTATCAATCACCTTCTATCAATCACAATTCTATCACTCACTTACCTTCTATCACTTACCTTCTATCACTTACCTTCTATCAATCAGTTACCTTCTATCACTTACCTTCTATCACTTAGCTTCTATAAATCAATTACCTTCTATCATTACCTTCTATCACTTACCTTCTATCATTTACCTTCTATCACTTACCTTCTGTCACTTACGTTCTATCAATCAGTTACCTTCTCTCACTTACTTTCTATCATGTACCTTCTATCACTTACCTTCTATCAATCACTTACCATCTATCAATCACTTATTCGATCAATCAATTATCTTCTATCAATCAATCACCTTCTATCTATCACTTAACTTCTATCAATCACTGAACTTCTATCTATCAATCACATTCTATCAATCCCCTTCTATCACTTACCTTCTATAACTTGCCTTCTATCATTTGCCTTCTAGCACTTACTTCTCTCAAGCACTGACATTTAATCACTGAACTTCTATCAGTTACCTTCTATCAACCACTTACCTTCATTCACTTACCGTCTATCACTTAACTTCGATCATGTACCGTCTATCAATCAGTTACATTCTATGACTTAGCTTCTATCACTTACCTTATATCAATCACTTACATTCTATCATTTATCTTCTATCACTTAACTTCTATCACTTACCGTCTATCCATCAGTTACATTCTATGACTTGGCTTCTATCACTTACCTTCTATCAATCACTTACCTTCTATCACTTACCGTCTATCAATCTGTTACCTTCTATCAATTACATTCTATCACTTACTTTCTATCAATCACTTACCTTCTATCACTTACCTTCTATCACTTTCCTTCTATCACTTACCTTCTATCACTTACCTTCTATTAATCACTTACCTTCTATCACTGATGTTCAACCACATACCGTCAATCACTTACCTTCTATCTATCACTTACTTTCTATCACTTAGCTTCAATCACTTACCTTCTATCACTTACCTTCTATCACTTACCTTCTATCCATCACTTACCTTCTATCACTTACATACTATCACTTACCGTCTATCAATCACTTACCTTCTATCATTTACCTTCTATCACTTACCTTCCATCAATCACTTAACTTCTATCACTTACCTTCCATCAATCACTTACCTTCTATCACTTACCTTCTATCTCTTACCTTCTATTACTTACCTTCTAGCAATCACTTACGTTCTGTCACTTACCTTCTATCCATCACTTACGTTTTATCACTTGCCTTCTATCACTCTCCTTCTATCTCTTACCTTCTATCACTTAACTACTATCACTTATCATCTATCACTTACCATCTATCACTTACCATCTATGCATCACCTATCTTCTCTCACATACCTTCTATCACTTACATTCCAACACTTACCTTCTATCAGTCACTTACTTTCTAACACTTACCATCTTTTAATCACTTAGCTTTTCTCACTTACCTTCTATCACTTAACTTCTATCAATTACCTTCTATCAATGACTTATCTTCGATCTATCAATTCCCTTCTATCAATCACGTGCAATCAATCACCTTCTATCAATCACCTTCTGTCAATCACAATTATATCGCTCACTTACCTTCTATCACTTAGCTTGTATCACTTACCGTCTCTCAGTCAGTTACTTTACAGCACTTATCTTCTATAACTTACCTTCTATCACTAACCTTCTATCAATCAATCACTTACCTTCTATAAGTCATTTACTTTCTATCACTTATTTCTATCAATCACTTAGCTTTTATCAATTAACTTCTATCAATTACCTTCTATCAATCACATAGCTTCTATCTTTCAATCACTTTCAATCAATCACCTTCAATCAATCACCTTCTATCAATCACCTTTTATCAATCACATTTCTATCACTCACTTACCTTCTATCACTTACCTTCTATCACTTACCTTCTATCAATCACTTACCTTCTATCACTTACGTTCTATCACTTACCTTCTATCACTTGCCTTCGGTCACTTGCCTTCTAGCAGTTACCATCTCTCAATCACCCACATTTAATCACTTAACTTCTATCACTTACCTTCTATCCATGACGTACTTTCCAGTTCTTTCCATCTCGCACTTACACTCTATCTTTTACCTTCTATCACTTACATTCTATCAATTACCTTCTTTCACTTACCTTCTATCAACCACTTACCTTCTATCACTTACCTTTTATCACTTAACTTCTATCACTTACCGTCTACCAATCAGTTACATTCTACGACTTAGCTTCTATCGCTTACCTTCTATCAATCACTTACCTTCTATCACTTACATTCTATCACTTACCTTCTATCAATCACTTACATTCTATCACTTACCTTGTATCATTTACATTGTATCAATCAATCAACTTCTATCATTCAATCACCTTCTATCAATCACCTTCTGTCAATCACCTTCTATCAATCACCTGCTATCAATCTCTTACCTTCAATCAATCATTTAGCTTCTATCACTTACCTTCTATCAATCACTTACCTTCTATCACTTACCGTCTATCAATCAGTTACCTTCTATCAATTACATTCTATCACTTACTTTCTATCATTCACTTACCTTCTATCACTTACCTTCTATCACTTTCCTTCTATCACTTACCTTCTATCACTTACCTTCTATTAATCACTTACCTTCTATCACTGACGTTCAATCACATACCGTCAATCACTTACCTTCTATCTATCACTTACTTTCTATCATTTAGCTTCAATCACTTACCTTCTATCACTTACCTTCTATCACTTACCTTCTATCCATCACTTACCTTCTATCACTTACATACTATCACTTACCGTCTATCAATCATTTACCTTCTATCATTTACCTTCTATCACTTACCTTCCATCAATCACTTAACTTCTATCACTTACCTTCCATCAATCACTTACCTTCTTTCACTTACCTTCTATCTCTTACCATCTATTACTTACCTTCTAGCAATCACTTACCTTCTGTCACTTACCTTCTATCCATCACTTACGTTTTATCACTTGCCTTCTATCACTCTCCTTCTATCTCTTACCTTCTATCACTTAACTACTATCACTTATCATCTATCACTTACCATCTATCACTTACCATCTATGCATCACCTATCTTCTCTCACATACCTTCTATCACTTACATTCCAATACTTACCTTCTATCAGTCACTTACTTTCTATCACTTACCTTCTTTTAATCACTTAGCTTTTCTCACTTACCTTCTATCACTTAACTTCTATCAATTACCTTCCATCAATGACTTATCTTCGATCTATCAATCCCCTTCTATCAATCACGTGCAATCAATCACCTTCTATCAATCACCTTCTATCAATCACCTTCTGTCAATCACAATTATATCGCTCACTTACCTTCTATCACTTAGCTTGTATCACTTACCGTCTATCAGTCAGTTACTTTACAGCACTTATCTTCTATAACTTACCTTCTATCACTAACCTTCTATCAATCAATCACTTACCTTCTATAAGTCATTTACTTTCTATCACTTACCTTCTATCAATCACTTAGCTTTTATAAATTAACTTCTATCAATTACCTTCTATCAATCACTTAGCTTCTATCTTTCAATCACTTTCAATCAATCACCTTAAATCGATCACCTTCTATCAATCACCTTCTATCAATCACAATTCTATCACTCACTTACCTTCTATCACTTGCCTTCTATCACTTACCTTCTATCACTTACCTTCTATCTTTCAGTTACCTTCTATCACTTACCTTCTATCACTTAGCTTCTATAAATCAATTACCTTCTATCATTACCTTCTATCACTTACCTTCTATCATTACCTTCTATCACTTACCTTCTATCACTTACCTTCTATCATTACCTTCTATCATTACCTTCTATCACGTACCTTCTATCACTTACCTTCTATCAATCACTTACCATCTATCAATCACTTATTCGATCAATCAATTATTTTCTATCAATCAATCACCTTCTATCTATCACTTAACTTCTATCAATCACTGAACTTCTATCTATCAATCACATTCTATCAATCACCTTCTATAACTTGCCTTCTATCATTTGCCTTCTAGCACTT